>NC_138186.1:109635497-110835497 GCF_964194105.1 Spermophilus citellus | reverse complement strand
GCCGGGGATCCCAAAAGCCAACGGTGTGACCCCGGAGATCCAGGCTGTCTGATACGCGCGGCCTGCCCCGAGGCTACAGAAGGCGTGGCGCCGCAGAGAAGGGGTTAACCAGTCAGCAGGGAATTAAGTGGCTGCGACATGGTGGTATCCCACCAGCCAAGCCCAAGCCCGCACTGACCCCCAGGCTGAGTTCGGGATTGCAGTCGGGGAAGGAAGCCGGTAAGGCCCCGCCCCCCACAAGGGACACTCCGCTAAGGCAAACAGCGGGCACCATCTTAGAGAGCTGAAGTATCCACTGCCACTCTCCCACAGATTGCAACAAAACAGGCCCAGAGTACAGCTTGAACTGCCGAGAACCATCACTGAGGGGAAATCTGGTCTAGCAGGAGAACCCAAGCCTAGCAGGAGAGAACAGGAGACTAGAGGCAAGGCTCTCGTGACTGGGCAGCTGTAAACTGCAGGCCCACCAGCGACAGTTCATCCACTGCCAGCGTAACTGGGCGGTAGGAGAACGCCCTCCCGCTGGCGATGGATCACCTGCCCACGGCCTGAGATACTGGGCGGCGGGAGTCTGCCCGCCTGCCACGACCGGGTGCTGAAACCAAACAGAGACAGTCCAGTCACACCCCCCCATTAGGGCACCCCGGCAAGGAGACTGGGGCACGGCATAGCAGAGTAGTGTCGTCACTGGAGCTCGGACGTCGGAATTCCTTCCCAGCAGAATCCACGTTAGCAGGCATAGTTCAACAACACAAAGGAGAGACATCAGAGTAATACAGAAACAAAACAAATCTATAGAAGAGAGCAGAAACACGACAATCAAAAAGAGCTGGAAAGTAACGTGGACAACATGAGAAAACAAGGGAAAAAAGGATTTCAAACAATGCAAGACAACTCAATTCTACAGGAGGACATAGAAACTTCAGAAACAGGGATATGGAAAGAACTCAAGGGATACCTAACTCGAATGGAAAGGAATATTAGAGAAGACATGAGACAGCAAGTCCAAGAAATAAAAGTATATTTTGAAAATGAATTAAACAAACAAATTCAAATGGCAAAGAATGAGATCTACCAGGAGATAGAGATCTTAAAAAAAAATCAAACAATAATCCTAGAATTGCAGGAAACTATAAGCCAAATTAAAAACTCAAACGAGAATATTACAAATAGACTTGATCAAGTAGAAGTCAGAACATCAGATAATGAAGACAAGGTTTATCAACTTGAAAAGAATATAGTCAACACAGAAAAGATGCTTAAATCCCACGAACAATCTATTCAAGAGTTATGGGATGTCATAAAAAAACCAAATCTGAGAGTCATAGGGATAGAAGAAGGCACAGAGTTTCAAACCAAAGGAATGGACAGCATATTAAATGAAATAATTCTAGAAAACTTCCCAGAGATGAAAGATGGAATGGATTGCCAAATCCTGGAAGCCTACAGGACCCCAAACATTCAAAACCATAATAGACCAACCCCAAGACATATAATTATGAAGATAGCCAACGTACAGAACAAGGAGAGAATATTAAAAGCTACGAGAGAAAAGAGGCAGATTACTTTCAGGGGTAAACCAATTAGGTTAACGACCGATTTCTCATCACAAACTTTGAAAGCGAGAAGATCCTGGAATAATGTATTTCAAACGCTGAAAAATAATGGATTCCAACCAAGAATACTATATCCAGCAAAATTGAGCTTCAAATTTGACAATGAAATTAAAATCTTTCATGATAAACAAAAGCTAAAAGAATTTGCAGCAAGAAAACCAGCTCTGCAAAGCATTTTGAACAAAACACTACAAGAAGAGGATTTGATAAATAGTGCCCAAAACTAACAGCAGGAGGTATCTCAGTAAAGGGGGAGGAAAACAACCAAAAAGCAAAACTAGCCAAACTAAAATAAATAAATAAAGAAGCATGACTGGAAATACAAATCATATCTCAATTGTAACCTTAAATGTTAATGGCCTAAATTCACCATTCAAGAGACATAGGCTAGTAACCTGGATCAAAAAAACAAATCCAACAATATGCTGCCTTCAGGAGACTCATATGATAGGAAAAGACATACACAGGCTGAAGGTAAAAGGTTGGGAAAAATCATACCACTCATATGGCCCTCGGAAGCAAGCAGGAGTGGCCATACTCATATCGAATAAAATCAACTTCAAACCTAAGTTAATCAAGAAGGATAAAGAAGGTCACTATATACTGTTAAAAGGAACCATCCACCAACAAGACATAACAATCATCAATTTGTATGCACCAAACAATGGAGCTGCAACGTTCATAAAACAAACTCTCCTCAAGTTCAAGAGTCAAATAGACCACAACACAATAATTATGGGTGACTTCAACACACCGCTCTCGCCATTAGACAGATCCTCTAGACAAAAGCTGAATAAAGAAACTATAGAACTCAACAGCACAATCAATAACCTAGACTTAACCGACATATATAGAATATATCAACCATCATCAAGTGGATACACGTTCTTCTCAGCAGCACATGGATCCTACTCAAAGATAGACCATATATTATGCCATAAGGCAACTCTTAGTAATTATAAGGGCGTGGAGATAATACCATGCACCATATCTGACCATAATGGAATGAAATTGGAAATCAATGATAAAAGAAGGAAGGAAAAATCCTACATCACATGGAAAATGAACAATATGTTATTGAATGATCAATGGGTTGTAGAAGACATAAAGGAGGAGATGAAAAAATTCTTAGAGTCAAATGACAACACAGACACAACATACCAGAATCTATGGGACACAATGAAAGCAGTTTTAAGAGGGAAATTCATTTCTTGGAGTTCTTACCTCAAAAAAAGAAAAAACCAACAAATAAATGAACTCACACAACACCTCAAAAACCTAGAAAAGGAAGAGCAAAACAACAGCAAATGTAGTAGAAGACAAGAAATAATTAAAATTAGAGCAGAAATCAACGAAATTGAAACAAAAGAAACCATTGAAAAGATAGATAAAACTAAAAGTTGGTTCTTTGAAAAAATAAATAAGATAGACAAGCCCTTAGCCATGCTAATGAAAAGAAGAAGAGAGAGAACTCAAATTACTAACATACGGGATGAAAAAGGCAATATCACAACAGACACTACAGAAATACAGAAGATAATTAGAAAGTATTTTGAAACCCTATATTCCAATAAAATAGAAGATAATGAAGATATCGATAAATTTCTTAAGGCATATGATTTGCCCAGATTGAGACAGGAAGACACACACAATTTAAACAGACCAATAACAAAAGAAGAAATAGAAGAAGCCATCAAAAGACTACCAACTAAGAAAAGCCCTGGACCAGATGGCTATACAGCGGAGTTCTACAAAACCTTCAAAGAAGAATTAATACCAATACTTTTCAAGCTATTTCAAGAAATAGAAAAAGAAGGAGCTCTTCCAAATTCATTCTATGAGGCCAACATCACTTTGATCCCAAAACCAGACAAAGATACTTCAAAGAAAGAAAACTACAGACCAATATCTGTAATGAACTTGGATGCAAAAATTCTCAATAAAATTCTGGCGAATCGAATACAAAAACATATCAGAAAACTTGTGCACCATGATCAAGTAGGATTCATTCCTGGGATGCAAGGATGGTTCAATATACGGAAATCAATAAATGCTATTCACCACATCAATAGACTTAAAGACAAGAACCACATGATCATCTCGATGGATGCAGAAAAAGCATTTGACAAAGTACAGCATCCCTTTATGTTCAAAACACTAGAAAAACTAGGGATAACAGGAACTTACCTCAACATTGTAAAAGCTGTATATGCTAAACCTCAGGCTAGCATCATCCTAAACGGAGAAAAAATGAAGGCATTTCCTCTAAAATCTGGAACAAGACAGGGATGCCCTCTATCACCACTTCTATTCAATTTAGTTCTCGAAGTACTAGCCAGAGCAATTAGACAGACAAAAGAAATTAAAGGCATAAAAATAGGAAAAGAAGAAATTAAACTATCGCTATTTGCGGATGACATGATAATATACTTAACAGACCCAAAAGAGTCTACAAAGAAGCTGCTAGAGTTAATAAATGAATTCAGCAAAGTGGCAGGGTATAAAATCAACACGCATAAATCAAAGGCATTCCTGTATATCAGCAACAAAACCTCTGAAATGGAAATAAGGAAAACCACTCCATTCACAATATCCTCAAAGAAAATAAGATACTTGGGAATCAACCTAACAAAAGAGGTGAAAGATTTATACAATGAAAACTACAGAACCATAAAGAGAGAGATAGAAGAAGATCTCAGAAGATGGAAAAATGTACCCTGTTCATGGATAGGCAGAACTAACATCGTCAAAATGGCGATATTACCCAAATTTCTCTACAGGTTTAATGCGATGCCAATCAAAATCCCAATGGCATTTCTTGTGGAAATAGACAAAGCAATCATGAAATTCATATGGAAAAACAAAAGACCCAGAATAGCAAAAGCAATTCTAAGCAGGAAGTGTGAATCTGGAGGCATAGCGATACCAGAGGTCAAACTGTACTACAAAGCAATAGTAACAAAAACAGCATGGTACTGGTACCAAAACAGGTGGGTAGACCAATGGTACAGAATAGAAGACACAGAGACTAATCCACAAAGTTACAACTATCTTATATTTGATAAAGGGGCTAAAAGCATGCAATGGAGGAAGGATAGCATTTTCAACAAATGGTGCTGGGAAAATTGGAAATCCATATGCAACAAAATGAAATTGAATCCCTTTCTCTCGCCATCCACAAAAATTAACTCAAAATGGATCAGGGAGCTAGGTATCAAATCAGAGACACTGCGTCTGATAGAAGAAAAACTTGGCTACGATCTACAAATTGTGGGGTCAGGCTCCAAATTCCTTAATAGGACACCCATAGCCCAAGAGTTAACAACAAGAATAAACAAATGGGACTTACTTAAACTAAAAAGTTTTTTCTCAGCAAGAGAAACAATAAAAGAGGTAAATAGAGAGCCTACATCCTGGGAACAAATCTTTACCCCCCATACCTCCGATAGAGCCCTAATATCCAGAATGTACAAAGAACTCAAAAAATTAAACAATAAGATAACAAATAACCCAATTAACAAATGGGCCAAGGACCTCAACAGACACTTCTCAGAGGAGGACATACAATCAATCAACAAGTACATGAAAAAATGCTCACCATCTCTAGCAATCAGAGAAATGCAAATCAAAACCACCCTAAGATACCATCTCACTCCAGTAAGATTGGCAGCCATTATGAAGTCAAACAACAACAAGTGTTGGCGGGGATGTGGGGAAAAGGGTACACTTGTACACTGCTGGTGGGACTGCAAAATGGTGAGGCCAATTTGGAAAGCAGTATGGAGATTCCTGGGAAAGCTGGGAATGGAACCACCATTTGACCCAGCTATCACACTTCTCGGACTATTCCCTGAGGACCTTAAAAGAGCGCACTATAGGGATACGGCTGCATCAATGATTATAGCGGCACAATTCACAATAGCTAGACTGTGGAACCAACCTAGATGCCCTTCAATTGATGAATGGATAAAAAAAATGTGGCATCTATACACAATGGAGTATTATGCAGCACTAAGAAATGACAAAATCATAGAATTTGCAGGGAAATGGATGGCATTAGAGCAGATTATGCTAAGCTATGGTAGCCAAGCCCTAAAAAACAAATGCCAAATGTCTGCTTTGATATAAAGAGAACAACTAAGAACAGAACAGGAAGAAAGAGCATGAGGAAAAGACTACAGTAAACAAAGACGAATGGGGGGAGAGAAACGGAGAGAGAAGGGAAAGCATATGGAAATGGTAGGAGACCTTCAAGGATACATAAAATTATAAGAGGTTATGAGGGGCAAGGGGGAGGGAAAAAAAAAAGGGAGAGAATTGAACAACAGCAGGGGAGGTAGAGAGGGAAGATGGGAGGGGAGGGGAGGGGAGGGGGAATAGTAGGGGATAGGAAATGTAGCAGAATACAACAGTCACTAATATGGCATTATGTAAAAATGCGAATATGTAACAGATGTGATTCTACAATCTGTATTTGGGGTGAAAATGGGAGTTCAAAGCACAATTTGAGTCTAATGTATGAAAGATGATATATCATGAACTATGTAATGCGATAAATAATCAATAAAAAAAAAATTAAAAAAGAAAAAAAAAAAGAAGAATGAAATTATGGTATTTGCCAGTAAATTGATAGAACTGAAGACTATCATGCTAAGTGAAATAGGCCAATCTCACAAAAAACAAAGGCCAAATGTTTTCTTTGAAGTGTGGATGTTAACACACAACATGGGGAAGGAGAGAAGAATAGAAGTTTATTGGATTAGACAAAGGGAAAGGAAGGGGATGGGAATAGGAACAACAGTAGAATGAATTGGACATAACTTTTCTGTGTTCATATATGAGTATATGACCAGTGAAATACTACATCATGTTCAACTACAAGAATGAGATCCTAATTAGAGTAAATTATACTCCATGTAAGTAAAATATGTCAAAATATATTAAGTTATCATGTATATCTAAAAAGAACAAATAAAAGTCTAAAAAATTAAAAATAATAACAACTTCAAGGCGAACCTTGGCAACTTTCCAATACTATGCA
Source organism: Spermophilus citellus (assembly GCF_964194105.1). Classification (NCBI taxonomy): domain Eukaryota; kingdom Metazoa; phylum Chordata; class Mammalia; order Rodentia; family Sciuridae; genus Spermophilus; species Spermophilus citellus. The sequence continues at coordinate 110,828,840 of NC_138186.1, read as the reverse complement.
ACACTGTGAATTAAATTTTAAAAATACACAAAAAAAATTAAAACAAAGAAAATAAGGATAGTAAAAGTAAAAAAAAGCATGTATATACAAAATAGTATAATTGCCCATTAAGACAAACTTAATATAAGGAAAGGTTGTTAAAATTACTCATAGTGTTATAGGAATTTGGTAGATAAAATATAAACCTGCAGAACAGAGGGTTTACAGTATATGATGTGATAGTTTGAATGTTTTTTTTTCCATTTTGTGATTGAACACATGGCTTTGAAATATTGTATTCCCACATTCATTTGAGTCAAGATTTCTTTGGTTTTCCATTTCTTTTTTTATTGGTTGTTCATCACTGTGTTATTTTGTTTTATTTCTGAATTTTTCAATTTTCTTCCTATTATTAATTTCTAATTTCATACCATTGTGACCAGAAAATGTATTTTATATTTCAATCTTCTTAAAATGTTAAGGTATGCTATATGATCTCTCTTGGAGAATGTTCTATTAAGGCAAGATTGCAATAAATTACTGAGCAGGAGATAGAATCTTTATTGACCAGCTTGGCCATCCAGATCCACCAGCTGGTGGGCCAAAGGTTAGGCTGAAAGTCTATACCCTTAGACCCCCTCCTTGAGTTTGAGTACACCTTTTATAGTTCCAAACCATGTTAAAGCCTAAGTGGCTGTTGTTATGATTCAAAACCACAAACAAATGTCATGAGGTCTAAAATCATAAGTGGAATGGGCCAAAATGTCCCTAGTTGAGTACAAGTTACTAATAGCTAGACAGTCAATCTCAGACAGGGTACATTGTCCAAGAAAAATAGGAACCAAAGAGGGAACACTTTTACATTGTATAATAATGGCCATTTTGTGTTGCCAAACATGCTATGCTAAGCAACTGTTGATGGGTACAGAGGGGGGCTTTCCCTTGGAGAAGCATTTCTTACATGATGTGGAGTCTCAGGGCAAAATGGAGTCTGTTTGGTCATTGCCCACATAGCCTGAACCATAACAGTTCAATGTAAATTGAAATGAATGTATATTTTGCTTTTGGATGGAATGTTCTATGTATGTCCATCTTATCCTTATGACATAATATGTAGTTCAAGTCCAAAGTTGCCTTACTGACTTTCTGTCTGTACATTCTAAGTATTGTTGAACAAGAGGCAGTATACTCCCTTATTATTTTGTATTATTGCCTATTTCTCCCCTCAGGAACAATAAAGTATGGAAAAGAAATAAATAAAATACAGATTTGGTAAACCATGAAAAAAAAAAAAAGACACAAAGCATTAAAGTATCAATTCTCTCTTTTACTTCATTCTAGAATTTCTAAGACATCCCTCAGAAATTGTCTGTGGATGTTGATAATTTGCCCTGTGAGTTAAACTTGATGTTTATCTTCAAGGTAACTTTGCTATTGCCAGTCCATGGTTCCTGAAATACTCTTTTTATGATTATTATCATACATAAAAACGTAGACAACTATACCAATATATCTCCTGTTTTGGGGCCATACTTTTCTTTGATCTGGTTTTATAGCAGCAACTCTATGTATCCTAATACTCAGTAATATCTTTTGTGACCAGGCAGCATCGTTGTATTCACACTCTTACTGTATCCCAGAAAGAAATGCCATTTCCCAAGAAATCAAAGTCTTTTTAATAACAACTTCTAAAACTCTGAGCATAAGTTCACTAATGTATTACAGAGGGTTGTTTTAACCTTCATTCCTTGGTTCTAGACAAGTAATAGTCTGGGTTTAGCTCCTACCAATATATCATGTCCATCTGTCCATTAAATGGACCTTAGATTTTTCTTACTTTGACATATGGTCTTAAAGGGCCACCAATTATGTGTGTGAGATAAAAATAAATGAAGCAGCAGTATATGATGTGTGGACTTGGGATACCTATTCACGCAATTCATTTTGTTCTTTCTAATTATTTGAGTTAAAGATGAAAGATACAATTTTTATAGTGTGATGAATTAGAAATATGTCTTAGAATCATTATGATCAATTCTATATATCTTCAGTAGTCTAATCATCTCTTGTTTCAAGATTAAAGTTTGAGAGTATAAGCTGCTTTTCAACTGATGAATTATTCTCTGTTGTACCTACCATGACACTGCTTGAGAATCCTACAAGTCTATGTTGGGACAGTCAGGGATTCTACATTGTACCTTTATCTTCCATAGATATAGCTAGTATATATATTTGCATTTGCAGAGTCATAACTCAAATGACAATTTGCTACGCTTAATGCTATAGTTTGAAACTGTTAAGTTTCCTGTTTTTCTTTTGAACCTATTGAAAGCTCAAAAGCTTATTCCACTGTTATCACTTTACAAGAGGAGCAGGGTAATCTCTATATTGTCCATTGAATCTAGAACCCTTCATACTTCATTCTGAAATGCTGGAGAATTAACAGAGCTATGAGAGGAGTTAGTAAATATACATAAATAAATGCAAAAGATATTTTTGCTTATATTGGTAATGATTAGAAACCACTATTAACCATGTTCCAAGTGGAGATGTTTGTGATCTGTTTAAACAGATACCATATTATTAGGGAAGCTATAATTAATGTTATCCCTTAGTTAATGTTAGGATAAACCTTTGTAATCTGCTATTATCTATCTGGTTTTTGGGGATCCAAAGTTGCCGCAGTCTGGCTGGCTGGGCAAAATAACCGGGGGGTGACGAGCAACTTGTGTAGACGGATACAGCAGGAGTGGGAGCCGTCTTTGTAGGACAGGAGGGGTATATATACATAACTGAATACACAGCTTAACTTAATTAACATAAACTAGATACAGTAGTCAACCAATAAGGAATCATTATAATGATTACACACAGCTTAACTTAATTGACATGATCTAGACACAGCAGTCAGTCATTAAGGAATCTCTATCATCTTAATGGCTCGTTGGTGTTACTTCTCAAACCACTCCCTCTGGCAAAGTGCCAGGCGCCATCTTGACTTGATTACGGACCCTAACACAAAGTTATGAATTATTTGCAGATATTATGAGGACTAACCCCTTTGCATGTCTTATGTAAGGGTTTATGAACATTGCACCTACTTTATCTATCTACTTACTATTGCTGCTGGCATATTATTTTGATTTGTGGTTCCAGGCATCATGAACTTCCATTAAGATTTTTGTACTATAATGACCCTTTAATTCACAGTTCAAGTAGCCAAAGACCCACAGACCTACTATGAACACTGTAGTGTAGACATGGGCTAAGATTTGAATGATCACCCTAACCAGTAGGAGGAGGAAGGAAGATTGATGGCTTTTGGATTTCCTGGTATCAGTTTAGAGACAAGTCAGACTTTGTAAGCACATGTCATCTAAAGATATGTGTCTTTCTGTTTCCAAGCATTTAGCAACTCTGAAATATGGTTACAGGTTCCTTTGGAGTAAAATTACTGGCTGCTATGGTAAAATTAGATGTGGTGTCATGCAGTCCCTTCTCAAGAGGTCCCAGCTTTCCGTAGATAGATGAATTGTGGGTCTAAGACTTTGTCTGTAAACTACTCATATGATCTTGTTTTTAATTGTGATAATCAAACACTTTTAAGTGGTTTTATAAAATAAAGAAATATTTTAATTGAGTCTACCTTTTTCTTACTTCTTGAACACCATGATTTAGTTCAAATTGTCATAGATAATTGTAGGTCGTATTTCCCTAATATTTTGGCCTCACTATTCATTATATCCATCACACCCCTGACAGGTGTTACCACTTAGTATCAAATGTTATGAGATCCTTCCATTCCCAGACAGTAGGGAACCCATTTCCATAGCAGCATGTCCTATATCAACCCTGACCCATAGCAATGCTCTTAGGTGATGTTGGTACTTCCCTCAGTACACACTAACTTATGACATTAATTAAGGAAACAATAATTGCCTACATCATAACCCTTAAAACTGTCACTATCTCACTATTTCTGAACTAACACATATTCCCTGAACTCATGCATCACTTTCTATTTCTATACCAATACAATTCACTACCACTAAATGCATTAACTATCACTTGCTGTATAATGACTTTCTCCAAAAACTAAAGACAAACACTGGTGATCATTTATTATCTGTAACAATGTTTGTGCTTCAGGAATTCAGGGTCATTTCTCCTTGTATCACTCGTAAGAATGCAGACAGATGTCACCCAGAGATACAGGCAGTGGAAAGGAAAGGTTGACTTGTTCCAGAGTTTGTTTCCTTGGTAGATTACTCACATAATAATATAATATAATCTGGTGTGGAGAGTTGTTGCAGGGACTTAGTTCTTCATGTGGGCTACTCTAGAGTGCTGCACCAGTGTACTCACAACAAAGTAGTTAACACGTCCCACAGCAAAAGAAACAAGAGATGAAAGTTATAACTAGAAAATAGTTTTGTTTAATTTTTCAGTATTAAAGTTTCTAAATTATGATATGAGAAATTATATTTACTTACATGTGACACAATTTACAGAAAATTAAATACTCTTCCTTTAAGGTTAAATTTAAGTAAACTACCTTGTAATAACTATTTCATAAACAAGTATTTGTTAGGTAGATTCTTCTATAAAAGTTCCAGACCCTGGACCTATCTTTCTCCTTCTAGCCAAATCAAAAAAGAATGTTCCAAAAAAATTAAAATAGACATATGATATGAAGAAATATTTTACCGGGGGCCATGTTTTTCTTAATTTCACACTAAATCCTTTACCCTTATATTGGATCTTCTGGATTCAACTCTGTGATGTTATATTTACAAAATATAAATATATATATCACTGCCAAGTCTGAAGTATTTAATTCTATACCTTTAAAGACAAAGCTTAAATTTAACTTAATTCTGGAGTCTATTACAGACTGGAAACCTAATATAGTACCTAAAAGTTTTAGTTAGGTCTGTGTCCTAGAAGTACTTCTATAATGCCTTTTCCAGGTCCTTTCTTTCATTTTGTGTAACTTTCTAGGTTTATTATGCTATCTCATGCCTTTCTTTTCAAACATGCAATTATTAGATATGGCATCTAATTATTCTTCTTCTGATCAACTTCTAACCACTCTTCAAAATTCATTTCATCTAGAAAGCCTCTTTTATTTGGCATTCATATCTTATTTGCAACATATCCATTATGGCCTTTATTTTGGTACATAAGCAATTAAATTTAGCACAGAATAAATAACTGTTTAAAAGAAACCACCCTGAACCTTATTTATTCCTCTATGCCTGGAGTATACTCCAGTGCCTGATAGAGTATAGGTGATTATGACATGCCAAATAATGATCATATGAATGAATTATGATATATATGTATATAATTATGATTTTATATATACATATATATCAAATCACAGTCATATGGATGAATTAAATGGAATGAAGAAACACCATAGGGAATATTTTTGTTTATTTATGTGAAAAAGTGTTTAGAATTCCCCCTCTCGATATTATTCTGACTAAAATTGTGATCATATAATCTATTATTTCTGATATGGAAAAATTATTATACTTCTAGGTAGAAAAATATTTATCATCATTGGGTTTTTAATCATAGTAAATTTGGTTCAAATCAAAGTTAGCTTTAAAAAGATATACTAAACTTATAGAGGATAATTTAATGTATTAATAAAAATGATAATGAAATAGAAGAGTAATTAGTAGAATAGAAAAAGCAGATCAGGAGGAGGGAGGAGGAGAGTGAAAGAGAAGGGACAGGGGAATAAGATTGACAAAATAATGTGATTTGCATATACAAATATGACATACTTATTCACACTATTGTGTATAATTATAATGTACTAAAAGAGAGCTATGTTTCATACTTTGGCAGCATTGCTCAAACTCAAATGTATATTAGAATCACCTGAAGAGGTTAATAAAATTTTGAGGGGAAAATTGCCATGTAGATCAGTTTAATCATTATATTGGTGAGACCCCCAGCATCATCATTACTTAAATCTCTCCAGATTATTCCAATATACAGCAAGTTTCATAAAATAGGACCTGATCCACCCAAAGAAATATGTATGTTCATGAATCATCTATGTTTTAAAAGTAATATGATTCTCTAAATACAATAAATTAAATATATATATATCATCAATTTGTATTTCTTCTTGTCTTTGATGTATCACTCATTTCCTTGACTTAATTTTTAATTTTTTAAAATTTTATAGGTGCCTCATAGTTATACGTAATAATGGAATTAATTATGTCATATTCTTCCATGTATATAACATAAGTTGATTCCCAGATTTTGATGACAACTAATTATTTAAATGTAAAACATCTTTCTAGTGCCATCTCATACCATTAATCTGTTATGATGCACTTCTGCCGCACGCGTTCCGCGAATGGGCCGAGTCCAGCGGGAGACGTCGGGATTAAAAAGACACAGGAGTCCGAGGTCCTTCATCCAGGGGGAATCTGACTTTATTATCTCAGCTCATACTTATATATTTCTTTCAGATAGAATAGAAAGCCACTAGTAGGCGGGAGCAAGGAGGAGGGGAAAACAGGTGGTTCACGTCGACTCATAGTGAGCCTTCAACCAGGAGCCTTATCAGACCCAAGCAGGTCAGGGCGTCCCCACATGACTGTTATAGGCTGAATATGAAAACAGAAACCACAAATCTTTCAAGGCCTTGGGAGCTGGCCTCTTTGGCTTGCACACAAGAAACCAGGGCCGGTACCAAGCCCCGGGGGCCAGGGGGAATCCGAGCCAGCAGTTCCCTCTTTTGTTTGTTGCACGTCAAAGGGAATCAAGTAGCCCCTGTCTTAGGTCGTTCACTGCCCTTACAGTGCTTACCCGTCTCTGGGGAGGCCCCATTCCCCTGTCTTAGGTTGCAGTGCAAGCGTGAAAGTTGCCCGTCTCTGGGTACTACAAGATCAGCTCGTTGCTGCCAAGGCGTTTAGTGGTATCTACTCAGCCAGTCATTATTAGGTCTTTAATTGGTTCCGGTTCAACAGGGCATAGAGTCAGAGGAGAAGAATAATAAGGAAGAAAAAGGGGGCAAAAGGAGAAAGGCATGAAGCAGGGATCATTGTAGAAAAATCATCTTCAAATTGGTCGGAGACAAACTTCAGCAAGATCATCCTTGGTTTGTAGGCGTTGATAATGGACCTGTATTGGCTTAGAAATCAGAATGTTAATTTGATCTTTAATAAATTGTGTCACTCTCTTAACTAGGCAGGGGCCTACAGCAACTATAAGGAGGAGACTGAAAAGCGGTCTCATTACAGTGGATATCAAAGGGGTTAGCCATGGGGTGTTTTTAAACCATTGTTCAAACCATCCTTGTTGTGTTTTAAACTCCTTTTGTCTTTTAGCCAATCTTTCTGTGACTTTTTTCATAGTTTCACGGACTACCCCAGTGTGATCTGCATAAAAACAACACTGTTCCTTTAAAACTATACATAGTCCTCCTTCCCTTAGGAACAATAAATCTAGTCCCCTCCTATTTTGTAACACAACTTCTGAGAGGGAGGTGAGGGATAATGTCCGGTACCTTGGGCCAAAACTGTAATTTTTTCCCGTTTCCACATTTTGTATAGTCCATTTTAGATTCCTAAGAATATGGGGACTTGTTTGAAGATTTGTGCCTACTGGGAGCAGTCCACCTGCATTACCTGCATCTCTTGTAAGGCTGTTTCTATTAACCTGAGTGCCTTCAAGGCTTTTGGAGTAGGTTTTCACAGGGAGGTGGGTGAGGGGTCTCCTCTCAAAAGGTCATACAGGGGTTTAAGTTAGTAGTTCAATATACTTAATGTTTAATCAACAATGTGAATTTATTTACCAAAATTAATCTTTATCTTAAACAGTAAGAATTATTAGGCAATAAGGATCTTTCTTTAAAGAAATAAACTTACATTTTAATAGGTGTTTGTCATGTCAAAATATGGACAAAATTTTTGCTCACATTAGTATAGTTAAATTAGGAAAATAACCTGAAATACCCTTAAATTAATTATAGTCAGTTTAGTATATATAAATCTCTTTTTTAATTGTTCTAACTTTTTACATCATCTGTTTAGATACCAATATAAAAATCTTTCTCTCCCCCTTTTTTTTTTTTTTTTTTTTTTAGGAAAATGAATATAAAGACCTTGTTTTACCCAAAGATGATTTCTTTCTTCTTTTTAGGATCCATGTGTGCTTTTTCTTTGTTGAAGCATCTTTTTCTTAAAAAAAAATATACTTTGGAACAATTTCTGAAAACCTTAGAATCTATAAACAAATTATTATACTTTGATAAGAAATATCAATGAAAATATAGTTAAAACCCTTAGATATTTTGTAGAAATAATTATAATAATTTATCATCTTATAAGTTTAAACAGTAACCTTGAGAATTAGAAACTACTTGATTGTATTTTCACTTAAAAGCAAATTTATAGTAAACACATTTATCTCAAATATCTGTAACTGAAAAGGCAGAGTATCTGATAAATGTAGATATAAAACATAAATTATGGGTTTCCTGTTGAAGAAAAACAATTAGGCAAATATATATTAACTAATCAATTAGGCATGTGCTAATTAATTTATAGATTAATAAATATAGGTTATCTAAATATATAAAAAATATATATATTAAGAATAAGAGCATAACTTATAATTGTATTAACTTTATGTAACCATGTGGCCTTAAAATATTTGGATCCATTTTAATTTATTTTTAACTAGGAGTGCACTCTTTTATGTGACGTCACTTGATGTAACTGAAATAAGATCCTTGAGTATACATTTTTATTTTTATAGTTAGCAATGAGAATAAGGATTTTTTGGTCATCACAGGAACTTTGCCGGCTTGTTCCTGTGGCGAGCAAATGCATCCTCATAACCTCCAAAATTAAAGGTAAAATATAAAGAAGCATATTTGATATCTCTCATCAATAGAACATTATTTAGTAACACAACTATAAAGAAAAAGTCAGGTTATTTAACTTAGAAGTAGCTTAAATTTAGGACTGTAACATAGAAACTTGTAGAATTAAATTTTGTCTGAAAAAGATATCTTTCATTAGCATTTACAGGTAGGCATCTTTTAAAAATACAGGCTTTGAGCAGCTCCGGTAGAAATCTGAAACACAGCAGTACAGGTTAGTGGCTGGAAGGTGGGACTAGAAGTCCTGTCTGAGTGACTGTGGAAGAACCAATCGGAAGCCCGCAAAAGTGTGGGAGGTGGGACCAGGAAGCCGCTCTTCCGGCCAGGCAGCCCATGGTTACCATGGAGTCTGCTGCCCATTTTGGGGGCAAAAGTTCCCCAAGTTTTCCTAACCGATTGCATTTTGTTTGATTTTGTCTGTATTTTTTCCCCGCCTGGCCAAGATCTTACTGCGGTAGCAGTTTGTTCTGTCTCTGGATTGCCCCATACTCTCTGGCTTCCGGGGCCCAGGGTGGGCCCTTGTTCCTGTTTCCCGGCTGCAGTGGGCGTCCCTGAGCAACAAACTTGGAATTACACTCGCTGCTCCAATGATTCCCCTTGCCACATCGGGGACAGGGGCCAGGCATGCCTTCCTGACCCCGTCTATCCCCTTCGGGACAATTTCATTTAATATGTCCCTCTTTCCCACATCGGGAGCAACTTTTGGGTTGGGCCCCTTTACCATTAAACCCTGACAATCCCATTTTGAGGGCAGCAGCTAAAGCCTGTCCGGTAATATGAGCTCCATTAATATCCTTACAAGCTCGAATCATGTCATTAACACTCTTTGCTCTGGTAGATTTAATAGCATTTTGGCAATAGGAATTTGCATTTTCAAGAGCCAATTGCTTAATGATTGGCATGGCTTGTTCCAAGTTAGGGAATATTTTTCCTGCTATCTGTATCAATCGGGCTATGAAGTCAAAATAAGGCTCAGAGGGTCCTTGAGCAATTTTTGAAATTTTTGTTTCAGCATTTGAAATAGGTAGAGCCTTCCAAGCCTGAACGGCTGCTGCAGCTATCTGAGCATAGACCTCAGGATCATAATTAATTTGTTGATTTATGATAGCATATTGTCCCGAGCCTGTTAACATTTTAAGGTTATGCCTTGGAAAGCTGGCGTCCTGATTGACTCAGGCTAGCTGTAACACCTCTCTTGATTTCCACTTTTCCACAACAAAAAAATCCCCTCCGGACAACACAGCCCTACAAAGCTGTTGCCAGTCACTAGGTGTCAGCTGATTGGCAGAGAAAGACTCGAGGAGAGTCAATGTAAAGGGGGCATGGAGTCTGTAATTAGTAATTGCCTCCTTTAGTTGTTTAATATCCTTAAAGGCTAAAGAAACATACACTCTGGCCGGCTGTCCATAGGCATCCAGGTTTTCAATTACTGGAAAAGTTTGGGCTGTCTTAGGCTGCCACTGAACACCTTCCCCCCCTGCCTTTTGGGGTTGTCCTCGTCTCAATCGGGGTTATAAGGAGGGAGCGCAACAGGGATTGGGGCCATAGGTGCTTTAAATCTTGACTTCTTCATTCGACCCTCCAGTTCCTCTATCTCCCTTTCCAGTTCCTCCTCCTGCCAGCTGTTACCATGGAGCCCAGTTAGTAACTCCCTTATCTTAGAAATGTACTTAACACTGTGAAGCCCAGCTCAAGGCCAGAGGCCTTGTTTACATATTTTTGTGAAAAACTAGTAAGGGAGTGTCTAGCGCCTGGAGTGCTGATCTTTTCAGACAGTAGCCAAATAAAACAGGGTAACATGAAAATAGGAAATTTATCTACATTGAACCTTTTTGTAGAGATTCTTTTGCTGAAAATCCTAAAATAAGCCATGGTGAATATTTTGGAGAAGGTCAGTTAAGACTTTTCTGTGGGCCTATTAGGGAGGGGGAAGATGAGAAGGCAGGGTTGAGAGCAGCTAGGGTGGATCTAAGAATGAAGAAGGAGATGTGAAAGAATAATGGGAAAGGGGTAAGGACTCTGTCATTTGCTCTTCCTGGACCTGGCTAAGGACTTGTTCACATTCTGCAAGCTGTTCCTTAATTTTTATTTTATCTATTAGCAAAGCATCTTTAACCAGTCTCCATAAAGAGAAAGTGGCGATTGGGATACTTTCCGGACCTTGATCCCTCAGCAATCTTTGTAAATCACATCTGACCTGATCCCAATCATTGTTATTAAGAAATCCCCCTGTCAGAAACCAAGGACATGCCTGGGCAATAACTTCAACGAATTCTGTTGCAGTTTTTGTTTTTATTCCGGTTCCCTGTGTGTTCAACAGCTCTCTGAGTTCGTTGGCCAGACGAACTTTGGCTGCTGAGTTACCCATGGTAGCTACCTGTTCCTAGTTTAATTTTCAATTTTTCCCCCTTCTCTTTACGAAGGCTTCTTTTCCCCTTCTCTTTATGAAGGCTATTTTTCCCCTTCTCTTTACGAAGGCTATTTTTCCCCTTCTCTTTATGAAGGCTATTTTTCCCCTTCTCTTTACGAAGGCTATTTTTCCCCTTCTCTTTACGAAGGCTATTAATCCTCCCTCTTCGTGGAGGGAGCCCCGACCACCTACCTTCCGCTTTCCGATCTCGGTAGGAACCTCCAAATGCCGCGTCCGGCGAAATGGACCGAGTCCGGCGGGAGACGTCGGGGTTAAAAGAATTCACAGGACACCAAGGTTCTTCATCCAGGGGGAATCTGACTTTATTATCTCAGCTCATACTTATATATTTCTTTCAGATAGAATAGAAAGCCACTAGTAGGCGGGAGCAAGGAGGAGGGGAAAACAGGTGGTTCACGTCGACTCATAGTGAGCCTTCAACCAGGAGCCTTATCAGACCCAAGCAGGTCAGGGCATCCCCACATGACTGTTATAGGCTGAATATGAAAACAGAAACCACAAATCTTTCAAGGCCTTGGGAGCTGGCCTCTTTGGCGTGCACACAAGAAACCAGGGCCGGTACCAAGCCCCAGGGGCCAGGGGGAATCCGAGCCAGCACACTTCTGCCTGGGATCAATATAGTTATAAAAATAATTATTTCTGTCTGTACTTCTGCTCTGAAGATTATACATGAAGATTAGGAAGAACAAGGTGGAGTAATAACATAATTAATAACACTAATTGTGCATGAAAGCTCACTGGATATTCAAGATAATCAAGAAGACAAGGAGTAAAAATTAAGTCTAAGACAAAGGGAAAGAATATTTTAACAATTTTGAAAAAAATGGCTTCATTGATTTATTTCTACATTATAAAAAAATAAAAGGAAAAAAAAAGATATATTTGCCTGAAAGAAACAAATAAAACCAACATCAGAGATTTTTCTCAGAATAAATCTTGAATCCAGTTACACTGTCTTCTTTTGCTTTTTGTTGCTGTGTTTTGAATTTTTGTGGCTTTTGAACCTAATCTCTCTCAGTTTCAATTCTTGTTACAAAGGGACTTTTAGTGTCTTCCCTGAGTCTAAATGTGAAGAAGAAGGGAAATTATTATAATTCTGCTCTTATGAAAGTCACACAAACTAGCCCAATAAATATAGTATAAATTCCATGACTTTCTGTAATAATCAGGTTTCTGCTAAATGATAGTTGGATAAAAAATTCAAACAAGCCAGGTGTGGTAGTGCACATCTGTAATACAATGACTGGGGAGGCTGAGACAGTAGGATTGAAAGATGGAGACTGGCATCAGCAACTTAGCAAGGCCCTGTCTCAAACTTTAAAAATAAATAAATAAACAGATCTGGGGTTTAACTCAATGTTTAACTCTCCCTTGCTTCCATCCCAGTACCAGAAACAAACAAACCACAAACTCACTATAATTTTAGAATTAGGAAATTATATAACCTGTATACAAAATCAGTATTTTACATGGGGCAGTAAGTTCCCACTTGCCTATAGTTACCACACAATATTCCATTCAAATTATCAATACATCAAATGAATTGATCCATTGATGAGGTTACAGATCTCAAAATCTGCTAATAAGATTGCAGTTGTAGTAATCCAAAAAAAACAGTGAGAGTAATACTAAATATGGAAAGTAAAGTACTTGACAAAAGGGTGCATATATCTTATTCTATTACTAGGAACTTTTAGCTTAAAATTGCAAATAAAAATGTTAATCTTTGAATTAAGAAACAGAACCTCACTATTTCCTATGTGCTGTCTCATCATTCTGTACATAATACAACTATTTCATGATTCTATAATTATTTAACATGTTCATCTCCATATCTAGTCTCAGTGTTATATGATAAAAGGAGTTACGTTTTGAACATTTTATCTTTAGTGGCTGGTGACAGATTGAGTTTAATATTTTTTTCCCAGATAGATTAATGAATTTATTTCTTCAATATGATTTGCCTAATTAAATGATCTCCATAAAATATTCTGGAACTCCTCTTGTGCACAATATTTGAATTAATATTTGATCAATGCTATTTTCCATATATTAAAAAATGCCATTTTATATGCTGTATTAGAAATGACTGTACTGACTCCAATGAAACAGATATTGATTTGAACATTTCACTTTGAAATTATACAACTGAAAGGGGCTGGATCCTTATGGTTCTGAACTGGTGACCTCATTGATTTTGGTCTGACACCTGAAATCTATCTCTTTTGTTACATTTCTGCTGCCTATCTTAATTCTCACAGATATATGTTTTCTTCTTATATGAAAGAGAGTCAACCATTTAGTAAGACAAGGTGAGTTCAATAACATATTTGGTAAAACTAGCAAATATTCCATAAATAATTGCTCCCTGCTCATTTCCTTTTTTTGGTGCTGATCATAAACTCTGCTTTATATCATGGAAATTATAAATATTATAATATTTTAGGGCATAACAGCCATATGAGTTCCTCAAAAGACAGGGTATAAACATGAGATGGAGTTTGGGATTGAAGGGAAAAAAGGATATAACCCCAAATGTAGGAGGGGTTTCATTAGGTAACTGAAGAATGTAAAGCTATAGACATTGATAGTTCCCAAAGGAAGAAATAATACATGAAAGACATTATAGAGACAAGCCAGAGTATCCTGGAAGATTTTATGTGTAGTTAAACAAATAGAAAGGGCAAAATAAGTGTCTATTTCTTTCTTAGTTCCTATTTTTGGTTTCTTTTCATTGGACAATTCCTAAAGACAAGATTAGTGTATACTGGGTTTCTGTTTTTGACCTATTTGCCTTTCTAAACATAACATCAACAGACAATTTAATGTGCCCTTTTCAGTTCTGCTATGTTATCCTCATATCCTCAAATTTGTATTTCTAGTCTGGACCCCATTTTTGGTTCCAAGCAATTTAACCTAATCAATGCCTTATGTTCAGCATTTTGAGTTTTTATCAGGAATTCAAATTCATTGCTAAAATGAGTTGGTATTCTTTCAATATTATTTTCTCAGAATATAGCAATAGTATTCATTCAGGATCAGAAGGAAAGATTATTATATTGATATGTCAAACTTTAATTTTTATATGTCTGTATGCATTCTGAATACAAGTTGAGTTTTGAAGTTATTATAAATCAACAATAAAACCGTGTCTATGTAGAAATAAATATATACAAAGTGAGTTTGTTTGGAAGTGAAATGTTTTCCTTTGGTATTACCAGTGCTTTAAACTAGAACATTATTGCAGCAAAGAATGAAAATCAAGGCAGACACTAAATAATTCATAAGTTTCTATGTGTCATCGATCACTTATGACACTTTTCAATTGAATTGATTCCAAATTTTTTAATTGAAATTACTAACTAATTATTATTTTATTTATTCTATAGTTATGATTTTAAATAAAGCTCTATCTTATTTCAAATATTCTTGGCTTCCACTATTCTAATAATAAATATCTTCTTAAAATATCATTGTACTTTAACACGTTTTCTGGTCTCTATTTTTTAATTGAAGTTTAACACATATCAGGCCATTATCTTTAAGAATGGAGCTGTTACACCATGATTTCACTATAAAGAAAGGGAAGAGTGTTTGTTATAGTGACACTTAATTAGCAGGCTTAGGCTTGAAGTGGTCTGGATATATTTAAAAAGACAAGCAAAACATGTTTGAGAAAATTTATTTTAAAGGGTATCATAGTATTTTGTTCTGCTTTTTGAGACAGGGTCCTCTCTGTGTTTCCCGGGCTGATCTGAAACTTAGAGGCTCAGGTGTTTATCAAGTAGCTGGGACTAGAAGCATGTGAAGCACTCACTACCCACCTGATGTTTAAAAAATTGCATTCCAAGTTATTTCATAGAAATTATGATAATGTAGAAGAAAGGATATTTCAAAAAGTGATGATTTCTGAATCTATCGATGGTCTATTAAATGAGCAATTTTTAGAGTCTATTCACCAAATTTTCATTCCTATAACCAAAATACCTGACAAGAACAACTTAGATGAGAAAATGTTATATCTGTCTTACCATTTCAGAGGTCCAATCTGTGGTTGGCCAACTCCATTGTTTTGGGTCAGAGTGAGGCAGTAATTCATGGCGGAAGGGGATGATAGAGGAAAGCTTTTCATTGAATGGCATTTAGGAAGCAGAGAGAGAGAGGAAGCAGGCACACAATATTGCCATCCAGGACACTCACAGGTGTTGTCTAAGCCCCTAGCCACTTGCCTATAGTAACCACACAATAGTCCATTCAAATTAACAATACATCAAATGAATTGATCCATCGATGAGGTTACAGATCTCAAAATCTGCTAATAAGATTGCAGATGTAGTAATCCAATCTTTTCATCTCTGAAAAGCCTAATACATGAGCTTTAGGGGAGGGGGGTAATTAAATATCTAAGCCATAACAATTATCAAAGTTTCAAATCTGTTTCAACAAACTAAAACCTTGAAATTATTGAGATAGTATAATTAAAGCTTAGAAGCACTGAAAATTATAGCATTGGTTAAGGGAAAATAACCACCTGGATTCCATCAATTGAATTCTAAACACAGGTGACTGCATGTATATTTTTAATTTTAATTAATTAAATGCACCATTAAACCAAATATCTTATTGATGTTTGGAATAAAATTTAATTTTCAAATCATTAGAGAATTCTGTGAAATGATATCAATCAGTTTTACAGAAAAGTGTCCTAGTTTGAAGTTGTATCCCCATTTTGCTACCCAAACCAGAGTAGTTTGAGTTTTAAAAGCACATATATGTAACTAGTTTGATATAAAATACTTTAATATAATGAAAATGGGACCAGTTTCTCTGTTATTACTGTTCATTCCATTGTCTTTCTCACTATAAATGAGAAATTTCCTTTTATACCAAATCCTCCTATGCCATCATCCACCCTTGGCTTATCTTCTGATTTCTACTGGATTACTTGTTTTGCTATTCATCAACTAAGATTTAAAAGTTAACAGAAAGTTAATTGAGCAACACTGCTTAAAACTCTTTGGCTATCTACATGTACTATGAATAAAATAATTTAATGATATAAGCTTCATCTCAGTTAAGATGTCCTTTAACATAATACATCAGAACAATGACTAATGTCCTACTCTGTTAATAAGTGAATAACATGAGAAGGGTTTTCTGGATAAGAAAATCAGAGTATCAAATATATACTATATCTGGTATTTGTCTTTTTTTTGTCTTAATTGCTGTTTTATCAAATGAAAATTTTGCTATCAGTATCATATCATTTCTTTTTTTTAGGTTTAACTTTTTTTATTGGTTGTTCAAAACATTACAAAGCTCTTGACATATCATATTTCATACATTAGATTCAAGTGGGTTATGAACTCCCATTTTTACCCCAAATACAGATTGCAGAATCACATCTGTTACACATCCACATTTTTACATAATGCCCTATTAGTAACTGTTGTATTCTGCTACCTTTCCTATCCTCTACTATCCCCCCTCCCCTCCCCTCCCAAAATGGAGGGAGACCTCATTGTTATACAAAATTACATATAAGAGGTTGTGAGGGGAATGGGAAAATAAACAAGGAGAGAAATGAATTACAGTAGATGGGGTAGAGAGAGAAGTATCATATCATTTCTATCAAAATCCCTCTTACGGTTGGAATACAAAGACTTTAAAAAAATACTTTTCTAGCAACTACTGCTTGTATTTTAGACAAAAACTGAAACTGAGATCTAAGACAAGTATTTCAGTCACTGGTAATGAATATTTAGATGTTTTGTTTCTGAGGCATTTTTAAAAATAATTGTACTTTATGGCTTTACTTGAAACATCTAAAAAAATGTACAAGATTTTGTTAATGTTTTATTTTTTATTGAGAAGACAAATATTATATTCCCTGAAACAGATGGCCGCATATTTTAACTTGTTAAACTATAAAATAAGTATTTTATTTCAAAGACTTCAGGGAAGATAAATATCCATGTATTATTAAAATTAGACATGTTTCTTGGGTGCATATTTCTCTAACCCAAGACAATGACAGCTAATGTTTCAAAGAAGAATACTATCTTTGTTCAGAGCTACAAATCTGTTCATGCTAAGGGCAATAAAGCACATTTTTCAATTTGTTAACTTAAAAATATTCACTATAATGAATTTATCTTATTATATTTTTTAACTTTGCTGAAATGTATCACTTTTACTATTCATGTAGCAATAGGAATAACTCTAATGAGACTATAAGCAATTCTAGAACCATGTGATGACATTTCATTGCTGGTTGTATTCTGGTTGTAAATCTTTTTCTATTCTAGGAAGGATTATACCTAAAAAGAAGATTGCTTAGGAATGGCAGCAAAGCCTCTCATGACAGATTGAACATCACATGTTCGGCAGAATCTCTTTAACTTGATACCTAGCTTTAGAAAAGCCAAATGTGTCTAAAATGTTAAAAGAAAAACCTCTAAGAGGGCACTTGAAAGAAACTCAAGGCTTCTGAAGGTCTAACTCAATGTTTATCACAAAATCTTGCCAGACATCCTTTAACTTTTTCTTTTTCTGTACTTACAGAATTATAAGAAAGTATTGATAGACCAAGTGCATTTATCAATTAGATACATTTAAAATAGGAAACTGAAGTTGCACCAAATATAAAAGAAAAAATGAAACTAAACACAACAGTTTTACTTTCAAATGAACACTTTCCAAACAAGAAAATATTCTCAGTTTTCAAACATCAGTTCCATTTGGGCGAGGTGGAGCATGCCTGTAATTCCAGGGACTGAGGAGGCTGAGACAGGAGGATGGCCAATTCAAAGACAATCTCAGCAACTCAGCGAGGTGCTAAGCAACTCAATGAGACTCTGTGTCTAAATAAAATACAAAAAGGGCTGGGGATGTGGCTCAGTGGTTGAGTGACCCTGCGTTCAATCTCTGATACAAAAAAAAAAAAAAAAAAAAAAAAAAAAAAGCCATGAGTCTTAATCTCAGCATTGGAGCATTAAGCGTTATGAATTTTCTGAAATAAAATTCATAGTAAGAGACAAGTTCCTCCAACTTTCATATACAATTTCTTTGAAATCCCATATATTCATGGTAAGCAATCATGTTCCATTTAACATTTTCCTAAAGTATCCTTGATATTTCTTCAGGTTTATGTTAGTTATTATTTAAACATATTTATTATTTATCATTGAAAATCAAGCAAGCCAGAAAAATTTAAAATGTAAATAGTATTGTAAATATTGTAATTTGCATAGAAATATATGAAAATAATAATGGAAAATTATATAAGGAATTATATCTACTACATTTCATGAAATGTCATCATTTTCCACACTTATAATAGTTGTAATTAAATAAGTGAGTAGTTTACCAATTAGACATGACATAATTATAGTTCTTTTTCTCTGATAGTTTCTTCCACCAGCAGAAACACTTTTATATTTGATGTTTTTAACACTCACACTTGTTCTATGTATCTACGTATCTCATTCTATGTTTCTAAAAACATTTTGTTTCTGCATAAAAATTATTTGACATTGTTTCAAACTTCATATTAAATGGCAATGTGATGAAACTTTAGCTCAACATTCCTGTGTAAGAATTAGTAAATTTTATATAAGAATCTGTGAAGAATTTCTAGTTCATTCATTTTAACTGTATTTCACATTTTACTTATGATGCTGTCACCAGATAAAATTATGTACAATGAAGAGATTTTACATATATTTATTTAATTTTGAGATTTTTTATTACAAGCAACAGTGTAATAAACAGTATTGAACTTGTTTTTATGGACATTTCTACAGATTCTGAAGGACATACTCCTCAGTAAATGAATAGGATGACTAGCTTGCAATTTATGCATAATAATAAATTGCTTTTCAAAGAAGTTATGAAAATTGACCTTTCTTAACAAGATACAATATTTCACACCATTCCATACCTTTAAATATCTTGATAATGACATATATTTTAATTTATGCCAATTGGAAGAGTAAGAATGTTGCTTCAATTTGCATTTCTCAGTTTTCCAGAGAGGATGCACATGATTTAAAATATCCATTGCTCTTTCAACCAACATTTGTAAATTAATACTTTCACTGTACTTACAGTAGCCTTCCTGTCTTTTTCTTCAATTTATTTTTTAGGTAGTTGGTATATTTTCTGAATACCAACTTGTTATTAATAAACTACAAATGTATTATTTGGGTGTGTATTATCTTAAGTTCAACTGTGACTTTTATTTAAAAATAATGTAAATTTGATGATATTTATATTATTGCCCATGCTTTTTTATCTTGTTTAAAAATTTCTTCTTTATTACAAACCATCATCTGTCTTTTGTATTTCATAATGTCACATTTCATATTTAGTTTTAGATCTACTAATAGAGTCATTGGGCTTTTTTGTTTCTTTGTTTGTTCATTTCTATTCATTCATTTATTTTGCATGTGGGCAGAAATCTAACTTTATTATGCTCCATTTGAAAATGAGTTTTCTCAGCATCAATTATTAAATATTTAGTCTATTTCCACTGGTTTCTAATGTTACCTCAGTAGTATACAAACTTTTCATATATATGTAAAACTATTAACTAGTTTGTATCATCAAGTATTCTATATTAGAAATATTTTTACAGTCCAAATACAGGTCTTTTTCACTATGTATAATTACACTGAATTTTTTATTGTTATTTCTCAATGTGAGAAAACTTTAATTTTTCTTTTTCAAAATATTCTGATATATATTACATAGCAATTAATTAATAATATTTTAAGCAATTAAAAATAAATGCAATTAATTAATTGAAGTAAAATAGATGAATGTCACAACATAATATTGTATAAATGAGACCAGATACAGAAAAGTATATTCTATATGATTCCACTAAAATGAAAGTAAAAAAGCAGGGAAACTAGATGATGATGGTAGAAGACAGGATTATGGTAATTCTTAGAAGAAGGACATGCATAGATTTCAGCAACAGGTGGTGGGAGGCTCCTTCCTTCAGCTACTGTCTTATCTTGATGTGGATTAGATAAGAGCTCACTTTGTAAGAAAGTATTAAGCTGTGTACTTGAATGTTTATATATGATAATTGAGCAAAATAGTTTATGTAAAATATTTGTTGTTATTCTTAATGATAGTTCTCATGCAGTCTTGAGAACTTCTTCCATCTATTTAATTTTCCGCACCATATTACTGTTGCCTAAAATCATTATGTTCGAATTTCTTTCCTTAGGAGACTACTGATGTTGTTGGTGAAAATCACCAATAATTGTGCTTTAGCAACACATAATGGAACTACTAATATAAACTAGCTAGTGGTTCTCTTGACAGTACAAGCCATGGTTGAATGCTTTCCTTAACAAAATTCTCTTTCCTGTAGGTTTTTTGGTAATAGAATGTCTTTCCTTTCTACCTACACAACATACCACTATTTCATTATTTATCATTGGCCTCTCTTGTCCATATGAAGGTGACCCTTTTTTCCTAAGTTCTTTTTTTTTCCTTTAACCTGCTTGATCTCTTTAATTCCCCTTACTATTTACTCTCATTGCCAGATCTTCAATTGCTATTTGTGTTCCTTATGGATGAATAACTGTAAAACCTGACTTAAATGAGATCCCAACTTCTGGTTTCTGGATCTCAATCAAATGATGGTGTATGTCTATTTTGTTGTTAGAGAATTATCCACATATAATTCATATTTATTTCCAAACTATTTCCCCTTTCAATGTTCTGAGAGGTAAAAACCTGACAAATGCCTGCTTTTTTGTAATTCTTTTTTTACTCAGTGTTCAACAATAACTTTGTACAGTAATGGGAATGGAGAATTGAAGATGGAAACAATTTTTTATGCCAGCCTTGTCAGAAAGAATCACTTCAATAATACCTCATGTGCAGATGTCTGGATAGATTGGGATTTGCTTAAACAAACACAATGTGCAAGGAGTGATTGTGAGCCAAGCTGTAGGCTGCAGATGTAAGAGAAGTTTTCACTTCATATTTCCTATACTATCCTGTCCAAGGCGATCCAACTTATATGTGAGAAGTTTGACTGCCATGCAGCAGGGGAGACAACACTATCACATCCCAGCTCAGGTAAACACAGAGACACCATGTTAAGTGAAATAACCTAGACACAGATGGAAAAACACTGCATGATCCCACTCACAATCATCCAAGAACCTGAAGAATTTGATCTCATAGGCCTACATGATATAATAGTGGTTAGAAGAGGTTAGGTAGGGTAAGAGGGAACAGGGAAGGAAAGGTGGGTCAATGAGTACAAAGTTAGAGTTAGGAGGAATAAAAGTTCTGTTGTTCTGTTGAACAGAAGGGTGTATATTTCCAAATAGCTACAAGACACAATTTTAAATGATTTACCATAAAGAAATGAGAACTGTTTGAAGTGATATATTAATGATCTTGATTTGATCAAACATTACATTATACACCATAAATCTGTACTGATATTATATGTAAATTAAATATAAAGACATTTTAAAATGTTCAAACTGTGCTATAAATCATGTGTCTCATTATTCAAAAAAGCGATGCTTGAATTTTAAATGACATAGGAAAGTCCCTGTGTAAACTGCCTCTAACTGCATTTTAACATCATATCTCATTTTTTTAATTTCAGTTTAGAATTTTTAGAAATTTTTGTTTTGTCTATTAATTTACTTCTCTGAACATAATATTTCCTTTCTCAAATTCTGTGCTCTCATATAATTTTATGATGAATGTTCTCAGGACTTAGTGTTCCTTTAAAGTTTGACTTTAAAGTCTCATGGGGCTAAGGTCCTGTTTGGGGCCAAGGACATCCTCTGAGCGGGTTTATGGAAGCCCTCCTTTATGCTGCATTTGAGTGAGCTGCTCTGTTATTCTCTCCTACAATACCATAAGCTCCCTTAGGTCAGGGACTGTGAACCTTTTACTATGACATGTCCAGCTACAACCAAGTGCTAATCATGTTTTATTAGCTGCAATAATATGTGTGGGGGAGGGGGAATAAGTAAATATATAAATGGTGATCCTGAAAAATTTCCTATATAAATATGCTGAAAATGTAATTTTATAAACAAATACACTAAGAAAATTCACCTTTTAAGAATCCTGTTGCTCCAGGCATGGTGGCACATGCCTGTAATCCGAGCAGTTTCAGGGGCTGAGGCAGGAGGATAGCAGGTTCAAAGCCAGTCTCAGCAAAAGCAAGGCCCTAAGCAATTCCATGATACCCTGTCTCAAAATAAAATACAAAATAATATGGCTCAGTGTTCATGTGCCCCTGATTTCAGTCCCTGGTAACAAAACAAAAGAGAAAGAAATAAAAAGAAAAGAGAATTCTATTGCATTCATTTTTATAAAACAATTTCTAATCTATATTTTGTTCAAAATTCATACCTACTACTTACACTTTGTACTTAGCTGTGAACCTGTTCTAGCTGATTTACTTTTTACAACTCTATGAGGTGTAACCTTTCTGTCCCATTTTATAGATGAGGATATTAAAGTTTGGAGAAGTAGGAGTCTATGGTCACAGGGTTGCCCACTGGCAAAATTAGGTTTAGAAAAGTATGTAAAACTAGGTTGTCTTTTTCAAGAACTATCTGCTCTGAAATCAACTGCCTGCATATTATGAATTAATGATTGACTGTAGTAAGCACTCTTAACATGGAAAATACTCTCAACAAAATTTTAAGTGCACATTGCAATATTGTTAGCCATGGGCACAAGGTTGAACAGCAGACATGTAGAACTTAATTATCTTACAAAAATTGAATTCTTTACTCATGGAACACCAGCTCCCTTTTCCTACTTACTCCATCCCCTGATAACATTGTTTTACTTTGTTCAAATGAGCTTGATTATTTTAGATAACTCTACATTTGTTCTGCAAAAAACACATACGTACTTACAACTGTTCATAGATTTGCTTTACTTACAGTATGAGAAATCTGTGATCATGAATTTTATTTTATTTTTTGACTTCTGGAGATATATTTTTCTCTCAAGTCCTGTAATTATGATGTTGAAGTGTGATTTTAAGGATAGGAGGAAGAAAAATAGTTTTAGACCATGGAACAAATATATGTTCAAATTTTATTGGATCAATGCTGAATTCAGTTAGTCCATCCATGTCTATATTCACCCTATGCTGCTAATCAAATGGATTATTTTAATCAGTTTTTTTTTTTGTTGTTGTTGTTAAGAACTCCAAATGGATAATGGGCTTCAAAGTGGTAGATTAGAGAAGGTTGTTTTCCTGGTCAATTCATGGTGTGAAGCCAAGGATTCAGACACATAGCTTCTCAGCAAGATAAGAGAGGAAAACTGTTCTGGAAATTAACTGTGGACATTCAAAATAGAGCAGGGAATCAAGCGAATGGATATAACAAAATAAAGAAATCCCCAGTGCTGCTGGGGCCTCCAGTGGTGCTAGCAAGTCCCATCTCTCCTGTGCTAAAATAGGGGACTGAAACTTCAGTTAAAGGAATCTCTAGTTTTAGGAGGTCTGAGGTGTGCGTAGATACAGAGAGACTAGAGATCAAAGACACTGCACAATTAATCTGAAAAGTGTCTTGCATAACATTATTATGGGGAGAGATAGAGAAAAACAAAGCAACTCTCTCTCAGCTACAAGGGAATCAGAAGAAGAAATCATTTTGCAGATTCAGCACAGAGTGTCTGAATAAAGACAAATGTACCTAACCCAAAAAATAGGTTTGGCAAACCCACAACACATGGCAGAGTATGTGTCTAAGAGATTGGTAGAAACAAGTGAAGTGGGGATTATATAGGGAAAATCAGTCAGGAAAACACACCTGTCTTCCCCACCCTACCCTCCAGAATGGCTGCTTATAATTTTTGCCACTTGAAATTTTGTCTGGGAAAATCATATCAACAGAGAACTTGAAAAGTCTGGGAAGAAATTGAGGGAATTCAGAGACTGAACCTGAGAGTCTTAATAATACAAAGTTCACACTTGTCTGAGGGGAACAGAATCGACCTCTCCACTGCACGAGTGAAACCCAGGAGTTTTTCCTGGGGAATTGTCTCACAGCATGGCCCATCAACTGCCTAACCTGGGAGGTACACTGATTTAAAATCTTCAGATCAATCCAAGAAAGAGGGTGGAGACTAACTAGGCCCAAATCCTTCTCCCAGGGGGGCTTCATATGGGATATCCCATCTCTCCAGTAACCCCAATGACATATCTGAGAAGAATATTTGAACACCAACAGAAAAATTTTCTTAACTTTTTATCAAGATCCTCAGCTTTATTTTATTTTTTTTTTCCTACTCACTGTTCAATGGTGACCCGAATGGTTCATGGACATTTACACATATTCATACTTGTTTTGTTATTTATTTGTTCATCATTCCTAGCATTTTTAAGGCAGTTATTCCTTGACCAATATTTTGAGAGCCAAGATATTTGATTAGAATATATCGGTATTGAACTTATACTCTTTTACTCTTATTTTTATTTTTACAGTTAATTTTAAAAATTTTATTCTATATACTCTTTTTTTCACTTATCTATCTGATTAGATCCTCTTCCTCAATTTTCCTCTGCTAACAGTCAACCTTTATTAATCTCTTTATCGATTACTCTCTATTTTTTGTTCCTATTTTTTCTCCTCTTTCCACACAAACATTGCATCCTACACTACATTTTTTCTATCTCTATTCACAACGTAAAATTACAAACCCATTTGTAAATTTACTATTTTGACCATGGGCAATCACTGATCATATCATCTCTATTTATTTAACAATTAACATAGTAGATGACAAAGCAGGAATCATTTGGTGTGTGCTGTAAATTATTTGAACTAGTTCTTGTTAATATTTGTCTCCCTCTAAACTGTGAAGTTCTAAAACCTTTAGAGTCCCTATAAGTACACAGGGTAGACTGTCTACTGCCTCAAAACCTCACTCTGAAATGAGCAGACACACAAACAACATAAAAAAATCAACGGAACAAATTGCCTCAAATAATCCATTATAATCCAAAAAAAGAATTAATCAACACCACAGTGAAATAAATGAAAGAGAAGGAGCTGAAAATGCTCATAGTTAAATTGATATCCAAGATAAAAGATGGTGTAATGAAGAAAACACAAGAAACGAAAAAAGAAAAAATTCTTGAAATGAAAGAATCAATAAACAAAATTAAAAATTTATTGTGAGGCATAATGAGCAAACTAGATGAATTAGAAGACAGAGTTTCAAGCAATGAAGACAAAATATATACTCTAGAAAATAAAGTTGACCATAGAGAAAAGATGTTAAGAGACCTTGAACAAAACCTCCAATAAATATGGGATAACATGAGAAGAAAAAACTTAAGATTTACTGGGATACATACAGGTTTGGAAATACAAACCAAAGGAATGCATAATCTTTTCAATTAAACAATATCTGAACATTTCCCAAACCTTAAGAATGAAATGGAAAATCAAATATGAGGCTTACAGGACTCCAAATGTACAAAAAATTACAATAGACCCACCTCAAGTCACACTACAATGAAAATGCCCAACATACAGAGTAAGGACAGAATTTTAAAGACTTACAGAGGAAAAACATTTGGTTAGTTTTACAGGGACACCAATTTGGATCACAGTTAATTTCTCAACCTAAACACGAAGCTAGGAGGTCATGGAGTGACATATACCAAGCTTTTTAGGAAGTCAGATGCCAACTAAGAATACCATATCCTGTGAAATTGAGCTTCATATTTGACAATTAAGTTGAAACCTTCCACGAAAAACAAAATTTAAAAGAATTCACAAGAAAGCTTACACTACAGAAAATTCTTAGCAAACATTTCATGAAGAAGAAATAAAATAAAAATAAGAGAGTAAACCAGCACATGGAAAAAATATACTAAAGGTATAGTCAATCAAAGAAGGAACTAATTCAAATTAAAAACTCAAAATGAACCAAAATGACAGGGAATAAAAACCATTTCTCAATAATAAGATTGAATATAAATGACCTGAACTCCTCAATTAAAAGACATGAACTGGCAGATTGAATTAACAAAAAAAGAATGAATAACATGCTGTCTCCAAGAGACTAACCTCATAGACCACTACATCCACAGACTGAAGGTAAAAGGATGGAAAAACTATATATATCATTCATATGAATTGCATAAACAAGCTGAGGTTTCAGTCCTTATATCAGGTAAACTAAACTTCAAGTCAAAATTAATCAGAAGGGACAAAGAAGTTCATTTTATATTGCTGAAGGGAATTATATACCAACAAGACACAGCAATCTTAAATATTTATGCCCTAAACAAAGGAACATCTACATACATCAAACAAACCCTTCACAAATTCAAGAATCAAATAGAATACAACACAATAACACTGGATGACTTTGACATACTTCTCTCATCACTTGATACATCTTCAGAACAAAAACTAAATAAAGAAGCAGCAGAACTAAAAATACAATTAATAATTTAGATGTAACAGACACATATAGAATATTTCATCCATCATTGACTGAATACACTTTTTTTCTCAGCAGCACATAGATTCTTCTCTAAAAAAAAAGATCATATTTTAGGCCACAAAGCAACTCTTAGAAAATAAAAAAAAAATAGAGATAATGCCCTGAATTTTATCAGATCATAATGGAGTGAAATTAGAAATCAATAATAAAATAAAAAATAGAATGTATTCTAACATGTGGAGACTAAATAATAAACTATTGAATGATTAATGCATAGTTGAGGAAATCAGGGATGAAACAAAAATATATACTTATAGATAAATAAAAATAATGACATAACTTATCAAGATCTCGGGAAACAATGAAGTTGATAGTAAGAAGAAAGTTCATTGCATTGAGCTCATTCATTGAAAGAATAAAATTAAATAACTGAACTTTACACCTTAAAGCCCTTATTGGAAAAATATCAATACAAAAAGCAGTAAAAGACAGGAAATGATAAAAATCAGAGCTAAAATGAATGAAATTGAAACAAAATAAATTTTAAATGTCCACAAAACAAAAAGTTGTTTTAAAAAAAAAATAACATTTACAAAATGTTAGCCAAAGAAAAAGAGATCATTAGCCAGGCTAATGAAGAAAGAGAGATCAAATTAATGAAATTTGCAATGACAAAGGAAATATCACCGCAGTCACCACTGAAATACAGATGATAATCAGAAACTATTTTGAAAATCTACACTGAAGTATAATAGAAAATTGTGAAGACATGGACAGATTTCTAGAAACATATGACCTGCCCAATTTAATCAGAAGGACAGAGAAAATTGAAACAAATAAATTTCAAGCAAAGAAATTGAAGATACTATCAAATACCTACCAATAAAGAAAAGCCTTGGACCAGATGACTTCACATCCAAGTTCTACAACACCTTCAAAGAAGAAATTACACCAAGACTCACCAAATTATTCCATGAAATAGAAAATGAGGGAACCCTTCCAAACTCATTCTATGAAGCTAGTATCATCTTGACACCAAAACTATACAAAGAAACATCAAGGAAAGAAAATTTCAGACCAATATCTCTGATGAACATAGATGGAAAAATTCTTAATAAGATAATGGCAAATCACAATCAAAAACATATCAAAAAGATAATGCACTATGATCAAGGGGGGGGTTCATTCCAGGGCTGTAAGTATGGTTCAACATAAGGAAATCAATAAACGTAAATCATCACATCAACTGACTTAAAGATAAGAATCACATGGTTATCTCAATAGATATACAAAAAGTGACAAAATTCAGTATCCATTCATGCTGAAAACACCAGAAAACTCAGGGATAGTAGGAACATACCTTAACATGGTAAAAGCTATATATACTAAACATCATTCTAAATGCTGAAAAACTGAAAGAATTCTCTCTAAAGACTGTAAAGACAGGGGTGCCCTCTTTCATTACTCCTGTGCAACATAGTCCTTGAAACCCTAGCCAGAGCAATTAATCAAGAGAAAGAAATTAAAGTGATGCTGGCAGGAAAATAAGAACTCAAACTATCCTATTTGCTCATGACATGATTCTATATTTAGAAGACCCAAAAGACTCAACAAGAAAGCCTCTATGACTCATAAATGAATTCAGAAAAATAGCAGGATATAAAATTAACACTCATAAACCAGTTGCATTCCTACACACCAATGATGAATCTACTGAAATAGAAATCAGGGAAACTATCTCATTCAAAATAGCCTCAAAATAGAAAAATAATCTTTTTATGAATCAATCTAACAAAACAAGTTAAACACCTGTAGGATGAAAACTACAGACCACTAAAGAAAGAAATTGAAGAAGATCTGAGAAGATGGAAAGATTTCCCAAGTTCTTGAATAAGCAGAAACAATATTGTCAAAATGGCCATACTACCAAAAGCAATATATAGATTTAATGCAGTCCTATTAAAATTCCAATGACATTCTTCATAGAAAGAGAAAAAGTAGTCATAAAATTTATTTGGAAAAATAAAAGGTCCAGAATAGCCAAAGCAGTCCTCAGCAAGAAAAGTGAAGCAGAAGGCATCACAATACCAAACTTTAATTATACTGCAGGGCTATACTAACAAAAATGGCATAGCATTGGCACAAAAACAGACACAAAGACCAATGGAACAGAATAGAAGACATACAGCAATACACACACAAATATAGCTATCTCATACTAGACAAAGGCATCAAAAACATATATTGGGGAAAAGATAGTCTCTTCAACAAATGGTACTGGGAAAACAAGAAATCCATATGTAGTAGAATAAAATTGAAACTCTGTCTCTCCCTTGTACAAAACCCAACTCAAAGTGGATCAAAGACCTTGTCATCCAGAGACCCCAAGCCTACTAGAAGAAAAAGTAGGCCCAACTCTCCCTCATGTAGAGTCAGAAGAGGACTCCCTCAATAGGACTCCCTGAAACACAAGAAGTAAAATCAAGAAACAATAAACAGGATGGTATCAAACTGAAAACCTTCTTCACAGCAAAGGAGACAATCATAAATGTGAAAAGAGAGTCCATAGAATGTGAGAAAATCTTTCCCACTAGAACCTCAGATACAGCATAATCTCCAGGATATACAAAGATCTCAAAAAACTTAACACCAAATAATAATAATAATAATAATAATAATAACCCAATAAACAAATGGGCTGAAGAAGTGAACAGCAGGCACTTCACAGAAGATATATGAATGGGGAAAAATATGAAAAAATATTTAACATCTCCAGCAATTAGAAAAATGCAAATAAAAAATACACTGAAATTAGAACTCACCCCAGTCAGAATGGTAATTATCTTACTTAACAATTATTTATTTAACAATAAATGTTGGCAAGGAAATGGGGATAAAGGTTCCCTTATACATTACTGGTGAAACTTCAAATTAGTGCAACCACTCTGGAAAGCAGTATGGAGACTCCTCAGAAAACTTGGAATGCAAACACCATTGACCTAGTTATCCCACTCCTCAGCTGTTTATGCCCAAAGGACTTAACATCAGCATACTATAGTGATGCTGCCACATCAATGGTTATAGCAGCTCAGTTCACAATAGCCAAGCTATAGAATCAATATAGGAGCCCTTCAACAGATGAATGGATAAAGAAAATACATACAGAATGGAATATTACTCGACTATAAAGATAATTAAATTATAACATTTGCCCATAAATTGATGGAACTGGAGAATATCATGCTAAATGAAATAAGTTGGTCTCCAAAACCAAAGGCAGAATATTGTCTCTAATTTGTGGGTGTTAACCCACAAAAAAGGAGGGTAAGATTAGAAGTTCATTACACTAGACAAAGGAAAATGAAGGGAAGGGAGTATGCATGGAAATAGAAAAGACAGTAGAATGAATTGAATATATCTGTACTATCCTTATGTGTGAATACATGACAAATGTAACTCCTCATCACATACAACCACAATAATGGGATCCTAATTAAAACAAGTAATATTTATTCTGTGTATGTACAACATGTCAAAATATACTCTACTGTTATGTATATTTATAATGAACAAATAAATAAAATAAAATATTTATAGTATAAAAATAACTCCAAAATGAATAAATATTTCCGAAATCATCTACTCTAAACACTTAACACAGCAAGTATGGACCAGCGCTGAGCAACCTGGTAGTGGAGTCCTTCAATTCTACTTAGAGCCACATTATTTTTCTTTTCCTTCTTATTTTTCTGTTTTCCTTAGATATATTAATAGGCATTAAATAAGATAACTAAAATTGTACCTGCACTCAAATAAATTGAATTTGCACTGTTATATTTCATCTAGTAGAAAAATACTCTTTTGGGTGGGTCCTTGGTATCAGGTATTATACAACCACATCTTATTTCTTCACAGTATACTACTTAAAATGTCATACAAATGTATTTTTTCTTAATAGCTTCCACATGAATTATCACATTTTAGTTTTGCATAAATTAAAAAAAATGGTAACAATCTTTGTCTACTTGTGCTGTTATTAAAAAATACCCAAGACTGGGAAATTTATAGGTAACAGAGATGTATTTCTCTCATTTTTGAAGTCTAGTAATTCCAAGATCAAGGTACTGGCGGTGTCTTCCAAGGAACTCAGTTTCTGCTTCCAAGATGATGCCTTTATACCTGTGGCTTAACATGGAAGAAGTGGTGAAAGGTGAAAAAGAGCCTAAACTATTTCCCTTCGTTTATTTTATAAGGCACTAGTCCCATCATGAGGAAAAAATTCTCATTATTTAATGACTTCTCAAATTGTTCCACCTCTTAAGAGCACTATAGTGGGGCTAAGATTCATCATGAATTAAGGGGAGATAGCATTCATAATATAAGTTTTAAGATTTGTGTATGAGAAATCTGAGAAAGTAGAATGACATATCTAAGTATACATTAGAGAAAAGAATAAAACTCAGAATTTCTTCCTGTCAATGTAGAAACCTAAAAGATGCAATGAATCCTGGAAATATATCTGATTCTTTGATCACCATAGTGACAGAAATAATGGTGTTCCTGTAGTCATCTGGGTAATGTTGCATTTTTATACACACCTGGCAATTTCCTAAAGTTCATCAGAGGAACATCATACTTCATCAAGAATAAAAGTGCAGAAGTACTAAATTTTCCACATATGTGGTAACTTTGTATTTTCTAGACCAATCTCTATTATGAATTAAAAAATATGCTTTACATTGCTATTATTTATAATTCTAAATACTAGATAATTTATTCATTCACTTAAACAATAATCATAAAGTCTGAATCTTACTTTCTTTTTATAGTCTCATGGAAATACACCAATAGAATAAACTGATAATGGACTCGGTTACTTATATGTTAATATATACCTTATTTTTCACTGATTACATTTCAAGTCAGCCAACGTGTTTCAGTATAGAAGCCATTGAATCACTAATTACACTAAAGAGCCAATAACTTTATAGCAGAATGTTGAAACTTCTATTTATAAAACTTTAGGAAAATTGTAATAGATTGATGTACAAATTTGACTTAAAAAATGCGAACACAATTTTTTCACAACTTTCTGATTATTAACATTTTCCCCATTAGAAATGAGATTTCTTATATGTAATAAGGATTGTAATGCATTCCAATGTTGTTGTATATTTTAAAAAATAATAATAATAAAGAAAAGAATAAATAAAAATAAGCAATTAAAGAATTACTTGTCACTGGGATTTTTTTCTTTATCTGAAGATATTTCACAGATCTTAAAAAGATAAATATTACCATTTATTTTAACTCTATGAGAACTTTTAAAAGGACAAGAATCATTCATTTTAACAATAGAATTTTAGAAAATTGATCATAATTAGAAGCATTTTTTCTAATTGATTGATGATGCTTTGGTTCCATAGTATATATTGTTAAGGCCAGTAAGTATCTTTAATTACTTGTCATATGGTTATGATTCATTTCATTGTACTCAGAATTTTCCAAAAGCTATGAATATGTGATTGACACATGTGGAAATATATTCATGGTACAACTAATGTTTATATTTTTGCCTACATGAAAATATTTGCCACTTGTCCTATTAGATTGATATAATAATTAACATTAAATCTAAAATGGTTAGATAAACCATTGTCATGGTCAACATAATTTTAAATAGAATAATTATTCTAATCTCTTTGGGGCTTAGATGTAGGAAAAGATATCACATCCCATTTGATCAAAGCAACTAGAAAAAGAGATGCATGCATAACAGATACATAACAAGAGAAATCAGGCTAGTTCTCTCAACAGAAAAAAATAAATAATTTAAAATTTGTTTACCAAGTGCGGATGCATCAAATAAGAAACAGAGGGAAGAACACTAATGAGAGCACAGAGATGGGCATTGTAAGAAATGACTGCCAGCACAAAGGGGAAAGGCTATAATTATCAAAATTGAGAAAACAGCAGGAGGGATCTAGAATTTAAACTCAGAGGCTTGAGAAGGAGCTGCTGCCATACTGTTGCTTGTATCTTAAGTCTCTGATCTCAAAGGAAGTTCCCCATGGAGGTAAGATCAAGACATCTAAAAAGGGAGCACTGGCCAACTGATATTGAAGTCTTTAAGGGGCAAAATAAGACAGATTCTAAGGGTAAAGAACAATTGCAAAATGGATTCAACTGCTGCCATGAGAATAAACTGCTACTTCCGGAATGAAACAACAACAACGACAACAACAACAAACAGTGGTGCCAGTGTGATGCTTAGAGAAACAGAAAGCAAACCAGAAAGAGGCAAAGAATCAAAAGAGGAAAATCCCTTTTTCTTTTGATTAATAGAAATTAACTGGGAGCAGCAACTGGTTCACCAAGTCCAGGTCCTAGCATCATCAAAATTATGTACAGAAAGACAGATATAAACCTAAAATAAACAGATGTTAGGATCTGGAAAATAAGAAATAAGATTTGAGAAAAAAAATACATCCTAAATTCTGCATGTGTGTGTATATATCCATCCAAATATGTATGGCTGAAAGCCAGATGAACATACCACACACACATTTTGTGCATCTATGTAGCCATGTATGACTTAAAGATGGGTGTATTTTCTGAGAAAACTACCATAAGGATCTTTCATCTCCATGTGACTATCATACAGTGTACTTTCACTGTCTGAATGTAATAGCTTAGTACACACCTAGCTTATATAGTATAGGCTCTTGTTTCTAGGCTACAAACACGTAACGCATGTGACTAAACACAATTTTTAACTCACTGCTAAGAATTTATATATCTTTTTTTAAAGCAATGGGCATTTAAAATATATATATATATATATATATATATATAATTATAAATGGACATAATACATTTATTTTATTTATGTATTTTTATGGGTTCTGATGATCGAACCCAATGCCTTGCATATCCTAGACAAGCCACTAAGCTACAATTCCAGCCCAAGAATTTGTATATCTGAACACATCCAAACATAAAAGATTCAACAAAAATGTGATATAAAAGATCTTTTTAAAGTATACCTGTATACTGTGGATGGAGGTTGATCTGAATGTGTTATTGAGTACTGAGTAAATGTGAAAGACTAGGATATTACTGGGTGCTGCTATGGACTTCATAAACAGTATAATTATGATGCACTGAATTTATTAAAAATTTCATTTCATTGTTTTTCCTTCAACAATAAGTTAACCTTAGCTTACTATGACTTTTTTACTTCATAAACTTGTAAGATTTCATAAACTTGTAAGAACTTTCAGATTCTTTTTCAATACCCGTCAAAAGCATATTGAACAACTACACAAACCATTTCTTTCTTTACAAATCATATTTATTTTATTTTTTTACATTCTTATTGTTTATTGTTAAAATAGTCTTATATTAAACAAAAGTAGCACACTCCCTAGCCTAGCCCTCCACAGGATCAGAAGTATCAGTATCACTGTTATTCACCTCTACGTCTTGTTGCAGAGGGCAGTCTCTAGAGGCAGTGGCACACATGGAGCTGCCATCTCCTATGATGACAATGCCACCTTCTGGAACACCTCCTGAAGGACCAGCTGAGGCTCTTGTTGTGGAGGTATCAGTCTTAAAACATAAGCATACGGTGATTTGCTTGTTTTCTTTCTTCAATTAATCAGATTTGTTTATAATCATAGGATGTACCATAAAGAATGTTTTACTCAAGAAAAGCTGTTGGTATTTAATTCCGGTGTTCATACTTTTTAAGGATCTTGTTAAGGTCTGCAGAAGCTTCTGCTATCCACTTCACTGTGAGTCTCTTGGTGGTTCCCCTCACCACACATCTCTCTGACAGATTTCTTTTCACAGGCCCTTTTCCAGCTATGCATTCACTAGATAATAAATACATTTCAGCTCCATTTTAATCTTAGGGGAGTGCTTTTATTGATAAAAATCCCATTATCTGACAGTCCTGTGTATGTTTGTGCTCACAAACTTTGTGTGTATGTACACAGTCCTTAGTTTACTGGGGTTTGGTCTATGATTTTTTTGACTTTAGAATGATGTGAAAACAATATGCATTTAGTAGGAAAGGTTCCTTGATGTCCTCTTTTCATGGGCTGCGGAAATGCTATACAACACTCTCTTTCAATATTGGACAGTGAGAGTGAGCCATGGCTCCTAGTTAGGTACATGAGATATTTAGCACTTATTATAAATAGGTATTGTTAGATGATTTTGTTGAACTCTTGATGAATGTGAGTGTTCTGAGTACATTTATGGTAGGCCGACTGAGCTACAATAGTCAGCATTTAAATTACAATATGTGTTTTCTACTTACAATATTTTCAACATAACAGATTCATTAGAATATAACCTCATCTTAAATTGAGAGTATTTTGTGTGAGTATGTGTCCTGTGTGATTTGTATACATTATAAACATATACACATACTATATGATATATAGATAAAACTTAAAAATATACATATATACTTTAAAAGAAAATATAATATTAAAACTATAAGGTACAGATATGTATGTGTGTGTTCATAAAACTAGAGATAAATGACACATAAATTTAATATCACATTCAGGAAATTTATTCATCCTAAATAAAGAACATGCTGTATCTAAAAGATGTTATCTTGAGATACTAGGATGGTAGCTGAAAATTCTACGGAGAAAAGCCCAATAATGTGTAATATTTAACAATTTTTGAAAATAAAAAGAATTAAAATCTAAAATTTTATTTCAACTAATTTTATTGTTAAAATTGCGTGCTCTAATCAATAAAATTGAATCTAAGCTGAGAATTCATGTCATGCCTCATTTTACTTATATATTCAATCTCATAAGCTTTATATATTGCAAGAAATGTTTTATTAGAACATACAAATAATGACATGGAAACTTGGCAAAATGATTTGAAAGTTCATCAAAAAAGAAAGAACTGAATTTGTTAAAAAGAGTGATTGTGACCCAAGTTCTAATATTTCTGAAAACAACCCTCTACTGAGATAATGGAAGAAATAAGTATTCTAGCCTTTGCTCCCTCTGCTTCTGATTCCCATTTCCTTACTCACATAATAAAAATCATAGGTTAACACTTTTATTTGACAGCAAAATAGAAATAAATTAAGTTCAGCAAATGAGAGATCAATGAGAAAATTCATGATGAAAAAGGTTAAGTAGGTTATTCTCTGAATATCTACATGTAAGTTGTAGAAGTAATGAATTAAATCATCTATTTTTTTATTATTCAAAATCATTTCTTAAGAATGATGACAAACATGAAATTATAAGTAATTGCTTTAGATGACTAATCATTCTCATTAAAAGGCAGAGTTATCGGGAGGAATAAAGAAAAGACATATCTAATTATAAGGTAACTTTAAATACTTCATTTTATTTTTAAAGACAATTTGAATATAAAAGGTAAATGTAAAACTCTTCACTAAGCTGACTACAAAAATATAAAATGTTGTTACTTACTGATATTCATGTAAAAGTAGAACACTAGCTGAAATTCATCATCCAATAATAGAATTTTATGTGAAGCCTAAATGATTGACTTAAATGGAAAAAGAAATATCTCAAAATCTTAGTTGAGTATAACATTTTTAAAATAACTATCTAGTAACTTACAAAACAAAAAAAATTAAAATGAAATTAATCAATTTCACCTAATTAAGTTATGCAAGTTTATAATAAATGAGTGAGGGTACCAATTTTAAAACATACACAAGAAATATTTACTGGTTATAACCATATATAGAGTCATAGAATTTTCAAAAAAGGGTTGAAATAATGATATATAAGATTATTCATAGGGCCTGGGGATGTGGCTTAAGCGGTAGCACGCTCGCCTGGCATGCGTGCGGCCCGGGTTCGATCCTCAGCACCACATACCAACAAAGATGTTGTGTCTGCCTATAACTAAAAAATAAATATTAAAATTCTCTTTCTCTCTCTCTCTCTCTCTCTCTCTCTCTCTCTCTCTCTCTCTCTCCTCTCTCACTCTCTCTTTAAAAAAAAAGATTATTCATAGGTAGGGATTGAGTTAACAATACTTTATGATTACATGATGAGCCTACTATAAAAATAGCAAAAGATGTGGCATAGGGAGCCTCTAGTTTAATAAACAAGGACATATCAAGATATCAAGATACTGGGAGAGTGGAATTCCTTGAGAGGATAAACAAGCACAATGTCCCTTACCCCTTCCTACTTCATCCTATGCTACTTCTTGTTTTTTTGTTTGTTTTTTGTTTTGTTTTGTTTTCAATTTTTCCTCTGTATTCATTTTTTAAATAAATATTTTTAATTGATTTTTTAAAAATAAATGACAGTGGAATGCATTACAATTCTTATTACACATATACAGCACAATTTTTCATATCTCTAAATGTATATATATAGTATATTCACACCAATTTATGTCTTCACGCATATACTTTGGATAATGATGTCCATCACGTTCTGCCATCCTTGTAACCCCCTGCCCTCTCCTTTCCCCTCCCACCTCTCTGCCTTATCTAGAGTTGGTCTATTCCTCCCATGCTCCCCTTCCCTACCCCACTAGGAATTAACCTCCTTACATCAGAGGAAATTTTACATAAAACTAGTAAATGTAAGTAAACATTTTATTTCAATTGGTTTTGTGAGCCATTTTAGCAAATTATCACAACAGAACAGTATGATTTATAGCTATAATGATTTATAGCTGGTTGATCAGGAATTTGTAATTTGGTTTACTGATTCCTTCATTTTGAGGATTTCGGCTTTTTTTTTTTCCACAATATCTAACTCTTTATTGAAGTGGTTTTTCACTTCCTGTATTTTTTTTATTTCACTCCTTTACTTCACATATTAATTTAACTATGCACAATCTGAACTTCTTCTTGGACATTTCTAATACTGTGTTATCAGTTGTCTTCTGTTGTTGAAGCATCTTGGTTTGTTTGGGGCACTTTATTCCCTGTTTTTTTTTTTCATGTTGTTAGTGTGTTTTTCCCATCTAAAAGTATGAATCTAAGGCAGCATATATTCTACTTTGTAGACCTATGATGTTCCTGAAGGTTTCCAGTGCTTCGCCTTTACTGGTGAGACCAATATCAACCGCACCCAGTGTACATAATATATAGCCTTAAGCCTAAAAGCTCCCACAAAGGTGTTTACTGCTTTCTCACATTAAAGCAAAATGATGAGTTCAATAACTATCTATAGTACAAACAGAAAATGTGTTAAAATGGTTTACAATTACAAATGGTGGATGAGAGAACAGAGGTAGTGTAGTATGCAATATTCGTGAGGGAGGAATAGAGAAGCTAGAAGTAAAAATTCACAGGAAGATTGGAAGAGTTGCCGACAGAGCTTGGCTGTTGGTTGGAGAAAAGTTGGAAAGAAAATCCAAGAACATAAATAAGAGAGAGGAAGAATATGAACAAAGAGAAAAAAATTAAAGACATAAGAAAACAACAAAAATTCAAAACACCATTCATATATCTTTGTCCTCTCTACACACTGATGCATAAAAAACATCCTGTTTCAAATATGGTAGAGTGATTAGCAAATCAAAAAATAAAATAGAATAGAATAAATCTTGCTGGAAAGAGGAACTGTCTCTATCAGTGTTCAACACTTTCTCAACCCTGTCTCTGACATCTCTCAGGATCACCAAACCGGGATCAGCCCTAGCAAACCCAGTCTCTATCCCACAGATCTGGGCCTTAGAAACCTCAGGCTCAGCCACACTGTGTCCCAAGATCTCAATGCTACTCCTACTTACAGAGCAACCCTGAGATGCAGAAGCAAGATAAGGGCCACCAGCACTCTCAGCAGGAAGATTCCAGGTTCCTCCAAACCTGCAGCAGGCACCCCCACACTGGACCTGCAGGTCCTGGCTGGAGTCCCCAGACAGAGGTTGTTGTGGTGGTAAATCTGCTGGCACCCAGGCTCCAGGCCCTGGCTGGTGTACCAAACATGGATGCAGCCATGTGCAAGCAAACCTGGAGTCTCCCTGAAGCAGTCCTCTAGGCCATGGTAGCAGCAGTAATGGTGGTGGTTGTAGGCAGCAGGCAGTGAGTCAGCAGTAGCTTAGGCTGCAGTGGCAGCTGCAAGTGCAGCTGTGGAGGCAGAGTCACCAGGCGAACTCCAGGGGCAGCAGCAGTGTTGGCTTCAGCGGTTTCTTCTGTAACAACCAACACCCAGAAAGAAGACCTCCAGGCAACCTCAGGCTGTCAACAGCGAATCAGAGGCAGCAGCAATGGTGGTAGTGGTGCAGGCAGCAGTGGATTGATTCCAGTTAGGTGGCAGGGACCACAGAGGTAGCACTGGACTTCGCCTCTGGTGGAACTGAAGCTGTGCACAGAGAAGAGACCTGCAGGCTTGGCAGTGGTGTCCACAGCTACAGTGTCTGCAACTTTATCAATGTTAAAAAAAAAAAAAATAGAAAGCAAAAGAGAAGCACAGAAACAGGAATAGGAAAATAGAAAGCAAGATGCATTTCTCTCTTTCTCTCTCTCTCTCTCTCTCTCTCTCTCTCTCTCTCTCTCTCTCTCTCTCTCTTTAAAAAAGAGAGAGACAAGTGTCACAGTAGAATGGGTAGAGAGAGGTGATGGGAGGGGAGGGGAGGAGGGCATAAGGAGGGCAGCAGAATACAACTGACACTAGGATTGCTGTATGTATACACATGGATGTATAACCAATGTGATCCTGCAATCTGTACACGTGGAAAAATGAGAATTCATACCCTATTTGAATCAAATGTATGATATGTCAAGATCATTGTATTGTCATGAGCAACTAATAAAAAAAAAGAAAGCAAGATGCATACACTTCTAAAACACAGAGGAGATTATCAAATGTTTGATGAGTGTGAGGTTTAAAATGGTCACTGTGGGCAATATTAGGGTAAATTAAATATGCGGAATTTGTGACAAATATAGGCAGTGCTATGAGGGCATATACAAAATTGGTGATTATGGCAAATATTTTTGTGATTTTTTTCCCTATTATTCCTGAGTCATCACATGAATCATAGAAGTACATATTTGTATTTATCAAAAGCCAAAATTTTCTTAAGACAAATGAACCCAAAATTTATACAGGCAAGAGAGTTTAGGATACCAGCAATGATGTGTTATTAAAATGATAGGACCAGGTATATCCACCTCTGCTGCAGGGAAATAAATAAAAATAAAACCCAGAGTAGATGGATTGGGAAAAAATAGGAGGTTCAACGTTTTGTGCTTTTGACCTACATTTTTACTATAACAATGGCTTACTACAGTGTAGAAAAGGAGGTCACTGGAAGTTAGACTGTGAAGTGACTTATACAGAAGGCTTTGGGATCTATAATCCAGTAGATGCTGAGGCTCCTAAAGTAATGGCCAGAATGGAGATGAAAAAGAGGACTGTGAGCCAGGGTCAATGGATACAGGAAAGTGGGGGACTTGAGGGCAGAGAAAAAATGCAGCGGTGTAGGAGAAAAGTGTGCTATAATTAAAGCACAAAACATGAAGCAGAATTGCTTCTGATATTTGTATTTTGATATTTAGGAAGTTCATGGCATGGTATACACAGAGAGTTTTCTTTTCAGTACCTTAAAAATACAAACAGATATCAAAGCTGTGAATAGATATGGATATCGTAACAACACTGTCACAGAACAGGAATTTCATAAGAAAAAGTTTGGTATATTTAATTATATTTACATTGTAACTGGTACTTAACATTTTTAAAATTCAGGAATAAGTAGTTTGCCTTTTAATGGCATCTACACTGAAACTTATAGCCCCCATCCCCCATCTATCTATCTATCTCTCCTTCCCGCTTCAATCTTGTTTGGATTTTTTAGCTGCAAAGCCTGTCTTTTCTTCCCAGCTACGAATATCTTCTCTGTATCTATGGTCCCTGAAGAGGCAATTTACAAAAGTTATCTAGGCTTTCAGTCCTCCAATTCTCATCTAGATCTCTTGCAATCTGCTTTCGGCCCTGTTTTCTCAGTTAGGACTCCTTTCTAAGGTAGCTCCTGCCCTTTTGAAATTAGATGCTGTGTTCTATAATTCCCAAACTCTCAGTCTCCTTACATGTACCTACCTATAATCTCTGTAATTTTAACTACTTTGTTTTCCTCATCATATCTTTACATGAATCAATATATCTTCTTTCTCCTCTTCAACAATGTCCCTGTCAGATATTTGTTAATAAAAAAAAAATCCTCTTTCCCTTTCTAGTATAATATCATATCTCACCCCCCAATTTTCTAAGTTGTATTCACTCTCCAGAATATTTTTACCATTTATAACCCTTTTGTGTTCTCTTCCATTCTTTTTCCAATGCTCAATCCTGTATCTTATCTTCAATTTACCACCTGATCAATTCCAATTCCATGGGTCTCTCCATCTATAACATGTTCTGCTTTATTCATCTCACAGCTTTAGCTGTGACATCTTCCTGAATGTTCTGCTGCCATATAAACTTAATGTGACAAGGTCAGACTCTGGAAATTCCCTCCTGAACACCAGACTATTCTTTCTAACTCCATTGCTCTATCAATTTTACCAGTGTGAAAACTGGACATGAACTTTAATACCTTTTTAGTCTCTCCCTCAAGGCCCTCTTACTCTGCCTTGTGTACTAGGAAAATAGTTCTTTCATTATTCCTAGATCAAAACTCTTTAAAATGTTATGACTCTTATGTTTATATACTATGTACTGGTTTTCTCTAGTTGTTCAATTTTTCACCTACATTTACTTTTATAAATATTTTATAATTGAAGTGAATACTGCTTTTCTATAAAGGAATATATCATAGTTTTTTTGTTTTGTTTTTTAGTATATTCTAGTAGTCTTTTAAAAGAATCATAAAATGTTTATTTCTATTTCTCTAGTTCTGTGTCTACCAATATGTATTCTTATAATATTTTCTAATATTGTCATCATTATCACATGTCCCCTTAATATATGTTATATACAATGCGTTTTTTACAGTTAGTGACATATTATTTAACCCAGAATAATCTATGGGATTTGTTTATACATAAAAAGTACATATTCTAAAAATGAATTTATTCTATTGACAGCTTCACAGTGCTTCACAGATGAGAAAATATGCAATGAAGTCTTAAACTTCTATAAATGGTTAAATGAAGGGGTTCTTTGTTTGATAATATGTTACACAGATCTTCCAAATTTCCTTCTGTGTTTCTATAATTCTACTCTCTTTTTTTACAAATTATCTCAAACACTATTTATATTGTTTTATCACTTTCCTGCTAGAAATATTTCATATAATATAGTTTAAGAAATTAATAGAAAGTATAAGATAAAATAGAGCTTTTAAAATTTTCACACTGAATCATTTTTTTTTTAATTTTGGCAATGTTTGTACTGTACTAAATGAGCATTGTTTTGAAATACCTAAGCAATATTTATTCTGATATGCTATAAATAGATTGTTTAAAAATTGTCTATGACCTCACTGGTAGAAAAATTAAGAAATTTATATGAATGTCATCCATAGGTCGTCAGGTATTAACTTCTAACTATCAAAAGGATACTAGCAAACTTATTAAGAGGACATCTAATAAGTGAGATATATTAAAATATTTCATTTGAATATATCGATTGCATAAGGGAGCACAAGTGTTCACGTCTTCATAATTATTTACAAAAATCTGAAAACCAAACACATTGTTGATCCCTGTAGAACAGACATAAGGCCATTTGCTGTATATTTGCCTGAAAATCAGTTCACTAAATTATTTCTTTTCCACTGTGCTGCTAGGACTAAAATGTAATTTGCAAATAACACATAACTTTTTTGTATAAATTTTTATATTCTAAGTAAACTTCAAATTATCTGATCAAAAACTGCTTAATATTAAAATTAGGTTAATAATTTCTATTCCTGATTTTCAAAATTTTTCAAATAAAATATTTTTTGTTCACATTTCTCCTTTCAAAATTTCTCTTTATGAAACTTTGAGGGTTTTTTAAAAATAATATAACCTTAGTATATAAAATCTTACTAGGTAACCTAGTATGTAGAATATAGTATTCACTTTGTGGAGAATCACTATTCATTAAATGGATGTTCTATCTATGTCTCATGAGTATATATTTATTATTATAGTATATACTTATTCACTCTAGATTTTCTAAACCAAGTTTTCAAATAAGCACTGGATAAGGATTATAACAGCTGTATTTTATGTTGGCAGAAAATGAACTCAGTCGTTTCCAAGTGTTAACTTATATAATGTAAACATAATTTTTTGGAAAGTATTTTCATTTTATTCTACAAACTGCCAAGTCAATATTGCTGTCTGGGTTTTAGGTATAGAAACTATTTGCTATAAAAGTCTTTATGTTTTATCATTCCCTAAACTCATGTGTTATATTTTTTAGTTTCTTTATTTTCAAACATAGACTTACCATGTTTTCCATCCTGATTTACAAGATAAACTTAAATATAGCAGTAGCTAGGTAATTCTTGGCTATCATTTTGGGTCTTATACTTATGGCCTAGCAAACTTTATTCTTTTTTTTTTTTAAGAGAGAGTGAGAGAGGAGAGAGAGTGAGAGAGAGAGAGAGAGAGAATTTTTAATATTCATTTTTTAGTTCTCGGCGGACACAACATCTTTGTTGGTATGTGGTGCTGAGGATCGAACCCGGGCCGCACGCATGCGAGGCGAGCACGCAACCGCTTGAGCCACATCCCCAGCCCCGCAAACTTTATTCTTATGCTTTTAGGCACTAGTTGAGCAATTTGAAATGGTTTACCTTTTCTCAAGCTTTATAAAATATCATTTAAAAATTAGGAAATGTGACTTATTAAGTAAGAAATATTAAGCAGGAAGTGAAATAATAGGCTAAGAAAAATCTATAAGGTTTATAATCACATTCACTGTATATTCCATTATTTATGATTATATGTAATTATAAAAGTTGATTCTACTATCACTATTTACCTCTTCAGAGTGGCATGTTTAAAAGAAGAAACTAAATACACAATGAACTTAAAATAGTAGGGTAAATGCTCAAGTTGTGGTATAAAATAATCTTTAAGCTATGATATTGAACTCATAAAAGCACTATGCAAATCAATTAAACTCCAAAATACTTATTATGAAAATAAATAAAGTAGTATATTCATTTTGCATAGCAAAATATTCCTCAGAAATTTTGTTTATATAGTGTCTTTTTGGAAATGTAGCTAAGGAAAATTTACTTTTAAGATATTTTTAAAATGTTATTCTGTCATACTTGAATTTTCTTGCAATATACAGGTTCTATATCTTCTAAATATACATCAATTAGATTGTTTGAGAAGTAAACATAGGACAACTTTTTCCATATTTTCCTCTTATATTTGGAATTAAAGTTCAAAATATGCTGGCATTAGTGATCAGATGATTAATAATAATTCAAATGAAGTACTTGATAATCACATTATCAAGTTAAAGAAAATTTAGAATTATAAGTAAGCAGTTATATATTGAAGAAAGAATATTGATATATTGTTTTCAATATATTGATAAAGTATAACTTAATCTCCTTCCTTACAAGCATGTCAATAGATACTCATTAAAAAAATGAATTGATGAACAAAATAAAATCTTGATATTATAACTCTCTAAATCACATTTCTGAAGAAAATACCTGTCTGTCATGCAAACTTATCCTTCTTAATCACTCCATATACTGAAAGCCACACTAATTAATTACAATCATCCCTTATGAAGTCTCTCAGGATATCACAACAGTACATACTTGGAGACAGAAAAACTTAAACTGGAAGTATTTTTTTTAATATAGTTAACATTTTTTAACTTTGGCCTCCATATTCAAATAATTGTTTAATTTTATTATGTTTGTTGGAAGTTCAATGACATAACATATTATAACCTAGAATTATATTTTCCCACTTAATTATGCATACAGCAAAATATTTTAAACTTTTTATATATATAAATTTATTATTTACTTATCTTTTATTCACTATGCTCATTGTTTTATTAAAAAATTGAAATTGTTTTAAACACCAGAAA
This sequence comes from Spermophilus citellus, assembly GCF_964194105.1. Taxonomy (NCBI): domain Eukaryota; kingdom Metazoa; phylum Chordata; class Mammalia; order Rodentia; family Sciuridae; genus Spermophilus; species Spermophilus citellus. Next base: position 110,783,986 of record NC_138186.1, on the reverse strand, counting down.
TGGTATTTACTTAGAAATATAGAAAATATACCTCTATTTTTAGAATTATAAGTCTTATCTTCCCTTGATGTAGTAAATAACACTCTTGATTTTTATAGTATTCAGAAAGTATCACATTTAACACATTGTTCAGTTATTATTATAATGAATTTGTTATACCTAGTGGGGATACTTATACAAACAAGCCACATGGCTTACTTATCTTAAAGTATGTCTATTTGATGATGTGAAATGAAAGATTTTTTCAAAAATGTATTTTAAACTCATGCATCAATTTTTTGTTTCAATTATGTAGCTTTTTAGGAGCTTTTAAAAGACATAAATGCATCATAATCATTGTATAGATGTTTTTATGAAGCACAGATATGTATAAAATCACTGAAGAAGAATATGCAGTGACAGTAAATGTGGGGCTAAAATTAGTACTAAAAGAAGTCTAACATCTAATGACTTTATAAAATGTTTCTAAATAAAATACAGTTCTTATATCTACTATACATTTTATTAACTCAATTATCTTTTTTGATAATTTTTTAAATTTATTTTAATTAGTTATACATGATACAGAATGCATTTCAATTCCTTATTCATAAATGGAACACAACTTCTCATTTCTCTGGCTGTACACAATGCAGAGTCACATCGTTCATGCAATCATACATGTACATAGGGTAATAATGTCTGTCTCATTGCACCATCCTCCCTTCACTTCTCTTCACTCTATGAACCTATGTTAAAGTAATGATCAAATTTACAAATATACTAAAATATATTCCTTATTGTTGTATTCATAACATAAATAAAAATGACTCTAATTTTACCTTTATGTTGACCTGATATATTTTCCTTCCCCTCCCTTCACTCTCATCTGTCCGATCAAAAGTTTCTCCATTCTTCCCTAAGCACCCCCTTTTTAGATCAGCATCCACATATCAGAGAAAATATTTGGTCTCAGAAGAAGATATACAATTGATCAACAAATACATGAAAAAATGTTCAACATTACTAGCAATTAGAAAATTTTAAAACAAAACTACTCTAAGATTTCATCTCATCTCAGTCAGAATGGCATTTATCAAGAATACAAGCAACAATAAGTGTTGGCAAGGATGTGGAAAAAAATGTTCACTTGTACCTTGCTGGTGGGACTGCAAATTTTGGTGCAACCATTCTGGAAAACAGTATGGAGCTTCCTCAGAAAACTTGGAATGCAAAGATCATTTGATCCAGTTATTCCACTCCTTGATTATACCCAAAGGACTCAAAAACAGCATACTACAGGGACACAGCCACATCAATGTTTATAGCAGCTCAATTCACAATAGCTAAACTATGGAACCAACCTAGAAGCCCTTCAGCAGATGAATGGATAAAAAAAAATATGGTATGTATACACAATGGAATATTACTCAGCCTCAAAGAAGAATGAGATTATGGCATTTGCAGGTAAATGGATTGAGTTAGAGAATATCATTCTAAGTGAAGTAAGCCAATCCCAAAACACCAAATGCCAAATCTTAACTCAATTATCTTTTAATTTAATCCTTCACATTTTCACCTGCAGGTGTATAAATCATCTTAATCAAAATTCTGTCAATAGTAATGCTGGTTATGAGAGATCAAGCCTTCACAAAGAGCCTTGAGGAAAACATGTCAGGTCAAAATAAAGGTAAAAATAAAGTCATTTTTAATTTATGTTATGAATATAACAATTAGGGATATATTTTAATGTATTAGTAAATTTGATCACTACTTTAACATAGGTTCTGGTAGTGCATAGCTTTTCTAAATATTACAGATATTATATGATTTTAATATTCTGTTGTGCTTGTGAATCATATAGGTATGTAATATTTTGTTTTGTTAAAATAATCATAGCATTGATTTTAACTTTTCCAGTCCTGTTCCAGCAGTTATTGTTCTTCTTTTTATGCTCTTTTATATTAGCATATACATGACAAATAATAAAAATTTGAAAGGAATACATAAAAAAATTAACAAATAAAATAAGCAAATTAAATGATTATTAATCTCTTAGACAAATAATTACTTTCACTATTCACTGACTATATTTAAAATTCTAGAGGGATATTTAGTAAAACAATATTAAAAATATTTAGACTTATAGCTACTATATGTGAAATTTATAGGGTGTCTATGTCCCTGTTCTGCACAGGCATCATTGTAGCATAGGAACAGAAGAATATGCCAAACTCTTTGGTTGTGAAGAAAATGCTCTGAATGTACACAATGAACACGTTTCAAGTTAAGATACCAGTGAATATAAAAGCAAACAAACAAAAGTAATCAGTGGTTTTAGAGATTTTTAAATGAATTTTTAAAATGATGACTGATTTTGATATTAACTGGTTACAATAATTAGAGAAAAAAAAAAGAGATAATAAAATTCTAAAACTGTCTTATTCCTTGCTCCTAATAAGTGCTTATCTTTCTTAAAGAACAAACAAACAAATGGTCAAATCAATTAGAACAAAACCAATCAAGAAGACTGAGGCAATCAAAGTTTAAATTTATGACAAATTTTTATTTTGTAGTATTGGGAAGTCCAAATCTGTAGAGTACAGCTGTAAGGACAGCATGCTTAATAAAAACTACAATTGGCAAATCTTTCTATTTTCTATGGACATGAAAACTGTATACATTTCAAAGTAGAAGAGAATGAATCCCTCTGTGATTTCCAAGTTTAAAATGCACTCTAACTCCACCATTTGGTTTCTGCATACAGAAGTCAAATGAGAAGTGATAGACTTGTTAATAGCAGAAAGAGAAGAGAGTGATAAATAAAATGTATTTAAAAAAACTTTAAAAATCAAAATAAATAACACCTTATTAGTGTGGCAGATTTGCTATACAAATACAAGCAAGCAAGCACAAATGAGTACAATTTTACTCACAGGCAAGGATAAAGCTGGTGTAATTGATGCCAGTATGGCCAGATAATGCTAAAAATATTTTATGCTAAAAACAAAAAGGTTAATGCTAAAATAAAAGCAGGCATAAACCTCAAAAGGTACAGAGTTCTGTTTTGCTTACTAGCTGTACATAAGTAGCATCAAACTGAAAACTCCTGCTTTTTTTCCCAAGATAGGAAAGATTGAGTGGTAGAACATCCCACTCATACAAAGAAAGAGAGCTGGACTAACTTCCGATTCATGACTGGTCTGGAGTAAATGACCATTCCAAAATCTAAGAAGAAAAAGTGTTTGAAGTGCTTGTCTTGAGGAGATAAAACTGAGCACATTAGTTTAGCCTAAAGACCAGATAAACTGTATAAAGACAATTGCAGGTTGTCAAGACAGGGTGAATCCCTGGTGGGAGGAGTAAGAAAATAAAGCAATTTCTCTAGCACCTTTAATAAAAAGAATACCAGGAAGTGTCTTTTGGGCTACAAACCTGGAAGAAGGGATTATGAGTATTCTAAGAAGAATAAGAAACTCAAACCATATTCTTTCCCTCTCATACAAGGAACTAAAGGCTTGATCTGTAAGGAGCAGCAGCTGACAAAGTTCTGTTACTCCTCTGCACATAGATCCCAGAGACAGTGATACACCTAGTATCAGGCCTTTGTTTCTCAATATCATTCTCCAAAACAAGGAGACATGCTGAGGGCCATTGCCAAGTAGGAATGATGCATCGAAATTTCCTTGCCAGCTTACCCCATGTTGCTTAGAGGACATTCGCTGGGATATTGCATGTATGCTTTAGTAAGGTGACCTTGCTCAAGGACCAGGGCGGATCCGGGTTTAGAGCTGATCAGGTTTTAGGGAGTATCCCATTCTTGGGTTTAGGGAAGTTCCAGGTTTAAGGTGTACCCTGGGGGGGGGGAAATAGGGCGCATCCTGTTGCCTCAGGGGAAATAGGGCGGATCCTCTTGCCTCAGGCACGCCCGATCCTTGAGTTCCGTTGAGTTCTCCTGAGATTCAGAAAGTATTGGAAAAAAAAGCCTCGTGGAGTAGGTGAATTGGGCGGCAGCAGAACTGGGATTTCCCCAGAACATGTGTAGAGGCCGGTGTGAGTTTGGGAATAAAGAATTGCTGTTTGAATCTACAAGGTGTGTGGTGGCTCGTGATTCTGTGCCCAGCCAAGACTGAGGCAGAGACAGATCTCCTTAGAGAAACAACAGATTCTAGGGCTAGGATGAAGAAAATACAAATGAAGCGAGGACTGTTTTGCAGCAGCAGAAAGTAAGAAGATGCTTAAAGAAAAGGTGTATGTCATATATTATCCCTTCATTTAGCAAGTTTCCACTTTTTAGCTATTATGGTCACTGTTAGTGTGTTATTAGTGCACAATCTTTTGCATGAACAAATGTCTTCGGTTCTCCTGGGATTAATCCTAGGACTAGAATTTCTGAGTCATATGGTAACTGTACTTTTGACAATTTGAAGACCTATCAAACTTTTTGGAGCAGTTGTCTTATAGAAAAGGAGCCTCTGCATCAATTTAAACAAGCAGGCAATATTAACTCTTAATAGGACAGAGAGGTAGCTTCTACAGACTAAAAACTGCAAATGTATCAAAGGATTAGCATTTGTGTTTCTCCAAAATGGCCCTGATATTCACAAAGCAAACTTGATTTGGTTGGGGGTTTAATTTTTTCTGGACCACAACGGCTATAGTAAGTGCTACATCTGGCCTCAGCCTTGTCCACCGTGAGGCTGTGGTATAAAAGTCAATTTATATGGTTCTCAGCAGACCCTCCGTTTTTCACATTTGTTTTTCAGCTGTCTGTTTATCCTCTTCAGCTTCTCATTACCTTTTCCAGGATATTATTGGTGTCTATTAATAGTCATCACAGCCTATTTTTACTATTTCCTTTGTGTTTTCCAAATATTTGATCAATGGCTTGAGCTAAGCCATTCCTTTGTGAAGCTATGGGATGCCAATTTCTTATCTCTGAGACTGATAAATGCATACCACCTATGTCAGGGTATCTGTGTGTCCATTCAGCATCAACCAAAGTTTCTCTCAGCAGACTAGAAAGATATTACGTTTTTTTCTTTCATCACTCCTGGGAATTATAGGCACTAGTTTGTGTGTTCAGACATATTTGTCATATTGAGTACTAATTAGGATCCCCCATCTGTGAAAGGATGAGAAGGAAAACTGCATTGGCCAGAGGGCAGGGTCAGACTGATGCAGGCCTGAAAAACCTTGACCTCTGGTGGGAAACATCCTTTCAGCATTGTCTGACATTGGAATAGACTGTGCCAATCCACCACTGGATATAAACCTCTCTAGAGAAAACATGGTGTTGGATGAGAAGATTCTTTGTTCCTGAGTTAAACCATAATTAATAAAAAAACCACTTGATGTGACAAGTTCTTCTTTAAAGAGGAATCTAGGTTCTGCTTCACACCTCATTGACACATATAATATGGGGTCGAGTTAAACACAGAATATTCTCTCTCAGGCTAATTCTGTGGCTCCATGTTGTTTCACGTAGAAAAACAACAGTATTTGCCTACAGTTGAAAACAAATTAAAATAGTGAGTTGCATTTTTTATTTAGCATCTACTTTCTTATATCAATTCTTCTTTCAGTGATACCTTCCCTTAATAGATATTTATGTTAAATAGGGGTATTTTTACTCAGTTCAGAATGTAGGTGTGTCCTTTCCTACATTTCAAAGTTAAAACATTTTAACTTTTAAATTTGTGCATATATATTGTTTATTATAGTATTTGCACAAATTATCCATGCTTAGTTATCAATAACTCAGGCAGAAGAATAAATTTAAAACCAAACGTTTCTCTCTGTGATAAAATGCAGATATGTTCATTTTAAATAATTTGGAAAATAATTTTTAAAAGATTTGAAATTAATAATTTCACCACTCAGAAATAACGACTTCACTTTCTAGGTATCATTGCATGTTTATTTCTTTCTTTTTTTTTTTACTTAAGTTTGTTTCGATATCTCCTTATATGTCACATAATGTTAGGTTTGAATAAGTTGTTGCTATTTGCTAATTAAGCACACATTTACAGAACATATAATTGCAGAAAGTAATATATTTAGACTTAAATAGTAAAGAGTTAATAAAGGATGCCTATCAAAAATGTAAGACATAGTTTTGCCAAAACAACAAAAATACCTCACTTTCATGCCTGTTCTAATTTTAAAAGTGCAGTATGACAAGTAAAATACATGTGAAAAGTATGTAAATTTAGATCAAAAAAGATGAGTGAAAAGTTTTTTACATGGCTACATTTATCATAGTAAGTATCTCAAACCATTGTAGTACACTGGATAATATTTCATTATTTGTTGTTTTAGTCTCTATTATGTCAATGTGATGCATGTAGTAAATTTTTGTTTTGAGTTGAATAATATCCCTATATATGTGTAGCAGATGCTTTTCTATAGCAAATGATTTTTTGTCATCCTCATCAAATATATAAAGTCAATTTGGAAGTGCATGCATGCAAATGAATATTACATGCATGTAAATTTGCATTTGAAATGACTAAATTATTCTTCCACTTCCATTCTTTATTCTCAAAGCAAATTATTTTTTTCATATTTTTGAAAGAAAATATTGGTTCTAACTCTGAAAGTTTAAAATATTAAAGCCAAAACAGATGTTTACATCCAAATAATAGGACTAGACCACTTGTTGTTATAATGACCTATTTGTCATTTAAACTGAAGCATTTTGAAATAATTGAGATAGAACTCCATAGACCCAATTTCTATTTGTGATTTTTTTTACAGAGCACCATGATACCACATGTCTAAGCCACAGGAATTTTAAACATCCATTTTTTAATCAAAATTTTATTAAAGTATTACAAAGGCATAGAATGCAAGAAATGACAAAATGCAGAGAAATAAATTATTTAATATCATACTCATAGTTTCAGTTAGGGAAATTTCCAATTAAAGGTTTTAGATTAGTAGGATAACTCATAAAACTATCTTGTACCCCATAATTTCCAAAGACTTTTGTTTCTTTTAATTTAAAAAAATAAATAGATAAATAATAGGAATTATCGAAAAGAGAGGGTCCAAAGTTACAGAATTCTCCTATTTTTATGATTATCAATGCTGGGAATAGATTTTTAAATTCAATAAGACAAAAACACATTAATATGAATTAGTTATAAAATATCAATATAGTAATGCTATAGTTAGACTTTTATAAACTGAGAAAAGACATCTGAGAGAAGCAAAGTAGAAAAAGAAAGGCTTAAGGACTAGAGAAGACCAAAACCTGAGTGTGAACCCAAAGGCAGAATGTTAATTCCAAAGAGTGTTTGAGCTCAAGATGGTTCACAGAAACAAAACATGTCTTCGGTTTTTCTATAATTATTCCTGAATGTTTCAGATTTTTATTGTTATTATTACTACTTTTTTGCAGCAGCTTTTTTTGAAAAGACTACCAGATCTCTACTTTCTGCACGTTTTAAAAAAATCAGTTGTTCATATATATGTAGTTCTATTTTGGAGTCTGCATTCTCTTCCCTTGATGTACATATTTCCCTTAATTCAAATACTATACTGATTTTGGTATGAAATTGCTAAGATTCTAATGTCCCCACCAAAATTCACACTGAAATTTAATCCTCATCATGAATGGCGAGAGGAGACAGGACATTTAAAGAGGTTATTAGGTCATCAATGCTCTGTTCACATGGTTGAAGGGATAAATGTGATAATGACTTATTGGATTATCTCAAGAGTAGGTCTGTTTTAAATGCCCTTTTGGCTCTGTCTCTTTTATGTGTTCTGTCCTGCCATGAGATGCCCTCTGCCATGTCTTACCCATATAAGGCCATCAGGAGATACTGAGCAGATGCTGGAGCCATGCTCTTGGACTTTCCAGTCTGAAGAACAGCAGGCTAAATAAAATTCTATTCCTTGCAAATCATTCAGGCTGTGGTATCAAGTTAAAGCCACAAAAAATACGATAAGTTAGGTAGCTTTATAATATGTTTTTAATTAGTGTTAATCCAACTTGCTTTTTCTAAGTCATTTTGTCTATTCTAGATGTTTTTAATTTCCAAATTAATTTGCGAACAGCCTCAGAGGGAGTTTGGAAACAGATCCTTCCTCATTCTATTCTTGAAATGACATCAGTACTAGCTGATGCCTTTATTGGGCCTGGGAGAGAAACTAAAGAACTGACTGCAAAAACTGAGAAAATAAAAGTTGTCAGCTAACCTACTAAGTTAGGTAGCAATTTACCATGCAGAATTAGATACTAAAATATGGCCAGAGAATGTTTTGAGTCTTTTTAAGGTTCAAAATATGGTATAAATTGGTAAAAGTTCCATATACATTGATCAAACAATGCTATTCTACTGTTGTTAGGAGAGTGTTTGGGGCATGATTTACACAAAGGTAGCTGATGGAATCTTTGGAAGCAGATAATATACTTCCTGTTTTTCTTCTACTTTCTGTATCCATTATTGAGAAAGAATTATGGAAATCTTCATTATAATTTTGGATTTGTCTATTTTACCTTGCACTTCTATAAGTTTTTCTTTTATTTTTTGGATGGCTGCTTTTTTGATGTCCCCTTTATTAATTGTTCCCCTTTTCATCATGAAATTTCCTTCTTAGCATTAGCACAGTGTGTCATTTTTCATCTGTTTAATGGTAATGTTTACATTGTCATATATGAAAATGAGTTTTTTGCAGTAAGTATATTATCTTTCTTACATTTCATGCAATATACGTCTACATTAATATGATTATTGACAAAATTGGGTTTTGACTTTTGTGTGTGTGTGTGTGTGTGTGGTGCTGGGATTAACTGAGGGCCTTGTGCATGCAAGGCACAAGCACTCTACCGACTGAGCTATATCCCCAGAACTTGACCTATTGTCTTTTCTATTTCTTTTCTGTTTTCCCCTTCTTTTCTCCTCCTTTCTTCATTTTATTCTTTCTATAGGATTAATCAAATGTTTCTTTTATGATTCCATTTTATTTTTCTTTTTAATCATCTGTATAGTTTCCTATTGTAACTTATTATTGCAAACTTAGTGGGTTAAACAATATAAAGAAAATCTTACACTCCTGCTGGTCGGAAGTCTGACATAGGTCTCACTTTGACAAACCAAGAGTTCATCAGAGTTGTCTTCCCTTCTGGAAGATCTCAGGGAGAATCTGTTCCCTTTCCCATTTTCTGGTGGCCTCTTGAACTCTTGGCACCTGGACCTCTTTCCCTTACCACAGAGTCAGCCAACATAGGTTGTGTTCCAACATCACATCACTTCCCACCTTTTTCCTCTTGAAGCTTACAGAATTTACATGTAACTGGTCTCTTTAAAGGTAATGTGCCCTTTAACATAAATGATAATAATGATAATCATACTACTACTACTACTAAAATCCTTAGGATGGCTTTTTAAAGTTAAAGCTTTTCCTTCTGACTTTCTGCTATTTTTGTCATGTCTTTAATGTCTGCCTATGTTAAGACAATTTTATTATTTTGTTTAAATAGCACATATATTTTATAGAGATTGACCTAAGAACCTTCTTATGTAATTTCCTTGCAGTAGACAGTTTTTGTGCTCTGCATTCCTTCATGTGAATAGAAAGGTGTGGATATATTTTTTTGCCCTAAGGATTCCCATTAATATTTCTTGTAGTGTGGACGGTTTGTGATAAATTTTTTCAGGTTTTGTTATTTGAAATTGTCTTTATTTTTTGCTTCCTGTTGGAAAGGTTTCCACTTGCTTATTTTCATTTCATTTTCCTTTTGTTATGCTATGTAGAAAATGCTTGGATAATATTTGCAATCTTTTTTTTCTTCAAGAAATCTCATCATCAATTTATTTAATGTGTATCTAATAGGTTTTTCCCCTAAATTTTTAAAGACATTCCATTTAATATTGGTTTGAATGTTTTATGTTATGCCTGATGAAGTTTTCTTCATATTTCTTGGAATTTGGCTTTGTTGAAAACTTTTTGATTTCCTGAGTTTTGGTGTTTATCAAAATTAGAAATATTTCATTTTTTTAAAAAAATTATTTTATCTGCTTCTGGTGTTAAATTTATTTTTGCATCAACCACTTGAAGATGATTGACATTTAAGTGACCTTATTTCATATATTTAACAATTCATTTCTTTCTCTTTCTTTTTGAATAATTTTTATTCATATATCCTCACGTTTAAAAATATAAATTCAAATCTACCATTAACGCCATTGGTAATATTTTTAATCTCATGTAGTATTGTTTTAATTTGTATAGGTTCATAGTGGTATTGTTTTACATCTTTCAAATCTCCACTTAAATTTTTGTACATACAGAAGTGTTCTTGTTTGCTAATTCTGTTGTTAGCTGTGCTAGTTTCAATTGATTGATTCTTCTTTTGTTATGGGTCACATTTCCCTGATTCTTTGCACATTCAATTATTTGATTAGGTATCCATCGTGAATTTTACCTTGCTCAAGGCTAGATATGTTTTTTTTTTGAATTTTCATAATGTATTTTATTTTTAATAATTTGTTTTGTCAAATATACCCCCAATACAACTATTTTACCAAGTAATTAATTTAAAAAGTTGAGATAGTGTAAAACAGAATGTAAGCTAAGTCTTCAAAATCCAGTTTCTATTTTAAAGCACCTCTTGTATGTGCTTATGGCCACCTATGGCTACTGTATGGGATAGAGTAACTTCACTGATGCTCAGTCTGCAGGAAGATTACCCTCAAGTCGTGTTGTTCTTACACTGCTGATTAATAGAGGGGCTGTACTTATACCATTAGGAATTTGTTTTTTTTAATAATGAGAAAAGGTCCAGGTTCTTTGACGTATGAAATCACTATGGAAGCTGGGCTGGTGGTGGTGTTCACTGCCTATGATCTGTATCCAAGCCTGGCTCATGAATACTGGGACAATTTCAGTGATTGAAATAAGTCCTTGGATGTTCAGTTGCCACTAGAGCAAGTAGCAGCTTATCTTTTTTCTTTTTTTTTTCATTATGTATTCTGCAATTGTATTGTTTATGTGTAAATTTATTTATCTTGTGGGGATCTAGTGGGGTTTCCTATTCCAACGATTGATATTATCCCTCAACTTCAAAAGTTTCTTAGCCATAAACTCTTCAAATAAAAACTTCTCTAGGGTTCTCTACTTCTAGAACCCAGACTAGATAAATGATCATCCTCAGGCACAGACCTTATTATCTCTTAACAGCTCAATATATTTTACAGTTTGATCCTCTTGGTGATATATATATATATATATATATATATATATATATATATATATATATATATATATTAGCTCTTTTGATTTCTAGTTAATAAACTCTCTCTTCTGTTATGTCTAATCTGTTAATTTCTTATAAATTGAACTTCTAATTTCAATGGCTATAATTTTTATTCCTCATTGGTACTTTTCCAAATCAACAGGGCCCTTTTTGTTCACACTGAGGCATAATTTATACACAGCACATTCTGGGCAAGTGCTCTATAACTGAGCTACATCCCAGTCTTTGATTTTATTTTATTTTATTTTATTTTTTGAGATAGGGTTGTGCTAAGTTCAGGATAGCCTTAATCTTCTGGCTCTCCTATCTCATCTTCCCGAGTAGATGAGATTACAGGTGCACATCATCACAACTGGATAAAATGTACATATCTTAAGTGTATTTCCTGGTGAATTTTCACTTATGTGTAACATGCATGTGAACAGCACCTAGATTAAAATATAGAACATTTCCAGAAGTTTAAAAAGTGTCACTGTGTCACTTTCCAGTCAATAAATCAGTAATCCCTCAGAAATAACTATTCTTCTGACTTATATCACACAGATTAATTTTGCCTGTTCTACAGTACCATATGAATGGAAATTTTGCAGCATGTACTTTTTTTATGTCTCTTTTTTGCTTGTTTGTTTGTTTGTTTGTTTCTTTTTTTTATGGGTTGTTCACAACATTACAAAGCTCTTGACATATCATATTTCATACATTAGATTGAAGTGGGTTATGAACCCCCAATTTTACACCAAATGCAGATTGCAGAATCACATCGGTTACACATTCACAATTTTACATAATGCCCTATTAGTAATTGTTGTATTCTGCTACCTTTCCTATCCCCTACTATCCCCCCTCCCCTCCCCTCCCATCTTCTCTCTCTACCCCATCTACTATAATTCATTTCTCTCCTTGTTTATTTTCCCATTCCCCTCACAACCTCTTATATGTAATTTTGTATAGCAATGAGGGTCTCCCTTCATTTCCATGCAATTTCCCTTTACTCTCCCTTTCCCTCCCATCTCATGTCTCTGTTTAATGTTAATCTTTTCTTCCTGCTCTTCCTCCCTGCTCTGTTCATAGTTGCTCTCATTATATCAAAGAAGACATTTGGTATTTGTTTTTTAGGGATTGGCTAGCTTCACTAAGCATAATCTGCTCTACTGCCATCCATTTCCCTCCGAATTCTATGATTTTGTCATATTTTATTGCTGCATAGTACTCCATTGTGTATAGATGCCACATTTTTTTTTTATCCATTCATCTATTGAAGGGCATCTGGGTTGGTTCCACAGTCTAGCTATTGTGAATTGTGCTGCTATGAACATCGATGTGGCAGTATCCCTGTAGCATGCTCTTTTAAGGTCTTCAGGGAATAGTCCGAGAAGGGCAATAGCAGGGTCAAATGGTGGTTCCATTCCCAGCTTTCCCAGGAATCTCCAAACTTCTTTCCAAATTGGCCGCACCAATTTGCAGTCCCACCAGCAATGTACAAGTGTACCCTTTTCTCCACATCCTCGCCAGCACTTGTTGTTGTTTGACTTCATAGTGGCTGCCAATCTTACTGGAGTGAGATGGTATCTTAGGGTGGTTTTGATTTGCATTTCTCTGACTGCTAGAGATGGTGAGCATTTTTTCATGTACTTGTTGATTGATTGTATATCCTCCTCTGAGTAGTGTCTGTTCAGGTCCTTGGCCCATTTGTTGATTGGGTTATTTGTTATCTTATTGTCTAATTTTTTGAGTTCTTTGTATACTCTGGATATTAGGGCTCTATCTGAAGTGTGAGGAGTAAAAATTTGTTCCCAGGATGTAGGCTCCCTATTTACCTCTCTTATTGATTCTCTTGCTGAGAAAAAACTTTTTAGTTTAAGTAAGTCCCATTTGTTGATTCTTGTTATTAATTCTTGTGCTATCGGTGTCCTATTAAGGAATTTGGAGCCCGACCCCACAATATGTAGATCTGAGCCAAATTTTTCTTCTATCAGATGCCTTGTCTCTGATTTGATATCAAGCTCCTTGATCAATTTTGAGTTATCTTTTGTGCATGGCGAGAGAAAGGGATTCAGTTTCATTTTGTTGCATATGGATTTCCAGTTCTCCCAACACCATTTGTTGAAGATACTATCCTTCCTCCATTGCATGCTTTTAGCCCCTTTATCAAATATAAGATAGTTGTAACTTTGTGGATTAGTCTCTGTGTCCTCTATTCTATACCATTGGTCCACCTGCCTGTTTTGGTACCAGTACCAGGCTGTTTTTGTCACTATTGCTCTGTAATATAGTTTGAAATCTGGTATCGCTATATTGCCTGATTCACACTTCCTGCTTAGAATTCCTTTTGCTATTCTGGGTCTTTTATTTTTCCATATGAATTTCATGATTGCTTTATCTATTTCTACAAGAAATGCCGTTGGGATTTTGATTGGCATTGCATTAAACCTATAGAGAACTTTTGGTAATATCGCCATTTTGATAATTTTAGTTCTGCCTATCCATGAACAGGGTATATTTTTCCATCTTCTAAGATCTTCTTCTACTTCTCTCTTTAGGGTTCTGTAGTTTTCATTATATAAATCATTCACCTCTTTTCTTAGGTTGATTCCCAAGTATTTTATTTTTTTTGAGGATATTGTGAATGGAGTGTTTTTCCTCATTTCCGTTTCAGAAGTTTTGTCGCTGATATACAGAAATGCCTTTGATTTATGCGTGTTGATTTTATATCCTGCCACTTTGCTGAATTCATTTATTAGTTCTAGTAGATTCTTTGTAGACCCTTTTGGGTCTTCTAGGTATAGAATCATGTCATCTGCAAATAGTAATAATTTAAGTTCTTCTTTTCCTATTTTTATGCCTTTAATTTCTTTCGTCTGTCTAATTGCTCTGGCCAGTGTTTCGAGGACTATATTGAATAGAAGTGGTGATAGAGGGCATCCCTGTCTTGTTCCAGATTTTAGAGGGAATGCCTTTAACTTTTGTCCATTCAGAATGATGCTAGCCTGAGGCTTAGCATAGAATGCTTTTAGAATGTCAAGGTAAGTTCCTGTTATCCCTAGTTTTTCTAATGTTTTGAACATAAAGCTATGCTGTACTTTGTCGAATGCTTTCTCTGCGTCTATCGAGATGATCATATGGTTCTTATCTTTAAACCTATTGATGTGGTGAATAACATTTATTGATTTCCATATATTGAACCAGCCTTGCATCCCAGGGATGAATCCTACTTGATCATGGTGCACAATTTTTTTGATTTGTTTTTGTATTCGATTCGCCAGAATTTTATTGAGGATTTTTGCATCTAGGTTCATTAGAGATATTGTTCTGTAGTTTTCTTTCTTTGAGGTGTCTTTGTCTGGTTTCGGAATCAGGGTGATGTTGGCCTCATAGAATGAATTTGGAAGAGCTCCCTCTTTTTCTATTTCCTGAAATAACTTGAAAAGTATTGGTATTAATTCTTCTTTAAAGGTTTTGTAAAACTCCGCTGTGTACGCATCCGGTCCTGGGCTTTTCTTGGTTGGTAGTCTTTTGATGGCTTCTTCAATTTCATCCATTGATATTGGTCTGTTCAAATTGTGTGTATCCTCCTGACTCAGTCTGGGCAAATCATATGACTTAAGAAATTTATCGATGTCTTCACTATCTTCTATTTTATTGGAATATAGGTTTTCAAAACAATTTCTAATTGTCTTCTGTATTTCTGTAGCATCTGTTGTGATATTGCCTTTTACATCCTGTATGTTAGTAATTTGAGTTCTCTCTCTTCTTCTCTTCATTAGCATTGCTAAAGGTCTGTCGATCTTATTTATTTTTTCGAAGAACCAACTTTTAGTTTTGTTAATTTTTTCAATAGTTTCTTTTGTTTCAATTTCATTGATTTCCGCTCTGAATTTAATTATTTCTTGCCTTCTGCTACATTTGCTGTTGTTTTGCTCTTCCTTTTCTAGGGCTTTGAGATGAAGTGTGAGCTCATTTATTTGTTGTTTTTTCTTTTTTTGAGGAATGACCACCAGGTGATGCATTTTCCTCTTAAAACTGCTTTCATTGTGTCCCATAGATTCCGATATGTTGTGTCTCTCTTTTCATTTATCTCTAAGAATTTTTTGATTTCCTCCTTTATGTCTTCTATAACCCATTGATCATTCAGTAACATATTGTTCATTTTCCATGTGATGTAGGATTTTTCCTTCCTTCTTTTATCATTGATTTCCAGTTTCATTCCATTATGATCAGATAAAATGCATGGTATTATCTCCACCCCTTTATATTTACTGAGGGTTGCCCTATGGCATAATATATGGTCTATTTTTGAGAAGGATCCATGTGCTTCTGAGAAAAAAGTATATCCATTTGATGATGGTTGATATATTCTATATATGTCAGTTAAGTCTAGGTTATTGATTGTGATACTGAGTTCTATAGTTTTGTTATTCAACTTTTGTTTGGAGGATCTGTCCAATGGTGAAAGAGGTGTGTTGATGTCACCCATAATTATTGTGTTGTGGTCTATTTGATTCTTGAACTTGAGGAGAATTTGTTTTATGAATGTCGCAGCACCATTATTTGGTGCATAAATATTGATAATTGTTATGTCTTGTTGGTGAATGGTCCCTTTTAACAGTATATAATGTCCTTCTTTATCCCTTTTGATTAACTTAGTCTTGAAGTCGATTTTATTCGATATGAGGATGGCCACCCCTGCTTGCTTACGAGGACCGTGTGCGTGGTACATTTTTTCCCATCCTTTCACCTTCAGCCTGTGTATATCTTTTCCAATCCGATGTGTCTCCTGGAGGCAGCATATTGTTGGATTTGTTTTTTTAATCCATGATACCAGCCTATATCTCTTTATTGGAGAGTTTAAGACATTAACATTCAGAGTTACTATTGATATATGGTTTGTACTTCCATCCATGTTTGATTATTTATTGTTTTTTAAAAAAATTTAGTTTGTTTCTCCATGATCATCTTTCCCCTCACCCTCTGTTTTTACTGAGGCACTTCCCACTGATGGTTTTGGTTATTGTTTTTCATTTCTCCCTCGTGTAATGTTTTGCTCAAAATGCTTTGCAATGCTGGTTTTCTGGCTGCAAATTCTTTTAACTTTTGTTTATCATGAAAGATTTTTATTTCGTTGTCATACCTGAAGCTTAATTTTGCTGGATACAGAATTCTTGGTTGGCATCCATTGTCTTTCAGTGTTTGAAATACATTGTTCCATGACCTTCTTGCTTTCAGTGTCTGTGATGAAAAATCAGTTGTTAACCTTATTGGTTTACCCCTGAATGTAATCTGTCTCCTTTCTCTTGTAGCTTTTAGTATTTTCTCTTTGTTCTGTATATTGGATATCTTCATAACAATGTGTCTTGGCGTTGGTCTACTGTGATTTTGTGTGCTCGGTGTCCTGTATGCATCTTCAATGTGTATATCTGTTTCCTTTTTTATTTCTGGAAAGTTTTCTGTAATTATTTCATTCAGCAGGTTACTCATTCCCTTGGTTTGACTCTCTATACCTTCTTCTATCCCGATGACTCGTAAGTTTGGTTTTTTTATGTTATCCCATAACTCTTGGATGTTTTTCTTGTGATTTTTTACCAGCCTTTGTGAGTTGGCTAGACTCTTTTCAAGATGATATATTTTGTCTTCATTATCTGACGTTCTGGCTTCTACTTGCTCCACTCTGTTAGTGATACTCTCAATTGAGTTTTTAATTTGGTTTATTGTTTCCTTCATTTCTAGAATCATTGTTTGATTATTTTTTATAATCTCTATCTCCTGATAAAGATGCTTAACTTCTTCTTTTATCTGTTTATGTAATTCATTCTCAATGTGTTCTTTCGCTGCTTGAATTTGCTGTCTTGTATCCTCTTTAAGGTTCCATTCCATCTGTCTAAGGTGTTCCTTGAGTTCTTTATATGACCATTTTTCTGATGACTCTAGGTCCTCCTGAATATTTAGGCCGTCCTGCATTGTTTGTACTCCCTTTCTTCCTTGCTTTTTGAAGCTGCTCATGTTACTTCTTGTTCTGTTTGACTGATGAGTTACTTTTTACTCCTATAAATTTATTTGATGTTGGGGCTGGGGATGTGGCTCAAGTGGTAGCGCACTCGCCTGGCATGCGTGCGGCCCGGGTTCGATCCTCAGCACCACATACCAACAAAAGATGTTGTGTCCGCCGAGAACTAAAAAATAAATATTAAAAATTCTCTCTCTCTCTCTCTCTCTCTCTCTCTCTCTCCTCTCTCACTCTCTCTTAAAAAAAATTATTTGATGCTTGGGAGGAAAGCTATTAGAAGGGAAGGGAAGAAGTCACTAAAGAGAATGAGAGTAAGCAGGTAGAATTCAAGGAAGGGGGGATAAGATAATTGAAAAGAAATGAGAAGACAAAAGAAGAAATAAAAGGAAATAAAAAAAAGAAAAAAAATTTAAAAAAAAAATAATAAAAAACTTAAAATTAAAATTAGAAGAAAAAAAATTTTAAAAAATTGTAAAAAAAAATTTTAAAAAACAAGAAGAAAGAAAAATGAAAATGAAAGAAAAACCCAAATCAAAAAAAAAGAGAAAAGAAAAAATGAAAAAAAAAAAAACTAATAAATGCAGTCTTAGAGTTTGATTAACTTCTCTTCCAGTAGGTGGCGCTGTGCCCACCAGGCCAAGTTTCTCCTGTCAATACACGGGAACCAATCACTGTGCAGCAGCTCCTCCCAGACTGGGCGAGTGTCCAATCCTGTGTGCCTAGGGCCTCCTCTTGTGTCTAGTCACTTCCCACTTTTCCTCTAGCCAGGCCCGTCTCACGGGTGCCGCTCACCACAATACTGGCTACACGCCAGGTCTGCTGCTCCCGGGAGCCCTGTTTTCATGAACGACTGGGCACACTCTTCCAGTTTGCCATTCCCTCAGACCCTAAGTTTCTGGAGCTTGGGGCTGAGAATCCTCAGCGAATTTTAGTTGCCCTCAGGTAGCCACGCCCCCGGTAGCTGGTGCAAGAGACCTCAGCTGTCAGCCCTGGAGGGAGCGGTAGTTCCGCGCCACGGGTCCCGCGCCACCTCTGATTCCCTCGGTGTGGTTATCTCACTCACGGGAGAGCTGGGAGAGGCCTTTACGGGAGAGCTGGGAGGGGCCCTTAAGGTTTCCCGGATGTGTGAAGAGGGAAGGCTAGGGAATTACACACCTGTAGCCGCAGGTTTCAATGAAGTTATCTCCTCCGCCGCAGTCTGATGACGTCAGTTCTCTGCCATGGTGGTGTCTCTTCAAGGCTAGATATGTTTACATTTTTATAAGTGACTGTACTTTTTGTTTTGTTTCTCATGGACTTCTTTCATTCAGAAGTCTTAGGATTAACTCATGAGTAACCATATTCCAGTGTTCCCTTTCTTTTTAGCCTTCCCTTCTCCACCACAACAGTTTTATGATACCTTTCCTAGCTTCCTTAATTTCCCTGGACTTTCAGTGATGTTTCCTTAACTAATGGAATCTACTGGTCTACACCTG
Organism: Spermophilus citellus; assembly: GCF_964194105.1. Classification (NCBI taxonomy): domain Eukaryota; kingdom Metazoa; phylum Chordata; class Mammalia; order Rodentia; family Sciuridae; genus Spermophilus; species Spermophilus citellus. The sequence continues at coordinate 110,765,262 of NC_138186.1, read as the reverse complement.
AAAATCATAGCATTTTAATGGCCATATAGCAAATATATTTTTTTCAGATGTCAAAAATATTATTTTTAGGACAGATGCATAAGTAAAATATAAAACTAGTGGTGCTTTTGACATCTTAATGCATTTTCACTCTTATCCCTAGCATACATAACACTTCCAAAAAACATGTTTGTCATGCAGAGTACAAAGTTCCTTATTTTCTTTCAATTTTTATAAAAAAAATAAATTGACATTGTTTTCTCAGTCCTACAACTCTTTCATGTTTTGAAAATATATAGTTACAAAAAATAAGAAAACCAAAAGTTATTTAGAAAATAAATACAAAGATAAAATATTTGAAAGTTTTCAAAGAGGAAATGAGAGAGGTAATTTTTAATTCAACATATATTCAGAATTTGAAGAACTTTATCATTAAGACAAATAGTTTACATTTATCTTGCATTTAATCCTGTCTTTTATAATTGCTTTTATGCAGTTCAGGAATGTTTCAGAATTCCAATGATACATGACCACAATACTAAAGAATTTACAGAAAACATGACCACTCCTACACTTGTGATATTTAGTCTTAAGCATTACCAAACAAAAATTAAACACTAATTGTAGTTGGTATGTGAATGCTTATGGGCCATTTATGCTTAAAATTTATATAAGAAGAAATTCTTCACATCTTTTAAGAGCCTTCCTAACTGTGTTATTTAAGATCTTTGCTGCTTTTCTAAACTGGAAACAGTCACTATCATCACTGAGGCTGAAAACATGTACACAGACTCATCCTATGTGTAACATTTCTGTTAGGGATATATTTGAGTATTTTCAAAGTAACAGTCTAAGCAAAATTTTCTAATGCATACTCGAAGTGCAGAAACACACACCCACACACAAAGAGACACAAATCAAAATGGTAATAATCAAATAAATGAAGCAATATAAATTTAAAACACTTCAGAATTTTCTTTGACTAACTTCAAAGATTTCAAGTTAGTTTTAACAAATGTATAAGTGTTAAGTTTTTTGGGGTTTTTTGAGAGTTCAACTACTTTTGAGCTTAATGAATTTGAAATGCTGTTACTTTCTTAAAAATCCTACCTTATCCATGGTATAAAAACTCTGAAAGTACACAGGGTTTTAAAGATTTCTAACCCAGGAAAAGATTTATCAAGCTTTTCCGAAACAACCAAATAAACACTGAAATTCTGAAACAAAGCCCAGAGCTTTGTTTCATTTCTGATTCTCCTCTTGTAAAAGGCAGAACAAAAATCTTCCTTCAAGTGTTTGATTGGATCCAGTGCTTCCATCTCAAAGAATTGCAATTGTATAAGAGTGCTGTCTCTATTGGTTGAGGGAATGGTGCCTAAAACAGGTGACCATCATCATCATTTTAATTATAAAGCTCATGGTAATCACCTTACCACGAAATTATAGTTTACTTATATTCCTTTTTAAAACAAATACTTATTAAAGTCCTATTTTTGATAAAAGGTAGGAAACATCTGTTATCAAATAATTGGTAATATCTTACAGATGTACACTATTTTAAAAATAAATATAATGAGAATAAAAATATAATAATGTCAATACAAAGGAGGAAAATTGTTCTGTAGCCTCAGTGATGATAGTGACTATTTCCAGATTAGAAAAAAAGAAAGCTCTTAAATAATGAAATTAGGAAGATTCTTAAAAGATGTGAAGAACTTCCCCTTACAGCATAAATTATTGTTTTTATAGTACAGAGATTTTGCTAAAGTATAATGACAACTCAAGACTCATAAGAAAATAAAATTCTTGATACATGAGGCTAATTTCTGCCTCCAGATACAAGATACCTGGTTGAGATGTGGATAAGCAATATGATTAATATTTGTTCAAGAAATGTCACTAACTTATATACAATGCCTGGATAAACCTTTAAATGTTTATTATTTCAAGCAGCTGAAGAAAATAATCAATGCAACAGTGTGAGAAGACATTGTAGCAGAATAAATATAAATAGACATAAACATGGATATTATTATTTCATATTTGATTTTAAACATGGAAAAATGGTTAAAGATATAAAATGTAGTATCATCTATGCCTGCCATCAAAATCCCATATTTGTTCCATTCTCTTGTTATTATTATGGTCAATTGTATTCTCTATTTTCCATCCATTTGACACATGTTTGTTCAACATTTACTAGATATTGCTCTAGGCATGAGTGCACAAAAAGGGCACATCTGCAGATGTGGAACTTATATTCTAGTGAATGAATATGAACAATAAACAATAAATATAAATAATTATATGGTATGAGTGCTCAAAGTAGTGGAGAGAGGTTTATGATTTCTTTAGTATAATCCAAGTAGACTTATTGGGAATATGAAACTTCATGAAAGTGTAAGAGAGAGAACAATGCCGATATCAGAGTGAGAACAGGTGGAAATTAATGCATAATTGGAGGTGTTGTTATAGAAATGTGCACAAACGGTTCACTCTCAATAGCAGTACAGATAGCAGTGAATAAAGAAGCATAGGGGGAGGGAAATTTTGAATCTTGTTCATTACTCTATCTTTCTTAGTATACTATGAAGCAAGATCATTTACTCAGAATGAGGATACAGATGTTGGGGATGCAAATCAAGTCAAGATGGTGCCTGGCAGTTTGCCAGGAGGAGTGGTTTGTGAAGCAATGCCAGTGAGCCATTAAGATGGTGAGGATTCCTTATTGGCTGACTGCTGTATCTAGATGATGTTAATTGAGTCAAGCTGTGTGTAATCAGTTAGGTATATATACCTCTGCTGTCCCACAATAAAGGGGCTCCCGCTCAATAAAGCATTTCCTGCTTCAACCTTCAAGTTGCTTGTCACCTCCCGGTTATTTTGCCCAGCTGGACTGCGGCATACACAACAAGATGTCAAAGGTTTAACAAAATGCTTCCAGAAAACATGCCTCTAGAAAAATGAAAGAAATTTTATTTTATAAATATATATAGCCTTATGAAATAGGTTTTGTGTCTTTGTATTTTTAGGTTGTGCCAGTATACTAAAATACCATTCATACAAATTCAGATAAACAAAAATTTCCATCAGATTTATTAAATACTATAAAGCTAATAACCTAAAAGAAATTTTAGGTGTTGATTTTAATGTCTTAGAAACATGTGCTTACTTACTCATAAATTGAATATTTTTATGGTGTCAAGAAAAATAAATAAATGATTTAAATAACAAATTGATTAGAATACTCAAAGTTATTCTTACCTCTTTCACACACCTGTAGATTTATAAATTTAAAATGATGAAAATTACAGTGTATAATAGTATCAAATGCTATACATAAAAGTTCCAAATATATATTACAAAAATATATAAGAAAAATGTGTGGGAATCCTGAAATCAGTTAATAATGTATTTATCCTAATATTAAAAATTGAGCCAGGTGCAGTGGTGCATGCTTGTAATCCCAGAAAATTGAGAAGCTTAGGCAGGAAGATTGTGAGTTCAAAGATAGCCTCTGCAATTTAGCAATGCATTAAGCAACTCAGTGAGACCCTGTCTCTAAATAAAATATAAAAAATTCTTTGGGATGTTGCTCAGTGGTTATATGCCCTTGGTTCAATTCCCCAGTACCAAAAAAAAAAAAAAAAGAAAAGAAAAAATTAATTGAACCATATATTTAAATGTGTAAGAGGTTTTTTCCTAATCAATTTTAGTTGCCCAGTAATAAAAACTATAGCTATTTAAAATTAATTTTATCATAAATAGAATATTAATCACTAATAGAAAATACTCTGTAAGTTATAAAATGTTACATAAATAGTGATTATTATTTATAAGACATTATATCTATGAAAAAAATCATCTATTTTACTGGGTAGTACATTGACATCTAATATTTTTCTGAACAAAATCCCTATTATAGATGTATTTTAAAAATTTAAAACAAAACTGAAAGTCTTTTGACTTTATTTAATGACTACACAATATTTATTTTTATACTTATATAATTTCCATGAAATTTAGGATGCTTTTGGCAATGTTTGGTTTCATGTAGTATTTTTTTATTTAGAAAACTCTGAAGTTGATTTGATTATACCATACAAAAAGAAATAACAGTAGGAAGATATTTATGAAAAAAAATTACATGAGGAAACACCACAATTTCCAAAAAATGTTTGAATTATGAAACATTTTATGTTAATTTTTTGTTTTTCCTAATACAAATATAAACTATTATTTCTAAATAGTGGTCACATAAATAAACAGAAAATAATTGCTTTATAATTCATTTCCAATGTGTCTCTTAACATGGATTGGAAATTCATGTTAGAAATTCACTCAACTAAAATTGACTTAGGCAAAATAATAAATCAATTAATTAAATGAAAAGGTATTTTCTTGTTCCGTCTATCAGAAAAATCAAGACCAAGAAGTGGCATAACTTTGCTTCCTTGGCCACATCAATTTAGAAATACTTGCCTATTGAACCTCATTTCTATTAAGAACCATATGATAAATATAATACAATAGTTAATATCCCCATTAGTATTACATAAATAATAGCCATCATTCTTCAGCAAAGAACACTATCCCGCAGAACCATATCACGATAAGTACAACTAAGATGTTCCTTTCAATATATTTTGACAGAAATCAAAGAATATGATATTCTGAAACCCACACTTTCTCAGTTTTCTGAAGTCAGATTCTTGAGGCAATGCTCGATCACTCAGAAAATAGCTGAAATATTGATAAAGACAATGCAAAAAATGCCTGTCCAAAGTTGGACAAGTTTAATCTTAAAAGGAACAACATCATTTTTAAGTGGTTACATTATTTCACATACAATTTTATGTATTTATGTAGAAATATTCTCACATTAAATATTATAGAGATCAAGTACTATTTACAGCTCTATAAATTATACATAATTTGTTTACTTTGAAACAATTACCACTTTGAAAACCCAAGTATTATCTTGTGTAATATATAATTCTAATAAATAAAGAAATAAACGATGAAATACAATCTTTCCAAGAGACATGAATATGGGAGAAAGTTAAAAATCAGAAGATAGTGTTTTTAGTCCATGGTCTGGCAGTTTAAATAAAATTATTTTTAAAAGCTTATTTATATAGCATAAATGCTTAAGGATTTTATTTTCATAAGATTACTAACTTAAATGGTAATTTTTAAAAAAAATCCTGTTTGGTTTCAGAGGTATTTGCGGTTATGGTATTTGCTTGCTACTATAGGTTCCATCTAATATTATATTGGAACTATTTATGCATTTTATGGCTTTAATCCTTGATTCTCTTTTTGTTTTATATCTATACTCATTTGGTGAACTCATCCAGTCTTATGGTTCTAAAAAGCATTCATATGCTGGTTATCCTTAAATTTTAGACCTCCAAGTATCTCTCTTCAAAATCCAGTCTAATATATCCAATTGCCCACAGATTATCCCCACTTGTGTGTATATGTGTATTATTTATATACATATGCCAATTTCAGCATATCCAAAATACATGTCAATTTCAATATTTCTAAAATTGAACTGCTGTTGCTTTCCTCATACCATCTTCCCAGCTTTTAGATAGAAAATCTTGGATTTATTACTATGTTTCTCTCTCTCTCTCTCTCTCTCTCTCTCTCTCTCTCTCTCTCTCTCTCTCTCCTTATAATCCATACAACAGAAAATTCCATATGTTGTATCTTGAATCCCACAACTTCTCATCCTCTTTTCCCATATTAGGAGTTGCCAGCTGATAGCCTGTATTATTTGCTTATTTACTAAGGATATTTAATGTTTGTATCTAGATGATAGAGTATAAATGGAAAAAAGACATATCTGTAAGATTTGTCTGCTGACTCTCTTCAGGTGGATCTCTTGATTATAATAAAAAAAATCACATAATTTTTGATTTTAAAGAAATGTATTACTTAACAATTTGAAGACTAGGAATCCCAAGAATGATTAGCTACATCTAATGAGAATCTTCTTGTTGGTCTGGACATTGTAAACAGAATCTTGAAGCATCACAGAATATCACTGGAAGAGACAGAGCCAGCTAGCTACAAAGAGTTCACTTTTATAACAAAGTCATTCCCTCAATTAGCCCATGAATAGAATAATCCCTTCATTAGGACACAGCACTGATGACCGATTCACCACATAAAGGTTCCTCCTGATCCTACCTCCTAATACTTCACAATGGGGGATTAAATTTCAGCATGAGTTTTGATAATAACATTTGAATCATAACACAAATATGACAAAATGCTTAGAATAAAAGTCAATAAATATTATCCACTGGGTGAACTAAATGGGTTTTTACTTGTATTACCTTGTCACTCTGTATCCAGTGTTGAGCATATGGTTAGTAATATTGTAGTGACTTCAAGTACTTATGAAAAAAGTGACTCATGAAAAAATGACTTAAAGCGTACAATAAATTGTGTGGGTATGCTAAACTGCATATCCCTTGAGTGTAAAGCACTTAGCTCCACAACTTGGAGATAAAAGTTTTCTGGCATCAAAAAACTTAGTATCACTTCTTTTTTGACTCAATTAAAATAACCTATATTCATATTATTTATGATATTCTGTTTATCCTAAGATCATTTTCTCCTCAGTCTTCTATTTATGTTCAGTTTTCACTTCCAGTTCATGTCATTTGAATAAGCAAATATTATCAACTACAAAATGATACAGCACTCAGACTTTATCTTACCAAGCTTCACATTCCCAAACAGTAACAGCTAGCACCTTCTTCAAATTTAATTCTCTTACAGAGTCATTACTGCTTATCTGCTGATTCTGACTCAATGGAAAGAAAATTTAATTAATATTGTTATGCCCATCAAACTTAGGTTCTCTAGTTCTAAGATGAACCAAACACTCAAATCTCTCTATCTTTTAGACAATTACGTGCTAATAAGATAGGCAAGTCTGGATCTTGGCACCATTTCAATACATACTACAAGAGAAATATTTGTTTTTTTCAACATGAAAAACATCATGTTTACTTAATTTAACTTTTTTTCTTAAATTTCTTCATTACAGCATTTAAACACTGATTGATATTTCTTTATTTGGATATGATCAGCATTGACTATCAGTCAAAACAGTTTAAGAGACTTTATAAAAGATAATGTGGCTAGGCCTGATGGCTCATGCCTATAATCTCAGTAACTCGGAAGGCTAAGGGAGGAGGATCACAAGTTTAAGGCCAATCTGAGAAAATCAGTGAGATTCTGTCTCAAAAAAAGAAGGCAATGTAGCACAGTCGTAGATTGCCCCTGGTATCAATCAATACCCTGTACTGTAAAATCAATAATAATAATGATAATAATAATAATATAATTTGCTCATTTAAAAATATTCAATATATACAGATAAAATATATGATGAATAGAAATAAAGCAGATGTAGATGTATAATCTTTCCAGAAATATTGCTTTGAGATTTCCTAATGAAGTAATAAAATATCCTTCTAAGGCTAATTTGTCCAATAATTTTTACTTAGAATTTTATACATGTTGGTAATATTTAATGTTCTTAAAATGGAAAGTAATATAACATTTGGAATTTATGAAAACTTGACAGATATTCACAACAGTCAATTTTCAAATTGAAATTTGAGGAAGGAATTATGAAAAATCAACTTGTATTAAAATAAGTCAGTACTGAGATATATAAAAAGTTTACTGATTTTTTTTCCTGTATTTTTCATTGAGTTACCTTGCAAATCAGACTTATATTATTACATGAAAGCTTCTTGTCAATGAGAAAAATATGTAGATCCTATGATTGACAATATGCTTGTCAGAAACAGACCACATGGCTTTGCCTGCAAACCAGAAACCATGGCAACACCTGGTTAGTGAAAGTTGAAGAAACATTTTGTAGTTTTGCATTTGTTAGAGCTGCTGGACTGTAACAGATATGTATTAATTGGAAGTAGATGTGACAGCTTGCAGCAGTTACTAAGATAGGAAGCAAACCATCAGCACCTGTCAAAGCTAAGGACGGAAAAAGATAAATCAAAAGCTATGATGTGTGACTTCAAACACAGTGTCACTTTTGTGTACTCATCATTTGTAAAAAGTGTGGGGAAATGTGGGATTTTGTTAATGTATAAATATTTTCAACAATGTCTTAAAGATATGAAAAAGAATCATCACCTGTCAACTTAAAAAGGGAAAATTATAAATTCAAAAGAACACATAGAACTTTGACAGTTCTAATCATGTACCATCACCATGATTTCACAGAGCAAGATGCATGGATGCATGAAAGATATTCCAAATAGAGATTGGCAGTTTTAGTATACAAAACAACATTGTCTTTTTTTCTGCCAGGTTAAATGTGATTAGACAGTTTTAGATAACAAATCCAACCAAAATTATAATCATATTTTAATAGCTTTCAGTGATAGACAGAAAACTAATTTTGTCAATAGAGACATATTTTTTAAATTGCTTAAAAACACAAGATGATGTTTTCATTTTTTCCCCAATGCATATTCTACAAATGTATTTAATAATTTGCTGATAATTAGGATAGGAGTATCCCACAGTTAGAAGAAAACACAAAAACACTTTCTGGGGCATATTTTCTTGCTGTGAATCTCACTCCTAAATTTTTGCTCTGATAAACTAATAGCTTATTATTTTATTGAAGCATACCACTAAAATCTCAGTATCACTTGGAATAGTTTTAAATGCAGGAGAGGAGATGATAAGACTGACTTGCATATATGAAATGTATATTTGAAACTTTTTTAAGCAAATCAATGTTGAAGTTATTATTACATGTAATGTTACTTTTTAGAGCCAAGAGTAATTCCCATTAAACGAAGAAAAAAATCTACAGTGGGATTCCATATTACTAGGAGAGAAGATGTAAAGAAAAGATAATTTTAAGTAACTCTGATTTAACATCCTTTAGTAACATGCCAGTTTAGAGATGACTAGACATCTGAGAAAGGATCATACATCATTTTGTTTTGGGAACTAGATAAAGAGCTGATTATTTATTCTGAGACTGGTCCTGTTATAAAAAATGAAATGCAAGTAAGTAAACAAATACATAAATTAGACATATCTTTAATAAACTAGAAGCTTATTTGGCTCAAAGTTCCTCATAAACAATTATGCAGATTACCTCAAAACCATGTGTGCACTACTGAAAAAAAAAAGAATTAGTGTATATTACCTCCAAGAAGTCTAGCCATATCATCAAAAGCATTTATATTGCCTATTTATTCAGGCTGTTCCATGATACATTTTGCTATCAGGCAACATGTTTACATTATTATGCCTTTTACGGGTAGATTTTTTAGCAACTATTATGATGTACCATTTTGAAAAATTTATTTTCACATTCAAAAATGATTTACTCTTTTCTAAAAGGATACACATCTTTTCCCCTTTATGCTGCAGACCAATTTTAGAATGTAGCATAAATACAGTATTCTAAAGTCCAGTTCATCAATATACGACAGTAAATAATTTCCTCTCTACCTCATCTTTGGAATCCATTATGGGATAGGGACTGTGCCAGATATTAATGGAAGAATTCCAAAGAAAAGTATCTCATGGTTTCATATGCGAATACTTTAATTCCAAATGGTTTCCTTGGAAATGTGCTTCCTTAGAATAGCATGCCCTCAAATAAGTCTACCAGAAAACAATTGGGGAAAGAAATTTTTTTTCATTTACAAGAAAAGGGACAGTTAGAAGAGTGGCTAATCTGCTGTCTGCTGGTGAGTAGAGTTTTATATAATAAAATCACTTAAGTTGCATAACTAAAATTGTGACTAAGAATAAGATTATGAAAAGAAGAGTGGGAAGAAAAGGCAGCTGATGTTTTGATAAAAGTAGTTAACAAGTTCTTAATTACCAGAAATAGTTGGGCTAAAGTTGAACATGTTAGAGAATATAAATCTCATGGTTTTGAGTTTAATAAGAAAAATGGCCATATTTCTTTTGGTATCTGTAACTATTTCATATGGATAAAAAAGAAATCGTATCTTTTCTTTCTCTTCACATGTTCCTAAGTTACTCCTTCCCTTATTGATCACATTGAAATCTACATAAATCAGAATTTTTGTTTGTAGTCTCTGCCTGTTTATGAGGTGTCTTTGAGATTATTTATGCTAAAGTGTCATTTTCTGAGCAATTTTCTAGGAGAGAAATGGAAAATTAACATTTAAGATATTGAGCAAAATATTTTAAAACAAGATATCCAATAAAGAAAATGATGAACCTATTGGCAGCCTTCATATAATTCTTACTATCCATCATCTGAGTTTTCCAAAGATTTAACCAGGAAAAAAATCAGCTAGAAGTTACAAATTTGACAATTTTTAAAATTAGGTTATCTGAAAGAAGATAACAGAATTATGCAGACTATTTAATAAAATACATATGTTATATCCAAGCTGATTTACAAGTGTTATATTTTTCAAGGAGACTGGTTTGTAAGAGATACAAATGGCTCACAAGAAAGTAGGAAAAGTGTTTTTGTTCAGTTTTCATCTTAATGTGACTCCATTGGATTTTGGATTTTTTTTTCCTGGAAAGTACAGGTCTAGTGTGGACAGGGGTTGGGGGTAGAGGAATGAGTGTGATCTTATCAGAGTAGGAAAACTTGTACACATCCAGGAATCAGATGAGCTGTGTGTTTTGGTGGAGTCCTGTGTGAGTTTGAGATATTGATTTGTGTAAACACCAACTAATCAAAAGGAAAGAGGAAAAAGTTAATGTGAGTACCATGTTGTGTTAAAGCCAGAGAGATCTCCACAAACAACAATAATGTTCAGGATATGATCAAGAGATCATTGGAGCAAATAAATAGTTAAAAAACCTTTTCTGTACACTTTGATAAAAGCTACTATATTCTGCAACTACTTAATCCAAAAGTTTTGAGGTAGATGCATTCTTTTGAGAATCACCTCCTTCTGGCAGATTCCTGTGTGTCCTCAGCATAATATTTCCACTAGATTGAGTTGAGTTGACTATGTAGCAGAAAGGTATGTGTTTTTTGTTTTGTTTTCTTTTTTTTTTTTAGTTGTTGATAGACTTATTTATTTATTTATTTATTTATTTATTTATTTATTTATGGTGCTAAGGATTGAACCCAGAGCCTCACACATGCTAGGCAAGCACTCTACCACTGAGCCCCCACCCTAGCCCAAGATATGGAAGTTTTAATTGGAATCGTAAACTTCAGGATAAATAATTTAGAGTTTACCTGTAACTTATACAGTTGTTAATGATCTTCTTAGTGATGAGGTCCACTCTAGCATGGCTTAAAGCAGATTTATTTTTTCAATATATAAAGTTACTTGGTTGAAGATTGGAAGAGGATTGCTGAGAAACTATGATGGAAATGTGTTTGGGTTCGCTGCATGCACTTTGTAATATCTCTCCATATCAGCTTGGAATAAAGGTGAATCCAAGGAATACTTCCTAGTGGTATTTGGTGTTCTTTAATTTATACATTGACAAAAATTATTTAATCAAAGTAACATATAGACAACAATGTGACACCAAAAATCAGATCTTGGTATGGGAATCTTGTCCCTAGAAAATTTGACCAGTTTTAGTTTGATGATAAAAATAACTTTTTACTTTTTCCATAGGTTTATGTTATATAAAAAGTACCTTTTGTGTCAACAGTAGATAATAACTTTATTAGGATAGTTAGTATAAAATTATTGTCTCTATCACTGGAAAAATATTAATAACTCTGGCCTCTAGGGCAGATTCTGAAATATTTTACTGTGGGTGAACAAACTGGCTCCTGAGACAAAGATTCCACTTTTACAAAACACAAATATATAATATTCAGTGAGTAATCAAAATCCAGCCTGTGTCATTGAAACAAAGTCTATCTGTAAATTTTTATAAAGAATGATCTTGAAAGTTGTTCAATATCTCTGTTTTAGAGTTTTGCCAGGATGATCATTATTTAAAAAAAACAAACATGTTCCGGAAATAGCCTCTGAAATCAGGATCAAGTTCCTACCAACGTTGGATTAACACTTGACAATTTATCTTGCTAGATAATTAAATTGTTCTGCATAACAGTTTTTTGTATTTATTTATTTATTTATTTATTCATTTATTCATTCATTCATTCTAGGGATTGAACCTAGAGGTATTTTGCCATTGAACTATATCACAAGGACATTTTATTTTTATTTATTTTTTATTTAAGGCCAGGGCTCACTAAATTGCTGAGGCTAGCCTCAAACTTCCATCTTCCTGCCTTAGCCTTCCAGCCACTGGGATTACAGGACTGTGCCACCACATTGCTCTCTAACAGGTTTTAATCATTACTGTTAGAGTTGAATACACTGAAATTTGTTTATAGGTTATGCATATAGTAAATTAGGTATGTAGTCAACAGTTTCTCTGAGTGAGAAATTTTTGGAAGAACAATTTTATGCTTGCTATAAGGGAATTTATTTTTGTTATAAGACAGTTTATAAATTGAAAGAAATAAATGATCATAATAGCATCTTATAGTGTGAATATTTCTATTTTAAGTTGAAAAATAAACAATTATTAAAGTATTGAACCAATAGTTTTGAGTGAAATAAAATTTGGAAAGTTTCAAATCAATAATCATTTTTATTATAATTTCTTTGAAAATGAGATGAAGAAAATTCTTCATGTTATTCCTGTAGCCAAAACTTAAATATAGCTCTAAACAAAAGATATGCTAATATCTATTTATGAGTTTTTTTATAATTTTTAAAAATTTTAGAAAATTTACTGATACATTAAAGTCATACATATTTGTGGAGTACCAGGTGATGCTTTCCCACATATACAAATTATGCATCACTCAAATAAACAAAAGCTTATTGATATCCCCAAACCAGTATCCTTTCTTTATGGTGAAAATAAATAATTACACTATTCTGCCTAACAGGTTTTCTTTTGTTTCTTTGAGACATTGAGAGAAGTGTTTACTCTTCTCAGCACAAATTCCGATTAAGCAAAACAAGGTACATTACACTATTGAAAGTACATGAAATCATTTATTAAGTTGAAATATAAGTAATTTTTAATATTAAAACTGTATTTAAATTATGAAAATTTGATCACTTTTTAAAAAATATATTTTTAGTTGCCAATGGACCTTTATTTTTTAAAATCTATTTATATGTAGTGCTAAGAATTGAAACCAGTGCCTCACATATGCTAGGCATGTACTCTTCCTCTGAGCTACAACCCCAGCCTGAAAATTTAATCACTTTAAATTCAGAAGAAACTACAAGGTAAATGATTCATTATCACATGTAACTTAATGACTATTGGGTAGTACTTGCTAATGATATGTCTCTAAAATCATGAATATTGTAAGTCCACACAGATGAGGATACTTAGACATAAGGGGTAAAGGCTAGACTGCATAGCGAAGGCTCCACTGAGGCTGGTTGCTTCCACTGGTTGGGACCTCATTATGGCTCCCAGCCCCATAACACATATCATTGTAACAAATGCTGTACATCTATTATGTTGATGATGCCCGTTGTCATGCACATAATTTCTATGAATAACCGGAAACAGGTAGTGGGTAAAGCATCTTCTTAAAAATGTCCAAAATCCTGCTGAAGTTTAGTATACTCAGAATTAGGTGTTTTCTTTTCAAGGATATTTTGAATATTATTTTATTGATGAATACACACAGTCCATATACTTGGCAAACTTGTGAGTTGTTTGAGCTTAGAAATCACATAATTATCACTATTAAATCTTGCTGTTTAGCGTTAGGCCTGTTACATTGCAGATACTAAGAACATTTTGTTGAAAGTCAATGCATGTAGACAAATGAACATTTAATTTTGAAGACTTATTTAAATAAAAGAGTAGCAAGAAGCAGGATGACAATAAAAATACATAATTCTAATTTGCATACATATTTAAATATCCAAAAGATATATTAAATATGATCATCATAGTTATTCAAAAACAACACAATGATATTTAAAGGAAGATAGAGGAAGGCTGGCTCCATTTGGCCATCTTTACCTCCACCATCACTTGTCCTATTCACTGAAATATATAAGTACTGTGTTTGATGATTCAGGAAGTTCAAATTTTGCATGTTTTATTCTTTTTATTTCACATGTAATGCATACATATGATCGAATAAAATTAATAATATTGAATCTAAAAATAAAAGTCAAAATATTTTTCACTGAAGTTCTTCACCCCTCTTTCCCCATCATAAAAGATGCCCTGCTAATAGTTTCAGAGCACCCTTCCTTATAGTATGTATTTTTTCCATTGAAACATCTAAGAGAAATATTATTTTATGTCTTCTTTTAAAATAGCTCTATGTCTAAGATAATTTCCAGTAAGTATATTCAGCACTTTCTCCCTCTTTATATTTTTTTTAAGATTTCACAACACAAATTGTTCATTTTACAACTTTCCTTAACATGGACATTTATAATAGTATAGTTTTCAATGTTATAAATAATATTACAATGAATATTTAATAACAAATAGCTTTAGATAAATGTGACATTCTGCATAAGAGATTTCTAAAGGTATTTTTACTAAGTGAAATGCTTTGAATAATTAAATTATAAATCTTTTTTACAAAAACATCAGCAAAAACATTAATAACAAAATGCTCAGGGTGTCTATTCTGATCTTTTTCATTCCAAATTGTAATTTTTCTTTTTCATTGATGCTACATTTATTAAAACAAACACCTGATGCCTTATACACTTATATTTCATTAATACATTTACTTTCTTTCATAACAATGTAGATTTTCATACTAATTCTTAAAAAGATAACCTCAATTTGAGCTTCTTATTTTATATTTATAAATCATCAAATGTGACTTTGATGCCTATAGTATATACCTTGAATTAAAGCGATCATAGTTAGTCTTATTTAATTATGTGGTTTTTTGTTTATTGACAAAAATTCTACATTATGTAGATTATTTTAAGTGTAGTTTTGAATTTTAAGTTGCAAAATATAACTTATTTTTCTACAGTTTTGATTGAAATGAAAATTTTATCATGCCCTTTCCATCCTAAATATTTGCTGTGGTTGCCTAAAAAATATAGCAGGTTAACAAACTCACACAGTATAGAGTTTCTGACAGTGCTGCTGTGATATGCTCATATTCAGGCCTACAATAAACAAAAACTTATTGTGAAGACCTGAAGTATTTCTGCTAACACCCAAAGGGAAAGATTCAGTTTTTGTTTGTTTGTTTGTTTGTTCGTTTAGTGTTCTGATTATCTAAAAGCAGTTTTCTGTTACTATTTAAAGATTTAGGAGTTTTTTTCCTAATTCCTTTGTGTGATTATTTATAAAACTATAACTTTTGCAATGTAAAGACATAGAAGAATAAAAAATCACTAGTGATGTTACCACTCTAATGCCAACTGTATTTTCTTTCATTTTTACTTATGTGCTATGATACTATCTATACTCCTTTTCAGTGTTGAGATTAGAATACTTCAACACTTGATTTAAGAAGGTCCCTTACCAGGGCTGGAGTTGTGGCTCAGTGGTAGAGCACTTGCCTTGTATGTATGAGGCCATGGGTTCAATCCTCAGCACCACATAAAAATAAGTGAATAAGCAAACAAGCAAATAGAGATATTGTGTCCATCTACAGCTAAAAAATATAAAAAAGGAAGGTCCCTTACCATTTAAAAAATATTATAGTGTTTGCTTTCAACAATTTATTGGCCTACTTTGGTTTCAATTGTGATCAGGCTGAATAAGCATAGCTTATGATGTAATTAGGCCTATTTATTTTGTTTCTTTGTAGTCTTTTAGTATTTTTTCAAAGGATATAATGTTAATCTTCCTCTGTCCCTGTATATAAAAATACAATAAGAAAAAGTTTTCAGTTTCTCTTATTCTTAGAGATCAAAACTGAAGATAACTCTTAGTCAGAAACATACTTTTGTCGAATATTAGATTTTGTTTTGGTTGAAACTTTTCACATCAAAGCATGAGCTTGTTTCAGAGGGAAAGCCTACTGAGAGGAAGGGAGCCATGGCAAAAGAGGAAGACTAAGGCATGTCAGAGTAGGAAATTAATGTTGTCTCTCATGAGGTACCTGCACACTCTCTATATCAGAAGATATTTAATAATAAAGTGGTTTTCTCTGTAATCATTTTGATCAATACATATATAACACATACCTACACATACATGTAAATTTTTAATAATGATTTCTGCCACATGCTAATAATCTAGGTTCAACTCTGGCTTCTCAATTCTTCAGATTCTGTTATTTCTTAATTCTAATGTCCTCAGTCTTCACATTCCATTAATTTTTTTTTCCTTTTTGTGGAAGTTGCTATCTCTATTCTAAATTTACAATCTCAGAAAGACCCCCCAACTTTTGTTAGTGTTTTCAGTGTTTTAACCACAGGGGTTATACCAGGTGTTGGATTTTTCTAATGAAAACTACAGAAAAATCCCCTATGCTTTTAATAGCAGAGGGAGCATAAAAATATTAATTATTTCCATCTTGATCTAAAGATTCAATGTTATCCTAATAAAAATTCATGCAAGTTATTCTGTGTATATCAAAGAACTAATTCAAAAGTCTATACAGAGAGACAAAAGAACTAGACTATCAAGCACAATATTGAAAGAGTAAAAGTCAGATCTCTGAGTCTCCCTGACTTCCTTGCTAACTATAAAGCTGCAGTAATTAATACGGTGTGCTAATGATGAAAGAATAGACAACTAGATGAAGGAAACAAAAAAGAGCCCTGAAATGGACCACAAAATTTAGTTGACTGATCTTTAACAAAAAAGCAAAGTCAATTCAGTGGAGAAAGACTCTTTTTATAACAATATGCTAAAACAACTGGACATCCATATGCAAAAAAATGAATCTAGACACAGATCTTATATCTTTAACAAAACATAAATCAAAATGGATCATGAGACTAAATTTAAAATGAAAAACCCCTGAAAAATGGCATAGATGAAAATCTAGGATATCTTCAGTTTGGCAATGACTTATTAGCCATTCCATCAAAATCATAATCCATGAGAGAAAAATAAAATTAAATTAAAATCATCTGATTTTTTTAACATTCTAAAGAGAGGGAGAGGACAAGACACAAACTAGTAGAACATTTTTGCAAAACCTGAATCTGATAAAATATTATTATCCAAAATATTAGGAAAAAACTTGGACTCAAAAACATGAAAATAACCAACCTAATTTTAAAACGGGCAAAATGTCAGAGAAAATGTTCAGACAGACACTTTACTAAAAATATGCATATTGGAAACCTAAGAGATGGAGATATTTTCAAATTTTTTTTTTTTTTTTTTTGTGCTTGGGATTGATCGCAGGACCTTGTGCATGCTACCAACTGAACTATATCCCCAGCCATAAAGAACATGTTAGGAAATGTTTGTACATTAAGACAAGAAATCAATATCACTAATTCCCTATCAAATATCTCCCATATATATTTTTTATTTTTAGTAATTTTGACAAGTACTAGACATTTTAAAGGATATGTTGTATAAATTCTAGATTCTATTTTTCTCTGAAGAGTTATTTTTATTTTATTTTGCTTTCTTCTTAGCAGGTGTTATGATTTAGATCAGATATTCTCCAAAGCTCATGTATGAGACAACCCAAGAAAGTTTAGAGAGAAAAGGTTTGCTTTATAAAAAGCTTAACCTAATCAGTGAATTAATCCCCTCATAGGAATTAACTAGGTGGTTACTGTAGGCAGATAGGGTGGAGCTGCAGAAGGTGTCCTAGGGGCCTGCCTTTGGGGTTTATATTTTGGCCTTGTTGAGCAAAGCACCACCTCCCTCATCTGAACTGATTTCCTCTGTCACACACTCCCACCATGAGGTCCTGCCTCATCTGAAGTCCTAAGGAATAGTGCTAGCCTCTGAAATCATGAGCACCCAAATAAACTTTTCTTACTCTAAAATGAAACTCATGCATTAGCTAATCTCTTTCAATCTGTAAATTTAATTGGATCCTTTTGTCACAGTCTCTGGAAAGCCCCAAGTTGTTTCTGAATCCTTCTACGTTAACAAAATTCATTAAACATCCAAATTTGTGTGACTTATGGATTTTGTCCATATCATCATTAGATTTTGTTACAGCATATGTAAAATAGGTATTAATGTAAAATGTGGTCTTCACACCTGAAGTAAGACTTCTGTGTTTTTCAGAGGGGACTGAGGTTTTCATGGAATCTCTCCACTATGTCAGTGCTGGAAATACATTATGACTCCGTGAAAAACTGATGTGACTTCATTTTTGAAAAACCAGCCTGTAACTCAGAGCAGGGCCTGTCCATGAGGGTGTGTGTGTGGGGGGGGTGACCCTTTTCCTTGGAAAACCCATACCTAGGCACATAGCTACCCTGCTGAATCATTTTTCAGTACCAGATGCCCTTGACTCAGCAAATGCAAGTTCCTGAAAAGACCAAAAGAATGCTTGAGGCCTAATTTGGACCATAGGCACAACCAATCAGAGTAAGACAGGGAAGATACCTGAAATACCAAGTGGCCCTCCCAGTTGTTTAGGTGATTGATAACATGATTAGGCAGCCCTGCAAGTTTAGCAAATACACTCTTGCAACCCCTCAAGGCCTAAACCAATCCATTCAAAGGTATCCCCCTATTGTACTAACTAATCACCCTTACCTGACTTATTCCCGCCAATGAAAGTGCTAATAAATGTTAAGAGTTGTTGTTTGATTTTCCTGTGGTGTGAAATGATTTGCTGTATGATGTTGTGACGCATAGAGTATTTCCCCAAAAACCTATAAATCCTCACTGAACTAAGGGTCGGTACTCACCTCTGGACCACTGCTCCAGAAACGGTTGTGAGTCTAGGCTCCAGCTTGCAATAAAGACTATTGGGTGCTTGCATCGGATTCGGCTCCTGGAGGTCTATTGGGGTCCCACGATTCTGGCATTACACTGGCACTGCTCTTTCCCCAAAACTATTTGATCTCTATCTATCTCTCCTGCTCGTATTCTTACAATTATGTGATATATATATATATATATATATATATATATATATATATATATATACATATATATATATATATATATATAATTTCATTTTTTTCACTTGAAAAACTACTCTGCTGTCAGTTATTGGAACAACAAATACTTCAATACCACCTACCTTTCTATCCCACCACTCCTATAAATAGACTCCAGTTTTCATCATCAGCTAACACACTAGCTACTATTTATTCATGTACTTTGGGTTATCCTGCTGATACTGCCCATTACTGGTGACGAGTCCTGCTTCCCTACATGTTGAAGTTTGAACATTAGAGAAGCGCTCTGAGGCAAGTATATAAAGCAGGGTTTATTTAAAAAGGGTAACTTAAGACTTCTAGGAGGGAGAAGGGGGCCATAGCTGGTATCCTGGTATCCCCAGAAGCAAGGTGTTCTGCCCTTTTTATGTGTCCTAGGACTTCTTTGTTCTCCCCTCTTCCCCTTATCTCTCTCCTTCCTGCTTACAGGAAATGCTCTGTGGGATGGCCAAAAGGTGGGCAACAAGTGGGCTTAATGGGGAAGGGCAGGACGGTGCAGCCAAGGACACATTAACAACCTTATAGCTTCCTGTAGGGAGGCACAATTCCTGGGACAGGAACTCCTCACCAGTAACTGGCGGTATCATCTGTTCCTGGTATGAAAGAAAGAAAGAAAGAAAGAAAGAAAGAAGAGAGAGAGAGAGAGAGAGAGAGAGAGAGAGAGAGAGAGAGAGAGGGAGGGAGGGAGGGAGGGAGGGAGGGAAGGAAGAAGAAAGAAAGGAAAGGAAAGAAAAAGAAAGAAAGAAAAGAAAAATGGTATATAATAGGAGAAAGTTTGGAAATATTGTCAGAGTATTGTCAGTATTTTCTCAAAAAGTTTTAGGTGTACTATATTCTTATTATCCAGGCTTATTATTTTATGTAGAAAAGAGAGTTTCTCAAAATTAAATATAAGGATTATAAAAAGTTATTTCAGATGAAAAAATGATTCATAAGTGACCATCATATTTTTATTAAATCTGAAAAGACTAGTGAAAAATGCTTAATGATAATCATTATTATAGAGAACTAATTATCACTTTCTTTATAAGCCACGGAAATTAATTAAAGATTACAGAGAAGAGGGATATGCAAACAAATGTCCTTAATGAGATTTGAAAGGTTTTGCTAACTCCAGTGATTATTATTTTTTTAAAATCTAATAATATCATGTTAAGCTGAACTCATAATTTATGTCATATATCACCTTTTCAGGCAACACCTTTTAAATTATCAAAGGAAATCCTGTAATAGGCATTCATAATAATCAGCATTTATTTATATTAACAATAAATTTTCTTATTTCATCAGAAAAAAAATGGCTCATTGAAAAATAAATATGGAGTACTTGTAATTACAGATGTTCAATTATTATATATTTAATGAAGTGTTGATTTTTGTTACACTGGGCATATTAACTCATTATAATTTTTAGTTTAATTGCATCATTATGTTGCATTGAAGAAACAGGTAATGTAGTTGAGTGCATGGCAAAATAGAATAATCAGATAATCTCTTTGAGAATATATTTCGTTATATAGTTGGCACTAAGCAGATGAATATATTTCTTAAATATGACTAAACTGGAAATTAATTTATTGCAATCATTGTTTAAAATACACAAATGAAAGAACCATAAAAACATCTGGTTATTGTAAAGTTTGTCATCAATATGATTTACTTACTGATATGAATTTTTTTGTTGTTGCTTAAAACTTATACAAAAATTAAGTGGGCAAGAGAAAAGTTTAATACGTGTTGATTTAACCAGTTTTAATAACTATTTAGTTTCCTGGGCTATCAAACATATAAATACAAAGTTAACTCATAATATTTGTAAAATATAAGCTCAAACAGACATGAGATATTGCTATCTTGAAATTTGGTTTATTGACTTCTGTTCCTTTCATTGCTTTATGTCACTAAAGTTATTAGAATAGAAGTGCCTGAAATATATGAGGGAGCAGAATAAATGGTAAATATTATAAATTTTGCTAAATTATTTCTGCTATTTATAATTGAATGACAGCAAGCACTGTGGTACAGAGTGAACCATTCTGTGTCTGATACATTAAGACAGAAAAATAATACAGGGAAATACAGAATATCAACATTTTCAAATTAAAGGGAGGTGTTTAAAAATTAATATGATTACATAGATGATATAGAGATGGTCACATATGATATAAATGTATGTATTTCTACCATTAATAACAATAATAATCCTCACAAATGTAATATTTTCTAACCAATCAGAATGGTAAAGTTGCAAGGGAATTAATTATGCTGGAATACTATAAAACATCAGAAGTGGAATTAAACCACTGGCTTACCTGAGGTACACCAAGTGGGGCATAGGTATTATTTCTTCAGTCTTTATTGTCCTGCACAAAATGTTGACTTTGATCCAAAAGGACATAAGAAAATGCAAGACAAAAAGTCCAATCTAGAGACAAATCGGTTAACAGAACAAAACTAAGAAAATGCATATATGCTAGAAAAATCATACAGGAACCTAAATACTTGAAAATGATATGTTCAAAGTTATATAGAAAAAGTGGACAACATGCATGAACATCTAGAGATTTTGACAAATGACAAATATCCTAACATTCAGAGACAGACAAACCAGTGCTATTGCACACTGCTAAACACAAAACAGTTTTTATTTTATTTTATTTTTGGAAAAAAATAGGACAGAGACATACTTAAGTCCTGCCAAGATATATCTATGTTGTAAAGGATTCTGAGAGACCTTCCTGATTTCCAGAACATTCAATATATTTAGAGCTGAAGAGCCTCTAGGGGAGCTGTAACTATTGGAGTTACTTTGTGCAGATAAGGCCTTACTGGAAAGGAAATTAAATAATATGCCAGCATCAGTCTCCACTTCTGTTGATCTCACTCAGACATATTTCAAAGCTTAACCTTAAGCCACCTACCTAAATAGTAGTTTTTTTTTTATGTATTTTATTCAAATGATACTGTTTTTGTGTCCTTGGTCTGATTTCTTAGATTATTTTGTCTCTAGCAGATTTGTTTCTTGAGTGTAAAATCTGAGACCAGTACTTTATTTAGCTTTAGAACACTGAGAAAATATTATCAAAAATTGAGAGCCAGATGTGAATCAGAAACACAAAATATTTCCATTCCAGTTTAATTCCAAATGAGTTTTGATATTCTATGGCAGAGCTATCATGTTGATGACTTCAGACAATAAGGCCTGCCTTCATGAAGCTTACATCACAATAACTTTGATAGTACCTAGAGAACAAATTACAATGTGCTGAAAAATCTGTGATTTGATTTTCTGATTAATTACTCATGTTTGACTATTAGGTACTTACTCTGATTGATGTGTTCTACATCAATTTCCAGCCAAATTAACACATACATAAATGAATGTTTAATATTTGTGTTAGTCATTCAAGCAACTGTAACAAAAATATCATGAACTGGATGGCTTCTAAACAATATAAATTTATTTCTCTCAGCTCTGAAGTCCAAAATCAAAGCACCAGAACATTCAGTGTCTAGTGAAAGACTGTTCCTCACAGCTGCTGTCTTCTTGCTGAGTTCTCACTTGACAGTTGTGGCAAACAACCTTCCTTGGACCTCTTTTGTAAGGATATTCATTCTATTTGTGAGGGCTCCATTTTCATGATCTATTCACATCTCAAAGACCTCGCATCTCAATTATACCTTATCAGGTCTTAAGAGGACAACATATTAACTTCAGGGGACAAAGCCTTTAAACCATAACAGTCCTGTTACAAATATTCCATGGAAATGTGGTTGGAAAGCATCAAGAAGAATGAAAGTAAAATGAGGCCAAAGGAGGGAATATTTTTCCATAAACAGTTTTAATCTGAATTGTTGCTTGCACAATAAGGAGGATTTCTAAGTGCTTTTCACCACAGAGTTTTGTGTTGAAATATCTGGATGCATTTACACACACACACACACACACACACACACACTGACACACACAATTATTGGGGAGGTTTTCTTTCCTTTTTCAAAGTGAAATACTGAATTAAATTGCACATGATATTAATATTTCAATGTTTTCCAAAAAGGAAACTTATACATGAAGAAGCTGTATCTCCTACAAATTAACAACAAAAACCAACTGCAGAAATAAACACATATATAATATGTAGTTCATTCATATATCATTTTCCACATAAACATAAGCCACCATTAGTATCACTATTGCTTTGTTAATATTTAAGGGACAACTATTCAGTATGGTTGTACTATCCATACAGCCATGAAAATATCTGCTCCTTTTGCTATACCTTAACTTATGAAATGTTAGAACACTCCTGGCTGCATCATGTTGATTTAAATTTTTCAGGGAACCAGTCACTTCTCAAGACTGATCTTCTGAATCAGATTTGGTGAAACCAGTAAGAAAATTTCTTAATAAAAATCTAGACAAAGTTTTATCATTCCTTGTCTATTATTTTCTTGGCATTTACCATCTCTCAAATACATATTGCTTTCCCCTGAGAAAGGATTTAAATAAGGCATAGATGGCATGGGTAAATATCAAATTGTATTGAAGTGTTTCAAAAATACTGTAGTTGGAAAGCAAAAGTGGTTTTGAAAGACACTTTCAAAATTGCTGGTGCATATGTGTATGTATTACCTGATGCTTCCAATTTTGCTTGAGGTAATACCCAACTTGTTTGAAATACATCCCCTTACTTGTTTATATAAGATAGAAACTTATGTTATCACTAAAAAATCTCAAAAAAGGCATAATGCATTTACACCTAAATTTCATGTCATGTTTTGCCAAACTTTCTCATTATGATCTGAAATAAGTAGATACATGCACATAATCATATACAAAAACACATACATTCACACTTGCATACTGACTCAAAACAGTCTTTCATCATTAATGCCATGGGTAAGAGATATAATTCATTAACTTTATAATCAGTGTGGTATACACATTTTAGTCATAGAACACACCAGTTTTTTGTTTCTTTTCTTTTCTTTTCTTTCATGCCATACATTGAATCTGGGGCCCCTAAATACTGAGTCACATTCCCAGAATTTTTATTTTATTTTTTTAATTTTTTTTTTTATTTTGAGACAGTTGCTCAGAGCCTCACCAAGTTTATTGCTCTGAACTTGCAATCATACTGCCTCAGCCTCCTGAGTCACTGAGATTACAGGTATGTGCCACTACACTTGGCTAGAATACATCCTTTTTTACTTAAGACATTTTTGCATGTGTTTTTATTATCCAATGTTCTTGTATGATTTCATACTATACTTTAAACCTACGAGATGCTTAAAATAACAGCATTGTTCTAGGTAAACAGAAGCAATCCACATAAAATTCAAATATGAAAGTACTTTTTAACTCTATCCACTATATCTTTCCATTCTATTGAAAACCAAGTTACTGGTGTTCTTTACTCCAATACTTATGACTGATTAGTAGACAGATTTACTCATAAAGACCCAGGACTTCTCATTGCCAGAGGCAAAAAGAAATCAGATTGATGGTAATTGAGATGCTGCAGATTTCATATCAAGGTTGAACCAATAGAACTGGAAATTCAACCATTTGATATACTTAAAATTTTATTCCCAGGATATAACTCTGCAACTTTATATTTTTCTTAAAATATATTTTGTAAAAAGCTTCATAAAATGGCAACTCTCAGTGGTTTGTAAAGTCTACATAATCAGTGCATATTAAACTATCATTTTTATTTACAAACTAATTCTGAATAAAATTTTTATAACTGGTCAAGTTTCTGATGGTAAGAAAGTCAATCTGTCATGGAAGGTTAAGCAAAGTTTCTCTGAAAGAGGTAGTACCCTACTCCAAAGCAGAAATTTGAATAGTCCATCCCACATGTTTGGAACACTATGAATGTCAAGTGAACCTGAACTAGATTTTTGATCACTGACAAGAAACCATTTAATGCTATTGATGCAAATAATAGTGGGTGCTCTTATCAGAAGGGCTCTCCAGACATTTACCTTTTATGTTGGTTTATATAAGAGAATTAAGAAAATACTCATAAGGTTATTTCCATTATTTCACAAAGGACTTCATTATGAGAAAATGAAGGAATACACACCATAAAAATGAAAGGGGCATTTCTTCTACTGTTATACTCCATCCAAATGATAGTGCATAAATGCATTCTACTGTCATGTATAACTAATTAAAACAAATTTAAAAAAATAAAATGAAGAGAAACAAACAAAAAAATGGGAAGACTGATGAAGAAACAATAAGTATTCTGCAAAGGTCTTAGATGGTTTTTGAAGAATGAGATGGGAAAAGATCCAGGAGAAATGGAAATGCTCCATCAACACTCCAATTATTAAAGTGTCAGGAAAGCTACGTGCAGTGGCCCGGCTTGTAATCCTAGTGACTCTGGAAACTTGAGGCAAGGGAAGCTCCAGTTCAAAGCCAGCCTCAGCAAATGCAAGGTGCTAAGCAATTCAGTGAGACCCTGCCTCTAAATAAAATACAAAATAGGGCAGGGGATGTGGCTCAGTGGTAGAGTCTTCTTGAGTTCAATCCTGTGTATCTCCTCCCCCTCAAAAAGTGTCATGAAAATTCTACCCTGTGAATTCAGAGACTTCAAAATTTTGTGAGGATTATAAATCAGAAGGAAAAATACTTGAAAAATACTGTTAGTTCTGGCACTAATATGTGAAGAGTTTGGAATATGTAATTTTCATCCAAACAATAAGATATGAAGCTAAACAAGCTAAAAAACCATAATTTTGTGTTTGGAATCCATCAGAGAGCTATATTATTTTGGCAAACCATATCCCCCAAAATTTGAGGGGTTGGGAAATTTAGAGTTGTAATATAAATCACTGTAAATTTGTATGGACAACTAAATGCTAATTTTGAAAACTTTATGAAATCTGAATGTGGACTACCTTGAGATTGGAACTTCCTGGAGTCATAATCTTAGGAAAGTCTCACGTTTCTTGTAGGTTTTGCCTCCAAAATCCCACAGATAATAATGTTGATGACCAAGAAAGAATCCTCTCATCTGTTGAAGAGGGGAAGAATAAACTTTAAATATATATATATATATCCATCCTATATATATCCCTGATGTAAGGACATTCTCCCACACTTGACTTCCTGTCACAACCAAGGAGGAAAATGAAACTAAAATACATATGTTAAGTTCACAGCTCAGAGACACTAGTGCACTGAAAGATTGGTATTTTTGTTATACTATTATGGAACATATTTCCCCTATTTCTTGTCATCATAACAACAGGCCTCTAGTATAATAAATGTGACTCCTATAGTGCAAGAGTTAATATCAATAATCAATAAATGAGATGGATCCAAACTAAAAAGTTTCTTCTCAGCAAAAGAAACAATCAGTGAGGTGAATAGAGAGCCTACTAATTGGGAACAAATTCTTACCACATGCATATCAGATAGAGCACTAATCTCTAGGATATATAAAGAACTCAAAAATCTTAATACCAATAAAAAACAAATAACTCAATAAATAAATGGGCCAAGGAATGGAATGGACACTTCTCAGAAAAAGACATACAATCAATAAACAAATATATGAAAAAAATGTTAAATATCTCTAGCAATTAAAGAAATGCAAATCAAAACTACTCTAAAATTTTATCTCACTCCAGTCAGAATGGCAGTTATTAAGAATACAAATAGCAATAAGTGTTGGCAAGGATGTATGGGGGAAAGGTACATTCATATTCTGCTGGTGGGACTGCAAATTGGTGGAGCCAATATGGAAAGCAGTATATAGATTCCTTGGAAAACTGGAAATGGAACTATCATTTGACCCATCTATCTCTCTCCTTGGTCTATACCCAAAGGACTTAAAAACAGCATGCTACAGGGACACAGCCACATCAATGTTTATAGCAGCACATTTTACAATAGCTAAACTATGGAACCAACCTAGATGCCCTTCAGTAGATGAATGCATAAAGAACAATGAAGATAATAAAATCATGACATTTGTAGGTAAATGGATGGAGCTGGAGAATATAATGCTAAGTGAAATTAGCCAATCCCCAAAAAACAAATGCTGAATGATTTCTCTGATTTAAGAGTGTTAGTCCATACTATGCTGGCAGGGGGGATTAAATGAACTCTAGCTAGGGCAAAGGGGAAAAGGGGAGGGAGGAGAAGAGGGGATATAGGGTAGGAAAGATGGTGGAATGCTATGGTCATCATTACCCTAAGTACATGTATGAAGACATGAAGGATGTGACTCTACTTTGTGTACAACCATAGATATTAAAAAATTGGGCTCTATATGTGTAATATGAATTGTAATGCATTCTGTTGTCATATATAACAAATTTAAAAAAAAAGACAAACCATATCTGAGTAGTTCCTACGGAGGTCCAAAGCAGGGAAAATAGATGGATACCGATTTGAAGCCTTTAGCATGTGCAGCTATTACACATTAAACATCACAACTTATTGTTTTATTAAGATAGAACTTCACAGTAAAGACCTTTTTTTTGTTATTTCCTCTTAACAATGTATTTTATCTGACTTTCAAAAAAAGGCAGTACTGTACAACAGTTGGAAGTATGTATCTTTAAAATTTACACCATGATATCTGAGCTTTAGCTTCCCACTGAATGTTGACCTTTAGTCACAATCTACTACTGGGAATTTGTGGTAAAATTTAGTTCATATTCTGTGAAGCAAAGTTATAAAAATGTGCAGTAGAAGACAACTGTAGGGATAAGAGGGATATGTTAATGACTCTAGGGAGTATGAAATTCTTTTTTTTTTTTTTGTAACATTATCATGAAAAAAATCCAGAAGAGGCTACCACTGTTTGGGGCACATTTGTTTAATATAAACACCATTCCTCCAAGGTGAGGGGCTGGCATGGCTACATAGGTGCCAGTCAACACTTTCCTCATCACTGATCATCTCCTCTGCATGCATTTGACTCTCCCACCACTTTCTTCTGTTTAAAATGCCAAAATATCAAAACTTTAAATTGCCAAAATGTCCCTCAGATTATTTCTTTTAGATACTATAATGAATGTTATATGGATTTCCAGAAACTACTTTTATGATGACAAAAACTAGAATTTTATTTTAAATTTAATTTTATGCACAATGACTTTCATCTTCTTTGCTTCTTGAATTTTCCTTCAGTGATTCCTGGCCAATGTGGTTTCCCTAGCTGGAATACCAACTTCTTTCTTTCTTTCTTTCTTTTTTTTAATTAGTTACACATGACAGTACAATGATCTTGACATATCATACATTTGAATCAGATGGGGTATAATTTCTCATTTTTCTGAGTGTACAGGTTGCAGAATCACATTGGTCATGCAGTCACATACACATACAGCAATAATAATGTCTATTTTATTCTGCTGTCCTTCCTTTCCCCTCTTCCCCTCCCATCCCCTCCCATCACTTATCTCTACTCAATCTAATGTGACACACTTCTTTAATGTATGAAGATATACAACTGTACTTATCTGAGTTTCACCATAGTGGATTACACAGGTAGATGGCTATGGTAGCAGAATAAACATCTTAACTCTAATGTGACTTTATTATACTCATAGATTGAGGACAGAAAAGTTGATGGATACATCATGTTGATACTAGGTACTCTGTAAAGAAGCTTTCAAAAATTCAGTTTACAAAATGAATGATCTACAATGTGATTTAAGAGAACAGTTAAAGTATAATTATGAATATTCATGTTAATTTTTTCATTTATTTGGTCATTTTCTTACCTATAAAAATAAACCAGTAGTATTAAGTAGACTTTGTGGTAAAAATGTCGATAGTCTCAATCCTTTATGTGCTTTGCTCTAATTAACAATTGATACTTGCATAATTACAAATAATAGTGTGGATCTCATTTATTAATGCTGCAGTGGATGTTCTCATCCCTATTCATATGCACATATCTTACCTATAGTATAATTGGGGTTTGAATGCCAACAGACAGCACCTGTTTTTTTGCATCCTCTTTTCCAAGATAAAAGTTCTAAGGAAACACCCTCAATCAAACACCTTATCAATAAATACCCTGATTCTTTAATTTTTCCCTCTGAACCTTCAGTTGTAGAGAGATTCACAAATTTCATAAACTGAAATAAGATGAATGTGTCCAACACGCAACTTTTTGGATTATTCGCCCTTTATCAATTTATTTTTCTTCTTGAATTCCCCACTCTTCCAGTTGTGGTTGTAGTTTTGGTTTCTCTTTCAAAATAAGTGATTTATATTTACCTCACTTTTTTTAAGAATACAAACTACAGGCCTGGAACCAGATACAAGGTACTTAGAAGAAAATATGGAAACCATAATCATGACTGGTAAGACCTCACATTCTGTGATGGCAAGATGAGATAAAGAATTACAGTAATGTATGAGAAGGTCTACACTAGCAGTCCATATTAAGGTTCATGAAAATGTAAAAACAAATGCTCTATTTTTCAACAATATCTATGCCTGTCTTCATTTTGCTACTTCATCCTATGTTCTATTTATCCTGAAGTCTTTGTGCAGTCAACTCAAGATTCTTATAAGCATTAAACATAATATTGAACAAAGATACATTTTCCAGGAACTAAAAACAGAGTGAAAAGAGATTTTTTTTTCTAAAGACTGAGAAGCCTGAGTTTTTCTCAGATGAATACTCAGTGTAATCAAAATTCTTCATTGATACATCATTTCGATTTGATGTATTACTTTTAAAAGTTTTTGATCAGTGCATTATAATTATGCATAATAGTGGGTTTCATTGTGATATTGTTGTATATTTGCAACTGAACTCTTTAACTGGGTCAATTTTATTCTCCCAAATCTTTGCATACTTTCCTTCTCTCTCACCCTGACCTCTATCCTTTACCCTATTCTATCTTCTTGTTAGAATTCTATTTCTATTTTCTTGAGATCCCTTTTATTTAAAAAGAATGTATTCAGCTTCTATATATGGGAGAAGATATATGAACTCTGACTTTGAGTCTGTCCTGTATCACTTAACATAATGTTTTTTAATTCCATAATTTTTTCTGTAAATGACATAATTTTATTCTTTTTGGCTTAGTAAATATCAAGTGTGTGTGTGTGTGTGTGTGTGTTACATTTTCCTTGTCTATTCATCTCTTGGCTGGTTCCATAGCTTGATTATTGTGAATTATACTGTTATAAAATTGGTCAACATATATCATCATACTGACTTTAATTCTTTCACATAAATACTAGGGAATTGTATAGCTGGATCATAAGGGGTTACCATTCTTAGTCTATTGAGAAACCTCCCTAGGGATGTCCATAGTTGTTGTATTAATTTACAAACTTATTAATAGTATAAAAGTGTTTTATTTTCCCTGAATCCTTGCCAGCATTTATTATTGTTTGTATTTTTCATTGAAATTCTTACTGGAGTACAGATGAAATCTCAGCGTAGTTTTGATTTACATGATAAATTATTTTCAAGAGTTAGATATATTAGTGGTCTTTTTGTGAGCTTTTTTTCTGATTTAACCTTCACACAAATTTTCTTTGCATTTCTTAGGTGAATAACATTTATTTTTAAACAAAGGATTCCATTTAACATAAACTTATTTTACTTTTTATTATTTATTTATTTATTTATTTTTGAGGTGCTGGGGTTAGAATCCAGGTCTTCAAACATGTGAGCATGCTAGGCAACCACTCTGCCAGTAAGAGACACTCTTTGACCTATATATATTTTTTCTTTTTTTATTTTACCCACCTTCATCATATACCTCTCTTTGCATTAAAAATATAGACTTTTTTGATGTCTAAAAGTAGACGTTTTTCTAGACTTTAATGTTGAATTAAATACTCTCTTGCTTTAAACATAGTTAATCATATAACCAAGAATCATTATTTTATAGGGTTTACCAAAATCTAACATTCACATAAATTAATGAACTTAAGGATACATCTGTAATTTTATTTAAACTTAATATTGTAATTTTGGAACTTGCTCAAATATAAACATATCACTTTTGTTCATTCACTTTCATTGCTTTATGATATTTTAATTGATTTATTTTATTTTTATATGTCTGTCTTCAGTTTCAAAATATTTGATTGAAGGGTAATTCAGACAAAAAGAAATCAGAAGACCTTAGATTACTATACTTATTTAACTTATGACTAAGCAAACCCTCCCCAAACAGATCAACCACAGCAAACAAAATAAGAAGACAGCTGCCTATGGCCTTTCATTTTCTCCTCTCCCCCCATTTTATATAAACACTAAAATAACTAGAACCTAAACAGAATTAGAAAAAATAAGCATTCCAGGTTGAAATATTAACCAGAAATCATTATATTAAATTTACCTAATAGTGTTATCTATTTGCACAAACTCTATTTCCAACAGAATTCATGAAGAAATGGTGCAAGTTGATGATAAAAGTCTGTTTCAGGGCTTGGACTTTGGGTGATTCATAAAGGAATAATTTTGGTAAAATAGGTAAACAGTTTTGAATGTATTATTCAACTATCCCTGGGGCATCATTTTAGTGGATGATTACAGCGAAATGAATATTATCTTATAATTTTCTCATGAGCAGCAGAAGCTTTTCTGTTAACTCCAGTTGCTATTTATTCTCTAATGATATTTTACAGAATCCCATCAGTTTGGAGGGAAGGCTCAGGGGATCCTCAATGATAGCTAGAAGGCTTTTTGTTTTGTTTTGTTTTCTCCCTTTTTAATTTGCATGTCTAAAATGCAAATAAATACTTAATATAATAAGTTCATGAGTTATTATTTTCTGGTCATAGTGGAAAAAGTGTAACTAGGATATTAGGTTCCCATTTGTCTCTTCATAGTTTCAATAAGGATTTATTTTGAAATAGAACTGAGTTTGAAACCAAGAGAATTTGATTTCAATAATTTGCTCTGATATTGCAAATTTGGGCAAGTCTGTATTTGCAATCCTCACATTTTTCCCCCATTAACAAAATGAAAATAATAGAGCCTTTATATAGAGATGTGCATTGGTATGTTTTAGAAATGGAGGCTACCTCAGCACTGAATTATTTGTGCAAGATATAATAAAACTCAAATAGGTATTAATTCTATACTGTTGTCTAGACTTCTGTATACTTTTTATCTAAACTAAGTTTAATATTACACTAAATTTAATATTACATTATATTTTATCTAAATGCATACATCGTTTTTTCATTTCTTACTTAATTTTCAAAATGAGCCCAAAACCCACAGCCTTTACTTGTCCAAAACCAGCTTGGTTTTTCAGGATGAGAGCTATTTCTCCTAAAGTGGTCTGTTAATAGTTTTCTTTAAACAAATCTCCATCTTTACAGATAGTCTACTAATTGAGAAAATTTTATTTTAAAAATGCATGAAATATTTTTCTAATCAATGCATTCTATAAATTTACCATGCTTAACATAGTTATGGTAATCTCATTATTTTGCACATTTTAATCCAGAGTTAGTTGAATTGCATGCTGTTTAACAGACTGCACACCACCAATTTTTAGCGGCAACACAGCTGGATTCATTTTTCAGGATGAAAGATCACCCTCAATAAACTTGCTCTGCTGGTGAGACTGAAAAAAATGCTCAAATGTAAGCTTTAAATTGGCTACAAGGGTAGACATTGCTTGGCAGCCCCTTTATAGTATATTAAGCAAAACTGTAACATTTAATTTTAATTAGAATATTGAATTAGATTCTAAGTCAAATCTAGGACAGAGTTACAAAGGGAAATGTCTCATTGTAGTTAAAAGCATTAAAATGGATGTACTACACCCCAAATAGAACATTTATAGAATTTCAACTAGAGAGCAATGATGGAAAGTGGCTAATCAGCGATGCTAGAAATTTTCCTATCGGCAGAAGAATATGAAGGATTATAATGCTTCAAAAATAATACATATAGGTAATAATTTCACACGAAAGTCCATTAATAAAATAAATATGTTTTACCTTTGGTGTTGAAATAATTTTCCTCATCTAATCTTAATAATATAAACAATATTATGTTTAATATCCTTGATTTGGTTGTCTTCAATACCCACAAAGATATAATTGATTGCCATTGGAAGGCTTTTCTAAATCTTTCCAATTTTTTTTTCATTCCCACTTTCTATTCTTGCCAATAATTCAGCTGCAACCAGCTTCAAAGCAACTAACAGTTTTTAGCATTTCAGTCAGAGCATGTAATTCTTGCTTCCTCCTCTTGTGCTTCTCCGGGTTAGAGAAGTGCGATGCCTGGGGAATTCACTCAAGATTAACAAATGGATAATTTGAGAGTTCTGAGGTTAGCAAGGTCCTTAAGCCAATAATGAATAAAGACAAACAGATGTGGCATTCTAACATGCTTTTGGTCTTATCTACAGGGTTGGGGGAGTGGCACACTTGTCCTGGCTAAGTTGGCCATCACTCTAAAGAATTCTTGAATTAGTTTTCTATCATTATTCCATATCCTTGTTCACTCAGTACTTCTTTCTGGGATAATTTCCCAGGTAAACAATTTCCTCTAATCCTATGTCCCAGATACCATTTTTGGAGATCCCAGTTTAAAATCTACTTCAGAAAATAAGCAAAGATCTAAAAGAAATTATTAAATTTAGAGTCATCATAATCATTAATAATACTTAAAATTCATGGTTAATAGGTGAAGAACTATAAAAGTCTAGGCAATGAGAGTATTGTATATTCTTCTTATATTCCAACTTTAACATTTATCAAAATTATCTGTAAATATCCAAGGGTGTCTTTCTACATTTTGATAATAGTAGCACTTTATCAAAATGTTCTTAATTTGACTGGGAATGTAACTCAATTACATAGTGCTTGCCTAGAATGTATGAGGCCCTGAATTCAATCCCTAGCAACAATAAAAAGAAGAAACAAATGATAGAAACAAAGTTCTTTTTTTTTTTTTTTTTGGCAAAATCATGGCCCACCAAAAGATATTTGTGAACGCCAAATTTCCAAACATTTGATATGGTAACATGGCATGAAGCAATAGTAACTCTTTTGTTTGATAAATAATGAGATTAATGGAAGCAGGTACGGGTACTCCCATGAATTTTGCTATTTCTTATATCAGAACTGCCCGTTATGTTTGAGTTGACTGTGGTTACCATGGTTGTGACCCTATTTCTGATGATGGTTGGTGATCCTCCTGAAGCAGCCAGTCAGATTTAGTGGGTGACATATTTTGGTTTTAGTGTTTTTTGAACGATGACAATGCTCAGGGTATGGCAATATATATTATTTTAAATTTACATACAAATGATGTAAGGACATCACTATTTTAAAGTAAGAAAATACACAGAAAAATGGAAGCTAAAGCCATGTAATTGTTGCATATTGATATAAAGCAGCTAGTTGAAATTCAAACTTACCTTTGCCACCTTGAAATAATTTTTTCTTTATTCTTTCATAAGTATGCTGTTAGTGTATTGATTTCTAGGATACTTATGATTTTCCAGAATACCTTTGTTCAAATGTGGTCTGTAATCCTGGTTCATAGTTTCCTTTGACCATAGTTTATGGAGAAATACCCTATTCCTATCAGGAACACCTGGATCACCTAAATGTGTAGAGAACAAAAATTTGTTGTTTCAATTCACCCTACACTTCTTTAATAATAGTCAAGTGTAATATAATATAAAAGTGGTACCATACATTTCACCATAGGCAAATAGTCATGAACTTTTGCTAATAATTCCCATCAGTCTTATAAATAATTAAAATTTCACATAATGACAAAAATTCCATGAAATCTCCTGTATTTTTGTTTGTGGAGATGGTTTTTAGATACCACTTCCAAATCAAACTCACTAGTTTCTGCTGCAGTCTGATTTTTTCTTTCCAATCAAGTTCCTTGACACCTGTTCTAACTACCTATTTGTGTGGACTAGCTTTCTTACTTGATGGGTACTTGAGGGGAACATTACACTCACAAATTATAAGGAGAATTAGGCAACTTTTATTGGACAACATGAAGGCCGAGACTTCTCTGGGTCTTTGGTCATTTCTTTTAGAATAATCACTTATTAGCGATTCTGGAATAACCACATTAATTGATGACACAACTTTCTAGAAAGGGAGTCACGATAAGGCCCTTGAAGTATCATTTTAGTCAGATCCAATTTCCATTATATCTAACATTGTACTTATGAGTGGTAACTTTGCTAGCTTAGAGTTCTTCCTATTTCCTATAATTTATAATTTATATTTTTAAAATATAGGAAAACTGAATGAAAAACAAAGCAAACAATTTTATTACTCAAAGTGTTTCTTAAGTCATACTTTTGTTAAAAAAATTATAGTCACTGTTAACTAGGTTTTAATTAAGGAACTTCAAAGGCTTTCTAGACACTTAAAGTAATATTTGGTTACTTTTCTCTCTTGGAAACATTATGAATTAGACACAATCTTCAGATAACAAGTCATTGCATTTAATGTTGTTTAAGTTGATATTCAGAATTCAAAATGGAGCAGTGATGACATGAATAAGTTTAATAATTACCTTCCTAGAAATTCCTAATGAGAAACAAAATAGGAAGGATCATACAGGAAAGATTTAACAAAATAGTTTAAATGAAAATTAAGATAATAATTAAGAAAGATTAACATTAATAAATAGGCCACATTTAGAAGTATACTACATAATATAGATTCTATTAATTTGGGGGGAATCTTTAAGGAGGATAAACTACATCTATTCTGGTGATGAAT
Source organism: Spermophilus citellus (assembly GCF_964194105.1). Lineage (NCBI taxonomy): Eukaryota > Metazoa > Chordata > Mammalia > Rodentia > Sciuridae > Spermophilus > Spermophilus citellus. The sequence continues at coordinate 110,729,439 of NC_138186.1, read as the reverse complement.
TATGAATAATGAACGGAGATTATTTGTGAGAATACTCATCTAAAAAAAAAGAACAAAGGCTGGAGATGTGATGGCAGCTAAGATTTTGGCACCTGCTTTCTACCCATGTTCCTCAATACAGGGAAACAGCAGCAAGCTGATTCATAGGAAATAAAATAGCTAAAATATAGTCTCAATATGACTTTTCCCTTATTTTGTAGCTAAAACACTATTAATCATGAAGGTAAAATTCTGTAATAAAAATAGAAAGCAGAACCATTTACTTAAAACTAACTCATGCCTTCAAATTTTTCTCAATTCCAAATTCTCTCCAGTGAATCTGATTTGTCCCTAAACAGGTACAATTCAAAACCAGTGAAACATCTCAGCCAAGTGGCAAAAGTCCTAGGCCACTTCAGTGAGCAAAAACTACATTATTTTAAGCAAGAAGTACAAATTATGTTCTAGCAAAAGATTATTTCATGGCGGACTCTTTTAAAAATAGAAAATTCTCCAGGAGAATGTACTCAGCTACAGATTTACCAACATCAAACCAACCTAGACCAAACTTCACAGGCTGATGAAAATTTGATCTACTAACAATGTGCCCCAACCATCCAGTTTCTCCACTTCTAACAGTTTATATTATAATTAACTGAAACATATATCAATCTTTGTGAGATTCAGTTTATTATCAGTAATCTCAACAATCAAGAAATAATAATATTTCCTACACTTGGTGAGAGGAATCCATATGTTAATGTATGTAAATCAATTGACACAGGGTCTGCACATAGTAAATAATTTCCCATAAATGAAGATTACACAGACATGTGTCTAAATATATTTATCATTATCTACACAATAATAATCAATTAAATTTACGCTAAATAATTTTATCATATGTACATATACAGCAATAATATGCAGTAGTTAAAATGATTGCATAGATATTTATTTAATATATTGACATGAAAATGCATCCCTTTAAAAATCTTGTTTTTGGTACCATGGATTGAACATAGGGGCACTCAACCACTGAGACACGTGCCTAGCCCTATTGTGTATTTTTTTAGAAATAGGATCTCACTGAGTTGCTTAGCGCCTCGCCATTGTCTAGCTTTGAACTCTCAGTTCTCCTGTCTCAGCCTCCCATGCCACTGGAATTACAGGCACGGGCCACCATGCCTTGCTTAAAATTCTTAGCTAAATAAAATTATTAATAAACTATCATTTTAAAGTGTTTTTTTGTAAAATATGCCTATGTATGTATATGCATATAATAAGTTTTAAAGATTGTAAAACAGTATTGGATTTTGTATTTTCTTCTAATTTAGCTGATATATAACTCTAACTTCTTTATACCCTTCTCTCTGTGTGTATGTATGTGTGTTTTCAATGAACATGTGACATCATTAAAATTATAATTAAGCTGCTTGGGCTTATAAATTGAAAAGAAAAAAATCAGCATTTTGGGTCTAAATGCTGGCAGGAGTGTAAAGATTAGAGTGATTTAAAAAGCACTCTAAATAATGCACAAGAATATATTTTTTATGTTGTTGACTAGGAAAGAGTCTATGTACAGGAAAGCAGTTTGGAAATATGTGAATGTAGAGCAAAACTGGACATGCATGGCCAAGATGTTCAGAGAAAGTTGAAGAATCAAAATTTGGTGAGAAAACTAGGCAGAGTAATAAGCCAACAGCAGAATTAATGCACAAAACAGCAATGGCCAATCTTCTACAGCTTTGACATACAAAGAATTTTAAGTACTGAGATGACAGAGCTGTTCATAAAACCATCTGGTATTTGCATCTGTTGGTCAGCATAGAGCCATCCTAACTTCCCAAATTCTTTGGTCTCAGAAACAGTATGATTTCAAAAATTTTAAGTGACTTTTAGAAGCATTGCTTTATTATAGTACATCATATATGTACTCTTACTATTACTACCATTAGAATTACTTATAATTAATAAAAGAGAGCATCATATTTAATCCATATATGTGAAGTATTTTTCTAAATAAATTAAATGCTTAAACATTAATTAACAACTAAAAATATTATGCTTGAATTCATCAATTTTTGAGCAACTTCAGAGCATATGTATAGTAAACATAAAAATTCAATTTCCAGAATGTAGACTATCTCCATAGTTTACATGACTCAATAAAATTCTTCCTGAAGTAATGCTCACCTCTCTTTCTGAAATGCCTTACAGTCACCATTCATGCTCTTTCCAGTGAAGTCAGTAAAGTGTCTCTACACTTAATAATATTTGTGGATGGAGGTTATTTGGTTACTTTGCCCTCAGAATTGTGACTTTTGCAATGCAGAAGCATGCCAAATCCAGTTCTATGCTGAGATAAGTTTCTTAAAATATACAAAATCTGATAATTGAGGTCTGACTGTAATATTAGGACAAAATGAGAATTTGTACTTACGTATACAGTGTGATAGATCATGGGAGAATAATGTTTTACTGCAAAACCTAAGAATTATTAGTTACATTAAAGAAATCCTATTGTGAATGTATCTGAGATATGAAAAAATAAGGACTACACTATCAGCAAAAGGAGCACTGTCTAAGGTAAACAGTCTTGTACCATTCTCTTTTGTGATTTGACTTCTCATTTATGGATGACAGCTGAGGTTGGGGCAGCCCAAAGGAAATCTACCACAGAAAATAAAAGAGCAATTTTTTTAGCAGTCATCTGGGCTTGATGTATAATGAAATTGGAAACTTGAGGAATCCATAATGGTCTCATTTACACAAAATTACAAAATTTTAAAGCTGGGGAAAAACATGGAGGTACAGGATCTCTTCAATTGAAATTATAAAATATTGAGAAAAAAATTGAAAAAGACATTATTAGAAGATGGAAAGACTACCCCCCTCATGTTCATGAATTGACAGAATTAATATTGTTTAAATGGCCATTGTACAAAAACAATGTACAGATTCAATGCAATCCCCATCAAGATATCAATGACAATCTTTTATAAAACTAGAAAAAAATTGATATTGAAGAATAAAGACTTAAAGCATCCCTAGCAATCTTGAGCAAAGAATGCATTTCATATCTCCTGTTAGATTCTTTTTTCCAGCTAAACTTCATATTCCTTCACTATTCCTGAAACTACCAAAATATAAGATTTCAAACTAAAATACAGAGCCATGAAAACAAAAGCGGCAAGGTACTGGCATGAAAACAGATATATAGGCCACAGGATATGTTTATGCAGAAATAAAATTACACAATTACAACAATCTGATTCTTGACATGGGTGGCAAAATGTATATTAGAGGAAAAACAGTTTCTTCATTGATGCAGGGAAAATTGGACATCCTCATGTAGAAAATTGAAACTGGATACTTATCTCTTACCCTGTACAAAAGTCAACTAAATATGTATCAAAGACTTAAATAATCAGATCCAAACTTGGAAACTGATAAAAGAAAACATAGGGGAGACCCTTCAAACTATAAGCACAAGAAACTACTCCCTGTATAGGATTCCATATTTGTGACTTTTAAATAGAACAAACCATTGATGGGCCTGGCTGATACAGTTTTGTGAGCTTGAAAGTACCCATACCACCATGGGTAATGTTGGCCACAGGGTTACCTGATGCCACATGGTCAGAGACTTCATTTTCTGAGAGTTGCTTTTCAAAAACTCTTAGATTCTCTGCTGCACATTATTGACCTTTCTCTGGAGTTAGCATTATGATCTGCCCTTAGAGGTTTTCCAAGTAGTTTACATGGCAAATTTTCAGAGCATTGACACATCTAATACTAAAGAATCTGCCCTATTTTTAATTGGTCCTGGCATTTTCCTAACTATTCAAGCCCTAAACATCTTTCAGAAATGATGAGCTCCTGAATCCTTTTATGGTTTATATGTGAACCTGTAATACATATCAAAGCATTAAGTGTGGTATTCCTTCCTCTTTTTGCTCAGTTAGTATGACATAATCAAGTAGAGAATCAAGTGATTGTTCTTGGTAATATCCAGGAGGTCCATATCTCATATTAATTATGAAAGAAAGTAAATGGAAGACTTAACATAGAACAAGAGTGAACCTATAAATGTATATTGTGGGTTTTAGTCTATGTAAATATGTTTCAGTATTGATCCATTTTTTTTTGACAATGAAGAAAAGAAGAATGAATTTACCATATAGGGGTCCAATGCAATATGTGTGAAGCTTTATTAATCTCTCTATTAAAGATATCATAGTGAGTAGAGAAGAGGAAAGAGAACAGGGGAGCAAAGGGAAGACGGAAGGAGTGAAAGAGAGGATCACGAACTGAAATCCAATTCCATGCATGTATGAGTTTGTCGGGATGAACTACTGTGTATAACTATAAAAGCTCTAGTAAAAATTAAAAATATATTACAAAAAAGATATCATGGTGGCTGCTATTCAGGTTATTTCTGTTTATGGTCGAATTTATGGGAATTGACTTCCATTTTCCATTCACCAGAATCTTTTGGGGTTTTTACAGGGGCAAAACCATTGAAGAAAGTTGAGTATAACAGAGAAATACCACCAAAAACCTTAAAAACCTTAAGATTTTTTTTTTAAAAAATTAATCAATATCTTGGGTATGACATGTTCTTTTATTTATTTATTTATTTTGGCCAGAGGAGGATTTAAATGTGTCAAGAGACATTTAGAAATGTCAGATGTAATGGCTCCTATCTTAGAGACCAAGGGTTTCAATATGAGGTTTTTGCCAAATTCAAGTGTTTATTCTAATTTTGTCTTCAGGGAATACTAATGATAGGATCTATGAACCAATGGAAACAAGGTGAGCTAGATCCTGGCCAGAATTATCTTATTATTCATATTTTTCCTAGTCCCAAAGTTATTATATTTTAACCATAATGATGCTTTGAGTCTGATCTCTAATGCTAACTTTGACACTTTATTGAACTAGGTGGATTTTACTTTGTTTTGTACACTGACAAAGTTGGCATTGTTATTTACACTTTGCTGTAATATTGCAGAATACTTCATCTCAGAGAAATGTTTTTTTCTCCCAATTGTTTTATTTAATGTTTGAAAAGTTATTCATGTTTATAATGTGGGCAAAGGATTATACCATTTTTATATAGCTGTACAACTCTCAAGTACTGAATTTATACCCTCAATATGTTTTTGTTTTTGTTTTTGGTACCAGGAATTGAAGCCTGGGGCACTCAACCACTGAGCCACATCCCCAGCCCTATTTTTTTTTACTTTGTTTAGAGACAGGGTCTCACTGAGTTGCTGAGTGCCTATTTTTTGCTGAGGCTGGCTTTGAACTTGTGATCTTCCTGCTTCAGCCTCCCAAGCCAATGGGATTGAAGGCTTGTGCCACTGCACCTGGCTCCTTGAAGTGTTTTGATGATTTATATTGAGTAATACACTTGTGGGTTCCTTGGATTCGTTCATAATAATGTATCTCTATAACCATTTTATATAGCATACTTCTTACCTTTCTCTGACTGTTCCTTTGATATTGTCATCGAGTATAATAACTGTGCCTACATTTTCATTTCTAATGGGTAAATGCCACCAAATGACCTTCATGGTTTCAAGTAGCTCCTATTACAGCTATTGCTATATGTGAATCTCAATTTGTAATCACATCATCCAACCTCTAGGCATAATCTCTAGATGTGAGGCACTACAGAAATTCCTAACAATGCTGTGTCCTTCTACATAGTGCATTCCCTAGGGTCTTCATTGTACACCTCTCACAGTCCCATGGAACAAAACCATCTGGTGGATCTCCAGTTTTATGTAGCATGCATTCTGGCATGACCAGTCTTGGCCTTCTGATCTTTTCTTTCACTGACTGCCCCAGTAATTGTTTTCTACTCAGTGTGGCAATCTCTATTTTATGCATCTAGGAGCCATCTAGAAATGAGTTCACACCATTTCCAAAGGTCTTTGTTGTGATGTCAGACACTGTACCTTAGAAAATTATATCCAAATCAATAACCTCTTGCTCATCTTACTTTTTGTTCCAGACTGTCCTTCATCAAATGCTCTAATAATCAAATCTCACATAGACTGTTCTAGTTCTACTAGCAAATGCTTGATATGTTTTGCACTTCCTTTGGAGTATAGTCCCTTCCCTTCCTTAGGAAACCCATCACACCCTGCAAAGATTAAATTGTGATTTAGCACTAATTTTAGGCTCAGTGTTTGGAAGGAGAGAGAAAGAATATTCTGAGGGCAACAGGAGATACACTTGAAGGGGGGAAAGTACAGTATTGTTTCCATGAAGGAGATGAATACTAGCTAACAATATGGAGTAGAAGCCATTTACACATGCTGAGTGTATCCAGATTTGGGAAGTCACAGTTTGCTTGCCCACCTATTAAGTTGTCACTTGTCAGCACCTAAGTCTTTTCCAAGTAGGACCATGAATAGGACATTGCAGACCAATGTTGCTTGAAAATTTATCTGTCAGTCAGCTGAAATAGATGATAATTTCGTTGCAAACTTACAAAAGGGCCCATCACTTTTTAACATTTAGCTTTCAATTTGCAATTACCCACTCTCATCTTTACATTATCATTTTCAGGAGCATCAAACTCAGCAATATTCACCAATTTCCATTGCCTCTGCTGTTTCTCCTGTGTTCCTCTGAAGACAGAAGAACATTTGTATCCTTTAAAAAAAAAAACAGTTTAACATTTCAATTAACGAACAGGAAAACTTTTATTGTTATATTGTGTCAAGGAATGTCTATGTTTGAAAAGATCCTGTGTTGATGAAGGAAGCAAAATGATTCGATGATAAGAGCCATAATGTAATCAGTGCATTAATCCAGTTGATGGATTAATAACTTTAAAGGACAATAGTACTAAGTAGTAGCTATAGGCAGGTGAGGCTTGACATGAGGAGGTGGACCCCTTGGGGCTGGGTATGCCCTAAAAATGTTCATTTTCCTTAAGATTCCTTGGCCCCTCTCTGCTTCCTGGCTATAGTGAGCTGAGCAGCTGTGCTTTGTCAAGATTGTTCTGCCTCACCTTAAGCTCAGAGCCATGGAACTAGTCAACCATGAAATTCTAAAACAATGAGCGAAAATAAACTTTTCCTCCTCTAAGTTGTTCTGGTCAGGTATTTTGGTCACAGCAAAATAAATTTGACTAACATACACCTTTCACCAGTGATGATGTCCTCATTACTAACCAGTTATCAAATAACCCAGACCTAATATTCTAACCTCATTTCTTCTTTGATCTTTCCTTGTGTGGTAGGTCACAAATTGGTACCTGAGGAATAGACTGGGATACAGTCTAGTGTACGGGATATTTAAGGTTCATCTGTAGGACCAATAGCTGTGGGGAAAATTAAAAAAAAAAAAAAAGAAAAGAAAAAAGAAAGCAGGGTTTATAGACATAGAAGTTAGGCTAAAAATTAAAGCACCAAAAGAGTGCTGGGAGACTCCCTGGGAAGCTCTGACCTTCAGAATTCCTCGTAGTTATATACTCCCATGCCAGTCATCCTTTGAGTTGGCCCAATCTAGAAATGAGCACAGTGTTGGGTGAAGTAGATCTCTATATGTCTGTGGAAATTCCTGAAGGAGTTCACAGCAGGAGGAGCTGTCTATTGAGAGCTTTCCAAGCTGTCTAGTCAGTAAATCCTTAACAAAGAGAGAGGGAGTGAGAGGACACATTTATCTAACAAAGGATTTGCACGGGAAATGTAAGGAGTTCCTGAAATCAATGGGAAAAAACCATGAATAAATAATTTAATCCTAATTTAAAAAAAACAGCCAAAGTTATAACCAGACATTTCATGAGTGAAGGTGTATGAAGGCCTAATAACAATCATTATCAGTCATTAAGAAAATCCAAATTAAAACCACATTGAAGTTGATACCTCTTTATCTACTGTATTTTCAGTATCACTTAAAAATAATTTCTATACAAAGCCTTGTAATCATTGTTCATAATAATTTTATCCTTAATACCTAAAAGTGAGGAAGAAAACAATATGATACAAATTAATACCTATTTATAGGTGTTGTGTGTGAATAAACAAATTGTGATATATTCATTTAATTCATTACTATTTGATAATAATCTAGTATAGACTACTGATGAATTGAAAACCCTTAAGTTCAAGCAATATATTGCTCATTGAAATAAACCATGAATAGAATATTATGAATTGTATTATTTCATTCATATGAAATTCAAAAATATTCAAAACTAATCCATGGTAATAAATATCAGAAAAGAGTCTGCCTATAGGCATCAGCTGATACCATAGGAATTGGAAATGACTAGGATACAAAAGAACTTTCTCAGGTGATGCTGGTTACATGACTGTACATATTTATCAAAATTTATTCAGTCATATAAGAAGAACTTTATATTTTACCGCATTGATAAAACACAATTAAAAAACATTGTTATTGTGGTGACTCTAGGTACCAATGCAAAAAACAAAGGTGCTATGTACAAATCAAAAGTAACCATTTCTCTTCCTACAGAATGGAATGCACACAAAATGCATTTTAAGTGAAAATAATGCTAGTTAATGTGACTAAAACTTATGAAATATCATGACATAATTCTAAGAGTTTATTTCTCACGTCATAAAAAATAAAGATTTTTTTCTCCTGAGGAGATTTATCACAAGAAATGTCTTAGGTATTCTGACTCCTTCCATCTTGTACAGCTGGCACCTCAGAGTGTTAATTATGTTATATATAGATTCAGATATAGGTAGGCTGTGTTGTTATAGATGTAGCTGATAAAGATATAGATGTAGTTGTATGTTGATACAGCTATAGCTACAGATAGATATATAGCTATAGACACAGATAACGTAGTAAGTGAAGGTAAGTTGATAATCTTTCTGCATATCCAGAAAGGAGAAAAGAAAGGGATTAGTATGTAATTCTTCTCTATCAGAGGACATATCATTTGTTTTTTTGTAATACTCATATGAAAAGTCATGAGGCACATATGTAGTCTTAAGCAAACTGAGATAAGTCTTCCTAAAAATATATATAATTAGTAGCAAATATTTTGATCAGTGTGATGAAAAAAAACAAATTTCTAAACCTTGTATATGAAGAATTGGCAATAAAAATGGTATATAATATGGATTAAAATGATAGTATAACTCAAATGTTAATAGACATTAAGAGCTTGTGGGTGGTAAGGACTTCAAATTTATATTTAAATCCTAAATCAAGAGCAGGTGGTCAGTGTTGTTTTACTGCCAATCTTAGATGGGCATCTATTCTATAATCTGTACACAAAAGATTTCACTGTATCTTTGTCACTACTTCTTCATAAAGGAGAAATGCTGCTTAGAGTGCCTCCTGTCAAGAACAACCTGCAAAAAAGGTAAAGAGCTAAACATGTGCTTCATTCCCATAAGTACTCACAACATAGAGGCTGCCCTGCATTCAATAGAAATACATTAGCGTCTCTCTCTCTCTCTGTAGAGTTCAAATCTCATAGGACCATGCCAAACACCAGAGGTCAGGATAGTCTTTGCATATTCTTTCTTCCCCATCTTTCACCCTAGGCACATATGTATAAAGCTTTTTCCTCTAATATTTGTTCACCGTATTCAAATAAGTCTTACAAATAAACCCTGGCAAGCCAACAACCAATGTAAATTTAGGATCAGCCAGAGACATTCTGTGAACTAATATGATCCCTTTCCTAAGAATTGTAATAGAAATAAAACACATAAATGGAGAGTTGTAAGATAAAATAGACTGCATCCAAACAGAAAATATTATTTTAGTCACATGATTTTAGGTTTTTTTACTAGTTACAGGATAGAGAATAAATGAGATCTCATAGTATTACTCAACTTTATGATATTGATTCAGGTTGTATGTATATGTGAATGTATACTTACAATGGTTTTTATAATATGTATTCATAGATGATTAAATTTAATGTAGATTAAATATTATATTTTTATATATTTTATGTTTTATATGTATACATATGTATGCATATTTCTCAGTAGAAATTTCAAAATGCTTAACTAATTCATCTTAATAATTATTTATTATAGGTATTGATAAAAATATTTAAATTGAGAAAACTATAACTAATAAAATTAATATTCTGGTACACAGTATATGAAGAATCCTTTTAACTTTCTCCTATAAAATGTAAAGAAATGAATGTGCTCTGATTAATTATGGAACATGTTGCAAATAGTTTATAACTATAACATTAAAATTCAAAGAAATATGGAGAGTTAATACTTTTAATAAGTTAAGCAGATTCATAAAATCAAAATTATTGTTTTTGCCTTTTTTTTTCCTATCAAGCTTTCTTAATTGAGAAATGCTTAAAATCATAAATAATGAAAAATATAGTAAAAATTAAGAATGACTGCTATATGTATAAATAATTATCTTAATAAAATTGATTAACTGGAATTCATGATAACCATTACATTTTCACTTATGTAGTCTACTTTAAATTTGAGTGAGCTATTCACTCTATTCTTACCTAAGATTGTGCTCAAGTCTTTCTGTTCCTAGGGAATACTGATCCATAATCAAACACTAGCCTAGGACCAAGAACACCTAATTTTCCTTTCAAACCTTTATTGTTGTGGCTTATAATTTAGCTCTACTATCATTTGGCTATGAGATACTGAGGTCAATGAACTTGGATGTAAATAAAGCCTTGGAAAGCCAGGCGGAAGGTCTACCAGGGGGAAGCACAGTACATGACTTCTCACATTCCTAAGTAATGTTCAGTGCTGGAAGACATGGAGCAGCACCTACAAAGTAGCTAGGAAATTGAGTATGTGCCAAGGATTTTATCCAGTTAAACATTCCTTAGACTTGAAGGCAGCAGAAAATGATTTCTAATAATTTTAAATTAAAAAAATATTATTCTAATTAAACCTTCTCAGTGTATCAGGTAGATGCAGCACAATATTGTTATATTCTCTGAATAGATTGAAATGAAGTACAAGAAACTGAGAAGTAAATGGTGAAGAAAATTTCTTATGTTTTATGTATTTATTTATTTATTTTTATGTATTTATTTATTTATTATACATGACAGTAGAATGTATTTGGGGAGAATATACATAATAGAGTACAATTTATTCTATTTAGGTTCCCACTCTTGTGGTCCTACATGATATGGAGTTTCCCCAGTCATGTATAGAAATACAAGGCTAGGGACTTCTATTCTTTTTTTTTTAATTGGTTGTTCAAAACATTACAAAGCTCATGACATATCACCTTTCATACATTTGATTTAAGTGGGTTATGAACTCCCATTTTTACCCCCAAATACAAGTTGCATAATCACATCGGTTACACATCCACATTTTTACATAATGCCATATTAGTGACTGTTGTATTCTGCTACCTTTCCTATCCCCTACTATCCCCCCTCCCCTTCCCTCCCATCTTCCCTCTCTACCCCATCTGCTGTTATTCAATTCTCTCCCTTGTTTTTTTTCCCTTTCCCCTCACCATCTCTTATATGTAATTTTGTGTAACAATGAGGGTCTCCTTCCATTTCCATACAGTTTCTCTTCTCTCTCCCTTTCCCTCCCACCACTCGTCTCTATTTAATGTTAGTCTTTTCCTCATGCTCTTCCTCCCTGCTGTGTTCCTAGTTGCTCTCCTTATATCAAAGACGACATTTGGCATTTGTTTTTTTAAGGATTGGCTAGCTTCACTTAGCATAATCTGCTCTAATGCCATCAATTTCCCTGCAAATTCCATGATTTTGTCTTTTTTAGTGCTGCGTAATACTCCATTGTGTATAAATGCCACATTTTTAATCCATTCATCTATTGAAGGGCATCTAGGTTGATTCCAGAGTCTAGCTATTGTGAATTGTGCTGCTCTGAACATCGATGTGGCCGTATCCCTATAGTATGCTCTTTTAAGGTCTTCAGGGAATAGTCCAAGAAGGGCAATAGCAGGGTCAAATGGTGGTTCCATTCCCAGCTTTCCCAGGAATCTCCATACTGCTTTCCATATTGGCCACACCAATTTGCAGTCCCACCAGCAATGTACAAGTGTACCCTTTTCCCCACATCCTCGCCAGCACTTATTGTTGTTTGACTTGATAATGGCTGCCAATCTTACTGGAGTGAGATGGTATCTTAGGGTGGTTTTGATTTGCATTTCTCTGACTGCTAGAGATGGTGAGCATTTTTTCATGTACTTATTGATTGATTGTATATCCTCCTCTGTGAAGTGTCTGTTCAGGTCCTTGGCCGATTTGTTGATTGGGTTATTTGTTATCTTATTGTTTAATTTTTTGAGTTCTTAGTATATTCTGGATATTAGGGTTCTATCTGAAGTGTGAGGAGTAAAAAATTGTTCCCAGCATGTAGGTTCCCTATTTACCTCTTTTATTGTTTATCTTGCTGAGAAAAAAACTTTTTATTTTAAGTAAGTCCCATTTGTTTATTCTTGTATTTAACTCTTGGGCTATGGGTGTCCTATTAAGGAATTTGGAGCCCGACCCCACAATATATAGATCGGAGCGAACTTTTTCTTCTATCAGGCACAGAGTCTCTGATTTGATATCAAGCTCTTTGATCCATTTTGAGTTAACTTTTGTGCATGGCGAGAGAAAGGGGTTCAGTTTCATTTTGTTGCATATGGATTTCTAGGTTTCCCAGCACCATTTGTTGAAGATGCTATCCTTCCTCCATTGCATGCTTTTAGCCCCTTTATCAAATATAAGAAAGTTGTAATTTTGTGGATTGGTCTCTGTGTCTTCTATTCTGCACCATCGGTCCACCTGCATGTTTTGGTACCAGTACCAGGCTGTTTTTGTCACTATTGCTCTGTAATATATTTTGAAATCTGGTATCGCTATATTGCCTGATTCACACTTCCTGCTTAGAATTCCTTTTGCTATTCTGGGTCTTTTGTTTTTCCATATGAATTTCATGATAGCTTTATCTATTTCTACAAGAAATGCCGTTGGGATTTTGATTGGCATTGCATTGAACCTGTAGAGAACTTTGGGTAATATCGCCATTTTGATGATGTTGGTTCTGCCTATCCATGAACAGGGTACATTTTTCCATCTTCTAAGATCTTCTTCTCTCTCTTTAGGGTTCTGTAATCACTATATGCATACAGAATCTGGAAGCCCTTTATAAATTTAATGAATCAGCTTTAAAGTACAATATAGCCCAACATCTCTAGGCATAATCTCCCACCACAAAGGAGAGACAATAGAGATATACAAAGCCAAAACAAATTTATAGGAGAAATCAAAAACACAGCAGTCAAACAGAGCTGGAAAGTAACGTGAACATCATGAAAAAACAAGGGAAAAAAGGAGTACAAACAATGCAGGACAACTTAAATCTACAGGAGGACCTAGAAGCATCAGAAGCATGGATAGGGAAAGAACTCAAGGCGTACCTAACTCAGATGGAAAGGAATATTAAACAAGACATGAGACAGCAAGTCCAAGCAATAAAAGTATATTTTGAAAATGAATTAAACAAACAAATTCAAATGGCAAAGAACGAGCTTTACCAGGAGATAGAGATCTTAAAAATCAAACAGTAATCCTAGAAATGCAGGAAACTATAAACCAAATTAAAAATTCAAACGAGAATATTACAAATAGACTAGATCAAGTAGAAGTCAGAACCTCAGATAATGAAGACAAAGTTTATCAACTTGAAAAGAATATAGTCAACACAGAAAAGATGCTTAAATCCCACGAGCAATCTATTCAAGAGATATGGGATGTCATAAAAAAACCAAATTTGAGAGTCATCGGGATAGAAGAAGGATTGAGATTCAAACCAAAGGAATGGACAACATATTAAATGAAATAATTCTAGAAAACTTCCCAGAGATGAAAGATGGAATGGATTGCCAAATCCTGGAAGCGTACAGGACCCCAAACATTCAAAACCATAATAGACCAACCCCAAGACATATAATTATGAAGATAGCCAACGTACAGAACAAGGAGAGAATATTAAAAGCTACGAGAGAAAGGAGGCAGATTACATTCAGGGGTAAACCAATTAGGTTAACGACTAATTTTTCATCACAGACTTTGAAAGCGAGAAGATCCTGGCACAATGTATTTCAAACACTGAAAATTAATGGATTCCAACCAAGAATTTTGTATCCAGCAAAATTAAGCTTTAGATTTGACAATGAAATTAAAATCTTTCATGATAAACAAAAGGGACTTCTATTCTTCCCTACCCCACTCACCCTTGTTGTGGGTTAGGATCCACAAATCAGGGAGAACATTCAGCACTTTTTTTTTGAGACTACTGGCTTATTTCACTTAGCATGACATTCTTTGGTTCTATCCATTTGCCTGAAAATGCCATAATTTTATTCTTCTTTATGGATGAGGAATATTCCATTGGTATATGTACATTCTCTTTATCCATTCATCTTTGAAAGACACCTACATTGTTGCCATAGCTTTGCTCTTGTGAGTGGAGCTGCTGTAAATGTGGATACAAAATAGTGTATGTCTGCTGATATAAGACAATACAAATGCATCACTGTACTATGCTGCCTTTGAGTCCTTTGGGTATATACCAGAATAACTGAGTCAAATGGTGGTTGCATTCTAAGTTTTCTAAGGAATCTCTACACTGCTTTCTGTAGTGGTTGCACCAATTTGCAGTCCCCAAATGGTAAATAAAATTTAGAGAAAATGTTAAATTCCTTTAAATTAATGCTGAAACTAAAAAGATACCATTTAAGCATCAATATACTTAAAATTAAAAATATATATCCTTAAAATTAAAAACAATTAAAATATACCAAAGATTAAAAAATAATAACTAGGAATCATAATACAATTTAATAAAATTTAATGATAGGAGGCAAAGTGAAGTAGAAGAGATTTATTTATGCCAAAAGTGGTGATAGAAGGAAAATTTTAAATACAGTTTAACACTGGATAATTTTAAAGGTTATTACTTATCAATAACAAAATATTCACTGGATCAAAAATGCTAACCATTATAAATAACAAAATAAATATATGCAAGAGAAAAAATTCAAAGAAAAC
This sequence comes from Spermophilus citellus, assembly GCF_964194105.1. Classification (NCBI taxonomy): domain Eukaryota; kingdom Metazoa; phylum Chordata; class Mammalia; order Rodentia; family Sciuridae; genus Spermophilus; species Spermophilus citellus. Next base: position 110,714,414 of record NC_138186.1, on the reverse strand, counting down.
CTATCAAATAGTCAAATATTTTAAACTATAAAATTAGTAAGAACACAAAATAACATCATAGAAATATTAATATAGTTCTTGTTGCACTAAAATCAATTATTATAAAACAAAGACTTGCATTTTCTTAACTAAAAATAAACAAATCTTCAAACATGTACACAAATAGTTGAAAACAAAATGATACATAAGAATTAAAAATAAAATATATACTTATGATATTAAAGTTTAGTTTTAATTCAGTAAAGAAAGTAAAATCTAATTTTTTTTACATTAAGAAAACATCTAACAGCAACAGTATCATCTATTTTCAGTATCAAATAGACTTTGAAAAGTAATTATCACTTGTATCACAAAATATAATGACTAACGTTAAAATATGAAGAACTTTTAAAATAACATTTCAAATGGAAAGGTCAGGTTGCTGCCACTTCCATCCAATGATTAGTATTGTTATTAATAAGGATGGTGAGGCAAAATAGTGTATATCTGCTGACATCAGACAATACAAATGATGCTACACAATCTAAGTTGTTTCAAGCCAAGAATATTTAAGTTTATTCAATACTTTTTATCTATTTACAATTAACAGTAAATGTAGAAAATGGAGAGATAGAAATAAAAATCATAAAATGCAAGTTCTTGTGATGAAGTCAGTGTCAAGAAGAAAAGAGACTATTTAGAATGAAATTGCTGGACATATTAAAACTAGTTTAGATTAAATATTGGCCTGGATAAATTGTTGTAAAGAACCATTTGGAGATAAATGGCATCGATGTAAATTGTCATTAAGTTTATTGTGTGTAATAATGACATTTTGTACATTTAGATTTTTTTCTTATTTTTACAAATGTGTTATTTTGGGTCAAAATACTATAATCTGTTATTTGCATATTCATAGCTTATAATTCACCATAACATGAAGAATTTAAAATATTTGGCATAAAATCTTTTCAATGTTTTCTTATATTTTTAATTTATTCAACAACCAAATTTTATTCCCATATTCATTTCTAATTTTAATTCATTTGTACTTTATTTTTTGATAATTGATTTCTCAAGCTTTACCAAATTTATTAGCCTTTTCAAGGAATTTGTTAAAATTATTTTCACTTCATCAAACTCATTGCATCTATATTTTTTTATTTCCTGTTTTTAAACTCTTTATTAGTCCATATTAATTATGAAGAACAGTGGGTTACATTGTTGCATATCTGTAGAAATGCATAAGATAATTTGGTCAATTTCACTCTGAGTTTTTCAATATTTTTTCCAACTGACTTTGAATGTAGTTTGCTTTATTTTTAATCCTGCTTGTATTGTGCTTTTAAAATTTGATCATTGACTATGAGCTCATACTTCCTGGCACTTTATTTGTGACAGTTGAGGCCAAGGCCAAGGTTGTGTTCTTCCAGATAGCATTTTAAATTTTGTCAGGTTCTCAGAGTCGCTAAAACTCTGGCATAAGTTTGTACTTGTGACTTTTAATAGGTATGAATTTGGAATTTAAAAATGTATAAGTAGTACCTGGGAAATTCTTGCACAGAATTTTCTCCCCCCATGTAAATATTTTAGGCAAGCAATTTCTTCACTATGCTAGGAGTGAAGATGGAGGCATATTTTTTCATCTCATCTTTCTACCAAGCACAGCCCTTAAACGTCTCAACATTATATACAGTTCTAGAAAATAAACTCTTCACTTCTCCATTAAAACTATCCTGTTCTTATTCCTAAAAAGAAAATAAAGTTTAAAATATTGAATATGGCATATGTGTATATGAATTGTGTGAGTAGATTGTGAGAAATAAAGAGTGAAACTCCCCGAAATGCAAAAGCATTTCACATTATAGCTTCAGTTTTCTAGCTGGATGAAATCATTTTAAAATGTTAATGAAATCTCTGAATCAGTGAATGTGTAAGAAGTATAAATCAATTTCTTGAGGAAACCTGAACAGTCAAGTGTCATTATAAGTACCTTCATAGGTTGAATAAAAACATCTTAACATTTTAATACCAAATGGAGCTTGAAATGTCGAAACTCCTTTTTTGTTTTTTCCTAATTTCTAAGGGTTGCCTTGATTCCAAGTTTGGATATAGAAGAAAAGAATGGTTCTTTTCTCCATCAGTGTTTATTACCATAGTATAAACTTAACCATGCTACTTAGCATATTTCAATTTTCATTTACTCACTTATAAAAATGGAAATGTAAATAATAACTAGTTTTCTGAATGACTCTGCGATTAAAACCATGTATCTAAAGAATCTGAAATTAATAAATATAAAGTGATATCTTTTTACCATAAATTCTATCAGATTTTTTTTAATCTCATCATTGCCAGATGGTTGAAAAATTCAGTAGCAGTATTAAAAACAAAAATGGCTAGAATGTACAGACTAAGAACCCAAAATAATCCTTTCTGATTTGGAAAATTTTTTTATTATAGTATTCTCTTAAAACACTAAATGATATGAGACTCTTCAGAGTTATTGATCCTAATGCCATATTCAGAATTGCCATTGTTTATAAAATACATTGAAAATATTAAAACTGACTATAGTAATGATATCTTAACTCTTTTTCTCAGGAAAAAAAAAGTTACTGGATAGTAATCCCAGATCAATATGACATAATGTATCATATATCTCAGGTCATGCGGTCTTGGTTGCTCTAGTAAATATTTCAAGCAGTAATGACTGTGAGTAAACTTTATTGCTCCTCAGTGTAAAGAGTTTTCATCTTAGCTCCTCCATTGAGTATGTTATACATTCTGGCATTTTAGTAGAGTAGGTTTCATCAGTTAGGGAAAATATTATTTAAGAATTTTTTCAAAATAACTTTACAATTAATTTAGTTTAAATTTCAAATGTGTTATCAGCATCAAATGAGTTCATTATATGGTTTTTATAATTTGACTACTTTTGTGAGGAATCCTGCTGAGATTTATTGAGATTAATAATTCTGGTAATATTGGGATAAATCTTTTTTATTTAATTATATATTTTAAAATTAGTTTTGTATTAGTTTCATTTGGCTGCTATCAAATGTTACCATGAACTTATTGGCTTGAAACAAATTTATTATTTTACAGTTATGCAGGTCAGAAAATCAAAACTGGAACATTGAGCCAAAATCAAGGTGTTGTCAGGCTATCTTCCTTTCCAAAACACCAGGACAAATTTTAGTTTTTTTTTCTCCTTTTTTTGTTTTTTGTTTTTTTCTGCATTTCAAAGACCTCATGTATTGGTTTGTGTAGTCCTCTATCATCTCTCTCTCTCTCTTTCTCTCCTCTTCTCTTCTCTTTCTCTTCTTTTTTTAATTTTTTTCTTTAGCACTGGGGATCAAATTCAGGCCCTCACATATGTTGGAAAGTGCTGTACTACTGAGCTATAGCCCCAGACCAACACATTTCCACCTTAAATCCATCAGTATGCACTTAAGTCTTTCTTACATCTCAACATTTTTTATGTTTTTTTTTCTGATTGTATTGAGCCTATGAAGATATTAAATGACAATTTATTTACTAGATTCCCATCATTTAATTTCATTAGTATCTATACCACTATCACCCTTCTCCATGTAACAACATATTCATAGGTTCTGGGGATTAGGGTATGTGCATCTTTGGGGGCTGTTTACAATGGCTTGGAGATAGATAGATTCATAGATAAATGTAAAAAGAAGATAGATGAAACAGAAAAAAAATTGAACTGTGTAAATCCACAAGACTGGGGTCCTAATTAGAATAAGATATATTCCATGCTTTCATAAATATATTAATATAGATTCTACTGCCATGTATAACTTATAAGAAGAAATAAAATTTTTTTAAAAAGGAATTGTCTCGTACAATTGTGAAGCTAGTTAAGCAAGCCCAAACTCTCTACAGTGCAGGCATTCAGGAAAGGGAGAATGACAAATGAGCCAGAACACCATGAGGCTGAACTTAAGGCCAGCACCAACCCCATTGAAGGTCCTGTATTGTCTCTCCCTTGTCATTCTGAGCTTTACTCTCAGCTCTTGGGTACCCTCCATTCTCTTTTTCTCTCTACCCAAGATTTCTGCAAGGCAAGGAATTAGGTAACACCACAGCCAACAGGCTGAGACCCTCACCATGACCCCACACCTGAGATCCAAATTCAAAGTATCTGAATACGACAAATTACAAGATGCCCAAGGCAAAGGAAATTCCAATGAAATTTCATATGTGACATTGAAGGATGTCAGAGTAACAGAAAAAAACAATTAAAAGATAGAGGAATGATAATAATGAAAGTGATGAAATAGAAAAGTTTATCTTAATTTTGGATGCTATAACAAAATAACTGAGACTTGGTAAGTTATAAACAATACATATTTATTTTTTTCCTGGTTGTAGAAACGTAATTCTAACATCAAAGTGCCCTCCATCAAACTCAGCATCTAGTGAAGGCTATTTTCTGCCTTCATTATGGAGCTTTTTGCTGCATTGTGGACAGGATGAAAACTGTGCCCTCAAATAGTGAAAGAGACTGAAAGCAGTGAAAGCACTCCTATAAGCCATATCATAAGGTGCCTAACTCCAAACATGAGAGTTCCACCCGCATGACTTAATCACTACTAAAGCTTGCACCCCTTGCCTTCATATTCATGATTGATTATTTTACATATGGATTTTGGAGATTGCACTCAGATAATAGCCCAAGTAAAATTAAATATTAGGAAAGGCACCACAATTTCAGGGTAAAAAGGCAATAGGACAACAGAAAATTTGTGAGCATACATTCAGATATGAAATAGGAAGGAATAGAAATAATAGCCCTTATCTATTTACAAGCATCCTTGTGGAGTCTTTCCATTTTTAGTTTGTCCAATGTTTCCATAGGAGGGAAATAAATTAAATGAATAAATAAAAATGAGATGAAAAAAATATATTGATAAAAATCATCCTTGCTCAATAGACACAACAAATACCTAATGTTATCAGTGAGATTTTATCAATTCTCTTAGACAACTACCTCTTTTAGGAGTCATGGAGAAACAATAATTGATTATGGCCAAGTTCTGGCCCAGGCTAACCAAGAAAGACAAGAAGTGTCTCTTTGGAGGTTTTTGTTTTAATCCTGGTTTCATGCCAAAAGCTCAACTACACTTATCACCCTACAGTAACCAGGAGAAAGTAGCCACATGAATTTAGGACGCGCACCATAAATGAACTTCAATAGTCAAAGCCCCTTTCTGTGTGCCTGTGTGCACAGGTTACTCTAGCATCACAAAACTAATGAAAGAGAACTTCTGTCTGATCCTCTCTGGATGCCCTGTTTTGCTTGAAGATCTATAGGTTATAAAGACCCTTAAACTTTCATATGTGTGTGTCAGTGAAGCCATGCTCACAGTCCTTCACTTGGCAATGAGGCTGCCCTCCAGAAACCCATCCAAGTGAATCCCTGGTGTCCACTCTTATTTCTGGGACTCAAGTGACACAAGGGACAGTAGCTATCAGCTATGTTAATAGATAAACCCAACTAGTTTCATTCGAAACTCTCTGAAGTAACTACTGTATTCAAATTGTTGGATTTATTTTGCTTGTATTAACATAAGAAATTTCTGATTGATTTTAAATGTTTTTATTTAGCCAGTGGTCAAAAAAGTTCATTATAAGGTTTATTTAAGCATATTTCCTTCTTGTGTCAATTAATTTTTTAAAATCTCAGAAAAAAAGCAAAACTTGAAAGCACCTGGAATCAACTCATCACTATTATTATGTATGCAAGAATGTATTGCACTGCTTATTTTAATAAGATTTTTTAAGTATCATTATGTTTATTTGGCACCAAACCAGGAGAAAATCTTCAGGAAAGTAAAGAAATCTTTCAAGATAATTTTACCCTTTGAAATTTGATAATTATAGATTACAAAATAAAATAATTTTTAAAACCTCCAAATACCTCTACATCTCTTGCTCCCAGTGGTGGAAGATGTTAGCTATTTCTCAGAGGTGCTGATGTGCTCTTTTCCCAGAGCACTTTAAATAACATACACCCAATAGCAAGCTGAAGGCAAGCACAAGCAATTCTCTGAACATATTATGATTTTAATGACTCAGATGTAGAAATGAACCCATCCAGTGGCAACTTCTCATGCAATCAGCTCTCTAAAGATAGTGGCCGTGGGGACATAATTGTTTTACCTCAGTATTGGTTCTGTGTAAGTTTGAAATGTGTGATGCCCTTGGGGATACGGGGATATATTAAGTCCTTGAATAAGTTACATACCTGTTCTATTTACATCGAATGTGATTGTTTCATTAGAGTCCTCTTACTAGGTCCCAGTGTAATGCCAGTTGCCAAAGGATGAGTTTTTCCCAGGGAGAAGATAAGGACAAATTCAATACTGACTTAGAATATTCCAGTAGCACAATGCAGTGTTTACACTGGTTTTAGAGAGATATAAAGATGTAAAGTAACCTTTAGTGGTTCTCCAATAAAGCAAGCCAATTTTAGTCATGTCAGAGAAATATTAGAACATTACTAAAGAAGGAGAACAAATAGTGAAATAGAAGATGTGGGTTATTTTTGTTGGAATCATTCAGAAACAAAAAGCATTAAGAGCTTTCAGTTTTTCAGGGGACTAATGTAAGAATTATATTCATAAAGCAACCAAACCCATGTAAGAAAAATGAGAGAATCATTAGCTTTAATTATCACAGGAAAGAAACAATTTAGAAATTAGAAATTAAATTGTCTATCAAGCTGAAAACAATTCTGAAAAAAATAATCCCAAGCATTTAAAAAATTACCTCCAGATGTCTCTAAAAACAAAATACTTAAGCACCTGTTTTCTGAAAGTTTACCTATGATTTATGTGAAAATAAAGCTAGTTAACAGATGACTAATGAAGTTTCTATCACTTCTCTGATTTTCTGTATTGCCAGTGGATTAATGCAAAGTTGTCTAGAAATTTTAAATGGCAATGCTTCCATTTGCTTGATTAAAGATTTTTATTAGGAATCTACCATAACATTTGCCTATTATAGCAGATAAACAAGAATATAAATTTTGAGGGCTTATTGACAAAATTATTGCCAGAAGGAGAAAATGGGAACCACCTGGTTCATCTAAGACTAACTCATAGCACAGTTGAATAGAAGACAACCAGAGGTATTATCAAATAGAAGACATTGCAGTTATTCAACTGACATATAAAACTAAAACAAACACAAAGATATACAGAAACATTCCTGCTGTCCCTACTTTATTTTTTCAGTAACTATGGCTAATAACATAAAGCAAATTGAATTTTTAAAGGTATATTTTGAAAAGATATCAATTTGAAAGTTACTAATTAATGCATATTATGAATTTGCTACAAATTTAGTCACCTATTAATTGAACACAGCTTTCTTGGATGCTATTAAGAAAAACACTGTGCTAAGTCATAGACCTTATTTTTTCTGTTTCAAATAAAAGCTTTACATTATGTATCCAATTGCTGACAAATCTATTTGAGCAATATTTCAATTAAGCTATAAATTCATTAAAACTTGTTAACAGGAAACTCACACTTGAGAGATTTCAGGAACCATATGATTAGCCACATATCTCTACAGACAACGAAAAATTTTGCTTGAGCAATTCTGGTACACTTTCTCATAGTTTCCTAGCATACTTTTTACCAGGAAGAAAATGTTTTCATTTTTATTATCTTTAGAAAATAAAAATGATTTGTATCTATCATGAACAAATTGTTTTGAAATACATTTGCATTGTAGATTGGTTAATTCGTGTTCGTACACGAATTATTCAAATACAGTTTTGTGGTGAGGACACAATTTACTCTCCTAGCAGTTTTCAAGACTACAAAACATTGTTATTAACTTCAATTTTCAACACAATTTATATATATTTTAAATTCAGATAGTATACAAAGGTTTATACAAACAAAATCAAAATTTCCTCTCATCACAACATCTAACTTTAAGTACAATACTTTCAAATGCTGCTTCAATGAGTTCCCTTCATATTTCTAGATAGTATACTTACACTGGAGATATATTCTCATGATCTCTATAATTCATTTACTTATCTTTATTAATATATTTCTTGTACATAATAACAAAAATTATCACAATAAGAAAGCCTCATGAGAAAAAAAAATGTAACTCTGCCCTCCCTTGCTCCATTCAACTTTTCATTTCCTATATAATATATTTTTGAATATTCATGTATTTTAAATATTAAAGGGTTGACTCAATAGTATTCATCCTCCTGGAATCTTTGTTGGTTAATTATTAATAAAGTTAATTTAATTTTCTTATAATTAGTGTCATATCATTTTCCATTTTACTTCTAACCACTCTGTGTATCTATCTTTATGAGACTGTTGAGTTTGTTTCTGTCTTTTGAGAACCTTCTTTCAAATTTTTGATTAACCAGAGATAACTATAAATATTGATAGGGTATACTGTTGAAATTTCCATTATAATATTGTGTCCATTAGCTTTCTATATCATTATTTATAACTTTGATTTTAAACCACCATTTCACTATCTTCTATTGTTTTTCATTTATTATTTTTAATTATTTTACCTAATTGCTTTTTATTAAACAACTTTTTAATGTATTATATAATCTTTTTTATATATTAGGAGTTTTCCAAAGTTTCCTATATTATTCTTTATCTAGTATGATGTACTCTACATGCTTTTCCTTTTGCTGATATTACTTTTGCACATTGTGGGGTTTCTTAAATATCTGGTGATCCTTAAATGCTTTCGCATATCCAATCATGAGGATATAGCAGTACTACTGTAAGCATTATGCAAGTATGTGGACTTGACTGGAAGTGTCTACATTTGAGGTTGATAGTGGAATCCTCAAATAATAGTGCATTTTTAGTTGTCACAATCACGGGGAAGCACTATCAGTAAAAATTGCTAACACTTCAAGAACTTTAAGAAAGAGCCTACAGAATGGGAGAAAATCTTTGCCACTGTACTTCAGTGTATTAATCTCCAGGATATATAAGAAACTCAGAAAACTTAACACCAAAGTAACCAATGACCCAATCAATAAATGGGCAAAGGAACTGAACAGGCACTTAATAGAAGAAATATGAATTGTCAACAAGTATATGAAAAAATGTTCAAAATTTCTAAAAATGCAAATTAAAACCACACTATGATTCTATCTCACTACAATTAGAATGGCAATTATCAAGAATAAAAATAACAATATATGGTAGCAAGGATTTGGGGGGAAAAGTACACTCATACATTGCTGGTGGGACTACAAATTGGTGCAACCACTTTGGAAAATAGTATGGAGATTCCTTGGAAAACTTGGGAGGAAATCACCAATTGATCTTGTTATCCCACTCCTTGGTACATACCCAAAGGACTTAAAATCAGCATACTACAGTGATGTGGCCACACCAATATTTATAGCAGCTGAATCCATAATAGCTAAGCTATGGAACCAATCTTGGTGCCCTTTAACATATGAATGGATAAAGAGAATGTGGAGTATATACCCAGTTGACTTCTACTTAGAAAAATGAAATTATGACATTTGCTGCTAAATGGATGGAACTGGAGACTATCATGTTAAATGAAATAATCCAGTCCCAAAAAGCCAAAGGCCAAATGTTCTCTCTAATATGTGGATGCCAACCCACAACAAGCAGGGGATGAGGGGAGAATAGATGTCCATTGGGTTAGAAAAAGGAGAATGAAGGGAAGGGAGAGGGTATGGGATTAAGAAAGACAATAGAATGAATTGAACAAAACTTCCCTATGGTCATACATGAATACACGACCAGTGTAACTCCACATTATGTACAACCACAAGTATAGGAAATTAATTAAAGTAAGTTATACTCCATGTATGTAAAATACGTCCCAATGAATTCTACTGTCATGTATATCTAAAAAGAACAACAAAAAAATCCAGCTAACACTTATACAAGTGCTCAACCCATTATTTTCATAGAAGTTTATTTTCTTTAATGTTTTAACTAAAAAAAGTTCAGATGAATTTTCTGTGAGATAGGCAATACTTTTGCTCTTTTCAAATGAGAATAATGTAGTTTTCATGAGTGGTGGGAAATGTGCCAGATGTCCTCATCTGTGAGAAAGTTCCTATGGTTTGGAATTGCCAAGTCATATTACTTTCTCACAGTGAAGGAAAGTAGAGCTGCACCTTACCTTTGATGCAACTCCTATAAATTATATATTTTTTGTCCATCTGCTCTTTGTCTTCCAGTTACTTGCTTTAATTATCAGAGGAATATTCTTCACTTGTTACAAAAGTATTACACTACTTTTATTTTATTCTAAGCAGAAAGGTAAATGAACTAATTAAGTCTATGAAAGTTTTTGAGCAACTTTGTTATAAACTCTATTTTTGTCCTCCACTTTACCTGTTTTCCAGATCCCAAACCCACAAATTTAATTTAAGAATTGGGTTTTCCCTGTCCTATAGGTCTTATTTGTATAAAGTTGGTTTACACTTCTTCAATTGAGGATTTTATATCTATATTTATCTGTATCTATATATCATCTGTATAATAAACCATATTCAAGTAAAAAGTCATTAAAATTCCTTATCTTTGTTTTTATGATTTGTACTGACATCTGAAATTATGTGACCAATCAGAATTAGAAGTACAATATATTCTTGGTTAAAATGAAAAATTAGGAAGTATTATATATTAATTTTAGGATTAAGATTAAACAAAAGATATTTTACTCTAGGATACTAATGGAAAGAGGAGATTATATTTATTCAGATGTATCGTGATTTGATCTATAATACATCACTAAAACTAAGTTAGAATATCCATACTCTATCTGCCCAAACTGCTTCCTTGTCACTTCCTTCTCTCCTTACCCTGTGATTTTAAAATCAGTCTGACAACTCAAAAAAGCTTAAAAATCAAAGACTAAAGTTTTAGGGACAAAAATTAAAGGGAATAAGGATAGAAATGCCTTCCCTTACAGTGTTATAACTGTCCATCTTGATTTGCTATGACAGAATCTTCTGACTTCTTAATTCACATCATTAGTGGTATGTCTCAGGTGGAATTTCTGCCAGGTTTGTGGCTAAATTTTATAGATTCAGTAATTATTAAGTAGAATAAGTAATAAATGTTTTACATTAAGGTCCTGCACTCACAATAGTACTCACTGAACTTAGAAAAAAAAATGAGAACTGAGAAACCATAATTGAAAATTATGCAAAAAAAGTTTCTTTGTTTATTACAGTGAAAAGTAAAGTAAAATTGATGTTTTTTAAATTTAGTTTTGAATTGCTACACATATCTATTAGTATACTGAAAAAGTTTTTAGATATTAAGGCATGGAAAGAAACCCTGTGCCTAACAGAAGAAAAGTAGGCCCAAACTTTCATCATGTCAACTTAGGACCTGACTTTCTTAACAAGACTCCTAAAGTGCAAGAAGCAAAATTAAGAATCAATAAATGGAATGAACTCAAACTAAAAAGCTTTTCTCAGCAAAGGAAATAATTAATAATGTGAAGAGAGATCCTACAGAAGAGGAGAAAACCTTTACCACATGCACCTCAGATAGAGCATTAAACTCCAGGATATATAAAGAACTCAAAAAACTTACCACCAAAAAAACAAATAAACCAATCAATAAAAGGGTTAAGGAATTGAACAGGCACTTCACAGAAGAAGAAATATAATTGATCAACAAACATGAAAAAACATTCATCATCTCTAGCAATTAGAGAAATGCAAATCAAAACTAAGATTAAGATTTTATCTTAACTCCAGTCAAAATGGCAATTATTAAGAATACAAGCAATAATGTTTTGGCAAGGGTGTGGGGAAAAGGTACACTCATGGATTGCTGGTGGGACTGCAAATTGGTGCAACCATTATGGAAAGTGTATGGAGATTCTTCAGAAAACTTGGAATGGAGCCACTATTTTACCCAGCTTTTGCGTTCCTCCATTTATACCCAAAGGACTTAAAAATCAGCATATTACATTGAAGATATTACTCAGCCTTAAAAAAGAAAGAATTTCTAAGGATTTTCAACAGATACAGGGGGATTACATAGCTTTCCTTTCAGTTCCTTGCCTATTGCTCATGGAGGTAAACTTTGTCCTAATCTCCTTTATTAAAAGAGATTCCTCTCAGTACAGAGGAGGCTATGGAAGAGGTCTCACTGCTGTTTGTTCCAATTGCTAAGAAGGATGTCACCTCAGTATTCCAGGTGTATCCCCTACCAAATAGAAATGTCTTTGCCTCATTCTGGTTATACACTGTGCGGTGCCATTTCTTCCTATGTCATTAGGCCTACAGAAGGCATGGCCGTGACCCACCACAGTTAACCTTGAGTCAGGAGAGAGGCATTGCAAATTTTACTTATGGAAAAATCAGAAAAAGTCTCACATGGTTATTGATATTTAACTTGAGACTTGAAAAATGATTTTCTTCACTAAGTGTAGAAAAGTATAAATGTGTTTTTAAAAATTAAATTAATGGATGATGATGATGATGATGATGATGATTATGAGATACCTGTTGATACATATGCATTTGTAAGGAATTACAAAGAGAAATGCCTCCTACTCTTTATCCAGATTTCCTAGATGGTAACAGCTTATAAAACTATAATAAAATATGACAATCAGGATATTGCCTTTATTAAAGTCAAGATGCTAAAAAGTTCTGTCATTACAATGATCCCTCATAATGTACTTTTATAGCCACACACACTTCTCACCACCTCTACCTCAACTTCCACCTCTTCCTATCATTAGCAAACATTAATTTATTCTCTATTTCTACAGTCTTGTCATTTCAAGACGTTACATAAATGGAACTTTTATTATTAGTATTAATATTATTATTATTATTATTATTATACTTATACATTATTTTTTCCTCCATTTTTTTTTACTGAGCATAATTCTGTGAATAATGATCTCAGTCCTGGTTGATATCAATAATCCCTCCCTTTTCTTCCTCAGTGGTATTTCCACTACATTGATGTACCACAGTTTGTTTATCTATTCACCTGTTGGGGAATATTTGGATTTGGGGTTATTATGAATAAAGATGTTGTGATCATACATGAATATGTTTTTATGTAAACTTAAGTTTTTCTCTTTCTGGCATAAATGTTCAGAAGTGCAATATTTTACAATAGATATGCTAGTTACATATCTATTTTAGTTTTAAGAACAAATTCTTTCACAGGGTGGATATACTCTTTTATTTTTTTTTTATTTTTTTTATTGGTTGTTCAAAACATTACATAGTTCTTGATATATCATATTTCACACTTTGATTCAAGTGGGTTATGAACTCCCATTTTTACCCCGTATATAGATTGCAGAATCACATCAGTTACACTTCCACTGATTTACATATTGACATAATCATGTCTGTTGTATTCTGCTGCCTTTCCTATCCTCTACTACCTCCCCTCCCCTCCCCTCCCCTCCCCTCTTCTCTCTCTACCCCCTCTACTGTAATTCATTTCTCCCCCTTGTATTATTTTTCCCTTTCCCCTCACTTCCTCTTGTATGTAATTTTGTATAACCCTGAGGGTATCCTTCCATTTCCAAGCAATTTCCCTTCTCTCTCCCTTTCCCTCCCACCTCTCATCCCTGTTTAATGTTAGTCATCTTCTCATGCTCTTCTTCCCTACTCTGTTCTTAGTTACTCTCCTTATATCAAAGAAGACATTTGGCATTTGTTTTTTAGGGATTGGCTAGCTTCACTTAGCATAATCTGCTCTAATGCCATCCATTTCCCTCCAAATTCTATAATTTTGTCATTTTTTAATGCAGAGTAATACTCCATTGTGTATAAATGCCACATTTTTTTTATCCATTCATCTATTGAAGGGCATCTAGGTTGCTTCCACAGTCTTGCTATTGTGAATTGTGCTGCTATGAACATCAATGTAGCAGTGTCCCTGTAGCATGCTCTTTTTAGGTCTTTAGGGAATAGACCGAGAAGGGGAATAGCTGGGTCAAATGGTGGTTCCATTCCCAGCTTTCCAAGAAATCTCATTACTGCTTTCCAAATTGGCTGCACCAATTTGCAGTCCCACCAACAATGTACAAGTGTACACTTTTCCACACATCCTCGCCAGCACTTGTTGTTGTTTGACTTCATAATGGCTGCCAATCTTACTGGAGTGAGATGGTATCTTAGGGTGGTTTTGATTTGCATTTCTCTGACTGCTAGAGATGGTGAGTATTTTTTCATTTACTTATTGATTGATTGTATATCCTCCTCTGTGAAGTGTCTGTTCAGGTCCTTGGCCCATTTGTTGATTGGTTTATTTGTTATCTTATTGTCTAATTTTTTGAGTTCTTTATATACTCTGGATATTAGGGCTCTATCTGAAGTGTGAGGAGTAAAGATTTGTTCCCATGATGTAGGCTCCCTATTTACCTCTCTTATTGTTTCTTTTGCTGAGAAAAAACTTTTTAGTTTGAGCAAGTCCCATTTGTTGAATCTAGATATTAACTCTTGTGCTATGGGTGTCCTATTGAGGAATTTGGAGCCCGACCCCACAGTATGTAGGTCGTAGCCAACTTTTTCTTCTATCAGATGCCTTGTCTCTGACTTGATATGAAGCTCCTTGATCCATTTTGAGTTAACTTTTGTGCATGGCGAGAGAAAGGGATTCAGTTTCATTTTGTTGCATATGGATTTCCAGTTTTCCCAGCACCATTTGTTGAAGATGCTATCCTTTCTCCATTGCATGCTTATAGCCCCTTTATCAAATATAAGAAAGTTACAGTTTTGTGGGTTGGTTTCTGTGTCCTCTATTCTGTACCATTGGTCCACCCGCCTGTTTTCGTACCAATACCATGCTGTTTTTGTTACTATTGCTCTGTAGTATAGTTTGAAGTCTGGTATCGCTATACCACCTGATTCACACTTCCTGCTTAGCATTGTTTTTGCTATTCTGGGTCTTTTATTTTTCCGTATGAATCTAATGATTGTTTCTCTATTTCTACAAGAAATGCCGTTGGGATTTTGATTGGCATTGCATTAAACCTATAGAGAACTTTTGGTAATATCGCCATTTTGATGATGTTAGTTCTGCCTATCCATGAACAGGGTATATTTTTCCATCTTCTAAGATGTTCTTCAATTTCTCTCTTTAGGGTTCTGTAGTTTTCATTGTATAAGTCTTTTACCTCTTGTGTTAGGTTGATTCCCAAGTATTTTATTATTTTTGAGGATATTGTGAATGGAGTGGTTGTCCTATTTCTATTTCAGAGGATTTGTCGCTGATATACAGGAATGCCTTTGATTTATGCATGTTGATTTTATATCCTGCCACTTTGCTGAATTCATTTATTAGCTCTAATAGTTTCTTTGTAGACCCTTTTGGGTCTGCTAGGTATAGAATCATGTCATCTGCAAATAGTGATAATTTAAGTTCTTCTTTTCCTATTTTTATGCCTTTAATTTCTTTCATCTGTCTAATTGCTCTGGCCAGTGTTTTGAGAACTATGTTGAACAGAAGTGGTGAGAGAGGGCATCCCTGTCTTGTTCCAGATTTTAGAGGGAATGCCTTTAACTTTTCTCCATTCAGAATGATGCTAGCCTGAGGCTTAGCATAGATTTCTTTAACAATGTTGAGGTATGTTCCTGTTATCCCTATTTTTTCAAGAGTTTTGAACATAAAGGGATGCTATACTTTGTCGAATGCTTTTTCCACATCTATCGAGATGATCATATGGTTCTTATTTTTAAGTCTATTGATGTGGTGAATAACATTTATTGATTTCCATATATTGAACCAGCCTTGCATCCCAGGGATGAATCCTACTTGATCATGGTGCACAATCTTTTTGATATGATTTTGTATCTGATTCGCCAGAATTTTATTGAGGATTTTTGTGTCTAGGTTCATTAGAGATATAGGTCTGTAGTTTTCTTTCTTTGAAGTGTCTTTGTCTGGTTTAGGAATCAGGGTGATGTTGGCCTCGTAGATTGTATTTGGAAATTTTCCCTGTTTTTCTATTTCCTGAAATACCTTGAAAAGTATTGGCATTAGTTCCTCTTTAAATGTTTTGTAAAACTCTGCTGTATACCCATCCGGTCCTGGGCTTTTCTTAGTTGGTAATCTTTTGATGGTTTCTTCTATTTCCTCAATTGATATTGGTCTGTTTAGGTTGTCTATATCCTCCTGTCTCAATCTGGGCAGATCATATGACTTAAGAAATTTATCGATGCCTTCACTATCTTCCATTTTATTGGAGTATAAGGATTCAAATTAATTTCTGATTATCTTCTGTATTTCTGAAGTGTCTGTTGTGATATTGCCTTTTTATCCTGTATGCTAGTAATTTGAGTCCTCTCTCTTCTTCTCTTCGTTAGCATGGCTAAGGATCTGTCGTTCTTATTTATTTTTTCAAAGAACCAACTTTTAGTTTTATCAATTTTTTCAGTTGTTTCTTTTGTTTCAATTTCATTCATTTCAGCTCTGATTTTAATTATTTCTTGCCTTCTACGTCTTTTGCTGTTGTTTTGCTCTTCTTTTTCTAGGATTTTGAGATGAAGTATGAGATCATTTATTTGTTGGTTTTTTCTTTTTTTAAGGAATGAACTCCAAGAAATGAATTTTCCTCTTAGAACTGCTTTCAATGTGTCCCATAGATTCTGATATGTTGTGTCTGTGTTTTCATTTATCTCTAAGAATTTTTTTAATTTCCTCCTTGATGTCTTCTATAACCCATTGATCATTCAGTAACCTATTGTTCATTCTCCAAGTGACGCATGATTTTTCCTTCCTTCTTTTATCGTTGATTTTCAGTTTCATTCCATTATGATCAGATAAGATTCATGGTATTATCTCTACTCCTTTATATTGTCTAAGAGTTGCCCTGTGACATAATATATGATCTATTTTTGAGAAGGATCCATGTGCTGCTGAGAAAAAAGTGTAACTGCTTGATGTTGGGTGGTATATTCTATATATGTCCATTAAGTCTAGGTTGTTAATTGTGTTATTGAGTTCTATAGTTTCCTTATTCAACTTTTGTTTGGAAGATCTCTCCAGTGGTGAGAGAGGTGTGTTGAAGTCTCCCATGATTATTGTATGGTGGTCTATTAGACTCTTGAACTTGAGAAGAGTTTGTTTGATGAACATTGCTGCACCATTGTTTGGGGCATATATATTTATGATTGTTATGTCTTGTTGGTGTATGGTTCCCTTGAGCAGTATGTAGTGTCCCTCTTTATCCCTTTTGATAAACTTTGGCTTGAAATCTATTTTATTAGATATGAGTATGGACACTCCTGCTTGTTTCCGCAGTCCATATGAGTGATATGATTTTTCCCAACCTTTCACCTTCAGTCTATGTATGTCTTTTCCTATCAAATGCGTGTCCTGTAGGCAACATATTGTTGGGTCTTGTTTTGTGATCCATTCTACTAGCCTGTGTCTCTTAATTGGTGAGTTTAAGCCATTAACATTTAGGGTTATTATTGAGATATGGGTTATCCTTCCAGCCATAATTGTTTATTTATGTTACTGAATATGGTTTGTTTTCCTCTTTGATTATTTTCCCCCCTTTACTGTCCTACCTCCCACTGTTGGTTTTCATTGTTATTTTCCATTTCCTCTTCCTGTAATGTTTTGCCGAGGATTTTTTGGAGAGATGGTTTTCTAGCTGCAAATTCTTTTAACTTTTGTTTATTGTGGAAGGTTTTAATTTCATCTTCCATCCTGAAGCTTAATTTTGCTAGATACACAATACTTGGTTGGAACCCATTTTCTTTCCGTGTTTGAAATATGTTATTCCAGGATCTTCTAGCTTTCAAAGTCTGTGTTGACTGATCAGCTGTTATCCTTATTGGTTTACCCCTAAATGTAATCTGCTTCCTTTCTCTTGTACCTTTTAAAATTCTCTCCTTATTCTGTATGTTGGGCATCTTCATTATAATGTGTCTAGGTGTGGATGTCTTATGATTTTGCACATTAGGCATCCTGTAGGCTTCTAGGATTTGGGATTCTGTCTCATTCTTCAAGTCTGGGAAGTTTTCTCGAATTATTTCATTGAATATATTGCTCATTCCTTTGGTTTGGACCTCTATACCTTCCTGTATCCCAATGACTCTTAAGTTTGGTCTCTTTATGTTATCCCATATTTCTTGGATGTTCTGCTCATGGGTTCTTAAGAGTCTTGCTGAGCTGTCTATGTTCTTTTCAAGTTGAAATACTTTGTCTTCATTGTCTGATGTTCTATCTTCTAAGTAATCTACTGTACTGATAGTATTCTCAATTGAGTTTTTAAGTTGGTTTATTGCTTCCTGCATTTCTAGGATTTCTGTTTGTTTGTTTTTTATAACCTCTATCTCCCTGTATAGTTGATCTTTTGCTTCCTGGATTTGTTTATGTAATTCATTGTTGAAGAGATCTTTCGTTGTCTGATTTTGCTGTGTAATGTCTTCCTTGAGACTCCAGATCATCTGAAGCATGTATTTCCTGAATTCTTTATCTGACATTCCATCTGCTGCAGATATTATCTCTTCTAACGTTGAGTTGACCTGCATTGCTTGTGGTCCTTTTTTTCCTTGTCTCTTCATACTGTTCGCGTTTCTTTGTGCTTACTGAAACTGTTGTGTTATTGGATTTTCCCCCATATATTTGTATTACTCTTGTATAGTTGCAAAGTCTCCCGCGCAGGTGAGGGCAGGGGCTCTGCTCCTCCTCCAATTGGGGCAATGTGCCTACCACACCGGCAGGCTGCTGGGCCTTTTCTGCTGGTTGGTAGCAGGTGCGCCTACCTTGCAGGCGCGGGCGGCGGCTCTGCCCCTCTGCAGGCCGCTAGGCCTGTCCTGTCGGTGGTCGCAGTTCTGCCTCCTTTGCAGTCACGAGCAGTGGCTCTGCCCCTCTGAAGGCCACTGGGCCTGTTCTGCCGGTGGGTCGCAGGTCCACCTACCTTGCAGTTTCGGGCGGCGGCTCTGCCCCTCTGCGGGTCGCTGGTCCTGTTCTGTCAGTGGTCACAGTTCCGCCTACCTTGCAGGCACGGGGGGGGGGGCAGCTCTGCCCCTCCGCAGGCCGCTGGGCCTATTGTGCTGGTGGGTCACAGGTCTGCCTACCTTTCAGGCGCCGGAGGCGGCTCTGCCCTTCTGCAGGCCACTGGGACTGTTCTGTTGGTGGGTCACAGGTCCGCCTACCTTGCAGGCAAGTGGGGTGGCTCTGCCCCTCTGCGGGTTCCTGGGCCTACTCTGCTGGTGGGTCGCAGGTCCGCCTACTTTGCAGGCGTTGTTGGCAGCTCTGCCCCTCCGCAGGCCACTGAGCCTGTTCTGTTGGTGGTCACTGTTCCGCCTACCTTGCTGGCGCGGGGGGAGGGGTAGCTCTGCCCCTCAGCAGGCTGCTGGGCCTAATCTGCTGGTGTGTCGCAAGTCCGCCTATCTTGCAGGCGCGTGGGGCGGCTCTGCCACTCCCAGGTTGCTGGTCCTGACCTGCAGGTGGGTTGCAGGTCCGCCTACCTTGCAGGCGCAGGGGGACTGCGCACATCTATTTGCATTTAGACAGTTACGCGAAATGGAGGACGTAATGCTTGGGATAAAATTTGGGGGGAAGAGGAAGGTAGGTGCTCTTGAAAAGAAAGAAGGAGAGAGAGATAGATAGCATAGAGGAGAATGGAAAGAGCAGTAAAACTTGGAAGGGGAGAGAGAGAGGGAGAAGGGAGAGAAAAAAATAAAATGAAATAGGAAATAAAATTAGGTCTTAGAGGTCCATTTTCTTCTCTTTCCATAGGCAAAGCTGTGCCCTCCAGGCTGAGTTTTGCCCTCAATGTGTCGAGAGCAATCCCTGTAAGGCGGTTCCTGGGAGTCTCTCAATCCTGTTGGTCCAGAGCCATTTTACTTCTACGGCCCCTCCTCCCCTTCCTCCTGCCACCCAGCCAGGTCCTGCTCACTGGAGGCAGTTCCCCAAGGATTTGGTTACACTTTCAGCCCCACCGAGTGCTCTATTTCCCTAACTACTGAGCACTCTCTCTGTCATTCATCTAAGCCCCAGTGCTGTGGAGCTGTGGTCTGGGAGTCAATTGATTAATTTTTCCGGACCCCTTTGGTGGGCACACCTTCGGAATCTGGCAGCTAAGACCATTGGTGTCGCTGCTGGTGGTAATAGGAGTTGGGGGTTGAGGATCCCCTCTACTTCCCTCAGCCCCTACAGTCACAACCACTCTGCTGGCGGTAGGAGGAGTTGGGGGTCTAGAGTGTCCTCTGTGTCTCTCCGCCCCTACCATCACACCCTCTCAGTTCGCGGTTGGGGGAGTTGGGGGTGGGGAGTCTTCTCTGCTTCCCTCTGCCCCTACAGTCACGCCCACGTCACTGGCAGTAGGGGGAGTTGGGGGTCAAGAGTCCTTTGGCCCTTACGGTCACTCCAAGGAGAGATTTTGAAGTTTCCCGGTTGTTTGTATCTGATGTGGGTGGGAGTCACACACCTGCTAAAGTAGATTCTACTGGGAAGGAATCTCTTTGGCCGAACTTTGGTGACTTCCCCTCTCTGCTATGGCGGGCCCCTGGCTTCTTGCCAGAGTGTCCGAAGGGAGGGGTGGAACTGGCTTGTCTCTGGTCTGAAACAATCTCTGGTTTTAGTTCCCAGTTCGCTATTTCGTAAAGGGTTGGTTAGATTCCCTTCACGCTGTCTCGGGGGGGAGCCGTTCGCAGGGTGGACGGGGCTGTTAGTAGAGCCAGGAGGGCACCGGCTGTCTGCTGGGCCGGGCTGGGACACTTCTCGCTGCGCCGGGCCGCCGGGGGCCGCCTGTAGATCCAGTCAGCTGCGGCGGCATGGCCAAGAGCCAGGTGGGCGGGGTGGCCGTTGGCAGAGTGGGCGGGGCTGCCAGGAGAGCCGGGATGGCAGGGGCCGTCTGCCAGCCAGGCGGGGACCCCTTTTGCTGAGCCAAGCCACCGAGGATCGTCTGTAGAGCTGGGCAGCTGCGGCCGCGTGGCTAAGATCCGGGCGGGCGGGGTGGCCGTTCGCTGAGCGAGAGCGGGGCCTCCCGGGAGAGCCGGGATGGCGGGTGCCGTCTGCCGGTTCGGGTGGGCCGCGCCGCTCCGGGCTGCTGGCTGCTTGCAGAAGCGGCTGGTGGCCACGGGATTGGACCTCTGCACCCGCCGGGGGGCCGCCTGTAGAGCCGGGCAGCTGCGGCCGCGTGGCTAAGAGCCTGGCAGGCGGGGTGGCCGTTCGAAGAGCGAGAGCAGGGCCTCCCGGGAGAGCCGGGATGGCGGGATGGCGGGTGCCGTCTGCGGGTTCAGGCGGGCCGCGCCGCTCTGGGCCGCCAGCCGCTTGCAGAAGCGGCTGGTGGCTGCGGGACTGGACCACTTGTCTGGGACAAACTGACACTTCTAATAAACCTACCAATTCCCGGCAGGTCCCCTCTTAACGGAATTTTGCTAGAAGTTCCTCAGTAGGTAGACTGCAGCTGTTCCAATGGGTCTTTCTGATCCCGTTAATGTGGAGACATTGGAATCGCTGCTTCCTCGCTGGCGGCCATGTTGGATTCCCCTGGATATACTCTTTTAAATTCTGACCTAAAGTGTGTGAATGACCCAATTGCTCCAAATTTTGTCAGGAGTTGATATTGTCCTTGTGCTGTATTTTGGTCATTCTGCTTGCTGTATAGTGGTATTTTACTGTGACTACAACTTGAATTTTCCTAATAAAAAATGAAGTTGAATATCTCTTCACATGTTTATTTGCCTTCTGCAAGTTTGTATTAATCTTTTTATATTTGGATGCATTACTGCCTGTGGAGAGACACTCCTTCTAGGGGCTAGCCATTTCCTAGAGACAGAAAACCATTCATGTGCAAGTGCATCTTTCACACACAAACTGAGCGATCCAGAACCAACCTCCCCACCTCATCTATTGGGCTCTTAAAAATGCAGCCACTATTTTTGCATCCTCATAAACCCAGGGGGCCAAGTTATTAAACAATAGAGACAAGTTATACACTCAAGAGCCTACAGAAATTATGCACAGTAACCAATTTACCAGTTTACTTTGCTGAGGCCAATGCTTTCTATGAGAACCATAAGAAAGACTCTTTTCTAAATTTCTTCTTCTCCCACTGCCACCTGACAGACCATGGTTCTTTCTCAACTGTTCCTGCATGGAGAATTGTACTGTATCCTCTTGAAAACTGTAAGAAACAAAGTATCTGTACAGGGAAGATGCCTCGTGACTCCTTGCCCTCACCATACTTGATTAACAATGAAACCTACATTTAAAATATATATTTTAAATATATATTTTGATAGTGTCTCTTCAGGTCCTTGGCCCACTTATTGAATGGGTTATTTGTTTTTTGGGAGTTTAGCTTTTTGTGTGTTTTATATACACTAGTGATTAGGGCTCTATCTGATGTGTGAGGGGTAAAGATTTTCTTCCAAGATGTATGTATGTATGTATGTATGTATTCTTTGTATATTCTCTATACTAATACCATGTTGGTTATGCATCAAATATTTACTCCACATCTCAAGTTCTTTTATTTTTGATTCTTCTAATAGAATTTTTCAAAGAGCAGAATTAATATGATGAAGTCCTTTTCTTCATTTTTTCCTTTATACTTTAAAGTTTCCAACTACTTGCTAAAAGTTCTATACTCCTGCATTTTTCACATAGTGCCTTGTCTATTCTGAATTCATAAATACTTGAAAGTTCTATCTGCCCTTGTTGAAAAGGCTCTCATTTCTCCCCTGTGTTAAATTTATAACTTAGTCAAAGACCAGCTCGATGTATTTGTGCAGATCTTGGTTTTCTCTTCTGTTCCATTGATTTCAGTAACTCTCAATACCTTGATCTCTCTCTCAATCTTGTTCTTTCTGTGTATGTGTGTAGTTTATTTTTTAAAATGATAGACTTATTCCTTCCATTTTATCTTCACTTTAAATTTTTTAGAACTTTTTAAGCTATTAATGTTTTTTCACTCATATAATTTTGGACTATCTTTGTGTATATCTATCAAAAATATTGCTGCTATTTTGAGAGAAACTGGTATTTGGTAGTAGTTGCCATTCAGAGGAGATAAAATCCCAAGTCTCTTCTTGGCTATTAACGTACCTGATACTAGGTATTTTATTTTATATATATATATATATATATATATATATATATATATATATATATATATATGATAGCACAATGCATTATAATTCTTATTACATATATACAGCACAATTTTTCATATCTTTGGTTGTATACATAGTATATTCACACAAATTCTTGTATCCATACTTGTATTTGGACAGTAATGATCATCATATTCCACCATCATTATTTGCCCCCTCCCTTCCCTCCCAACCCCTCTGCGTATCTAGAGTTCATCTATTCCTTCCATGCTCCCCCTCCTTATCCCACTATGCATCAGCCTCTTTATATCAAAGAAAACATTCGGCATTTGTTTTTCTGGGGTTGGCTAACTTCACTTAGCATTATCTTCTCTAACTCCATTCATTTACCTGAAAATGCCTTGATTTTATTCTCTTTTATTGCTGAGTATTCCATTCTGTATATATGCCACATTTTTTATCCATTCATCTATTGAAGGGCATCTACGTTGGCTCCACAGTTTAGCTATTGTAAATTGTGCTGCTATAAACATTGATTAGGCTGTGTCCCTGTAGTATGCTGTTTTTAAGTCCTTTGGGTATAGACTGAGGAGAGGGACAGCTTGGTCAAATGGTGGTTTCATTCCCAATTTTCCAAGAAATCTCCATACTGCTTTCCATATTGGATGCACCAATTTGCAGTCCCACCAGCAATATATGAGTGTACCTTTCCCCCCACATCATTGCCAACACTTATTGTGGTTTGTCTTATAATGCTGCTATTCTGACTGGAGTGAGATGATCTAAAAGTGGTTTTAATTTGCATTTCTCTAATTGCTAGTGATGAAGAACATTTTTTCATGTATTTGTTGGTTTATTGTACATCATCTTCTGAGTAGTGTCTCTTCAGGTCCTTGGCCCACTTATTGACTGGGTTATTTTGTTTGTGCTTTATATACCCTAGTGATTAGTACTCTATCTGATGTGTGAGGGGTAAAGATAAGCTCTCTATTCACTTCACAGATTGTTTCTTTTGCTGAGAAATTTTTTTAATTTCAGTCCATCCAATTTATTGATTCTTGATTTTAATTTTTGTGCCACAGGAGTCTTATTAAGAAAGTTGGGGCCTAATCACACATGATAGAGATTAGGGCCTACTTTTCCTTCTATTAGACATAGGATCTCTTGTTGTGTTCCTAAGTCCTTGATGCATTTTGAGTTGAATTTTGTGCATGGTGAGAGATAGGGGTTTAATTTCATTTTGTTGCATATGGATTTCCACTTTTCCAAGAATAATTTGTTGATGAGACTATCTTTTCTCCAATGCATGTTTTTGGCACCTTTGTCTAATATAAGATAATTGTAATTTTGTGAGTTAGTCTCTGTGTCCTCTATTCTGTACCATTGGTCTACCAGTCTGTTTTGGTGCCAATACCATGCTGTTTTTGTTACTATTGCTCTATAGTATAGTTTAAGGTCTGGCATAGTAATGCCACCTGCTTCACTCTTCCTGCTAAGGATTGCTTTAGCTCTTCTGGGTCTCTTGTTTTTCCAGATGAATTTCAAGATGGCTTTTTCTATTTCTATGAGGAATGTCATTAGGATTTTGTTGAGAATTGCATTAAATCTGTATAGTGCTTTTGGTAGTATGCTCATTTTGATAATATTAATTCTGTCTATCCAAGAGCAAGGTAGATCTTTCCATCTTCTAAGGTCTTCTTTGATTTCTTTCTTTTTTTTTAAATAATTTTAGGGTTCTGTAATTTTCATTGTATAGGTCTTTCACCTCTTTTGTTGATTCCCAAGTATTTTATTTTTGATGCTAGGTATTTTATAAAAATAGTTTATCTTACATTTTTGAGGCAAAATTTCCCCCAGTTTAGTCTCAATTCTTGCATAGGCTCCTTTGTATCATATTAAGGCACATGCCACCATCATGTTAATATATATATAAAAGGAAGATTCCATGGTGCAACAGAAATCCAGAGAAAGTCTATGAGGCGTCCTGCATTAATCCCTTTGAAGGGCATGTCCAATATCTAGCTAAGTTCTACCTCTTAAGCATCCCACTCCCTTTTAACATTATCAAACAGGGAGTAAGCTTCCAACACAAGTGATTTTGTGGGAACACACATAACCATATTCAAACCATATCAATATTAAGCAAGGGTATGAAGGAAACATCTTTGCACACATATACAGTGTCAAAAGCTTGGCTGTTCCCTCAGATTGAGGGGCTGACATTATCTTTATGTTGTTTGGGGAGAGTAGAAGAATTATTTTGGAAAGTTATTTATTCCTACTTATTTTCCTAGGTTGCTCATTTTCTGATCCTTTTTGTAAGGATGGAATGTTGGGTGAGGGAATATTTTTCTTGATGGTTTCTAATTTGTTTGGGCTATATGCAGCAAAATAAAATTCAAGAAAACACATCATCAAAATTTTATTCCTTACTCCCCATATTCCTAGCCAGTATGATTTTTTACCTTTCAGCATCTTTGTCTTTGGCTCCATATAGGTTTTTGTTTATTTATTCTATTTGGTTGTGTGCATATGGAAGGATAAGTAAAACTGTGTCCAGTCCATCTTCCTTGAAGTGTAAGATCTGCACATCTCAAAATTCTTAATGTTATATGTTAATACTAATCACAATTTACTCTATTATAGATGCTAATTTAACTCTTAAATCTTTCATCTCAAGTGAAATAAATGTTTAAATCTAATTTAAACATAGATTACAATATTAAAATTAGAACGTGCTCAGCTAAAATATCAGTTAATTATGTTTACCAAAGAATTACATTAACATATGTTTCTGATTCTTTAACATGATAAAAACATTATTCAATAAAGAAAATACTTGATATTAAAGAAATAAAATAAAAAATTCAGGAGAAAACAATAATAACAATAATAATAACTCGTCATTGTGCTTAAATACCTTAAGAAGAGGGTATGAATTTAGAGAGTTATATATACTACCAAAATCAAGTTTCTTTTAAAATACTATGAGTAAGAATTTGGCTGAGCATAATAGCACATACTTGTAATCCCAGTGACTTGGGAAGATGAGGCACAAAGATTCTATTTATGAAAGGCAGCCTCAGCAATTTAGCAAGGCTGTAGCAATTTAGAGAAACAAAAAAGGGCTGGGACCAGGGTGGTGGTGCATACCTGTAATCCCAGTGGCTGGGTAGCCTGAGGAATGAGGATCTCAAGTTCAAAGCCAGCCTCAGCAATTTAGCAAAGCCCTAAGCAACTCAGCAAGACCCTGTCTCTAATATATATATATGACGTTCTTTATGTCATATTTATTTTCATATTTATGACACACTATTATGTCATATTATATATATGTATGTGTGTGTGTGTGTATATATATATATATATATATATATATATATATATATATATATATGAGCTGGGTATATAGCTCAGTAGTTAAGTGCCCCTGGGTTCAATCTCTGGTACCAAATAAAAAAGAAAAAGAGAGAGAGAGAGAGAGAGAGAGAGAGAGAGAGAAGAGAGAGAGAGAAAGTGAGAGAGAGAAAGGGGGAGTTAGCTGGGGATGTTGCTCTGTGGTTCAATTTCTGGCAAAAAAAAAAAAGAATTTAGATAACCTCAGTATTTATCCTAAAGAATTATAGTCACGATACCATACTGAAAAATGTATATCCATGTTTATAGCAACACAATTCACAATAGCCAAACTTTGCAAACAGTTTAAGTATTCAGCAAAAAATGAATGAAAAGCTGGGGTTGTGGCTCAATGATAGAGTGTGTGCCTAGCACTTGCTAGGTCCTGGGTTCTATCCTCAGAACCACATAAAAATAAATAAAATAAAGGTATTGTGTCCAACTACAGGTAAAAAATAAATATTAAAAAAAGAATGGATTCGGAATCAGGGTGATGTTGGCCTCATAGAATGAATTTGGCAGAGCTCCCTCTTTTTCTATTTCCTGAAATAACTTGAAAAGTATTGGTATTAATTCTTCTTTAAAGGTTTTGTAAAACTCCGCTGTATACCCATCCCGTCCTGGGCTTTTCTTGGTTGGTAGTCTTTTGATGGCCTCTTCAATTTCATCCATTGATATTGGTCTGTTCAAATTGTGTGTATCCTCCTGACTCAGTCTGGGCAAATCATATGACTTAAGAAATTTATCGATGTCTTCACTATCTTCTATTTTATTGGAATATAGGTTTTCAAAACAATTTCTAATTGTCTTCTGTATTTCTGTAGCATCTGTTGTGATATTGCCTTTTTCATCCCGTATGTTAGTAATTTGAGTTCTCTCTCTTCTTCTCTTCGTTAGCATGGCTAAAGGTCTGTCGATCTTATTTATTTTTTCGAAGAACCAACTTTTAGTTTTGTTAATTTTTTCAATAGTTTCTTTTGTTTCAATTTCATTGATTTCCGCTCTGATTTTAATTATTTCTTGCCTTCTGCTACATTTGCTGTTGTTTTGCTCTTCCTTTTTTAGGGCTTTGAGATGAAGTGTGAGCTCATTTATTTGTTGGTTTTTTCTTTTTTTGAGGAATGGCCACCAGGCGATGAATTTTCCTCTTAAAACTGCTTTCATTGTGTCCCATAGATTCCGATATGTTGTGTCTCTATTTTCATTTATCTCTAAGAATTTTTTGATTTCCTCCTTTATGTCTTCTGTAACCCATTGATCATTCAGTAACATATTGTTCATTTTCCATGTGATGTAGGATTTTTCCTTCCTTCTTTTATCATTGATTTCCAGTTTCATTCCATTATGATCAGATAAAATGCATGGTATTATCTCCACCCCTTTATATTTACTGAGGGTTGCCCTATGGCATAATATATGGTCTATTTTTGAGAAGGATCCATGTGCTGTGGTTGATATATTCTATATATGTCAGTTAAGTCTAGGTTATTGATTGTGATATTGAGTTCTATAGTTTCTTTATTCAACTTTTGTTTGGAGGATCTGTCCAATGGTGACAGAGGTGTGTTAAACTCACCCATAATTATTGTGTTGTGGTCTACTTGATTCTTGAACTTGAGGAGAATTTGTTTTATGAATGTCGCAACACCATTATTTGGTGCATAAATATTGATAATTGTTATGTCTTGTTGGTGAATGGTTCCTTTTAACAGTATATAATGTCCTTCCTTATCCCTTTTGATTAACTTAGTCTTGAAGTCGATTTTATTCGATATGAGGATGGCCACCCCTGCTTGCTTATGAGGACCGTGTGCGTGGTATATTTTTTCTCATCCTTTCACCTTCAGCCTGTGTATATCTTTTCCAATCAGATGTGTCTCCTGGAGGCAGCATATTGTTGGATTTGTTTTTTTAATCCATGATACCAGCCTATGTCGCTTTATTGGAGAGTTTAAGCCATTAACATTCAGAGTTACTATTGATATATGGTTTGTACTTCCATCCATGTTTGATTATTTATCCTTTTTTAAAAAAAAATTTAGTTTGTTTCTCCATGATTATCTTTCCCCTCGCCCTCTGTCTTTACTGAGGCACTTCCCACTGATGGTTTTGGATATAAGAAAGAAAACTACAGACCAATATCTCTAATGAACCTAGATGCAAAAAACCTCAATAAAATTCTGGCGAATCGAATACAAAAACACATCAAAAAAATTGTGCACCATGATCAAGTAGGATTCATCCCTGGGATGCAAGGATGGTTCAACATATGGAAATCAATAAATGTTATTCACCACATCAATAGACTTAAAGATAAGAACCATATGATCATCTCGATAGACGCAGAGAAAGCATTCGACAAAGTACAGCATAGCTTTATGTTCAAAACATTAGAAAAACTAGGGATAACAGGAACTTACCTTGACATTGTAAAAGCTATCTATGCTAAGCCTCAGGCAAGCATCATTCTGAATGGACAAAAGTTAAAGGCATTCCCTCTAAAATCTGGAACAAGACAGGGAAGCCCTCTATCACCACTTCTATTCAATATAGTTCTCGAAACACTGGCCAGAGCAATTAGACAGACGAAAGAAATTAAAGGCATAAAAATAGGAAAAGAAGAACTTAAATTATCACTATTTGCAGATGACATGATTCTATACCTAGCAGACCCAAAAGGGTCTACAAAGAAACTACTAGAACTAATAAATGAATTCAGCAAAGTGGCAGGATATAAAATCAACACACATAAATCAAAGGGATTTCTGTATATCAGCGACAAAACTTCTGAAACGGAAATGAGGAAAAACACTCCATTCACAATATCCTCAAAAAAAAAAAAATACTTGGGAATCAACCTAACAAAAGAGGTGAAAGATTTATACAATGAAAACTACAGAACCCTAAAGAGAAAAGTAGAAGAAGATCTTAGAAGATGGAAAAATATACCCTGTTCATGGATAGGCAGAACTAACATTATCAAAATGGCCCAAAAGTCCTCTATAGGTTTAATGCAATGCCAATCAAAATCCCAATGGCATTTCTTGTAGAAATAGATAAAGCAATCATGAAATTCATATGGAAAAATAAAAGACCCAGAATAGCAAAAGCAATTCTAAGCAGGAAGTGTGAATCAGGCGGTATAGCGATACCAGATTTCAAACTATATTACAGAGCAATAGTGACAAAAACAGCATGGTACTGGTACCAAAACAGGCGGTTGGACCAATGGTATAGAATAGAGGACACAGAGACTAATCCACAAAGTTACAACTATCTTATATTTGATAAAGGGGCTAAAAGCATGCAATGGAGGAAGGATAGCATCTTCAACAAATGGTGTTGGGAAAACTGGAAATCCATATGCAACAAAATGAAACTGAATCCCTTTCTCTCGCCATGCACAAAAGTTAACTCAAAATGGATCAAGGAGCTTGATATCAAGTCAGAGACTCTGCGTCTGATAGAAGAAAAGGTTGGCTCCGATCTACATATTGTGGGGTTGGGCTCCAAATTCCTTAATAGGACACCCATAGCACAAGAGTTAATAACAAGAATCAACAAATGGGACTTACTTAAACTAAAAAGTTTTTTTCTCAGCAAGAGAAACAATAAGAGAGGTAAATAGGGAGCCTACATCCTGGGAACAAATTTTTACTCCTCACACTTCAGATAGAGCCCTAATATCCAGAGTATACAAAGAACTCAAAAAATTAGACAATAAGATAACAAATAACCCAATCAACAAATGGGCCAAGGACCTGAACAGACACTTCTCAGAGGAGGATATACAATCAATCAACAAGTACATGAAAAAATGCTCACCATCTCTAGCAGTCAGAGAAATGCAAATCAAAACCACCCTAAGATACCATCTCACTCCAGTAAGATTGGCAGCCACTATGAAGTCAAACAACAACAAGTGCTGGCGAGGATGTGGAGAAAAGGGTACACTTGTACATTGCTGGTGGGACTGCAAATTGGTGAGGCCAATTTGGAAAGCAGTATGGAGATTCCTGGGAAAGCTGGGAATGGAACCACCATTTGACCCTGCTATTGCCCTTCTGGGACTATTCCCTGAAGACCTTAAAAAGCATGCTACAGGGATACTGCCACATCGATGTTCATAGCAGCACAATTCACAATAGCTAGACTGTGGAACCAACCCAGATGCCCTTAAATAGATGAATGCATAAAAAAAAATGTGGCATCTATACACAATGGAGTACTATGCAGCAATAAAAAATGACAAAATCATAGTATTTGCAGGGAAATGGATGGCACTAGAGCAGATTATGCTTAGTGAAGCTAGCCAATCCCTAAAAAACAAATACCAAATGTCTTCTTTGATATAATGAGAGCAACTATGAACAGAGCAGGGAGGAAGAGCAGGAAGAAAAGATTAACATTAAACAGAGACATGAGATGGGAGGGAAAGGGAGAGAAAAGGGAAATTGCATGGAAATGAAGGGAGACCCTCATTGCTATACAAAATTACATATAAGAGGTTGTGAGGGGAATGGGAAAATAAACAAGGAGAGAAATGAATTACAGTAGATGGGGTAGAGAGAGAAGATGGGAGGGGAGGGGAGCGGGGATAGTAGGGAATAGGAAAGGTAGCAGAATACAACAATTACTAATAGGGCATTATGTAAAAATTGTGGATGTGTAACCAACGTGATTCTGCAATCTGCATTTAGGGTAAAATTGGGGGTTCATAACCCACTTCAATCTAATGTATGAAATATGATATGTCAAGTGGTTTGTAATGTTGTGAACAACCAATAAAAAAATAAATTAAAAAAAAGAATGGATAAAAATATGTGATATACAGATATACATACACAATGGAGTTATATTTAGCCATAAAGAAAAATGAAATTATATAATTTGCAGAAAATGGATGAAAATTGAGAACATTATGTTAAGCAGAATAAACCGAACTCAAAAGGTAAAGTTGGGTAACATGTTTTCTCTCATATGTGGAAGCTAGACAGGAAAAAGGAAAAGAAAAAGTGGGTAGGGGAGATCTCACAATAATTAAAGGCATAGTACAAAACTGGAGGCATAGTACAATAAATTCAGATTAAATTCACAATATATTACTATCTTTTCACCTCACTCTTTCCATATTTCAGATTTTATTTTTGTTTGTAGAGTACAGCTTTATGATATACTATTAATTTCACCTCATCCTTTGTTTTAAAAACATGATTAAATTCGCATATTGGGTATCATATACATAATATAGCAAACACTGATTGTTGAAGAAATTGTTTTTTGTAAGTTTAACAAACAAGATATGATCCAAATAAAATTTAAAATGAACTATTGAAATAATTTTTGACACAACATATTTTAAATAATAAAATAATATGATTAAATTGCATATCATTATTTTTTAAATGAAAGCATTTGTTAAAGCTTTGGGGAAATGTAGACTGGAAAGTAAAAGAAAAAAGAAAAATGTAATTTGACTAATACCCAATAATAAATGGAAATAGTAATTAAAACTAACTACTAGCTCAAACTTTCCATAGTTCTATTTATTTAGACAAAAATTTAAATGACTGATGTGCTATGTTTCCATCAAAACAATGTTATCTTAAAATTGTGCATGTCATGGAAGAGAAAATTTACAGTTCATTTAACAACAGTGAAATATTAATTACATAACCTATTTGGTTGGATCACTACTGAAAACCTATTTTGAAAACCAGTTTCACCCTTGGACAATCTGGAGCAAAACTAACTAATTATATTATGTGGGCATGATGGACTAAAAAGAGAAAATAGATACCAGATGGCAGTAAAAGGACAATTATCAATAACTCAGCAAGAAAGAACTTGTCTACATCAATTAAATATATCAAATCAGTAGGAATGAAAATAAGTTAATCTACATGCATCTTCTCATTGTAGGAATATAAGAGTTTAAATAAAATATGCATCTATCTGTCAGTAGGCTTTCTCCAATATACAAGATTGACATTTCTTTTAAGCACACTAGCCCACAAAAGAGGATTTTTTACAAATTAAAAATGAGGTGCCCATTAGTGGCTACTAATTTACCATGTTGAGATTGGCAGAAGACTCCATGGCACAGAAAGATCTTGCTGTGGTCAAAAGATGAACTTTCAAACATTCAGTATGTTCTTGAAAATCTATTATTAGTGTGATTAATGGCATTCCACCACTTTCCAGAAACTACGTTTTCTCTCACATGAATTTCCACTTCCTGCTATTTCCACAGTCTTTATCACAGTTGCACAAACATAAAAAAATCTGGGAGCAAAATAAAAACCATTTTTATGAAGCATATTTGGTAGTTGTTGCAGGGCAGGGTGATGCATGCCTGTAATCCTAGTGGCTCTTGAGGCTGAGAAAGGAGGATCTCGATTTCAAAGCCAATCTCAGAAAAAGTGAGATCCTAAACAACTCAGTGAAACTCTTCTAAATAAAATACAAACTAGGGCTGGGGATGTGGATCAGTGGTTGAATACCCCTGAGTTTACTCCCCGATACCAAAAATAAAAATTTTAAAAAGATTTTTATTGATGTCTGATTTCTACTTTTGTGGAAAATAACTTACTATATTTGGCTATATAGTCTAACATGATATTTCAAAGCCAGAGTAACTTTAAAAACAAAGAATGTATAATATGGTCAATTGTCAATTGACACTGCATATGATGAGACTGTGGACTTAAGTCCAATCTAAATGTTAGAAAATATAAACATTAGATTTTATACAGCATAGTTACTTGACTCAACATTTAATAAATGCAACAGCTTAAAATTAAATCTGCCTGTCATTGGGATGGAGTAGTTCTACTGGAATCCTGCATTATTATGTCATTTTACATTAACAGTTGTACTGTTGCAAACTAAGGATTCAATCTTAAATATTAGCAGAATGTTCATAAAGGTCTATTGTCAATTTTTTAAAAAGTACTCTTAAATCTACTCTATGAATTAGGTATTTATTTTCCCCAAATTTGAAATTAACCTTCCTAGAAAATCTTTCCAGATTATTAATATGCCTAGTTGAACATGTTAGTCACTTTTTACTCAGAAAAGATTTATGGTGTCTGGAAATGTAACTGACCAAAGTGAATTCACAAACATTATCACATTTGATATTCTCAATAACACTTTGGGAAAAAAAATAGTTCAGGATAAAGAATGCTTGAAAATAAACTAGGGAATTATTCCAAATCCATTCAACTCAAATGTAACAGATCGAGGTTTAAGATACATCTTTAGACCACAAAGTTTTAGCTACCAATACAGAATGGTATAGATATAAAAACATGTCACTGCCTGTGTGAAGTTTACTCAGTTTCTTGGAACTAGGGCAGTGAGTCAGATTAGAAATATTAAAGGTATGACAAATTTAAGAAATAAAGAAAAAGACATGGAAATAAGTGAAAATCAGGAGCCCGGTGGGATGATCTAGCTCTGATGGAGTTTGGGTCTAACAAAGGAATGAGAACCCGCATGTTTACCTACATAAGTATGAGCATCAAAGGGTCATTGTGGCAAAAACTTATTGAGGCAAACAGGATGAAGTTGAGCAGCTTGGTTGGGCTTAGAAGTTTATGCCCATCTCTTCTATCTCCAGGCAGCTGGGATGTGAAATCAAGGCTTTTGAACGAGTGAATTCCATGAAAAGCATGCAATCTTCCCTAACAACAGGAGTCATCTTGCAAATAGGAATTCCCTTTGGCACTCTCACCACAGCATTCCCAGAAGCAGTCTCATAGTCCGGGTTTTACATAGTTCAAAGCAATCATTTATTTACTGCTCATGATAAAAACAGACATATAGACCAATGGAATGGAGTTGGAATCAAGAACCTAGAAATTAATACATTTTCCTATAACCAGCTGATATTTTATAAGTTACCAAGAAAATACTATAGCGATGCTACAATCTCTTCAATAAATGGTTCTATCATAGCTGGATATACACATGGAGGTGAATAAAAATAATCCCATCCTCTTACTTTTGAAAACATTAACTCAAAATTGGCCAGCAACCTAAATTTAAAACCTGTAGCTGCATAAGTACTACAAGACTATGTAAGAGAAATAACACATTGGTTAGGCAATGATGTGTTTAGATGTGACTTCAAAATTCAAAACTACAGGTAAGAAATGTAAAACTACTCCAACTGTCATTGTATCCAACTCAGAAGCTTCTGCACAGCAAATAAATTTTTGAAAGAACTTAGAAAAAAGCCAACAGAACAGGAGGAGATATTTGGATATTAATTACCTAGAATCTTTTAGTAGCAAAATCTATGTGGACTACTTTTACTAAACTTTCCTTGATTATTATTCTTGGATAAGATATTTATTGTTTATCTTATACCATTAGGTGCATCCAACTTCAACAACATCTGAAATTATATACCAATATTTTCTAAAATTTATAATGAATTTATTACTAAAAAAGAATACAAATCTGGACACATTTAACAATCAATTTTTAAAAAATTAAGTTATGATAATAATAAGTAAGGGTTATTGGTAAGCAGTAACTATTAGTATTCTGAAGATTAGTCATAGCAGTGTTATTTAAATATTATTTATCCTAAAGTATAGATGATTATGAAATTTTATTATTTTCTATGAAGAGATAAAATGACTTTAGAATGCATTCAGGTTATCCCAATTTATGGTTTTCATACAAATTAATAGTCTAAGAATGATTTTGCATGTTTCTGTGAAGGTATTTTTTAAAAAGAAGGTGTAAAAGCACTTCAAATGTAAATTCTTTTTTAAAATCTTAATGACTAGTCGTGTTAATTCCAAACATTCAATATTGGAGACTTCTAATGGTGAGTAAAGATGTTTTAAAAATTTATTTGATTAATTTAGTTATGAATAGTTAGTAAAAATATATTGGAAAATTGTTAAGTTTTAACTTGAAGATTTTAGAATTATCATCAATTTATGAATTATGCACCTTAAGGTTGCATTCAGGTTGTTAGTGTTTTGATCCTTTAATGCCTACCCTTCTGCGACTATCATCTCTCTTTCTTCTAGGCTTCCTGGAAAACTTATTCATAATGCAAGACTCAGCAGATATCACAAACTCCACAAAACCTTTTCTAGACCACTATGTCCCAATCTAAATAGGGTTCATTTTCCCTAGATAAAACCTTCCCTAGCACAAACCATAGGTGATTAATTTTCTAATCCACCCAACTTCCCATCCAAAATTATGAGCTCATTGAAACTCAGAACATTTAATCTTTGTTTCAAGAAACTGGTGCTAAATATTTAGATATTCATGTGTGTGTGTGTGTGTGTGTGTGTGTGTGTGTGTTTAAGAAAGATCTGAATTATTGAGCAGTGAGTATGGCATAAAATAATGAAGTCCAAATTGGAAATTCATCTTGCATTCCAGAAATGGTAGCTTGCCAATGTCTTGGCTAGGCACA
Source organism: Spermophilus citellus (assembly GCF_964194105.1). Classification (NCBI taxonomy): domain Eukaryota; kingdom Metazoa; phylum Chordata; class Mammalia; order Rodentia; family Sciuridae; genus Spermophilus; species Spermophilus citellus. The sequence goes on along the minus strand of NC_138186.1, from coordinate 110,678,493 downwards.
AGATCACGAACCACTCACAGCTTTGTAGATTCAAACATCAATTCTTTATTCCCGAACTCACACCGGCCTCTACAAACACGTTCTCCCAAAATCCAAGTTCTGCCCGCACAATTCACCTACTCCACGAGGCTTTTTTTCCAATATCCCATTTGAATCTCACGAGAACTCAACGGGAACAAGCAGCAGGAACATCCTAATCCCGGCAGCAATAATCTTCAACCTCCAACTTCCCTAAAACCCCTATTGTCTTAAACTGGGAACGCCCTAAACCCAAGGACCAGGATACTTCCTCAAACCTGATCAGCTCTAAACCCGGATCCGCCTTGGTCCTTGAGCAAGGTCACCTTACATGCAATGTCAACAGCGAAATCCATTTAACATGGGGTACGCTAGCAAGGAAATTTTGATGCGTCATTCCTACTTGGCAATGGCCCTCAGCAGTAGCTGAGATGTTGTTGATTTTGGAAATTTTTTCCAGATAAATTAAGTGTGTTAGTGTGTGTGTGTGTGTGTGTGTGTGTGTGTGTGTGTGGAGACTCTATGTAAAGAAAATTATGTATTAATAAACTGACCTAAAATAAACTATAAAGAAAGTTATGAAGATAATAATATAATAATATTCTGTATTAATGCTTTATAATTTTTAATTAAAAAATGTGGTCCTTTAAGATGTCTAATCAAATATAATATTTTATCAACTTGAATGTTCTAACTTCCTCTATTGTCTTATTACCTTCATCATGTAATTGACAAAATCATGAAACTTGTCAATCACTATAGAACCACAGCATCTTTACCTTTATAATTATTATCTTGAAAAAAATTTAGAAAGACTGACATTCATGTCTTTACCTTGAAATATTTGAGTTTTTGAGTGAAAAAAGATAAAATATTTCCCCTATGAAAATATTATGACATTAACTATTACTTTCAAATTTAAATTTCTAAGACTAAAGAAATTAAACATTTAAGAAAACAGTCATAAGCAGCCAATGTTATATCATCAATAGGTTATCATCAGCTCGAAAGTCTATAAAATGACTTCCTAAGATGACATACTTATCTTCTATCTCAGTCCATGCTCTGGCCCTTGAATATAAGTGATTAAAAATATTTTCTATAGTCACAACTCAAGATATTGATATATGATATTAGAATGACACACATGAATTTAAAAAGAAAAATTCTAGTTATCAATATGAAAATGTGTATGATCCTCTGCTAATATATTTATGAAAGAAGACATATTGATTATGAGATTTGATTATAAAACATGAAGGGATATATCAAGTAAATATAATGTTTATAAAATATCTAGGGATTTTTCTAAAAAGATTAAAATAGTTACCATAGAACTTTTTAGTTTGAATTCGTCTCATTTGTTGATTCTTGGTTTTAATTCCTGTGCTATAGGTGTCTTATTAAGGAAATTGGGCCTAGCCCCCTATGATGGAGATTAGGAGATTAGATGCAGATTCTCTGGTTTAATTGCTAGATCCTTGATCCATTTTGAGTTAACTTTTGTGCATGGTGAGAGATAGGGATTCAATTTCATTTTGTTGTATATGGATTTCCAGTTTTCCCAGCACCATTTGTTGAAGATGCTACCCTTTCTCCAGTGCATGCTTTTAACACTTTTGTCTAATAGCCACATCAATGTTTATAGCAGCACAATTCACAATAGCTAGACTGTGGAGCCAACCTAGATGCCCTTCAATGGATGAGTGGATAAAAAAAATATGGCATTTATACACAATGGATTATCACTCAGCACTAAAAAATAATAAGATCATGGTATTTGCAGGGAAATGGATGGCATTAGAGCTAAGTGAAGTTAGCCAATCCCCCCAAAAAACTTCTCTAAGAGGGGTGACTCAAAATGGGGTAGGGAGGAAGAGCATGGAAAGAAGATTACGTCTAGATAGGGAAGAGAGGTGGAAGGGAAAGGGAAGGGGAAGGGGAATTGCATGGATGGTGGAAGGAGACCCTCATTGTTATACAAAATACATGTATGAAGATGTGAGGAAAAAAATAGCATTACCTTAGATTAGGTAGACAGAAGTGATGGGAGGGGAGGGGAGGGGATGGGGGATAGGAAAGATAGTAGAATGAAACAGACATTATTATTACTGTGTGTATATATGTGACTGCATGACCAATATGTTTCTGCAACCTTACACTCAGAAAAATGAGAAATTATATCCCATCTGATTCAAATGTATGATATATCAAAGTCAGACATCATATTAAATGTTCTTACCTAAAAAAGTGAAGACACACAGAAAACTTTAAGAAGTGATGGATGTAACTGAATTGTGTTGATGGTAAGTATATACATATGTCCAAACTCTCCAAAACTATTTGCATTAATTATATAAAATTTACATATGCCAATTATAACTCAATAAAGCTGGAAAAATATGAATAAAACTTTTTAAAAATAATTTAAAAATTTATTTTAAATTGTTATCAAATAATTTTTATCAAATAATTTAGAATCAGAAGAATTGATTTTTTTCTACCTTTAGTTATGGTCTTTAAGCAAATATTAAGTGGCAGAAAAATAGTGAAATCTATTCTTAAGATAAAATGGAGCCAATGAAATTTCTTTTCGGTATCAGTCACATAGTGGATCATCTCCTTTCCTTGGATATGTGACAAAGTCTCAGTTCTATACAGTGTTATATTCTGAGCTATATATATTCTTTGATGTGCAAATCGTTTTCATCACATAATCAAACTGACTTCAAATCTGATTTCTAAAATGAATTAGTACATGGAGTCTAAGTATTCTTTAAGCTCCTTTTTTAGTCCTTGTGAACATCCCTGGATTTGGCAAAAAAATTCACTTGGCTCAAGCATCATAAAACAAACCACAATTTCAAGAGAAGTAGCACTTTTGAGAATATGTGTGTGGTATTCTAAATGTTTTTGGAGCCTTGCTATAGTGTTTTCCCTGCTTCCTTTCACTTCTTTTCTTCTTCAAACCCCTTCAGTAAACCTCAGGCACTAGATACTGCAATAAACTGTTATGGATGTTATATTAGAAAAAAAAAGTGCTCCAAAGCACAGAACAGGGGCACACTGTCTTTTCTGTGAGGTCAAGAATATTCTCCCTAAGGAAGTTTTGAAGGAATCAAGTGAATACTAAATAAAAGGGGCATGTTTTTCAGATACAGTCAGTAACATTTTTAAAGAATAAAGGAGGAAGTAAAGACAAAAGCAAAATAATTTATCTACCAGTCTATTATCTATCAATCAATTATCTATCTACCCATCCTTTCTGTGTGTATTTCTTTGTGTACGTGTATCTTTCCTCACACTTAGCTGTCTCCAATAGCAGTTAAATCCACAGCTTAAAATCACATATTAGACAATCTTTTTTTTATTGGTTGTTCAAAACATTACAAAGCTCATGACATATCATCTTCCATACATTTGATTCAAGTGGGTTATGAACTCCCATTTTTTTACCCCAAATACAAGTTGCAGAATCACATCGGTTACACATCCACATTTTTACATAATACCATATTAATGACTGTTGTATTCTGCTACCTTTCTATTAAAAATTTTAAGGAAATGCCTTAAAACTAAATTTTTGACATTTAGCCCCATACTATTATAAAGAGTTTTGTTAAAAGAAGCTGAGAAATTTACTTACATGAAATTTTTGGAATATTCTCTTTTCAATTTGGAAACAAGTGATGTTATCTCCTCTTTGCCTCAAGTAAAATGAGATACATTTCAAAGGGACTTCCAGGAGCTCAAGGCATGCATCTCTGCAACTTAAAGGACAAGTTTCTGATAAAAAAGGCAAAAGGTTTGGACAATTATCTTGAAATGGCAGAGTAGTAAAGAAGCCCCATGGTAGGACTAATTTAGTTATAGAAGAGAATTTCTTTCACTAAAACATCCATCAGATTTGATTAACAACAATTTTGAATCATTAATGATGAGGCTTCTCTGTAGAGGAAAGTGAATCCAACACAGTGATTACATTTTAAGATACCCAAGAGCTAAATAAGAAATTAAAAAGATCCAGTGTCCTAAGGAAATGCTTTTACATGTTCACAGATGGGTATTCTCTGAAAAAGAAAGTTATCTAATACCAAAACAAAACAGATCTGTGTAAAATAGAGACCTATATTAAGAGATTCTAAATATGATTGTAATGATGTCATCTTCTAAGCCATAGACCTTTATAATTTCTCCTTCTCCTCTGCACCAGTCATGAAGAGCAGAAACCGTAACTAGCAAATGAGTAGAAAAGGAGACTGAATAAAGAGAACACAGGCACTAATTTGAAAACAAACCTCGAAACTGCTACTTTCACATTGAGAAGAGACAAAAAATAAATAAACTACAAAATGATGAAACTGCACAGCAGCCTTAAAAATGGGAGAAAAATATTATTTAGACAGATATCAAAGTTGAAGAATCTGAATTCTTGTTTCTAAAGCATAGAGATCCCGAGAAACATGCCATGTTCAGATATGGGGTTTTTTCCCATTTTTTCTAACATTGAATTATATTTGTTGATTTTTCATATGATAAACTCATCCTCCATTTTTAGAGTATACTCCCTTTAAGCTAAAATATATTATATCTTAGTGTGGTTGGTTTTGATTGTCCTATATTTTATAGGGGGAATTTATATCTATGTTCACAAGGGATTTTGATATTCAAGTTACTTTTTTGGAGATAGCTTTAGTACTTTTGAAATCAGGGTAATACATGTGCCTTATATCCCACTTTAAACCCTACATTCTTTGATGAAAATATCTGTGTTGATTTGGCTTTACTTTTTCTTATTGTTTTCTCAAATTCAATAGTAAAACATTTAGGGTGTATATTTTATTTTTAATTGTTGATCTCATTTAAAAAGTTTATGTAAGGCTATTTAAGCTTTCTATTCAATCTAAAGTGAGTTTGGGTGATCTGTGTCTTACAATGAATTTGTCTAATTTGACCAACTTGTTAAATATGTTCATATAAATTTGTTCAATGTAAATTTGGTATAAATTTATTCTGATATCATTTTAGAACTTGAACAACCTGGTATCTTTTTATTTTTATTATTGATAATTTCTCTCTTTTGTCCCTTTCCTTGTTTTTTCTGGCTGTTGGTTGATCAATTTTATTGATTATTACAAGGACTCAGTATTGAATTTTATTGATTTTTCTGCATTTTTTTCTGTTTTCATTTTCTTTTCTCTTTGTTTTTGATTTTACCTTTATATAATATTTGTTGACCTATCATCCCATTCATGTTTATTTTTTTTCCTTAACTATTCAGTTTCTAGTTCTTTCAGTGACTAGGTACTCCAGAGATTATTTCCATTCTATAATTTCCACTTGAATCTTGTCTTAAAATTATTGCTGGCTGTCTAGTAATATTTTTTCTTTGTATGGATTTTAATATCCTAAAAGTATGTTTTGTTATATTCAATGAAGTTAGTTATAATGTCACTTCTTTATAATATGCTTAGGTATTCATTTAAAAATAAGGCATGAAAGAGAAAGGTTGTTAAACAACTTGAGAAAATAAATAGTTTGTGTCTCTGATTCAGATTATATATATATATATATATATATATATATATATATATATATATATATATACAATATTACTGTCAGACAATTCAGAAGTTCACAAAGAATACAGTAAACAAAGAAAGTTAGTTATGACACAGAGTTAAGTGCAAGTGGGACAGAGTGAAAGATGAACTTGAAGAGTAAATCATGTGCCATACTATATCATACACGAGGAGGAGAAATAAATTAAATTGAAGATGAGGGTCAATAGGAAAGAATCAGTGGAAACAAAGGCTGTGTTTTCTGAAAATATTAATAAAATTGATAAGCCCTCAGCTATGTCAAAAATGAAAGATGCAAATTATTAATATTACAAATAAAAAAGACCAACACTATAGGTCCTTTTTGACATCAAAAGAACAATAAAGGAACACTATGAAAATTTATATATGTTTCATAACCTAAATGAAATGGAGCACTTCTTTGAAATATAAAACCTACGAAACACAGAGGAAAAATAAACCTACATTTATTAAATAAACTGCACTAATAATTATTAATTTTCTACAAAATAACACACAAGTCCCAGTTATGTTCCCTACTGAATTCTACCAAAAGCAGGAAATCATAACAATTTTCCAAAATCTCTTTCATTTAACTCACGCTAAAGGATAATCTTACCCTAATATCAAAAACTAAGCAAAAATATTACAAAAAAACCCTGCAGGCCAATATCTCTCATGAATGTGGATGCAAATATGCTCAACAAAATAATGAATCAAATCTAACAACTTATAAAAAGAATTTTCTACCATGTGCAAATAGGATTTTCCCCCAAGGGATGCAAGTCTGGTTTAACATTTGAAAATCAATTAATGTAATCTATGGCCTCAACAGAAAAAAAAAAAAAAGAAGAAAAATCATAAGGTCATATCAATAGATACACAAACAGCTTTTAACAAAATCCAATTTCCAAATGTGGTAAAAACTCTTGGTAAACTGAGAATCAAAGGTGGCCTCCTCAACCTGTTAAATAATATTGATAAAATACTTGCAGTTTATATTTTTTTCTATATATCATGAAAGACTTAAAGCTTTTCAACCAAATATCAGTAGCTAGACAAGAACATTCCCTCCTACTCTTGCTTTTCAGTATTTGGCTGGAAGCAATAGTGATTGCAATAAAATAAGAAAAAGGATTGGAAGGTGCATGTATTGGGAAAGAACATATAAAAGTGACTTTATTTGTAGATAACATTATTAGTTTATCTAGACATTTCAAAATAATTAGCCAAAGTCTCCTGAAATTAACAAACACTTACCACTAAAAATGCAAGACACAAGGATACACACAAAAGTCATTAGTTTGCATATATTCCAGCAATGAACAAGTAGAATTCAAAATAATAAAGCACAACTACATTTTTATTACTGCCCCCAAAGTGAAATACTTAGGCAAAAATATTTTTTAAAATATAAGATTTTATGTACAAGATTTCAAAACATGTATAAGACTTCAAAACTCTGATAAAATTAATAAAAAGTGTCAAATAAATGGTATAATATTCCAGTTTCATTGAGAGGAAACTCATTATTGTCAAGATATCAGTTCTTTCCAAATTGATCTACAGAATAAATGCAATCTCAATAAAAATCTAAGAAAGCTACATATGTAAACCAACAGATTCATTCTAAAGTTTATGTAGAAAAGCAAAATTCCCAAATAGCCAACACAACGTTGCAGAACAACATTAGAGGACTAACACTACTGGACTTCAAAGCTTATTATGAAGTTACAGTAGTTAAGATGGAAGATTAGTGAAAGAACATATTTTCGTTAATAGAACAATAGGAAGCTCAGAAATGGAACAAAATCAAGATCATTCACTGATCTTTGATAAAGGCAGTACCACAGGGAAAATGTAGTCACTTCAATGAATCATGCTGGAACGATGGGATGTCCTAAGAAGATGTCCTTCAGTAGGTAAACAAATAAAGAAACAGTGAGATATCCTGAAAACAAAATGTTTTTCAAAACAACAACAACAACAGAAACTGGTGCTGTGGCGCATGCCTATAAACCCAGTAACTCCAGAGCAGGATGATTGCTAATTCTGGGCCATCCCCAGAAACTCAGGCCCTAAGGAAATCAGTTAGACCCTTTCTCAAAAAAAAAAAAAAAAAAAAAATGAAGAACTGGGGATGTGGCTCAGGGATTAAGCACCCTTGGGTTCAATTCCCAGTAGCAAACAAAGAAAAAAAAAAAAACTATTGATCTGTGAAAAGACAGAAAGAAAAAAAATTGAAAGCCTAGCCAGACTACATATATATCCAGACTACATATATATAATTTAATCAATATATCAGATTGAAAAAGATAAAACTCTGGAAAAAACAAAAAATAATTTTTTTACATATATAAAAGCAAAACAGGATGAAAATGGAGAGTGTAGATGAATTATAGAGTGATGCAATTTTTCCATATGATAATGTAATGATGAATCTTGTCCTTGTATAACTACCCTTACAATACATATTACCAAGAGTGACACTTGTTAACTATGGACTTTGGATGATAATAATGTGTCAACGAACATTCAATTGTTCTTAACAAATGTACCCACTGTATTGTGAACTATTGGTAATGCGGAAAGCAGGGCATTTGTGAGGGGGCATGGAGGTGATGGAGCACTTATGGGAACTTTCTGTACTTTCCACTGAATTCTGCCGTGAAGCTAAAACTATTCTAAAAATTAAAATCTATTAAACCAAATGTATGTTAAATAGATGGTCTTCAAATTCAACAATTTGTAAAATGGGTAGAGTTAAGGGGGAGTTGTAAATAAATAAATGCTATAGATTTTAATGGTTAGGCAACCTTTACAAAGTTTCAAAATAAAATGTTACATAAGGCAAAGACTTTGATACCTTTAATAATTTTCATTTACTTTCTCTATTCTATGTTTTTATAAATTTTTACTCTCCAAAAGCTTACTTATTCATTCCCCCCATGAGCTTTCATCTTATTTGAACTACCAACTAGTTATTATCACTTTTATTCCATCATTAAATAAACATACATGAATCTATCCTGACCTATTCCATGAATTTTATGTAATTTTACAACTAAATAATTATACTGAATTATAAAGGGCAAACTTATTAACCAGGGTATTTATAGCTGCTTTTATAGAGCTTTTTCATCTAACCTGTTATCAATTGTTGGAATATATGAGGAGGATATTTGAACATGGTCCTGAATGGGCTTTATAATACCATATTTTCTGTCTATCCAATTACTTTCCAGTATTCAAATATTTTATTGTCTTCTTAACTGCCAAATTCATTATCTTTCCATTCCTTCAAAAACAGTAAAACACAGTTATCACTTGGGAGAGATGAGGAAAAGATGAAGATCAGAAATTTCTAAACATTATCGATTTTCATTGACGTGTTATTCTTTTTTTTAAAATTTATTTATTTATTTTTTTATTGTTGGTCGTTCAAAACATTACATAGTTCTTAATATATCATATTTCACAGTTTGATTCAAGTGGATTATTCTTCAAATTAATACAGCATCTTGAACATATCAGGTAACCTAATATGAGAAATCAATCAATCAATTATATAACCATACAATCAAAATATTTATTTTAGGGTATACACAAGGATTTTATATCAATTATGAACACAGGTTAAATGGAGAAATTTTCTAATGTACACAGTTATTTCTGGGAGGGTGTTTTAGTCAGCTTTTTTTGTTTCTGTGAACAAAAGACCTGACAAGAACAATTTTAGAGGAGGAAAACTTCCTCTGGTTGCAGAGATCTTAATTCACAGATGGCCAAATCTTTTGCTCTTTGTTCAAGGTGAGGCAGAACATCATGGTTGAAGGGTGTGACAGAGGAAAACAGCTCAGGAAATGCCAATCAGGGAGTAGAGAGAGAATGTTTCACTTCCCAGGAACAAAATATATATCCTAAATGTGTGCCCTCAGAGATCCACCTCCTCCAGCCACAACCTACTTGCCTACAGTTACCACACAGTTACCCTATCAACAGATTAATTCACTGATAAAGTCAAGGCTCTCATAACCTGATCATTTCACCTCTAAACCTTGTTGCATTGTCTCACACATGAGTTTTGGGGAACATCTCATATCTAAACCATAAGAGAGAGCTATGAAAATTAATGAGTTAACATTTAAAAATGATTGGGAATATTTTTGATGAGATATAACATTAAAATGTCTATAACTTCAAATTGTTAATTAAATTATGTAAGGAATATTAATTTATTACTATTAAATCCAAGTACAGAGTATCCCTTCAATGTGACCTACAGAATAAAATTAGAGCTTTTACCCCTAGAAACAGCAAAGACAGTAAAAATGCATGTTTTTGCAAAGTTATGAATATGGAGTTAAGATCAAAACCAAAAATTTCTCTTTATTCAAAAGAAAAAGAACCCCCCAAAAAGTAACAATCATTTCAAAATACAATTAAAGAAATAATTTTAAGATATCAGCTAAACAGATGATTAATACAATACTCATTTGAAATACTTGATGTGCAAAATATTCAATTTGTCTAGTAAAGGGCTGGGGGAGAGGCCTAGGGAGGAGTAATTGAAATACTTTTTAAAAAATGTTTCCCTATTTAAAATATATATGACTGGCTTATGTCATTTAGTTTCTTCTTTACATGACTATAGTTGAATCCCTCATTAAAATATATCTTGACTTCTCTATTTAAAAAAAATCATCCAAGTCAACAAATTGAACTTCTAGATTTCATGCTAAGTCTAGAAAACCTAAAAAATTCCATGATTTTTTCCTTAATAATAACACAACAAAGTTTTTCCATTGCTAGCTATAATTGCATCAGAAAGTCTTTTGCAACTTTTTCTTATTTTAGGAAGAGAAAAATAAAGATTATTTTAAAGTAATTTTCACCAGCCAGACTAGGATTGACTATAGTTACAGTTTCTGAGGTCAATTATACATACTCTTAAAAGGATTAGAAGACTACGGAATCCACCAGGGTGCCTGGGGCAAAATAAATCAGGAGTCACAAATATTCTTCTCAATTTCAAATTTTCTTTCCTCTTATGAGGTAGTCAGAATTTCCTTCTGTACTTTCTGAAATTGTTGGGTTGTGGCCTGAGCCTGGAGCAAAGGCACTAGAGAGAATTATTAAGGTAAATACTTTCTGGAAGACTCTGGATAAGTAAGCCTTAAGGTAATTTTCAGCTGTGATATATCCTTGTTATAATAGCTCACAGAAAATTATCTCTGCCTCTATGGGAAATTCCCAAAATCAATGAACTGTGAACTAAATCCCTGAAGGATTATATAATTCAATTAAGTGGCAAAGGATGAAGAAGACTGACACACATGGGGAAATAGCATAATATTAAAATAATTACAAAGACAGTAGAATATAAGGCATAATGGAAATGGTGAACAAAGAATGTATGAGAAATAATAAAGTAAGATTAACAGGATACATTAATGTCTTTGTGATAAATATATGACATATTTCAACATATACCCCTAGATTATGGGGGGCATTCAGTTCTATGTGAGAATATGACATGACCCTGTGGGTTAAAGGCACACACAAGGGACAGGCCCAAAATCACAACAAAAGGAAATGAAGTAACCACACTTTGTCTATAGAAATGTGGGATTTTTCATTGTTGAATGTGAATTGATGGTATAGGAATCTATGAAACACTTCATACCGTTTACTAAATCAATACACAGAGCAGAATCCTAAAGAATACCCATTTAGAAGTTATGGACAAAAAAAGAAAAGCCTTTTAATTAAGATTAGATTCTATGATACAGCATAATCATGAAGACTTTCAACAAATAAATCCCTAGGTTCATGACTCAGTCAATATTATGTGGGGGATCAGTATTTTTTTTTTCTTACACCAAAATTAGATGACTCTGCTGTGTCCAATTGATAAGCATGCCCTTGGGGATTCAGGATTATCTAAAGACAGCTCATAAGTAGTCAGTCTTAAAAATAATATGGAAGAATTCAGGAAGCCAAGAGGAAATAATTCTTTAGGTAAGGAAGTAAGGTTACTACTGATAGTTAGTATGGACTTGAGCAATTTAAATTCTAATAAGAATAGAAGGAGAATTTGAAGATATCAGAAAGAAAGACAATAAGTGAGAGATTAAGACCCTAAAGATATAGAAAAGGGCAAAAGGCTGAGAGATGAGTCTTCAACAGGAGAATGGACAAATGACCCAGATAGAGACTTGTTGTAATTTTGAGTATAGAAGATTTGAACTAATCAGTTTACAACATATGAAAAATAATTGCCTAAGAAAACAAAGTAGAACTTACAGAAAGCTTTGAAAATTATTTTCTTTTTGGGGGGTGGGTACCAGAAATTCAACCCAAAGCACTTAACAACTGATCCAAATTCCCAGCCCCTTTTTAATTTTTTTTTATTTTTTTAATTTTTATTTATTTTTTTATTGATTGTTCAAAACATTACAGAGCTCATGATATATCATCTTTCATACATCTGACTCAATTGGGTTTTGAACTCCCATTTTTACCCCAAATACAGATTGCAGAATCACATCTGTTACACACTCACATTTTTACTTAATGGCATATTAGTGACTGTTGTATTCTGCTACCATTCCTATCCCCTACTATCCCCCCTCCCCTCCCCTCCCATCTTCCCTCTCTACCTCCTCTGCTGTTGTTCAATTCTCTCCCCCTTTTTTTCCCTCCCCCTTGCCCCTCACAACCTCTTATAATTTTGTGTATCATTGAAGGTCTCCTACCATTTCCATATGCTTTCCCTTCTCTCTCCCTTTCTATCCCCGCATTCGTCTTTGTTTACTGTTAGTCTTTTCCTCATGCTCTTCCTTCCTGTTCTGTTCTTAGTTGCTCTCTTTATATCAAAGAAGACATTTGGCATTTGTTTTTTAGGGCTTGGCTAGCTTCACTTAGCATAATCTACTCTAATACCATCCATTTCCCTGCAAATTCTATGATTTTGTCATTTCTTAGTGCTGAATAATACTCCATTGTGTATTGATGCCACATTTTTTTATCCATTCATTTATTGAAGGGCATCTAGGTTGGTTCCACAGTCTAGCTATTGTGAATTGTGCCGCTGTAATCATTGATTTGGCCGTATCCCTATAGTGCGCTCTTTTAAGGTCCTCAGGGAATAGTCCGAGAAGGGCGATAGCTGGGTCAAATGGTAGATCCATTCCCAGCTTTCCCAGGAATCTCCATACTGCTTTCCAAATTAGCCTCACCAATTTGCAGTCCCACCAGCAGTGTACAAGTGTACCCTTTTCCTCACATCCTCGCCAGCACTTGTTGTTGTTTGTCTTCATAATGGCTGCCAATCTTACTGGAGTGAGATGGTATCTTAGGGTGGTTTTGATTTGCATTTCTCTGATTGCTAGAGATGGTGAGCATTTTTTTCATGTACTTGTTGATTGATTGTATGTCCTCCTCTGAGAAGTGTCTGTTCAGGTCCTTGGCTCATTTGTTGATTGGGTTATTTGTTATCTTATTGTTTAATTTTTTGAGTTCTTTGTATATTCTGGATATTAGGGCTCTATCTGAGGTGTGAGGGGTAAAAATTTGTTCCCAGGATGTAGGCTCTCTATTTACCTCTTTTATTGTTTCTCTTGCTGAGAAAAAACTTTTTAGTTTAAGTAAGTCCCATTTGTTGATTATTGTTATTAACTCTTGGGCTATGGGCGTCCTGTTAAGGAATTTGGAGCCCGACCCCACAATATGTAGATCGTAGCCAACTTTTTCTTCTATCAGATGCAGTGTCTCTGATTTGATATCTAGCTCTTTGATCCATTTTGAGTTAACTTTTGTGCATGGCGAGAGAAAGGGATTCAGTTTCATTTTGTTGCATATGGATTTCCAGTTTTCCCATCACCATTTGTTGAAGATGCTATCCTTCCTCCATTGCATGTTTTTAGCCCCTTTATCAAATATAAGATAGTTGTAACTTTGTGGATTAGTCTCTAAGCTGCTCAGACAGAGTCTCACTAAGTTGCTAAAGTTGACCTTGGTCCAGAATAGCTAAAACAATTCTTAGCAATAAAAGTGAAGCATCTAGCAATTAAAGAAATGCAAATTAAAACTACATTGAGATTTCATCTCACTCAAGTCAAAATGGCAAAAACCAAATATACAAGGGATATACAGTGATGCAGCCACATCAGTGTTTATGTCAACTCAACCCACAACAGCTAAGTTATGGAACTAAGTTTGGTGCCTTTCAACAGATGAATGGATAAAGAAAATATAGTATATATACCAAATGGAATATTACTTAATCACAAAAAGAATGACTTTATAAATTTTTCTGGTAAATGGAGGTATCTGGAGACTATCATGCTAAGTGAAATAAGCCAGTCCCACAAAAAAAAAAAAATCAAAGTTTGAATGCTCTTTCTGATATATGGATGCTAACGTATAACAAGGAGGAGGGTGATAGAAGTTCAGAGGATTAGACAAAGGGGAATGAAGAAAAGGGAGGGGGAAATAAGAATAGGAAAGACAATGGAATGAGTCAGATATAACTTCTCTGTGTTCATATATAAATAACCACAGTGAAAACTCTACATCATGTACAAGCACAATAATGTTATCCTACTTAGAATAAATTATATTCCATTTATATATAAAATGTCAAAATATACTCTACTGTCATGTATATCTAAAAAGAACAAATTAAAAAATTTGAAATTAGAAATATATATATTTGGCCTTAAACTGTTATACTCCTTCCTTATCCTGAGTCACTGGGATTACAATTATCTACCACCATTTTCTATTGAAATATGAATTTAACATGGAGAGAAATATACATTCTCTCTACTTATCTGAAAATATGTGATATTTTCAGCATTCCTCAACCAGTATAGGACAAGTGACTCAATCTAGTTTCAATGTTTTGCTTTATATTTATTCTGAAAAGGCAGTGGAACATTGTTGAGAAAATCAAGTCTGGACTGTATAAGGAAGGGAGTTGTTAGTGCACAACTGAATATATAAAAATTAAGTGGTGCACAAATTTTGTGGTAATATAGAAGAAAATATTTCAAGATTGAAGGGATTCAGATCTAAAGATGACTCATACAGTCATACAGCTAAGTGAATATTTAGCATTATCCAGTGGGTGAAAGTATAGAGGGGTCCATCTTGTAAATCATTTAAAAATAGAGTTACACACACTACCCTTTTCTCATCATTCCTTCTCAGGAACAGGTACAAATCTTGGTTACCAAAAAAGCGGAAATGTAGGGATTTTATTTGCACTAATAGGATAAATTTCACTCTGCCTGGAGTTTATAATTTCATTATCATTGTCATTTCTCTGAGACCAAAATTTGCTCCTCGGTCCCTTTAAAATATAGATTTAGTTAATGAACACATTATATCAGTTCTTAACCAACCAAAGCATCATCCTCTACATATTTTCACTTCTATCACCTGAAAATATAACAATCTGCCACAATCTCTAACAGTATGTTCACCAAATTTATTGATATAGTTTTCCTTTTTCTGTCTTCTAATATCTAAACACCTGCATGCAAGGTATTGACAGAGTATGTATGAGATCTTAACGGGTCTCAGTGTTAAATTGGACACACAGGATTACTCTCTCTCTCTCTCTGTCTCTCTCAACCTTTCAAATTTTAATGCCTGATAATGTAACAATGCACAATTGTGTTCCTGTACACTGTATGTGCCTACCAATGTACCAAGTAGCTGGAGTTTATGTGATAAGGGCAAATAAAGTCCCTATGTCTCCACCTTCTTTTTCTGGAAAACAGAATTTGTAGCTGTTCCAGGCATGGAGTGGTGAGCAGAGGGTAGAGATTATAACTCTATTTAGAAATTCTCTGCAAGATGGAGCCCTATTAAGCATAGCAGATTTCATTATTCTGCATTTTGCTCATATATTTATTTGAGTAAAGAAGAAATATTCCCTTGGGATAAAAAGAGATAATTTTCAGTCTTAAGTTATTGTGATAAGTAAATCTTGTGACATTTCAAACCTTATCCTGTGACACTAGTGACCTTACTGTTGAGGCTTAAAGCCTTTAGCAGAGTTCATTTACATAGAATGTTGGTTATTAATAGCACATTCTTATGAAGTTAGATTAAATTATTATTATTTTTAACCAGAATATAAGTGGAAATGATGACCTTAAATTTTGAACGTGAAGATGGTTTCTACAGTTATAGTAGGGGAAAGTAAGAGACAAAGACAAGACTAAAAATAATTGAATGGCTAATGATCCATATTTGAAAGATCAAGAGACTCTTCATGATGTAGTAACACTTTTTCAAATTCTCAGTGCCCTAACCCCTGCTGCATAAATTGAAATCCCACACTGCTTATGTTTTTCGATAAAATCAATAGCTCACAGGAGATTTTATGATTTTTTTTTTTGAGGCTGACAACCAATGGGGAAATCACCTAACTCTAAAAATTTAAAACAATCATAAAATGTGAAATCTTTGCTCTTTGTTAGACTTATTTAATTTTTGTTATCTAGTAATACTGTAACACAGTGAAAAAATTAATTTGAAAATGAGAAAGTAGTCGAACATTTGAGGATTTCTCTACATTACTGGTCAGTCATCTATACAATTCTGAGCAGGCTACTTCAGGGTGACTGATTAAATGGAAGAGGAGAAATAAGTTGTTCCTACATCATGACATGGGCAAGCTGCCCATTGCTCCAAGATTACTTCGTTCAGATATGGAATCAACCTAGTAAGAATGAAATCACTACTACATGCATGTAATGTAAATGAGGATTTTTAAACTAATTTTCAAACTAAAAAGATGTAGAAAACCAAAATAACCACTTACTGTTTATTTTGTCTCCTATGGCATTACTTTATAAAGTTCTTCTGGCATAGTTATAAAAGAAAGTAGGCTATTTAATTTACTATGCACTACCCCTATCACTCAGTACAAATTCATCCTGAGGAAGCAGTGAAGACAAATAGAAAGTTTCTTAAGAATATGTAACTATATTGGACACAAGAGTGAGTAAACTATTAAAGTATTGAATATATAAAATAACTTCCACTTTAAAAAGTCATTTCTGAAGATATTGTTATTAAATGGGTTCTAATGTGTTTCTTTCAAATGAGTTTGGCAATTGCAAGAGAGCTTTCATTTCTTTATGCTCCCAACTCATGTTGCTTTCTTTCTACCACAGCACAAGAAGACTAAACTCTTTGACAATGACACATTTTGCCATAGCTCCAGTTCATGTTTGAAAACAATCAATGTATTGTGTCTACTCATGGTGGTATGAGACAAAGTGAGAAGCAATGTGGACTTGCTGTCACAGGATCTGGTGATTTGAATGCCTGTCAGTAAAATCAATGAAACCCACTCTCCTGTTCTTTTGCTTTAACCTTTCTTTCAGAGGGAGGCCATAATAAAAAGTTTTAGTATTGAGCAAACTTTGAAAGCTTACAAATAACAACTAAAGAGCAAGAAGCCTATATGCCAATGGTATATTAAATTTACGTGTTCTTAAATAATATCTAATATATTCCATTATTGGAATATTTTGTTTTATCCCAATTAATCACAATAAGATAGATTTACATCAACTGACAAATTAAATCATATTAGAAATGAGAAGGAGTCAAAATGAGGTAAGGCCAAAAGGGAGAGGGGTTAATCAGTGTTAAATATGCCCATACTGTAAAATTGTAGTAATTTTTTATTATTTTATTAGTAGTTTTCTATTTGGAAACCTAAATAAATCAAATACTATGCTAAATACTTGCATTAGCATTAACCCTCAATCTCAGTTTCTATCTAGCTATTACTTAGAATATCACTTTAAATATATATATATATATATATATATATATGTATATAGCAATGAATCACAAACATTTTCTCTTTTATTATTAATTTAATATATAAAACTTAGTTAAAATTTCTTAGATTTAATGTTTATTTTTTTTTAATTTTTATTGTTGGTTGTTCAAAACATTACATAGTTCCTGACATCATATTTCACACTTTGATTCAAGTGGGTTATGAACTCCCATTTTCACCCCATATACAGATTGCAGCATCACATCGGTTACACATCCACTGTTTTACATATTGCAATACTAGTGCCTGTTGTATTCTGCTGCCTTTCCTATCCTCTACTATCCCCCATCCCCTCCCCTCCCATCTTCTCTCTCTACCCTATCTACTGTAATTCATTTCTCCCCCTTGTTTTTTCCCCCTTTCCCCTCACTTCCTCTTTTATGTAATTTTGTATAACCATGAGGGTCTCCTTCCATTTTTATTTTCTCAACACATTTTTTCAATAAATGGTTTATCTAAATTGCTGGGGCTCATTGAACTCAGAGGCTTATACCTATAATCCCAGTAACTTGGAGGCTTAGATAGAAGGTACATAAATGAAGCCAGCCTCAGTGAGGCCTGAAGCAACTTCGTGAGATTCTGTCTTTAAAAAAAAAGCTGGATATGTAGCTCAGTGGTTTAATACTAGTATCAAAAAGTAAACAAACAAATAAATAAATAAATAGATTTCTGAGGCTGGCCTAAAACTTTTCTTTCTTTCTTTTTCTTTTCTCTTTTTTCTTTTTCTTTTTCTTTCTTTCTTTTTTTGTACTCTGAATTGAATCCAGGAACGCTAAACCACTGAGCCACATCACCAGCCCTTTTCATATTTCATTTAGAGACAAGGTCTCACTGAGTTGCTTAGAACCTTGCTAAGTTTCAGAGGCTGGCTTTGAACTCATGATCCTGCTGCCTCCCCAGTTGTTGAAATCATGTCCTCAAATTTTAATCTCCCTCCGTCAGCCTCCAGAGTCTTTGGGATTACATGTGTGTGCCATCATGCCTGGAAACACATGCATGTGGGTATGTCTGTGTGTGTATGTGTGTGTGTTTATAGGTATATGTCTTATTAATGATAGATTACATGTATTATATATTACATAATTTGTAATTCATGCTTCACTAATAGCATGATACATTTTGGGCCCCCAAGCTATTTTTTCCTCCAGATTCTCTTCCAATCTGCATATAGAAAAATATATAGCTCTATATGTAGAATAGTTGCAGGAAGTAAGGAATTCAGTTTCATTTTTTTAAATGACTGTTTGGTGGGAAATCTTTAAATGATATCAGACTGAGAGTCAAGTAAGAAAATTTTATTTTGTTAAACTACAGAAATTTAGGAGTTGATTTTACAACAGTTAGACTTTTTAGACTTACCTAAGAGCTAACTTCTGGTTTCATTCTCCATCCTCAGTGCTTCAAATACTTTAGTGAATGTCATAGTTAAATGGATAAAGTGTTGATGGCAGTGATCATCTGAACACACTGATATGATGCATGCTACTCACCGTTTTAGAGGGAAGACAGATGATGTCTTTTCCAGCCACTCTGAATCTCTTCAGACATGATTCTTTTATTGGCTCTACTTGGCCAAACCTTGTACTAGTTATTGAAAAAAAGGACTTAGAGTATTTTGATTGGTCAATTTGATTCAGACTCCCCTCCCTGGATTGAGATCAGAGTGGACCTGTTTGGGAGATGGTCAACATTTCAAGTAGAGGAGAGCTTTGGGTCTCAGAAAAAGAAGAAAGGAATGGCAAACAAAAAACCCAGATATCTATTAAAAATTATGGTATCCATGTTTCTTTTGTTATCTGTCAGGAAAAATCTAAGAACAAAAACGAAATGAACATTTTAACCAATTTTATATCTATTGAATCTAAAAAGATTGCAGCATTTTATTTTTTAAATAATTTTTTAAATTTCATTTCACAAAGAAAAGGATTTCAATTAACAACAATTCTTCCGCAAAAGATAGCTTGCCAAGAACTATACTATCACTTCCAAACTTTTTTTCCACCTGCAAAGAAAAGTTCTATTTGAACTCATCAAAATGCTTCTTATGTTTAAAATAAATTGTAGTATACACTAACTTCCTCTGTGTTGATAAACATTATCACTTTGCTTTCATTCTTATCTGATATTTTGATGATTTCTGTATCTAATTAGATTAAAAATATAGATATTATTCACTTTTCTCAAAAGTGTCAAGCATATTTCATATGAATGAAGCACACTTACTGCAGTAATGAAAGAATAATATATATATGCTGTGTATATTATACATAGCAGATATATATTAGCATCTACTCTTACACAGATATTAGCCAACCTAGAATTTTTTCCAATATTAGTATAAAATAATAAATCTATTATTTATTATCTATTCTTCAAATATGTAATATACACTTTCAGAACTATATTAACTGTTGATATGTAGCCTGTAGAGACATTTTATTTCAAACAAATACCTGAAAAAATTATTTATTTGGATATGTATCCTTATTCTCTTTTTATTTCTAGACATTAAATTTCCACATATTAAATTACACCATCTTCAAATCCTAGATTTGTATTTCAGTGGTTCCATGCATTTTAAATATTTAAGCAGCTTAAATCTTGTCCTTGTTCCAAGTATTAAGTAACACTCGGTAAGTTGGTGAGTCATATGGCAAGTGCTGAATGAGAAAAAGTCATCCAAGGTAACCAGCATACTTTTGGGACTTAGAACAGTACTTGGACCTATTTTAGTACTCCACTAATATGAAAAAAAAAAAAAAGAAGCCAAGCAGGGAAGGAGAGAAGAACGGAAGGAAAGAAAGAGAGAAAAATGGTAGAAAAGAAACGAGAGAAATCATTCATACTGTTACTTGATAGAAGGAATTAGGCATCTTCTCCTTTGATAAAAACATCATGAGAATGGGAATAACCATGATTTACTCAGTTCATAAACATGCATCTTCTTAAAAAACATGCAAAAGATCTACTCTATGTACCAAATTTTTTGGAAATATATCTACATAATTCACTTAAAAATGTTTAATGGATTAGCTTAATATACCATACATATTTTATGTTCCTATTTTGTTGTATTAATGGAAACATGCATATTTACATAATTTGTAGAATGTCAATATCTACTTTTAATAATACTTAAGACATATTACCTTTATTATCATTGTTCTTGAACAAATTCAGAAAAAATCTGTAATGATACAAAATAAATTCCTTCACTTATGTTAGTCATCTGTTCTCACATATTTTAAATAAATAACTGTCATACATTTGAATGAAGTTTAGTGTGTTGATGACATATTACCTAAACTTTGCCATCAACTACAATCAAGATAATTCATAGTGAAATTTTGCTAAATCATGAAAAAATTATTTGCAAAATGAACAATGGTTATTCATCGAGACATTTAACTTTTCTTAAAGTAAACAGAAAACTAGAAAAAAATCTTTAAATAAAATCAATACATTTAAAAGTATCCTTCATGAGTATAACATTGAATTTGTATATCATTTTGGGTAGTATAAGCATTTGAACAAAACTAACTCTTCTAGCATATCAAGTTAGTGACGGCCTATAATTCCAGACACTCAGCAGAGAGAAGCAGGAGAGTCCCAACTTTAAGGCTAGCTGGACAATTTAGAAAGACCCTGTTTCAAAATAAAAAAATATCTAAATAAATGAAAAGAGCTGGGGATGTAACTCAGCAGTAGAGCACCCTGTTTTCAACCCTGAAAACTAAAAAAAAAAATAATTCTTCTAATCTAAAACATTGGTTAATTTTGTTTTATTTTTATCTTCTCTCATTGTTTTATTATATTATAACTTTCAATACATAATCCTTTCACCTCCTTGGTTAAATTTATTTCTAAGTATCTTATTATTTTGACAATTTTGTAAATGTGTATTCTTTCAAATTACTTTTCAGATAGCTCATTGTTATTGTATAGAAATGCAACTGATTTTTGAATATTGATTTTGTATGCAGTGAATCTACTGAATTCATTTATGAGATCTAATGGTTTTGTTTATTTATTTACTGTAGGCTTTAGGTCTTTCTACTTATAATATTATGTTATCTGTAAAAGGATAATTTTACTTCCTTTTTCATTAGAATGAATTTATTTCAACTTTTATTTTATTTACTTTTTTTTCTTTGCTTAACTTCTTATTTAGGATTTCCAGAACAAGGTTGAGTAAAATTGGTGAGAATGAGAATCAGCAATCAGAATATTATGCTATTGGCATAAAGACAGATATACATACCAGTGGAATGACAGAAAGAGGGTACAATTAAACACACCTATGTAGTCCACTGGGCTTCAGTGAGGCTACCAAGTACTCAAAGGGAAAAGATAGCTTTTCAACAAAAGATGTTTGGAAAACTATATTCATATGTAAAAAATATCATTGTATATCTATATTTCTTGATACGCAAAAATAAATAAATAAATTAATTAATTAATTAAAGCCTTCAAGGTAAGATCTTAAATTCCAAAACTCACACAGGAAAACATGGTAATGAAATTCCTAACATTGGTCTTAGAAATTATTTATGGATATGATATCAGAAGCACAGGCAACAAAAGTAAGATTTGACAACTCAAAGTACATTAAACTAAAATGGCTCAATAGTAAAGGAAATAATCAACAAAATTTAAAGAAAAACTGTGGAATGGCAGAAAATATAGTATATTTGTTACATTAGGGAATAATAGTCTAAATAGAGAAGCTCCTACAAATGATTAAAAAATGGATGAATGTCTTGAGTAGACATTTCTTCAAAGATATGTAATTGCCAATATATACATAAAATCTACTCAATTAGATGTGAAATGCAGATTTAGAGAGTTTTAGTAGAGAATGAACCTTCTGAAACTTAATTGGACAGAACTCATTACTTGCATTTATTTTTCTGGTAGAAGAAAAGGTAAATGAAAAATCAAACCAACAGTGAGATATGAAGTCACACCTGTTAGAATGTCTATTGTTTATTAAAAAATGATAACAAGTTTGGCAATGATAGGGGAAATTCGAAACCCTTTATATTATTGGTGGGAATGTAAAATTGTATCATGGTGATGCTTCTACAGAAAATAGTATGGAGGTCTCTCAATTAAATTAAAACTGGCTGCCTGGATCGGTGGTGCACACCTGTAACCCCAGTGGCTTGGGAGACTGAGGCAGGAGGATTGAGATTTCAAAACCAGCCTTACTAACAGGGAGGTTCTAAGCAACTTAGTAAGAACCTGGTTCTAAATAAAATGCAAAGTAGGGCTAAGGATGTGGCTCTGTGGTTGAGTGTCCCTGAGTTCAATCACAGGAGCTCCCACCCCCCATAAAAATCAAAATGGAACTATAACATTATACAACAGTTTCACTTCTAGCAATTTGTATGTCCATCATATCTCAGTAAATAATTAAAAGTTTTAAAAAAGAATGTACTCAGTCAAATAATTTGTATAGCAATCAAATATTCAAAATATTTTGGATAAATGGAGTATGTTATTTTAAGTACATCCACAATTGGTTAAAATGTCATAATTTAAAATCATTAATTAACTCATTACTTGAATTGATATTTCTGGTAGAAGAATTAAAAAGAAAATACAAATAAAGTGTACTAGAAAGAATAAATATAAGTCATGAGGATATTTTACCTAAACAAAAATAAGCATGCACAAACACACACATGCAGGTACAAGCAAAAACAGTTATATCTAACAAGTTGAAAGTATTATTTTAGCAGAAATAATTCAGTGAAGATAGTAACCAAATCCCATAAAAGGATTTAAATAAACTAAGACAGAGGAGCACAACTCAGCACTCTATAAATTTGCATCAAATTGTGTCTGGAGGCAATATGCAGAAAATTGATAAGCAAATAAATAAAAATATTAAACAAGTAAGAATACATTGTATTTTTGAAATAAATATTCTGATAAAGTTAACCAGATATACCCCCTCTGTGAAATTTATCAAATGCATTTATACAGGTATCCAAATAAATATGGAAGCAAGCAGTTCTGATTGACTTGATAACCTGATATGCAGAAGGCTGTGTTAACCATCAGTAGTGCACTTGATTTGGATTTTAATTATAGTGAAATTCCCTCCAACAAGATAAGCATATGACACATTTTTAAGAGTAACATTATTGGGCTGGGGATGTGGCTCAAGCGGTAGCACGCTCGCCTGGCATGCGTGCGGCCCGGGTTCGATCCTCAGCACCACATACAAACAAAGATGTTGTGTCTGCCAAATACTAAAAAATAAATATTAAAAAAATTCTCTCTCTCTCTCCCTCTCTCTTTAAAAAAACAAAAAAGAGTAACATTATTAATCCAAATGGAGAAATTCTTGATCCTAAATCTCATTAAGAGCAAAATATGACATCATAGAATATAATATCAAGTACAGGAGCTTATTTGTTTCATAGGTCTAATGACCTATCACTTTCAGAACTCTTTCTATATTATGATTCTTTTAAAATAATCTGCAAAAATTAGCTATATTTATTAAAAGTGTTGATTTGGGGTGTCATTAAAAGTAAAATGTTAGATTGAATATAACTTGTCATTAAAGTATCATATTATACAGCTTGATAATATTTGTAATATGTGCTATATTCAGAAAATACACTATTTTCCTTCAAAGAAAAGACACCAACTTACTATATTCTACATTGGGGATAAATATTGAAAATTCAGGCTGAGTTAAGGAAGCTAAAGCTAAAAGATTCCATACTGCATGCTGCTGAGGAGTAGGAGGCATGGCTTGACAGGCAAAGCATGAAGGTGTGCTGGTATGATTGCTCTGAATGTTACAAAGGGGTGCAGCTCACAATGGAGAAAGACTATTCCAAACTTCACCCAGCAGCACACTTAATTATGTGTTCAGTATCCTTAATAGGAAGTGGATAATAATAAAGAAAGTATATTATATAAGTAAGTACCCAGTAATAAATAATATTTAGGTATAAAATTGCTACAAGCAAGTATTGTTTTCTAGTTATTTTCCTGCAAATTTATTTAGCAGACTCAAAACTACTCTGTACTGTGAATTTGAGAAAATGAATAATTATTTTAAAGACAATGGCATTATCTATTTTCATTCTTAGAAAAAGAATTTACAAAGTTTCTTTAAAAAGGAGTAATATTTGAATGATCTATGGGATGTTGGTTTAGAGCTATAGAAATTCAAATATTAAATAGAATTAAAAACAAACTATTAGTGAATATATAAATATATATGTACATGCATACAATGTTTTATAGTTATAAAAATATAGAAATAAGGAAATTAGATGGTTGGTAGATGATATACATATATCCCATCAGTACTTTTGTCTTCTGAGAAATTTTAGAAGCAGCAGAAAGTAGAAATTTGTGCACTAGTGTCAAGATCTGGGTTTATAGATATCATTTTCAAGTATAAGGTATCTGGGCTTTTTAAATGTTTGAATGATCCCTGAGTCTTTCAGAACTAGATTGTAGAAAAACATTTATAAGTTACCAGCATCTTGCAAGTGAAGTAACTAAGTAGACATCAAATAAGGGTACATCAAAAAGGTCAGGGAGTCAGCTTACAGGGGCTTCCACTGGCCATATGTGGAGCAAGTGAAGAATTAAAATATTATTGGTTGATACTTTCTCATATCTAATTTTATGGTCAAGAGATAGGCTGAATTTCTGGCAATAATTCCTAATGGTGCCAAAAATCAATATAACTGAACTATCAGCTCTTAAGAGTAGGTACATCATTTCCTGATTGATTGATTGATTGATTGACTGAATTTTTTAGATTAACATGGGACAGCCCTAGCTCTCAACATTCATTAATATATGTACCCTAGTTGCATAGTCTTCTACTTTTTTTGCAATCAGTTAATACACATGTTCAAACTTCAAACCAACACTTGGTTTTCATTATATTATACAATTGTCTTGTGATTTTTCAAAAAGGTCTGGTAATTCATATCTGAAGACACGTTTCTTAATGGCAGTCTCACTAAAATGTCAGGGAATATAGAGTAAGAAGGCCTAGACTTGAATTTTGGTTCTAATACTTTAAAGAGCCCTGTGATATTAGAAAAAATTACTTAACCTTTAACATTTATAATAGCTAAAATTGTGAGCAAGAGAATAGCAATCACATCTACTATCAATTTCTCACAGTTTGTGTGAAAGTTGTTGGAGATTTCTTCATAACCATGTGAACTGATTTAACTTAAGCTCTCCTTAAGGCCCTGACAAAACTTCTCTTTCATAAATGAAGCTTCAATTTTTCAAGTATTTTTGTCTATTTATATATTTTTATGGAATACCAATGAGAAAGAAAATATCTCTAAACATTTCTAAAAACGTTTTATATAATTGACCCAAATTTTGATTAATATTCAAGTTCAGGTAATGAGTTCTACTATTGTGCCTCAGAGGAATATGACTATAGTTCACAATAAACTGTTATATATTTTATCAATAACTAGAAAGAGAATTCTGAAGGCACTAATCAGAAAATAATGGTAAATAAATGGAAATGATAATTATCCAGATCAGATTTGATCAATACTCATTGTATATATGTATTGAAATATCACACTGTTATCTCATAAACATATGAATTATTTGAAATTATTATGAATTATTATATATTCACAAAAACAAATAATTGAGATAGAAATGTCAACTACATTAATTGTATACTGCATACATGTATCAAATTTTACACTAAAACCCATGAATTTATACAATTAAAATAATAAAAAGAGAATAGCAAAACAAATCAAGTAAAAATGCTTTGAATTCATTTACTAGTTCTAGAAGTTTTTTGGTAGAAACATTTGGGTCCATTAGGTATAGGATCATGTCATCCACAAATAGTGCTAATTTCAGTTCTTCTTTTCCTATTTTTATGCTTTAATTTCTATCATCTGTCTTATTGCTCTGGCCAGTGTTTTAAGAACTATGTTGAATAGGAGTGGTGAGAGAGGGTATCCCTGTCTTGTTCCATATTTCAGAGGGAATGCCTTCAATAGCAGCACAATTCACAGTAGCTAGACTGTGGAACCAACCCAGATGCCCTTCAACAGATGAATGGTTAAAAAAAAATGGCATTTATACACAATGGAATATTACTCAGCACTAAAAATACCAAAATCATGGCATTTGCAGGGAAATGGATGGCACTAGAGCAGATTATGCTAAGCGAAGTTAGCGAATCCCTAAAAAAACAAATGCCAAATGTCTTCTCTGATATAAAGGAGGTGACTCAAAACAGAGTAGGAAGGAAGAACATGAGAAGAAGATTACCATGAAACAAGGAAAAGAGGTGGAAGGGAAAGGGAGGGAGAAGGGGAATTGTATGGAAGATGGAAGGAGACCCTCATGGGTTCACAAAATACATATATGTGGGAAGGGGAAGGGAAGAAAAGAAGAGAGAGAGAGAGAGAGATAAGTGTCACAGTAGAATGGGTAGAGAATAGTGATGGGAGGGAAGGGGAGGGGAGGGGGGGAGGGCAGCAGAATACAACTGACACTAGGATTGCTGTATGTGTACACATGGATGTATAACCAATGTGATCCTGCAATCTGTACACGTGGAAAAATGAGAATTCATACCCTATTTGAATCAAATGTATGATTGTCTTGAGCAACTAATAAAAAAAATCAATTTCTCCAATTAAAAAATGCTTTGAAAAGTCAACAAGTATTTATTGAGCATCCTCAATGTTAAATATTCTCTTTTTTCCCTCTCATTATCTAATCTCTCTCTTTTTCATTTGTTCTTTTTAGATATACATGACAGTCAAGTGTTATTTTGACATATTATACAAATATGGAGTATAACTTACCCTAGTTAACATCCCATTCTTGGGGTTGTACATGAAGGGAGCTTCACTGGTTGTGTATTCATATATGAACATGAGAAAGTTATGTCTGATTCATTCTACTGTGATTCATTCTACTGTCTTTCCTATTCCCATTCCCACCTCCATTCTCTTCATTGCCCTTTGTCTAATGTAAGGAAATGTTCAAGATTCTATGTAACATACGAAGAGGGGTTCAGACAATATTTATAGATAGAAGAATGAATTTTTGTTAACATTGACATAAATAAAATAACTGAAAAATTTTTTGAAAAAATACAAGATAGTCATTTTAGATTTCATTATAAAGATATATATATATATATCTTTATATATATATATATATATATATATATATATATATATATATAAACTTAAGCATGCATTTCACTGATAGTTTATATCAAATACCCAAATAAAATATGGTTTGATTCATGCACTTGTCAATGAAATGTTAAATTGTGTTTTGTCATAATGTCCACTCAAAAAGATTTTGTAAATCAGTTTTCATACTGAAATGTTATTGTAATATCCTATGGTATTATTCCAGAATATTCAAAGTGAACTCTAATTTTTTTGTCTTTAAGATAATATAAATAAATGCAAATATAATGCCATGTTCTATTACAACATGTTAACAATGAATTCAAACATTCTTATAGCTGAAAGAATGTCATAGCCTAAAACTAATAAGTTTGAATTATCTTAATTATTTACAAACCTATACTGTGGATATATTTCAAACTGTACAAATGTGGTTTTATTTTGAATTGCAGATACTGTGTACTTGTAAACACATTTCAGTTTATTTTTTCTCTTAAAGTCTAAATTTTAAAGACAGAGAATTTTTTTAAAAATAGGAAAATTATTTCAAATTGCTTTATTCATTCTATTGTGGACATACTACAGATCTCAAAAATCTTATTCATAATTAAGAAATCCAAAAGCCCTAAAAATTGAAAGATTTATTTTAAAAGTTTTCAGTAAAACTTAAATAGGTGTAATATGTAACTCTTACTGATCTAGGCAATATGCAATCTTTTAAAAATCTCAGCTAGTTTGAATATTAATTATTTTGTTCCAAAATATTAAAGGATTAGTTTAATGTGTACTACTCCCTGGATGCATTACATAATCTATACTTTACTGCTTTTATTACAACTATGAAATATTGTGAATTCTGCTGAGTGTGGTGGTACATACTTGTAATCCCAGTGGCTCCAGAGGGTGAGGCTGGAGGATTGCCAGTTCAAAGCCAGCCTCAGCAACAGCAAGGCATTAAACAACTCTAATAGAGACAGGTTCTCTAAATAAAATACAAAAAAAAGGGCTGCGGACATGGGTAAGTTGTTGATTGTCCCTGAGTTCACTCCTTATATAAAAAAAAAATAAAGAATGAATGAAAAGAAATACTATGAATTCTAACAAACATCATGCCCTGATATTTTAAGATAAGGTACTCTGTATCTATGTAATCCATTGCTTTCAGTTCATAATAATATTGCTCTACAAGTCTTGCAGACAAGAAACAATTTAGCTAGATGTGATATACTCATGAACTTCAGAACATTTCAAAATGTTGTCTGAATTGGTGCCCTAAATCAGGGAACCAATTTTAAGTTGTAGTTTCTGACAATTCCATCATTTTGCTATCTCTTGTTATTATTCCATTATTTTACTTTGTTTTAAAGTTATCTCCTTTTGTGCCTCATAAGTTCATTTTGGTTTAGATATTGTTTACATTCTAAATGTTCCTGGAAGACTAGAATTATATAGATATCTCTTGAGAAGTTCGTGTTTGCATGCAGAAAACTTCAAATGGATATAAGAATCAGATTCACACTTTGTTGGAAGATTTTTAAAGGATCCCATCTTAAATTATGAACAGGCTTTCTAGAACTGTGCCCTAATATTAAAAGACCCTGAACTCCAATTTTTACTCCCTAGTAGTGAAAGGCAGTTAAGCATGTGATCTGCCTTCTTCACTATTTCATTGGTAATTGAAAAACATTTTTTAAGGAAAAAATGACCTGCACACAGTAGCCAAGCTAAACTCTTTAATTTGTTATTTTCTTTTAGCTCTTGGTTCTATAATTCTTCACAATCTTCTTGGTATCTACATATTTTAAACATTTTTTATAGAAAACCCATGTTTTCTATTTGTCTTTAACAGGAGGATTGTAGCATTACCCAGTATTCAGTTTGTAGAATTGGAAACTTATATATTATTGACTTTATATGACATCTTTATATACTATTGATTTTATATAAGAGTAAGTGCAAACTGCTACAAAAGGCATCCAGTTTACCAGTTGCTTAATAATAACTTCATTTTTTTTCTTTTAAAATAATAAGCCACAAAACTTTGTTAGAAAAACATAAACATAATCTGGAAGCAAATGTCTATTTTTTTGTATATGTTGTCCTTCAACTCCATTTCAGTGCCCTTGATATCATTTTCCTAAGCAGTAAGTTCCAAGAGAGAAGCAATATAATTTAGATTTTCAATTACTTTTAGAAAACAAACCATCTCTAAAAGAAAACGAAAACCTAGGAAGTACAAAAGGAGAAAAGTGTAAAACACAGGTTAAACAGTTAAGTTTTACCTATGCATATATTGTTAGAGTGTTAGATGAATAAATATAGGAAGATGTGGCTAGCTATTTAGATACATTTAGAAATGTATCTGTTTATAACCATATAAACATATATGGTTCTATATATGTTTAGTAGAATTATATTATATACAGTATTCTATAACTTGTGTCTCTTTTCAGATGTAATATCATCATCCTTTGAAAATATTAGTGTCTCTCTCTTTGACATTACTATTATCTCTTTTGTCTCTGTATTTGCCGTCTACCTTTTATGGGAAAAATAGATTAAAGGGTATGTTCTCATTTAATTTTTTGATACATTTTATTGATCCAAGGGAGGGGGATGTTTGGTGGTCCATGTTTCAAGGGTTATACTCTGTTAGATATCAAACTCTTCGCAACCATATTAGTAAGAACAGAGAACTGTTCTATTCAGTAGATTGATGACTTCGAAAAATATTATTATGGAACAACCATTTGCACTCTCATGAGGTGCACTCAATAGCAACAGTTACTGTGCCCCTTTAAAGGACATCTTGATGAATATACATTGATAAGTGGGAAAGAGTACATGATATAAATGCATGAAGTGCTATGTAGTAATTATAGTTATGATGCTTGTGGTAGAAAAATGTAAGATAAACTGCCTAGGAATATTAATAGTGAAGGAAGTTGATAGAAATTTTGAATGATTAGGTGCAGAATAAAATCCAAAAGTTAGTGCTTTCAAGTTAATAGCCATGTCATTTATGTTCATAAAAGAAGCTAAAAAATCAAATGACCCAAATTGTTAAGATGATATATTTACATACAACCTTTCTAAGTTGGCAAAAATCTTGACTTTCAATAACATAATACACAACTAGAAGTGGCATCACCTAAGTGACTTATTTTGTGTCATGAACAAGAATTCTGAACATCAGAGATTATAGACAATTCTTTAATTGCTCAGTATAGCAGAGTTGCTGGGACTTTTCCTTTGAATTCCCTTCACAGAGTGTTTGTGTCACTCTCTAAACAGAAATGAAGGACAAAGAGAGAAAAATGGATCCTTCTCTATTTCATAGGATAGTTTCTTTCCCTGGAGCCTCTTCAAATTTACTACTACATCTCCCTATAAACAGTTTTATTAGATGAGTGTCCCAAAATTACAAGAGAAGGCAAAAAGTTAAAGTATGTCAAAAAGGGAAATGATTTCACTAGCTTAAATAATAACAAATTTATCATTAAGAGTCACATGGAAGCAAGACACAGCAGTGCATGCCTATCATGCCAACAATTCAGAAGACTAAGGCAGGACGATCTCAAGTTCAACGCCACCATCAACAACTAAGTAGGGCCCAAAGCAACTTAGTGAGACTGTGTCTCAAAATAAAAACAATAATTGAAAAAAAAATGGGTTGGGGATGTAGCTTAGTCATAAAGCACTGCTGGGTTCAATCTGCAGTATCAGAAATAAAAAAGAAAAGCATAACATGGAAAATATGCAAGCATGAAATAAGGAAAAAGATAATGTCTACTGAATAGTCAATAATCACTTTCAAACAAAGAGACTACTTGAATTCAGTAGAATCTAAACAAAAGTTTCCCCTATGGAAAAAATTACACAGAACTGACAAAAAAAAAAAAAAAAAAAAAAAAAAAAAAAACCTCTAAATCTTTTCTTTTAGTATATTATAGTTTTTGTCTTTTATTTAAAAAATAAACTGATTAGAGGTTTTCATTATATGTAGTCCATATATGAAGTTTGCCCATATTTAATAATACTTATGATTTCATCTTGTATGACACATCATCATTTGGTTATTTTCCTTCTTCAAGTACATTCTTTTGATTTGTATGTCTGTTAATTTATGTGAAGTTTCTCAGGTTTATCTGAGAACATCCTTATTTGCTTTAATGCTTAATATATTTTCTAACTATGGAATTCTATGTCGATGGTTATTTTGGTATTGAGAATTTAATTATCATTATGATTTCAACTCAATGATAGGAAATCCATTTTTCTCCCTGGCTAATTTTTTCTTCATTTCTTTGAGTACTCATAGTTTCTTTATTCATCTAAATTTCTTTATATTATTGCTCACTGAGATTCACTAAGACTTCTGAACCTGGAATTACCCAAAATGTTTGCTTTCCCCATAATCTCACTATTATTTCCTTATGAAAATATGACTATATACATGTTAGACCATATCATTATTTTCTTCATTTCCCTTAACCCCTTTGTGTTAATCAGTTTTGTGTCCCTGTGATGAAATACTGGACAAAAACAATTTAGAGAAGGAAAAGTTTATTTTGGACTCATGGTTTCAAAGGTGGACTCCATTGATTTGAGCCTGAGATGAGGGTAAACATACTGGTGGAAGGGCATGGTGGAGGAAAGTTATTCAGTACATAGCATTCAAAACCGAGGGAGAGAGAGGAAAAAAAAGGAGAGAGAGGAGCTACAGTCAAGATATAATTCCCAAGGGCCTGCCCAATGAACTACTTCCTCCAGCTATATACAACCTGCCTGCATTTAACATCCAGTAGTTCATTAAGATATTAATAGATTAATCCATTGATGAAGTCAGAGCTCTTATCATTGCCAAAAAGAATTAATCCTGAGCTTTGCTCCACTGGGGATCACACTTCCTAAATATAAGCTTTTGCAGAACATTTCAGGTCCAATCCATAACATTCTCTTTCCTATATTTTTTCTCTTATTCACTCTTTATTAAATTATGTATAATTTACCACAGTCCATTTTGGGGATTTCTATTGCTATAATGCTTATTTCATTTGAATGTCATATTAATCTTTATAAATATATTGTACTTCATTATAATTATTTGAATATTTTGAAGATCTTGCTGCTTAATAATATTGTGCTTATGCTACATATATTTACTTCATATTCTGTAGCATATAATTCTAATGATCAAAGTTTTAGCAGGTATAATTCTAATGCATTGCTTTTCAAGTTCTCATTTAAAGTGTTTTGTTTCTTTATGGCTTTTATGATTTTTCATTATGTACTAACATTACTAAGAATTTTAATAGTGCATGTTTCAAGAGCTGGTTATAAACTATATTACTCAAGAGAGGATTTTGTTTTGTTTCTAACAGGTGCCTGACAGGAACTAAAAATCCATAACCACTTTAATCATCAGCTTGTTTATTTTGGAACAATAGGGTATTGTGTATTCTTGTCCCAAATCATTGTGAGAGTAGACATTTTCTAAGAAATTATAAGGGAATTTTCTTTATATTTTTTCACCAACACCGAGAGCTCTCACCGAGAGTGAGAGACAAGCAAAGTAGCAATTTGAATTTTTTTTTTTTTTTTTGCTGGATTTACTCACTGATGGTGAATTGTGGTTTTGGAATCACTAGCCCAAACTTACCCTTACGTTGGCTGTCATTGTTGTTTCTGTTCCCACATGCCGCATATCCTGATAACAACAATGATCTAAGATATTTACCAGAAATTAGAGAATGCCCTCAGGATGATGCCCAATCCTTTGCGAATTAATTTCCCTAGATTTATGTTTTCATGGTGGTTTTGGCCTCTCATTGCTCCTTTAATTCAAAATTATCAAGACATTTAAAACCATAACTTTGTATTTCATCCAATCTGTCCACAGAAGGTTTGCTACACATCATTTAAGGCATAATTTAGTTTAAGAGGGTGACTAAAGACTGCTTAGTTTTGAATCTAAACTCTTCCACTTACCATCTGTGAAACCCTGAGCAACTTACATGATTATCCTGTTCATCAGTAATGGGGGAGTTAGATAATGATATCCACATTATGGCTTAATCTGAACAATAAATTAGTTAACTTATTAAAGTTCATAGTCCTTCAAAATTCTGGAAGACTTGATATTCAATAAGGTGCAAAAAGAAAAATCCAGATATTTTTCAATATGATAAAGTGATTTCATGTATCATATTTTCATATTTTAGAATCAAAATTAGACAACAAAATACCTGAATTAACATAAGGTTTTTAAGAAACAGAAACTCTCTGGGCATCAAGATAGACATGGTTTCAAGTTAGTTAGTTTTGTGGAATCTCTTGATTTAAAAGAAACAACCTACATTAATCAGCAAGTATGGTAGAGAATCCATATATTACAATACCACATATTCTGTCCTCATCTTCATATGAAGAAACAGAACTCACAACTTTCAAATCATAGGATGAAGCTTTAACCTGCTGTGACTTTGTAAATTTTGGAATCAAGTAACTTGGATTATTACCCAAAGTGTTTAAAAGAAGTTTATAGCCAAATATGGTGGCAAACACCTGTGATTCTAGTGACTCAAGAAGATGAGGCAGGAGGATCTCAGGTTCAAAGCCACCCTCAGTAACTAAACAAGATCCTAGGCAACTCAGTGAGACCCTGTCTCAAATTAAAAAAAATAAAAATAAAAAGGGCTAGGAATGTAGCTCAGTGGTTAAACGCCCCTGGGTTCAATCTCTGGTACCAAAACAAACAAACAAAAAAACAAGTTTACATATTTTATGCAACACATAGAAAAGCCTTAATTTCTATGATGATATATTTTCAAATGATCACTATTCTAAAGAAAGTATTTTTTAAAACTTTTTGCCCAGGCTAAGAAAGTATACTAGTATCAAGATAGTTGCAATGAAAGTATGTGTGTTAATAAATTAGTGTGGTGATAAGAGTGAACAGATCTCTCTAGTTATCTATTTTGTGATTTCAAATTTAAAAAACACACTTAAGATGATTTCATTAGAAAAAATAATATAAACAAACTATAACTATTTAAAGCAAAGTTTTCATAGAAACAAAAGAGAGAAAACATGGTGTCTGACTTACCATTTCGTAACTCTTTTGTGCTAACTTTGTTATTTAGCATCAGCTGCCTATCATGTTGCCTTTACAAAACCTACATTTAAGGGAATTTTAGCATCTAGAAGTTAAATAAAAATTCTTTAATCAACATTTATTTCAGATTAGCCATTTAGGGAAATTCATTACAGAGTTTGGCATATGTTAGGTATTCACCAAATATTTCTAAATAAATCCATAAAAACATATTAGTATGGGTTTAAGAGGTGATTTCTCCAAAGTGTTGCACTGTCATAAAATATTCAATATTCTGAGCTATTTCTGTGTTAGACTGCATTCTAAGTAGTTTGTTACTCTTGCATTTCACAAAATATAATAAATACATCTTTATAATTCTTGACAAAATTTTGCAATTTAACCATTCTTTGTTTACTTATATTTAATCTTTAATCATTTAAAATACTTTCCATATTACAAAAATATTCATAAATATGTTGCTTGTAGTTATTTTGCTTTCCTCACCTTATCTCTTTTCTGTGTGATATTGAAACATTAACTCATTGTTACCCATTGTATACATTGTCCATTTTTCTACTGTGGCTTTAATAATTACATATTTTCCTTTACATTTTATTTGTCCTTGAAAATTCCATGAAGTTTGTGGTCAAAAGTTTTAAACTCTAGGGAAATATTTTATATTCATTTATCACAGCAATTTTTCAGAAGTGTCCATCTCAAGCACTTCATTAGATATGCAAGAGCAAGTTCTGTCCTCCATAAACTCTGCAAATACCTAGACTTCCATTTTTCCAAAGGAGTTTTCACAGTGAAAGTCATTCTCTTTTATGGTATTAGGCCTACAAGTGGCAACAGATGTACTCACATGTAATGAAACACAAGGCCCCAATTTGGCATTGCTAGTCAAGAGTTTCCTCTTTTAGGAGATGTCACTTTTTGCACTCAACAAGCTCTCCTGCTAAATTAATCTTTGGTTGGCATTTATGTCTACTTGAAACTAGCTTGCCACTTCCTCAGTATGGCACCATGACAACCTAACAGATGGGCCTAAGGACATGCATGCCAGATGATCTGAATGACAACCAGGTTTAAACATTACAGGATATATTCTCTTCCTCAAATACTGAAATAGTGTTCCACACTAAATATTTGTATATTAAAAGAAAAACATAATAAGTGTCTAGTATTTCAGCTTTCTATAAATTCAGAATGTTTTCAATTGACAGAATTAAAGATACATTATGATCATAGTTACACATTTGTGTATATTTGTGCAGATACTAGTTAAATAAAAGCAATTTTAAAGTTATTATCTCAGGAGTCCTTAGAATCTAAGAGGAATTAAAGAGACCTACCCCTAGATTAAGCATTGAAATATGCACTGTCAACTATCTGGTTCTTAATGTTTTTCCCAAACATCTTCCTTCAGTTACATACCCATTTTCTGAACTTCTTTGTAGATTCTGTGTAGCTTCTGGTTCCTAATTTACTAAACTCCATATATTTATTTTTTTCTGATTCTTTACTACCTGTTTCATGTTTCTTTTTTCTAGAATTCAACCTGGTATTTAGTCTAGCCAGGTGCAATGGCACATGCCTGTAATCCCAGCGGCCTGAAAGGCTAAGACAGGAGGATTGCGATTTCAAAGCCAGCCTCATCAAAGGTGAGGTACTAAACAACTCAGTGAGATCCTTTCTCTAAATAAAATACAAAATAGAGCTGGGGATGTGGCTTAGTAGTCGATTGCCCCTGAGTTTAATCTTCAGTACAAAAAAAAAATGTCTTGATTTTTATTTTAAATTATGATTGCCTTTTGAGAGTATTAACTTCCTCTGGGTACTATGATGGGCTTATACATTTGCATCCATGTATTTAAAAGTTTTTATTACTAATAGTTTTTGTCTCATTTTTGTTTTTCATTTTCCAGCTTTGGTTCTATTGTTATTCTTGTTAGGAAACTTTACACTTATACACTACTGTGCTTACTAAAAACATTAAGAAAACTGTTTGTGAAATGAGTGAATTACTATTTTAAAGTGATATGGTTATAACTATTCATTCTTCCCAAATAATTATATTTGCTTCTGATTGTCAAGAGTATTTAAGGTTTCTATAATTTGTATAGGTTTTCTCAAAAATAGGTTAAAATAAAAATCTTAAGGCAATTAGACAATATGAAACCAAAATAATTCCCATTGTAACATTACTTTGTTTTTTCTAATATACAAAAGAAAGGTTTAATTGTCCTGAACCTTTCCAAGATTGGCTTAGGTCTATAATACTTGCATGAAATTTTATCATGTTGTTACATTGGAATTTATATGACACTTCAATCTGGTGTATTACTTTTAAGAAGCCAAGACATATAATTTTACAGGTATGTAAGTAAATTTCAGAGCTATTTCCTGCCAAGTCACCAACAAGCATCTTAAGAAGTTTATCAGGGGGCTGGGGATGTGGCTCAAGCGGTAGCGCGCTAGCCTGGCATGCGTGCGGCCGGGTTCAATCCTCAGCACCACATATCAACAAAGATGTTGTGTCCGCCGAGAACTAAAAAATAAATATTAAAAATTCTCTCTCTCTCTCTCTCCTCTCTCACTCTCTCTTTACAAAAAAAAAGAAGCCTATCAGTACATCCTCATTCATATTTCAATAGGATTTTTTTTGCAGTACACCAGTACACTAGTATATATAGCTTATACTTGAATAAATATTTCCATATGTATAAGTTGACTTCTATTAATTGTATTAAATTCCCTCCAAGAGCCTGGCAATTTATTGCTTGATAAACACCAATAATTTTGTCAAACATCATTTGAATACTTCTATAGATAACAAATAATTACATTAGTATCAATTTAAAGCATGGTTAAT
The DNA here is from genome assembly GCF_964194105.1 of Spermophilus citellus. Lineage (NCBI taxonomy): Eukaryota > Metazoa > Chordata > Mammalia > Rodentia > Sciuridae > Spermophilus > Spermophilus citellus. The sequence goes on along the minus strand of NC_138186.1, from coordinate 110,640,857 downwards.
ATTTAGAAAGAGAATGATTAATAGAATTGACCAGTTGTCATCAAGCTTTATTGAACCCTTAATTCCATATCTAGAATTAATTCTTCCTTTTTTTGAACCTCTAAGATCATTAGAGTGTCAACTTTTCCTTCTTAAATTTAGGTATTATTATGATGATTTGTCATGACTTTTTGCCTAAGCAAACTTTGATATTCTGAGTTTTAGAACTACAACTTTATTTGAACACCACACTTAACCAGGATAGGAGGCCATCACCTATAGAAATCTGACTGCCCTACCAACCCTGTGACATTACGTTGGTGCTAAAGGATTATTGAATTTTATAAACAAGGCTTAACTTCTGCAATTTTAAGATTTGTGCTATTGTTGTCTTAAGAAACAGTTGGAATTGTAACTTGGGTGTTCATTTACATTAACAAAATTCAGAGATTTATTATTATTCCATTACTAATCATGAATTTATGTAAAAGTAAGCATGACAAACAGATGGAACAGATATTCATGATTGTTTCTTTATTTTCTACTTTTGGTTTAATCCATATGGAAATTCATATCTGATTAAAATTTTTCTTAGTGAACTTGGAAGCAAAGGAAGAGTTATTAGATAATGTTAACACCAAGTGTTATCTATATGCACTAGTGACTGGTTGAAAGGGCTACATACTTAATTGAAGGGGGCTTTAGGAGTTTTGAAGGACATTGTTTTGATCATGCATGCATGCACCTATTTATTTATTTATGTATTTTTTAATCTTCTTTTATCTGTGTCAGCACTGTTTCTATTAAGCTCACTCTCTTTTTTTTAATCTATTCACTATTTTATTTAGATAAGTATAAACCCTTAGCAAAAAGACTCATGTATACTCTCTGAGAATACGTATTTTATTGCTTATCTCTCAGAGGGGAAATGTATAAATATGTTTGTTTGAGTTAAGAGAACTTTACTGATGAAAATAGCTTAGCAGCAATTTGAAAAAAGAAAAATGTTCTTAAAGGCGTTTAACTTTCATATTTGTGCTGTGTATTTGAGAATGATCTTTCAGATTAAACTTTTGGTTCAACATTACTCCATGGTTTCTAGAATTAAGAATAATGAATTATTAAAGCCTTTTTAACTTCCTTAAAGTTCATGCTTTTTGGCTAGCTCACTTCATGCAGGATGCTAACAGCCTGGTCAAAACTCTGCAGCTCTAAAAGAAATCTGAAGTTTGAAAATGTGGTTAAATAAGGTTCTTATTTAGCTTTCAAATCTGAGTCTTGAATTAATCCCTTAAGACAGATATATCCTATCCTTATCACCAAATATTATCATAAATTCACCTTTTATTGCCTACTCATCCTATTTAGGGCCCCATCTATCCTTTGTTTCTTATTATTAGAGCAGTCACATTAGACACCTGTGATTTTTGTTTAAGCAATTTCTAAGAACCAGGGATGGGCCTTGACTTCTAATATTTATGGACTAAGCATCAACATGTTTTTTGATTAACTTACCAACTTAAATAACTTTGTAGTTTTTTTTAAGAAGAAAAAGCATTTTACCTTATAAATACTGCTAACTAGAGTTCTTTGAGTCTATGGAAGAATTTTTACACACCATTCGATCTTGGGCTCCACTTTATTAATGCTTTAATGGTCCAAGAATATCATAATACCAAGAGCAATTTCTATATACTTGCCAGCCACCAACTCTTCTCTACAAACTGAGTACCCCATGCCAAGGAATTGCTTCCTGCCATGGAGAACTTTCTGTCAATGTATTTGTTTCTTTGACCTTGGCTATTGTCTAGATTTTCTTTATGGACTAAAAGTGACAGCTCTTTTGAAATCCATATATATGGTTGACATTTGTTCCCTTCCTAACCTGAGCAGAGAAGCATTAGGAAATCTAGGTGAAAGATAAAAGTGTTTCACTGAGATCCACAGTTATCGGAGTAATTCTTCACCCAGTAGGAAAAAGAAAGACAATCAGAGTTTTAAAATAATATTTCACACTGAACTTTCTACAGTAAGAATAATAGGCTCTATCTGCAACCATCTAATTTACTTGCTGCCAAGGAAACAATAATTTCAAGAAACATATAAAATCCTTTGCAATTGTTAAAAGTAGACACACTCGTTAAATTCTAGAAAGAATTTCAACTTACATGTAATACAACAATGGTGGTCTTTTTCTTAAAATCTTTACTTTCTTACATACAATCCTAAATTTTTTTTCAGTAGGCTATCTTGGTTCCCTTAATTTCTTTGCCAAAAAAAATATCAGAATACATTGACCTCATTTTGCAAAAATTTGCAAAGCACAATCACACTGAGAATATAATTTACACAGCTAATTCAAAGAAGTGAATGAAGCTACCTAAGAACCTAAAAAAATAGATTTTATTGATATTACATGGATATTAGGAATTCATTTCTCACTTCAGTCTATAATACTCTGCTTGTAACACTTTATTATTTTGCCTTTTGTTACAAAGATATACTAATCTTATATTCACTATTACATTGAATGTTCCTTGAATATAGAGTCCATACCTAATGCAAATTGATAGTCCTTGAAAAGACTTTAATGAATGTATAAATATCTAAAGAACAATAAGCAGGAATCATCCCTGGCTTGAGGTAAAATAAAACATAATGGCATGAACATGGATCAGAACGTTGCTGTGCAAATCTTTATCATTTAAAATGGAATTTTGAACTTATCTAAATTTCATGTTTCCAGAAAGTAATATATAGAAATAACATAAGAGGCAAAGTTAGAGAAATCTTGTTAAGCTGATAGCACTTAACTTTTTGGAATTCCATTTTGATCAAACATCAGCCAGTGTATATATGTCCCATGTCTTGCCACTGCCCTCTCATAATAAAGCTCAGGAGAATGTTAGGCATGGCTTTATGAGTTGCACCAAATGTCATAAAGAAAAACAAAATGGCAATACAATAAATGAATCTTGAAGCAAATTTTTAGAGCTTCAGCTAAGGTTCTTGACAGGTTATCTCCTAGATGGGAAGGAACTAAGTCTCTGTCATGCCAATAAATTTAGAGAATGGATTTAAATAGACTTTCTGAATTGGTTGCAATTTTTTAAATTTTTGAAGTGAACTGGCGAAGGTTGTGTGACAATACAGAAAGCCTGAGACCAGGCAATATTAAAAGTTTTCTGAGGATCATTAGTGTGAATATCAGAGATGCATGCTATGATCCAAGCTCAAGCTGGGTATCCACATGGGGAAGGATGGTATATAATTGACACTGACTCAGTACAAAGTAACAGAGGAATGTTCCGAAAAATATCTAATATTTTATTTATCTGAGAAGGAATTTGGGGGACTCTATCAAACCTTGAAAAGCAAATACTACATTTTTGCTTTTTTTTTTTTGAACTGTACACTACTATTTATTCCTATAACAGGAATCTTTTTACAGATAGATACCATTTGAGAAATAGTAAAAACAAAGTATTGGTGGCTCCTAGAAACTGTCCACAGCAAGAAATGAGTGTGTCTCACAAGTCTCCATTACCAAAGTTAATGTCCTCCTTGGAGAATGTAGCATTCCAAAAATAGAATGTATGAGTCCTAAACTCTGTTGGATCCTCCAACTCAATGGCTTTGCCTCAGGGCTTCACATCTGCCAATCCTAGATCAAAAAGATCAAGGTCAAAAGAGAGGGGAATGTATTAGAGACTGGAATGTTTTGATGGTGTTAAGGAAAAAAAAAAGAGAGAGAAGAATACATATGAGTTAAAAAAAATCTCTAATGCGATACTTGTACTAGTTGCAAGAAATATATAATTTTTCTTGATTCTAAAATATGGGAATTTTTTTGCCTTGAAGACAAAATATGTTTCTCTTAGATAAACCCTACCTTTGAAAAAAAAATCTGCAAATTTGTTCATGAAATTCACTATTTAAAGACTGTAGAGTTTAAAAAATATAATTATTAATTTGGAGAAGTTGCCTCCAGATGAATGGATGGCACTGCTTAATTGAAAACAGAAAATCCGATCATTAAAACTATGAATTTTTGTGCATGAACTTGGTCATGTACCTCTAAGAGTGTGCAGGTTTTTTTCCCATGGTGTTTGTGTGCATTTGTAGTTTCTCATTTTCTTCACTTCAAGAATATGGAACAATGACTCAACAGTAAAATTTAACACACACTAATGATTATTATAATCAGTATATCATTTTACTGGATACAAAGGGGATTCATATAAAAAACTAAATTCATTTTATTGATTAGTATGTTTATTAATCATCAATTAATTTTCATATTATGTCAATATTTGTCCCTTTGTGGCAATACTTTTTTATTATTTAACACATATTTTCTGGATTTCTTTAGTTGATGTGATGCGGCTACGACTATTATAGTCAGTATAAACACTTTTAATTTTGGATTGGTTTTGCAAGAGCAATTGCTCAGGGATTTTTTCTTTTAAAGCAGAATTATTGACCCACAGAGGTGGAAATCAATCAAATATAAAAAGCTAAAAAAATTAAACTTAATACTAACATTCTTAATAGATAAACATTTTTACACCTTTTAAAAATATTGCACTGTGGCTCAAGTAGTAAAGAACAGGAGACAAAATAACTTTACCTCTACTATTTAGAAAAGGAAAAACTGAAAATAAGTAATGTGGAAAAGTTTATTTTTTAAACTTAAAACTGAATATAAGTGGTGAAAATAGTGCAAAGCATTTTTAATCAATAAAGCTGATTTTTTTCCTTCTGAAAAAAATTTTCCTGAATATCTCAATTAAAATAACATTACATACTTCATGACTTTTCTGCGTAATGTATGTGTTTGTGTTTGTGCACAAGCATGTATATGCCTGTCTGGGCTTTAATTTTATGTAAATAAGTACATGTTTTATATTCACTGATAGTGGTATTACTAGAGAATGCTATATTATTACATATAAAAATTTTGAAGAGCTTCTAGAAAACAAAACAGAAACTTTTATCTTTTTTCTCCATGTAAACTTTGGGCATATCACTAAAATGACTGAAAATAACAATTGAATATTCTGAATATTCATGTAACTAAATATATTAGAAATCATACATGTTATGGCCTTTAGAAGCAGTAGTATCATTTTAATATAATTTATCAGCAATTTGTTTAACATATATTCAATCTTTTTCTAGCAGATATTAATTGTACCCATTAAATTGCTCAGAAAAAAAATCTGCATTTTTCCTGGTTACATTTCACAAAATGAAGAAAAAAAGAAATTGAGTCTCTGTTGAAAGGGATGAAACAGAAATTAGGCACCCAGCATGTTGTGATAACATATAAGATCTTCAAAGTCTTCTTCATGTGTATTATATCATAGTTAGAGTAATCTATCATATTACCAAATGTAATCTTCAAATTCTCTCCTAAAAATTAACTTCCTGGGCTGAGTTTATGGCTCAGTGGTAGAGTGCTTGCCTAGAATGCATGAGGCACTGTGTTCGATTCTCAGCATAAAAAATTAATAAATAAAGTTAAAAAAACTTCCTTTTTCAGTTTTGCAGTACTGTCTTGTGACTTTTCAGGCATTAAATTGACAATAAACCAATAATATTTATGTTATCAAATTATAATTAATATTCATGTCTAAATATAATCATTATAAAAGCTATATACTTTCCAACATTGTATAGTTATTTATTGTAGTAATTCTTCTAATTCTAAGAAATAATCTTTAAAATATAATTTCACAGAATCTATGCTGTTATTATTTATGCCAAAATTATTATTTTTTAAATTCCAGGTAGGGCTCTTCAGGAATTTTGTTTTATATTGCTTATTAAATTTCAACAAAATATATATTATACACAATAATTTTAAAAAACCACGAGTCATAGTAACTGGGACACCCATTCCCTATGAATCGGTATGTAATACTTTAGCATGCCCCAAGAGCTCCTTAGTTACCCTTCCTGCCTAGTAGCTACTTGTTCTTAAGAGCCACCAATATCTTTGAATTTTGTATTATCATTCTCTTGTTTTCCTTTGTGTATTCATTTCTAAGTATATTCTTTATACTTACCTCTTTCTAAAGTCTGTATAAACTAAACCTACTTCATCTCTTATTACTCATTCATTTTACTTCTAGAATAATGATTACAGTGAGTTTTTTTATTTCTGCACAAGGCTGTCTTATAGGTATGATTGTAGTTATTTTGCCATTCTAATAATGATTTTTAATTTTTTTTCATTTTCACTGTTTTCAATAATATTTACATAAACTGTTTTGTGCATATCTTCTGATGCGCTTTTGTAACTGAGAGAATAGAAGAAGCAAGTGCTCAACTTTGCTGTGCAATATCAAACTAATTTCAAAAAATGTGTATCATGTATCACTTTACATGTTTACCAGTTATGAAAGAGGGTGCTATTGTTTTCATGTTTACTATCACTTAGAATAACTTATCAAAACAAATAACTTGTGAGTCTTGCTTCTAAAATTGTATCACATTATAATTTCACTTTGCAGTACATTTTTCGTAGGTTATTTACAATGTGTTCATCTTTTTTAAAATATTAGTGTATATTTCTTTGGTGCAAAACCCATTGGACTTTGTTTCTATCTTTTTAAATTGAATATTACATTATTTGTAGAATGTGGACTTGCTTCCTAAAAGTTGGACATCTGAAATAACTAAGTACCATAAAGACTTGACACTGAAAGTTATGATTCTACTTAATTCTAAGAGTTTTCTAGGAAAGATTAAAAAAAAAACTACTTCATGGTACAATGCTTTATAAACAAACTGCACTTCCCCGTTTCTTTGTCATAATATATTTTGAAAATTGTGGGGAAAACCTTAACAGGAGATCTACCTTTGTAACATATTTTTATGTACCCAATACAGTAAGTGTAGCCACAATGTTGCACGGTAGATCTCTAGTACTTTTTATAGCTGAAACTTTATATTGATTGTTCAGCAAGTCTGCATTTTCCCTTACCCCAGATCCTGGTATCCACTATTCTACTCTCTGCTTCTGTTTTATAGATGACTCAAAATAAGTGGAATTATGCTATACTTTTCCTTCAGTAATGGTAGAATTTACTTAGAAGAGGGACAAACAGTCAACATGTAATTGAAAAAAAATGCTCAAAATCAGGAAAATGAGAATCAGAGCCACAACAGGATATTCCCTCACACTTATTAAATAACCAGTTCTGTTGAGAATTGAGTTGCCACTAAGAGAACTAATCTGGAGGTTCTTCAAAAAATGCTTAAAAATTTTTCATTGAATTACCTTGGTATTCTGTATAAAATCAATTGTGTGTGTTTCTGTGTAGGGGTACTTCTCAACTCCCTGTTCTTTTCCACAGATATGTGAGCCCATTATTTCGCCAACACTGCACTGTCTTGATTAGGACAACTTTACAATAATTTCTTAAGTCAGGTAGTTTGAGTCTTTTATGATGCAATTTCATAACATTTTTAAAACAAATTGTTAATTCAGTAAAATATTTTAACATTTTACAATAAAATGTTAAAAGGCATATGAAATGCAAAACACAAAATTTTATAGGGCACATTATAGGAATACATTTACCATTCAATGACAATGTCAACATGATCCTGTGACTCTGAAGTTCTTGTGAAAATACTCCATCAGCAACACAAAGACTGTTATCTAGACTTTGATAAACTCATGTAAAAATAAGAGTTTTTAACTTAATGCTGGCATCATGTTGTAAACAAGGACTAAAACAAGAAGAATCTTGAAAAGCTTGCTTTTTCAGGGAACAAAAATATTTTTATGTGTTTGGGTTTTGTTGAAGATAAAAACTAGAGTCTGACATTGAAAGGATATGCACTGAAGAAGTAGTCATTTATTGAAGGTTGAATATATGAACCATATAACCATATGTGTGTTATGTGTACATACAGAGACATTTACCTTCACCCTTTTCACTTAAGTGCAGCCATCTTTGCTGCTATTTGGCAATTAACCTACCAGAAAATATAAGATTTGATGGGAAGGACATAGTTTTATCATATTGTAATCCATAAAATGTGAGAATAATATAAAACTTACAAGAAAATCTAGTTTCTAAAGTTTATGTAACATTCTAAATGAGTAAATCTTTGGAAGGTACCATTTTCTATGTCTAATATCCATTCTATCAATTACAACATGGAAATAGAAGGAGGGGATATAAATCATTAAAGAGGATCTGTCAATTAATGAAATGTTTTATGTTAATTTTAAGTAAGAGAAATTGGAAGAATCTGTGTGTGTATGTGTGTGTGTGTGTATGTGTGTGTATACTGCCTGGAATCTGAAACATTGACATTATGAATATCCATTCTACACAATTGTATATCCAAAGTTGTTCACAGAAATATTTTTCTCCATTGTATCTTTTATTACACCTCTTTTATACTAGCTGCTTTATTTAAAAAACACAAATTTCTTACTTCATCCTAAGACTTATTGTATTATTTTCCCTTGGAAATAGAACCAGTAACACTAGGGATGCTTCCTGTGGAAATGTTCTGGAATATACAAGTATACCAAGAGGGAAGAACCACAGATGTAATTACAGGAAAAAAATCGCAAATTGCTGATGGTTATAACCTGCTGTAACATCTATAGATCACTTTAACAAATGGTCCAAAAGATTATACTTTTAGATTTGTGCATTAGTGTAGAGAAAAATTAGGTCACAGATGGCAAAATTCTTTTTATGTATCACTAGTGAGTTTTAATATATCATATTACAGTGGAAAGGTTTAGGCATATAAGCTTCCTAAATTATAAAATTTATTATGTAATTCTTTGAGTATGTTATCAGAGGACATAGCATGAATGTCAAGTATTATTAACCTATTAACATAGGGGCAATAAAGGGCAAAGAAAATAGAGTTACAATTTTCTTCAAGAAAATTGATAGCCTTAACTTCCATTTATTTTCCTGAAAAAATAGCAATGCCTATGTTCTCTAATTAATTTTAATTAAAACTAATTTAAATATAGTTGATATATAATTAATCAGCTAGACAATACATGCTTGCTTTCAGCAAAGATTTCACTTTTTTGAGATTTCATATATATAATTATTTAATAAATTACAGCCAAGAAAGTGTGAAAACATAAAAATATTTTATTAATGTTGGTTGTTAATAAGAAAGTTTATTAATTAAAAAATAAGAAACAATATAAAAGAGTAAAGTAAAGGGCAGAAAATATAAACAAATTTTAAAAAAATAATGAAATATATATTTATACAGAGATATATAATCATGACTTCTTTCTTTGAAAAGATTAATAAAATTAATAAATTCCTATATAGATTACTATAGAATAAAATAAATTTAGAAAATAATTTTTACCATTAAACATATAAATTAAATCTACCACATGCCTACTGCTAATGTTAAAAAATCATCAGTGACATTATGAAGCTACTTCTTGAAATAAATTTGTTGATAAAGTGGAACATTTTTTCCTGAATACAATGCTCTAAACTTTAGTGGAAAACAAAGTTAAAAATCTGCATATTACACTTTTAAAGTAGTTGAATCAATTATTAAAATTTTAGATATGAACAAAATTCCCAGGAAGGAAAATTCAGCACTGGATTAATTCAATCATTAAAGAAGTTAGCATCACTGAATATTGGTCAAAGGTGAGGCATAACATCATCATAAAAGAGTGTAGCAGAAGAGTGCTGCTCAGCTTGTGGAGACCAGGGAGGAGAGAAAAGGAAAAGAGGACACAGGGGAATTGAACTCTTCCATGGCACAACTCTGGCATTCCACTCCTCCAAACATGTCTACCTGCCTACACTTAGCCCCTAGACAGTCCACTTAAACTAGCATGTAATATTTAGGTTATAGCTGTTGTAATCTAATCATTCACCTCTGAATAATCTTGCATTAACACAGGAACTTTAGCGGGGACATAACCAAATCATAACACTCTGTCTGTGGCCCTCAAAACCTCATGTCCATCTTACAATACAAAAAGCATTTAGTCCTTATCTAAGAGTCCCTTTAGTCTTGACAGTTCCAGCATTGCCCAAAAGTCCATTGTTATCTAACTGTTATCTAAGACTTATGACAAACTATTGGCTATGAGTTCCTAAACTATTAAGAACAAGTTGCATATATCCAATATTCAATGGCACATAGTAAATATTTCCATTCCAAAAGGGAGATATATGATATAGAAAGAAACAAAACTGAAATCCATCTGGACAAGCAAAGCCTGTTGCTCCACATCCAGCACCTGGGGCACCTGGAGGTGATGTGATCTCCAAAGTATTTGGGCAGTCCCACCCCTTTGATCTTTCTGGTTGCAATGCTTGTGACCTCTCTCTTAGCTTGACTTCCTCCACAGCTAGCAGTTTTCCTTGGAAGACTGTGTTTCTGTCATTTCTTAATTACTGATCTCTCCATTCCATCTTCAGTATTATCTTGCCACCTTCATGCACCACCTATAAAGGGCAGCTCACAGGGATTCTGACCCTACTACATTTTTTCTGACCTCCCAGGCCTTCCTTTGAAATCTCAGTAGAAGCCTCCAGGAAAGCTGAACTCCAGAAACTGCAGTCCTGCAGAACCAACACCATGTGAATGATGTCAAGAGTTGTCACCAGCTCAAGGAGGAGCTGGCTTCTGGAACCATAGCCACAGTGGCCTGTTAGTGTCTGTGTGACTAATCATAGTGAGCAACTTTCTAGGACTCCTATGTAAACAAAGTGCCCCCAGGTTATTTTCTTAAAGAAAAAAATTTAACTTTTAAACCTAGAGCCTTAGATGGTGTGGTCTTGCCAATTCCTGAGATGCTCTTAAGGGTTTTTTCCTATAGTCTGTGTAAAACACTTAACATCTCTTTAGTGACTGTAGTCACTTCAACAACCACAACTTCCTTGGCTCCAGTTTTACAAACACTTTACTGTCCAAATAGCAAGTTTTTAAAATCCTTCTGCTTTGTCTTCTGCTCCTGATTCTCACAGAAAACCTGGCTAAAAGCTGATTGTAATATCCTTGCCTTTGTCTGAATGCTGTGCTGCCTTAAATTTTTTTCCACCACTTTAATTAGTTTATCATTTTTAAATTTGGCCTCAAAGAAAATCTCAGGACCTGGGCATAATGTGAATAATTTCTTCGCTAGAATGTAACACAAATTCCCAGAAGAGTCTTGTTACCAATAGAGCTCTTGTTCCCATCTAGTTCTTCATGAGCACAGTCTTCATGCGTTTCTATCAGCATCCTGGTTCCCAGCTCCCACCAGCATAACCTATTAAGCTCCACCCACAACATTCCAAGGCTGTTTTAGCTGCATCTCTAAACTTTTCTAAACTACTCCCCCAAATCAGCTTCAAAGGCTTCTGAACATTATGGCCAGTTTAGTTATTAAAGCCACAGCCCCACTCCCAGTACCAATTTCTATGTCAGTCAGGTTAATCTCACTATAACCAAAATACCCAACAAGACCAATTTAGAAGAGCAAAAGTTTATTTTGGGTTCATGGTTTTCAGAGATTCATTTCATAGCTGACAAATTCTATTGCCCTGGGATCAAAGTGAAACAGACCACTATGGCAGAAGGGTGTGGCAAAGGATTGTTCCTCTACTTGCTTTGCCAGGGAGCCCAGAGATGGGGAAGAGGCTAAAAGAAAATGAACCCTTTCAGAATATAATCTCAGTTATCCACTTCCTCTAGCCACTCCCCACTTGTGTACAGTTGCCACCCAAGTAGTCCATCAAACTAGGATTTAATGATTAGGTTACAGCTCTCATGATCTAATCATTTTACCTTTGACTATTCCTGTATCAACACAAAAAATTTAGGGAGACATTTCATATCCAAACTATAACAACAATCTTACTAATATTCAAGGTAATGAAATAAAATTTAAGAAACAATTCCAAGGGGTTTAATGAATCCATTATAACACTGAAATCAAAATGTCATGTGTATATATTAGCATTAAAAAATTAGAAACCAAAAATTTGAAGCACAATTAAAAATAGGTCAAAAATCAAAATGGTTGGATATAAGTCTAAACAAGTATGTGTAGAAACTATGTACTGAGAACAGGAATCAAGATCCAAATAAAGAATTAGGCCATATATACATATATAAAGGAAGACTTGATATAATAATGTTAGTTGTAACCAAAATGGCCTGTGAAAAAAATGAAATCACAATAAAAGTCAACTAAAATTTTGCTTTTTTTATTGGAATACAAATGCCAAATATTTTATGAAAGCTGAAAGAATTAAAATGATCAAAAAGTTTTTGAGGATTAAAACTATTCAACAATATTTATTAACCAATTTCCAATAAATTATAATGCTATAATAATCAAGGCAATATGATTTCAGCAATGCATAGACAAATATTAACTAAAGAAAACACTACAACAGACACACAAGTGTGGTGAGTTCATTTTGACAACAATCCAAAGGCATACAATGCAAAAGGGCTTTGTTTTAAAAAATGATACAGATTATACTTTTAAACTAGAAATTTCAAACTATTATACAATACCAGAAAAGACATTAATGGTTGTCTTGGATTTAGGAGACAGGGAAGGTTGTAATTTTGGTGGCTGACAGAAATATTTGATATTTTTATTTTGGTAATGATTTACTGGGACATACACCAAAGCTTACAAAAAGTTTAAGCATATGAACTTTATTTTATATCAATTATACTTCAGTGAAACTATAAAAATAAAATATCACAATTATAAAATACTCTATATTGTAATTTCTTCATATTTTACCACTAATCATCAATTATTTAAACAGATGTTTTAGCATATGAGGAGTTAAAAAGAACATAATTATTTAATAAATATCTGGCAGATGGTGTACTTGTGCTTATGCCCCTTAATACTATTACTTTTGAGAAAGTAACTTTACCTTAGAAAAAGAGTCATAAATTCAGAGAATTAGGTAACTTACTACTTTCAAATAATGTCAGTGGAAAGTTTATGGAAAATACTGAAATTTTCTAATAGAAAATTATCTCCCTAAGTGCAGTTAGTATATCTGGATATGACTTCATCAGATTTGCAATTTGAAAATATCACTTAAAGTGTAATGTGGAAGCAGATTGAAAGGAGGAGGTGGGAACAATTGTTTGTATAGGAAGACCAGATAGAGGCTAATTCAGTATTCCATACAGCAGATGATGGCAGTCTGGACAAGAATATTGGAAATGAGAGAAATGGACATTTCTAAAATATGCTCATAAGAAACCTCATACATGTTTTATTGACTAAAAAGTGAATATGAAGAAGTTGGTTCCATTGCCAAGAACAGATGAAATATCAAATCAATCATCTTTTTTTTTGCTTATTTGGGTTTATTTGACTATATTATGGATACAGGATCTAAATATTGCTTATTCTCAACTTTATCACTTAACAAATTAGCTTACGTTTATTTATTAGGATCCTACATTGTTCATATTATTTAGCTTAGAAAATACAGTTAAAGTTATGTTTATTGCATATGTAATCCTAATGAATACCAAATCCCAAAAGTTAAGTATTTGTGTGAATTTCAATGATCAATTTTGTATTAATACATTTGCTTTCATAAACTAAAGTCCCCCAAATCTCTTTGTGTATGAATCCTTGATTGATGTACTGGCAGGCATTAGTGGGGATATTCATGATGTGGAAGAAAAATAGGAAAGCATTAATCTCGAGAGGCAGTTATAGACCTAGGGGATTGTTCAAAGCAGCTCTAGGCTAGCTCCTAGGAAGCATATCCTTTAGTTCTTTAGCTGCTGAGATTGCTGGGAGGGGCATCCTCTGAATCATTGGTTCCTGTGATAATGGAGGAGTTCCCGGTAGGTTTTTAATATTCAGAACTGCTGCTGTGGAAGTTCTTTTATAAAATCATTTGATTTGCTACAGCAGAGTGAGTCCATCAACAAGGACTTCTGGTTTTTTGGGCCTTTCCTCTACCTAACTCTTAGAACAGGTGAGTAAACTTCTTATTACCTGTATGCAACCTGTATACTTGGAATACAAATAATTAATTCTGCTGCTTGTGCTTGAACCCTAGTAGAATATCTAATTTTAGAAATCATCAGATTATATAAAAACCATTCAGATGTATTATTAGGGTGTGATTTTTTTTTTGTTTCCCTCCCAACCTTACATTGTAGAAAACTGTCTATTGAGGTTCAATAGACTCTGTGGAGTTCCTTTTTAGTTTCTTTTATTACTCTTTTTTGAATTCTGAGAACTTTAACACTGGGTCTACTATTCCTGGCACCACAAGGTGCCTATCACCAGCAAATATTTAATGTCTATTAAATGATAAGTGAAATTTTTATAGTGTTAATTCAACATATTTTATCCAGGGATCAAATATTATACAATATATCTTATTAAATGAATAAAAAGATGTTATAATAGTAGCCAAGTAGATTGGGGAAACATAGGTGTGTTTTATGTAAAATTTTATATTAGCTTCCCTTGTATATGGTAAAAAGAATCTTGAAGAGCGATATTGGAGAATTAATTGTGTGCAGCTATAGTTTTATTATTTTTTAAAGGTCCAAACTTGAATAACCCATAATAGTTCTTGATAACTTATAAAAGCAGGAAACTTATCTCATTCACATAAAAGAGAAATGTGAAATGAAATCCATGAAGAAAAAATTACCCAGGGGATATTCTGAATTTTGCAGTATAAAAGGCTTGCCCATTTCCCTTGTATTAGCTTTGTAGACAGAACTGCAAAATTAACAAACCATGAAATTCAACACCACACCAAACAGTAACAGATGCCTGACATTGCAATTGCTAGAGCAAAAACCAACGAATATATTTCAAGAATTGGAAGAGAGATCATATTGTTTCCTTTGAAAATTTTTACATTTGCATGCATTATACATATCCACTTAGAAGACATTCGTTTTAAATGCATATCATAGATCATTGGTGCAATATGGAAAACATTTTAAAACTCATTGGTGTATTGCCATTGTATGTCATATTTGTAATTATACTTTGTAGACAAAGTGATAATCACAGATATCTTACTGTATAAATGTTAAATATCACATCTTTATGTGTTTCACTGCAAATTTACCCATAAGGACTTTATCTCTTTCTGATAAAGATATTAAAATCATAAGCAAAATTGGGTCTATAATTAAAATAATATTATAATGATTTATGTACTTTTTACATTCATGGGATTACCAGTATTAATTTTTGTTGATAATTACGTTGCTATTTTAAAATTATTTTAGAATGCTTAAACTTTATTTAAGGTAACTTTGAAATTATTGAAAAAAAATGTAGCCAATTTATAAAACAATCACTACATTTAAAATAAGTCCATATTCTTTGATCCAAATATTTGATTCCTGGGATCTTATAGAGAAATATAAGAAAATTTGCATGCTAAAATATTTAATGAAAAATTGGAAATAAGTTACCTATTAATTGAAAATAAATGATAAGACATAATTTATCTATACAATATGCCATTAGTATCTGTATTTTTAGAAGGAAACTCTAAGTAAAATGGGTAGAAATGTTTATATTATACTGATGAATTGAATAACAACAATTATTTTTAAAGGTTAAAAAGTATGACCTCCCACACAAGTGCATAATGCCAATTAAAAAAAAAATACTCACCCAAAATCCATGACTGATATTTATGATGCAAAATGCTAACAATAATTACTTCGGTGAAATGGAAATATGTGTAATAGATCTTTTCTTTATCTCTCTTTGCACATTTCTGCCTTTTACATTTTGTTATCACAAACAAAAAAAATAGAATAATTACTATTTTTAAAAACTCAATAACTGAACATAATGTGGCATATCACTGATTTATGTAATATGCAAAAAACATAATGTCTGAGTTTAGAATCATATGAATTACGTAAATGAAATTATGAGACCAGGAGATCTGTAAAGCCTTGAGTCAGAAATCAATAGGTAGCATAATTTTTTCCTATACTGATGTGGCATAAAGTTTCAAAAGATTGAAATATTCTCAAATTTGTTACAATCATGAAAATATCAGTTTCTACATAGTATGATAAATGTAATAATTCAGTGATTATTCACACACATACATACACACTCCATGCTGTTATATGTATGATGGAATTATAGTTAAAGTCAAATGTATTTTTGTACTATTTTGCTTTGTTGTTTTTGAGCTAGAGTCTTGCTATGCTACATATGCTGCTCTTAAACATCAAGGTTCAGGTGACCATGTGGACCTCAATATCTGAAGTATATGGAGTCCCAGGCATGCACCACTATGCCTAGCTTAATGCAAATATATATATATATATATATATATATATATATATATATATATATATATTTGCATTAATATATATTAATTATTGCATTAATAATATATATTATTACATACATATAATATATGTATGTAAAACATATATATATATATTATTTAATGTTTCAATTACTCAAAATATTATTAAATAGTCTCAGGTAAAGGGACACTCAAAAAGTGTACCTACTCCTGCATGGAAGGGAGTCTAATTTATGGAATGTTCTTCGAGAAATAAGTGTTTAAAATGAGAAATACAGGATAAATCTACTAGATGTAAATGAGAAGAAGAAAGTGCCAGGAAAACAATAGCTTCAGTCAAAGATGCAAAATAGAAATAGTGATAATTTAAGAACCCATACAATCCCTATATTAGAATGGAAATGACATTGACAAGGTAACACAGGACTTTGGACAGGCAGCTGGGTTCCATTTAGACAAGGTCTTCTACACCAAATGAAGCACTCTCCTCATTCTAGGTACATTTATTAGCAGAAAAATAGCATTATTACATTTTCAAAAGATGTTATTCTGTCTGCATTGTGGAGAATGGACCAAAGAAATGCATGTTGGAAGATTACCCAAATAAGAGAGTAATGATGGTAACCAGGTCTGTAGGAATACATATGAACTGACAGCACACCCACTTGAGATTTAGACCTTATGGAATGAGACTAAACATGCATAACAAGCTTCAAGCTTGAGAAACTTGAGGATAGTATCATTTTTTAAAGTGGACATTTGATGTGGATAGCCTTATAAGAAACAAAATTCCAGTTGATTTGTACAAATTGAGGTGTCTTAGTTAAATGACTAAGTGGAGATTTTGAATAGGTTGTTTGATATTTATGGAAATAGCTCAGGAAAAAAGTCTTGACTTTGAATCTGCAAATATTCTCTATCCAACTTGCCATTCAAATGAAAAGGTTTACTTCTTGTCTATGGGAAATATATAAAGTTGATAAAATATGTATATTAGTTAAACTACAAAAATGTTTATTTTCCCAAATATGTATCCATTTTAAATATTGCTACAAGTGCAATAATAATAGTAATAAATAAAAAATAATAATGTGAGGATTCTGATAGAGATATTTTCATTCTCGTACTTATGGTGATTTTTGTTTTGTTTTAAGGTTTCTTTAGCCATCTCTAAGTTCTGTGACAGTTTGCTTTAGTTTCACTGTTCTTTGATTTGAATCTTAATGTTGTATGTTGCATTCCATAGCCCTAAAATAAACTTATATTGTCTTTCTTTCCACTTTTTGTGTTACTGAGAAAATACAAAATATTTATTGTGAAAAAATTGTGTTTCTTTCTGTAAACCTGATTGTTAATCTGTCTTTTGTATATTTCATATTACACTATACTTGTAGTGTTTCTTTGAGAATGCTATTCTATTTGTTTTAAATAAGAGCATTAAGATGTTTCACATTTAATTCAGTTTTCTCACCCAGACATATAAAACTGATGAGATCATGGTCTTCTTGCCTTTAATATCATATATATTATTTGTACAATTATTTGAAAACTCCAGAGACTATAAAATGATGGTCTTATCCTGTGCTTTATTTGTACACAACTAAGGACACCAGGTCAGAAGATGGGGACTACATACACTTATTTCAGTCTTCTCTCATTTGGGCAGAACCTTTCTATTTTGTAGTATTTATTTATAATGGGAATAATGATTAACATTTACTCCTACCTTGGCAAATGAGTCTCTCATCAAATTCTCCTTCTCTTTTATACTCAGTTATTTCATTCTTGCAGCTAGAATAGAGAGAAATAAGGGGCTGGGGTTGCAGTTCAGTGGTAGAGCGCTTGTGCCTCATGCATGAGGCACTGGGTGCAATCATCAGTACCACAGAAAAATAAATAAATATAAATAAAGATATTGTGTCCATTTACAACTAAAATTTTTTAAGAAAAAAGAGTAATAGACAACACTAAGGAATAATTTTATTTAGGCTTCCTATTATTTTTCTACTTGATTTTTTAAAACATTTTTTTAGAAGTAGTTGGACACAATGCCTTTATTTTATTTATTTATTTGTATGTGGTGCTGAAGATCAAACCCAGGGCCTCACATGTGTTAGACCAGCGTTCTACCACTGAGCCACAATCCCAGCCCTCTACTTGATTTTGATTTCTGTAAAGCAAAAGCACCAGCTTTCTCCAACTCACTCTATTGGTGAGAAAAATAACTTATCTGTGTAAATAAAAGTGTCAGGTACCTGGAGATAAAAAGAAGGCAGAGAATGGGTGAAGTGGAGAAGTCTAGATTGGAATAATACCCAGTGACCTGTCTATGCAAGATTTGCAAACTGCAAAATATTTTAACAGGTTTTAGCATCTAGGTCTCATGATGTCATGATTAGATCTGCATTTAAAACAAACAAAGATTTACCTTGCTATACTATAATACAGATTGCAGATGTCAAGTTTGTACAGGAATCAGGCCTAAGGCAATGATTAATTTTACTTATTGATAGTAATGTAAATTGACAGATGAATTCTTTATTTGGTCAGGATGTTGGGGTATATAGAAGCTTGATAACGAGATATAAATTTGATAAATATTGACATGTACAGTAATTAAAACTATGATTATGAGTGCTCCTAAGAATATGATATTGATTGAGGAAGACTTGGGACTTAGTTATGGGTGGGTCTTGGTGATATTCCAATATACAAGAGATGACTAAAAAAATGATGAGTGAAAGACTACAAAACATGGTTAGAAAGAATATGTCAACTATTTACCTTAGTATGGATTGTTTTCCTTATGTAAGACCTTTTGTGAAAATCAGTTTTATGGAGAGTATTAGATTAGGAACTGGTCTGGTCTCACAGCCTGGCCCCTACTGACTGCCACTTGTGAATTTCTGCAAGTTTTAATCCTCTCTCTGTCTCAATTTACCCTAAGTTTAATAACTGCTTTTTAAATATATTATAGAGTTAAGAAAGCTAAAATATGTGTCTGACATATAGTATTGCTGTTAAATGATAGCAGCAATAACTAAAATGTCTGCAATAATTCTAGTGCTATGATCCAAATCTCACATTCTCCATCAGAAAAGAGCTAAAATACACAGTTATAAGGGCAAGATAATGTTGGTGAAATTATTCTAAAATTATAATTATTTAAAAATGAAATGTTCAATGACTGTGTTAATTCAATAGGGAGGAGCAGTCAGAGGTCTATAGTAATTAGAAATATCTGCATAAAATTCACCAGAATCAATCTAGATACCCTTCAATAGGTGAATGGATAAAAAAAAATTGTGGCATGTATACACAATGGAATATTATGCAGCAATAAAAGAGAATAAAATCATGGCATTTGCAGGTAAATGGACGGTGCTGGAGAAGCTAATGCAAAGTGAAGTTGGCCAATCCCCAAAAAACCAAATGTCAAATGTTTTCTCTGATATTAGAAGGCTTATTCATAGTGGGGTTGGGAGGAGGAACATGGGAGGAATAGACAAACTCTAGATAGGGCAGAGGGGTGGGAGGGAAAGGGAAGGGCATGGGGTTATTAATGACGGTGGAATGTGATGGACATTATTATCTAAAGTACAGGTATGAAGACACAAATTGGTGTGAATATACTTTGTATACAACCAGAGATATGAAAAATTGTGCTCTATATTGTAATAAGAATTGTAATGCATTCCACTGTCATATATAAATAAAAAATTAATTAAAAATATAAAAGTAGAATTTCTGAAATAAAGGAAAGGTACATTTATAATTTTTAAAAAAGATATTGCTGTGGAAGGTTGGGAGGGAAAATGGAGAGAAAAAGTAAGGAAAAGAGTGGAAAAGGTGGGTCATGAAATGAAATTGAATTCTGTGCATGTATGAGTTCATTAGGATGAGTCTCACTAATACATGTAACTTTAAAGCACTAATAAAATTAATTAATTTTAAAAAATGGAATACGACTTTTGATCCAGTAAAGGAAATGAAGTGGCACTGGTTATTTATTACTGAATGTCAAAATAACAATAGGTAAAGACAACTCTCATTTAATCTGTTCATTATACTGTGATTAAGCAAATTAGTTTGAGTTTAGCTAGATGATTCTTCTGCTGGAATGACCTAGATATCAAGTGGTTGTGCCTGACATCAGGTGGCCACAGATCTGGAGACTTGACTAAGCTTGTCTGTTATGCATTCAGTCTTACATCTGACATTGGGAACTTACCACCACATGACTGATACAGGGAGGCACATCTGGGTTGATTTGCTCTGCTACACTCTGTCATCTTTAGTACCAGCTAGATTGAGCATCTTGGTGTTTTGTGGAGGCATTCCAAGAAATTAAAAAATATGCAAGACCTCTCAAAGAATTCCTCTTAAATACATCCTCTGTGTTCTGTTGGTCAAAGAAAGTCAGAATTCAATGGAATTGGAAAAACAAATTCCACTTCACAATAGGAAGAGTAAAAATTCATTAATGAAATGCATATATAAATGAATGGAGGGGTCCTGTCCACAGGGATATTTCAAATGAGAGCAATGAGTATGAGTGCCTTAGGAATGCAATATTGATGGAGGGAGAGAGAAGATATAGCAATAACATAAACAATTGCTTGTTGAAGAGTTGAGATAGTCTTGGAGTGAAAATGTATTATGAGAAATCTTTAAGATGTATTAAGTAGTTGCTGGGAGTTTAGAAAAATTCTGCCCAATAAGACGATATTGTGAGCTCAAGATGTAATGTAAATGTAGCATCTTACAATTAAAATCATTTCTAAAAATACACAGAAATAGCTAAAATAAGGATATATTATCTTTGATCCCATATTAATTTTCAAATACTATAATTTAAGGATTAATAAATGTTTTTCACTGTTAAAGACATTTCACATTCTTTTGTTTGTATTGAATATTTTAAATCAGGAGTGATTTTTATACTCACAGTGCAGCTCAGTTCAGACTAGACATCTTTCACTCCACAATAGTTAACTGTGTTATTAGTCAACAGATTAATACATTCAGCTATCTAATGCAGGGTTTAGAATTTTTAATATAACTCTTTTAGAAATGTACAATTTTTCATCATGGAGAAGTAGAAAACTGCTAGCCCAGAATAATATCTGACTTCTAACTCTGGCTTAAGCCTCTAACATGTATTTATTTTACAGAGTTATTATGTCATCTCAATTTTTTTATTGAAAAGCAGAAGTATCGGCCCCTATTTTCCTAAGGTCTTTGGACCTCTCACATTATATATCTTATTATTCTTATGAAGTGTCTAAAAAATGAATGTGCGAAATGGAGCATAGAACTGAAATAGAGAGCAACACTGTGCAGGACAGAAGTGGAGAGCACTATAGTAAGATCACAAATTTGGAAAGAGCATGTCAGGAGTCAATGTGAAAAGTGGAGAGGAAGAAAAAGGCCAACAGCTAGTCCCCAGGGAGAAAGGGACCCAACCTAAACTACACATGTTAAAAGCTTAGAGATTGATTGAGAAAGAAACTAGAAAAAGAAAACAGTTATCAGAAAGAATCTCAACTTCAGAAACTGGATGTCTTTACATAATGATTATGAAAGAATTCTGTATCAAGAACCTCAGGAGAAGGTAAAAGGGGAAAGTACACTGGAGACTATATTGATGGAAAGAAAAGAAAATTTTAAGAAAACTTTTCAGAAAAAATAATATTTAACTTATTTACAGCTATAACTTATAATATTTAACTTATTTACAGCTGTAATTAAGAATCAATTAGCAATATTTAAAAGATCTTAGTATGAGATAATTATTATAAATTATGAAATCACAGTAATCATTATAAATTATTTCTTTAGGTACTTTGAAATAAAGAAAAGCAGAAGAGAAAGATACAAAATCATAGCCACAAAGAGTACATAAAATTAGGGGCTGGGGATGTGGCTCAAGCGGTAGCACGCTCGGCCCGGGTTTGATCCTCAGCACCACATACAAACAAAGATGTTGTGTCCAGCGAAAACTAAAAAAAATAAATAAATAAATATTAAAATTCTCTCTCTCTCTCTCTCTCTCTCTCTCTCTCTCTCTCTCTCTCTCTCTCTCTTAAAAAAAAAGAGAGTACATAAAATTATCCTAAGTATATCCACAGCGAAAAGTAAAATGCTAATGAACATGCTGAATTATAAACTGAATGGGGACAATTCCAGAAGTATATAAGATGGTTAGTAGTAAAGATAATCAACTAAGGAATTAGAATCCTGTGTTTCACAACATTTTGTCAGTGCTGGATCTTACATATAGTGCTTGTCCCCTAAGTTTCTAATAGAGCTAAAAAAACCTTTGTTGTCCCTTGAGAGAGTCACTGTAGTAAAGTTACAGCACAATACAATAGTCACGAGTTTGTGGCAATGCTCATATAAATACATCTACTGCATTTCCAGTAGTATCAAAGAATAACATACACAATATAGTACTACTACAATACATAGTACTTGATGAAAATGAGTCGCTACTGGGTAATGTATTTACTTTATTATATATTTATTGTTAGAGGATATTCCTTCTTTTCATATATAAAAATCTATCTGTGAAACAGCTCTAGGTATGCCCTTCAGGAGGTATTCCAGAAGAAGGTCTTGTTATCATAGGACCTGACAGGTGCATGCATCTTGCTGCCTCTGAAGACTTATTGGGGTCAAGCTCTGGAGGTAAAAGGCAGTGATATTGATGTCCCTGACCCTCTATAGACTAGGCTAATGCAAGCATTGTGTCTTTTTAACAAAAAATTTTAGAAATTATAAAATGAATTTTTAAAGTAGACAAAAGCTTATAGAATGACAACAAAAAGAAATATTTTTGTGCATCTGTACAATGTGTTTGTGCTTTGGGCTATTATTAAAAGTTCAAATGTTTTAAAAGTTTAAAAGTTTATAATGTGAAAAATGCAATACACAATTTATTTTGAAGAAATAATTTGTTTTTACAAATTTATTATAGCCAAAGTGCACAGTTTATAAAGTCTCCCACAGTGTACAATAATGTTCTAGGTCTCATATCACAAACTCACTTACTCAGAGCAACTTCCAGGCTAGAAAGTGTCATTCATGGAAGTGTCCTTTATATAAAGCATACCATTTTTTTCTTTAATACATTATTTTTATTATACATTTTGTATGTTTATATATATAAATACCACTATGTTAAAACTGCATACAATATTCAGAGCAGTAACACGATGTTAGGTTTATAGTCCAGGAGCAGTAGGCTGTGCCACATACCCTACGTTTACGGTGGGATATGTCACCTAGGTTAGTGTAAGTACACTCTATCATGTTCACACAAAGACAAAATCGCCTAATGACACATTTCCCTGCATTGAATGATGCATACCTGTACTTAAAAATACACAAAACTGGGGGCTGGGGATGTGGCTCAAGCGGTAGCGCGCTCGCCTGGCATGCTGTGCAGCCCGGGTTCGATCCTCAGCACCACATACAGATGTTGTGTCCACCGAAAACTAAAAAATAAATATTAAAAATTCTCTCTCTCTCTCTCTCTCTCTCTCTCTCTCTCTCTCTCTCTCTTTAAAAAAAATACACAAAACTTTGTATTACGTGTAAATTCTCAGCATTATTTTCACATTTCCAGATTATATATTTATAAAACAGTTGGGGAAGGGGTTGGCCGCATGTGTGTGTGTGTGTGTGTGTGTGTGTGTGTGTGTAACTGAGAGAGACTCATCCCTTTTAAACTAATTTTTTTCTGTATGACACATACATGGCTATGTGGGCAAACAGATTGAAAGTCGTTGGCTCAACAAAAATCAAACATTACCCTTGTTGATGATAAAGTTACTAATTCCAAAACCCTGGGCTGGGGATGTGGCTCAAGCGGTAGCGCGCTCACCTGGCATGCGTGCGGCCCAGGTTCGATCCTCAGCACCACATACAAACAAAGATGTTGTGTTCGCCGATAACTAAAAAAAAAAAAAATATTAAAAAATTCTCTCTCTCTCACTCTCTCTTTAAATATATATATATATATATATATATTTCCAAAACCCTAATATGAAGCAGCTTGCAGACACTTGAGTATTGATGCTTCTTGATGTTGAGGGAGATTGAACAGAAATAAAAACGATCTCTTCATTATAGAAGAAAGTAGTAATTGTGTAGGTATTCATAATGTTAAGGTGCTATTCCCAAATTTCCAAATAATTCTCCAGGTCCTTTGAAGGTGAAGAGAAAAGCTTTATTTCTGTCCCGGACTCAGTGTGCAGAGAACCAAGCAGTTCTGCAATCTTCCACCATGATTGGGTGTTGGTACCAGCTTATGAGGATTAAAACCACAAAGAAGTGGGGGCTGGAAAGGCAATTATAATCACAAAGTGCATTTTATAAAGTGGAAAAGTACTAGGTTATACATTCTCAGAAATTACACTTTCAGAAGGGAAGACCTTATATTTTCAGAAAAACAATTTTGCATTAGTTTCATAGATCAAGGATATTGTGGTCAGGGTGCAAGTGGGTGAGGGTGGAGGTGTTAGCTACTATATGAGTGGGCTCATGTGGAAGAGGGACCAATTTCACACAGTGTGAGGTGTCTGAAAGAAATAAGGTAAGTCTGGGTTGATTTTCAAATCAGCCCATAATGATAACTGAATCAAACGCCCTCCTCTAAACTTCACCACTGAGAATTCCAAGACAAGTAGATAAACAAAGTGTTTCCAACATCAATTCCACTTCGACTGAAATCAATGTAGCCTACAGACATGGGGCTTAACACAGTGGTGAGGGAAAGGACCTGTAGCATTATTTCATTCACACCCAACATCTAACATTATAAGTAGATAATTACAAGAAAACTATGTAAAGAAAAAAAGAAAAGGAAAATTCTTATGTTAGCATGCCTGCAATCCTAGCTGTTCAGAAGGCTGAGGCAGGAGGATCGCAAATTCAAAGCCAGCCTCAACAATGGTGAGGAGCTAAACAACTCAGTGAGACCCTGTCTCTAAATAAAATACAAGAGAGGACTGGGATGTGGCTCAGTGGTCGAGTGCCCCTGAGTTCAATCCCTAGTACCAAAAAAAAAAAAAAAAAAAAAAAAAAAAAGTAGGCATTTGATGGAAACCTGAATATAGTTTAAAAGTTTAATAGCAGAGGGACCTGACGTTGTGACAGTGGAGAGGACAGCAGCAGCATGCACTCATCTGGGCAAGTGCATTACTTCTAGAGCTAATGCGTATATTGTTCCTTAAGCCATCTGTTTCTGTCACATGTCACTCTGGTTGTTCACAGGCTTCCTGTTGGGCATATGGACACTTCTCATAATAAATCAACCTGTTATGCAGATAAATTTTTCTATAAACTCAGTTGCTAAATTTCTAATTTAAGTTATAAATTTAATTGACTTATAATTACAGGTATGTGAATTGATACTTGTTAAATTATAAATATTGTCTATTATATCGAAAAGACACATACCTGGCAAGCTAGTCAATGAATGCCATTTACTATATAACCCAAAAGTCTAGAATATTTTTATTTAGAAATAAATGATTAAAGTTATTATTAGTACTAGGTTGTCAAAGGGAAAATGCAAAAAAAAAAAATTAAGTGACAGATGGAAGTATATGACATATTATTATAATATATTGTATATCTAAGTATACCAATTTAGCAGTATGGGAAATTTAAAGAAAAAAATCAGTAGTTGAGATAAGAGTATCTAAGCCACAATTCTGAAGTTATAAATATAAGTAAGAAAACTGAAGAAATCTAAAATAATCCTATTATTAAAGGGTACATTGTGTGGTTTGACAATTTATTTTTTTAATTGAATTTAAAAATATTAAAATATTAATTATTTCTCTGATTCATAAAAATATTTTTAAAATCCTTGGCTACAAGATCATGTATTCTAGGGTAGTTAGGAGGGAGAGGGTGTTGGGAGATGTTAGTTCAAATGTAAATAACTATATTTAAATAAGAAGAATAAATTTAAGAGATTTGTTATATACCTGGTGACTGTAGTTAACAATGATATAGATAGTTTTGGAAAATGCAAATAAAGTTGAGATTAAGTATTCTTACCATGAAAATGATGACTGTGTGAATTAACACAAGGCTAAACATCTAGGTTTAAGCGTTCTGCAATACTTAGAACCACAAAAGATGTTGTACATGATAAGTCCATACAATTATATGAGCTAATTAAAAATATTGTAGTATTTAAAATAGTAGGCACTGGAAATTTCAAAATAGGCTAATTCTTAGAATTTTGAAAATATATATATGGTTTACAGTCCCAATACAACAACAACAAAAAATTAGCCATACAGAGCCCTGTCAACCCTTTCAATAAGATTGAGGTATTATTTGGAATCACATCTGGACTCCATGTCTACTCAGCTGCTCCCAGACTTATTACTCCCACAAGTCTGCCTGCTAATTTCTGTTCACAGTGCAGCACAGCTGACACCTACTCCAGGACTGTCACTGACCTGTTACTGCTATCGACATGCCTTCTGACAATACCTTTGTTTCCTCTACTAACAAGCAGAGCACAACTGTGCTTGTCATGTCCTACCCTTAGAATCTGAGCAGTTGTCTTCTCTAATGAATACAGGTCTCATATCCAAATCTGATGGTTTCTTTACGATTACAGATCAACAAGCAAGGCGGCCTTGATTTTAGTAAGTACACTGATTTCCTATATTTTAAAGTCTTATTCATCAAGATATTTGGGAGAAATTATTCCTTAGATATTTGAGCACTGCTCCATGTGTTCCTCATTTGTTCTTAAATAATATTTCAAGATGAGTGAGATGAATTCTTCATATTTCAGGGTAGTTTCTTCTCTGCTTCTAAGAGACAAGGAGATCCTGTCCTGTTCCCCTTGTGCTATTCCCCATATGCACTCCTCATCATTTCTCCTAGAGGTCCCGGGCGCAGTGAAAATACCCTCGTGGTCTCTGTGGTGCACTTTGACCACAGTTTCAAGTCCTGAAATGAGCTTCTGGAGGAATGTTGCTCTCTTTCTCCCACAGTCTCTACTGACACTGTCTCTAAGGAAGCTGACATGCTTCTCTTATCTCATGAAAATTTACTCTGTACAAATCATCCATTCATTCAATATAGTCATTTCTTTCCAGAGAAAATCTGAAGGAGGAACAATTGTTCTGTTCATTGTGAACCTACATTTACATGTTTGTTTTTCAGAACATATGAATTTATTTGGAAGGGATTTAACAGACATGTTATTAGACAAATAGTTCTCTAGATTTGGAGATATGTCCAAATAAATTATTCTAATGTAGTTATAGCTTAGTATACATTCTCAAACTGACCAGTATTTTACAGAGTAATTTAACAGAAGACTACAATATGAAATGTCCTTTTTGGAGTTGTATTTTAAATACCAATTCTGCATGATATTTTAAAACTTGTCATAATTTTATTGGTGACAAGCTTAAACCTTTTTGACAGAAAATAATGATTTTCTAATTCAGTCTACATTGTATAAACAGTGAAAGTCTTCATACTTAAGAAAATATATTTATCATCGTCTACAAACTGAAAACAACTCAGTTCAAAGAATAAGGTTATGATACAACCTGACAAAGATGATATTGAATAAAGGCTACAGATTAATCTCACTTATGAGTAGGGTGAACATATGACTTCTTATCTAAACAGTGATTGATTTAATAGTAAAATGATGTATTATTGATCATTGTGATAGGATAACAATCATAAAATAAAAGCCTCCTAAGTAAGAGAGAACACCAAATCATACTTGCATAGTTTTAAATAGTTTAGAAGGGCTGTAATATTAATTAAATGGGTATCATACTATTTCTTATTAAGGATAGTAAGTGTGATTTTATTACACTTTACTTCATTCAACTAAACCTTTATTTCTGAAAGACCTGATTGATTTAATAACATTTTTGGTTATGAGTGCAAGGAAGAAGAAAATAAAGTATCCTATTAATATGGACATCAAATACCCAATATATCCTGAGTTTAAACTTAAATATGCTAAAAATACTCACCTTAGAATTAAGACTATGTCATGCATATATTGCACCATGTTAAATTAGCAAGTAGTGTAAGACAATGAAACTGTAATAGTAAAGTTCAATGGTCATTTTAAGAAACACAAAATTTACTTCTATTAAAGCGAGATGAAATTGAAGACATGTTTTCATGCTAAAATTAATCTATTTCAAAACATCGCATTTCAAATATAACATTTAACAATGCACTACTAAATGTACATTGAGAGACATCTTTTGCTTCTCTTTTCAGGGGAAAATATTACTAGGCTAGTAGCACACATTTTTTTAAGCAAATGATAAACTTTTGAAACAATTGAGTCTTCCTAGTTGATATTTAATATACATCTTAACTGACTTCATCAATAAAATGAGACAATGGGAAATGAAAAGAACTTACGAAGATGAAAGCTAAGGCAGCCTTTGATTAATATCAGGAATTTCCTTTAGCTTTACATTTGGGACTATATTATATAATAATACCCAAGCATGAACTGCATCTCTCCTTTGAGAAAGTAGTCTGGATTCTCTAGAATGCAAGGGGTATTCTTGAAGTTGAAAATTTAAATATTA
Source organism: Spermophilus citellus (assembly GCF_964194105.1). Taxonomy (NCBI): domain Eukaryota; kingdom Metazoa; phylum Chordata; class Mammalia; order Rodentia; family Sciuridae; genus Spermophilus; species Spermophilus citellus. Next base: position 110,611,939 of record NC_138186.1, on the reverse strand, counting down.
TAATAGTTTTGTTCTTCTGTGAGACCATTCCACATAAACATGGCCAATAAATTCATACACAGAACATTGTCATATTGAAATTTCAAGGGAAATTCAGAAAATAATATTTATAAAGGCACCTAAGAGAGGTGTATACAATGAAGGAAAAAAAAAACTGATGAGATAACACTGCTCTAAATATAGCTAAGAACGATTGTGGCTGAAAAAGGAAAAGTGTGAGCTTGACTTAAGGATGGTCCTCCCATAGCTATTTAGACTATTGCAGAATTCCAGACAAACTACAGGAAGGGAATCCACAGAAGATATGGATGCGCAAGTTTTGTTTTGGAGCCCATCAGTGATTAGTAGGTAAAATGATGAGATAGGATTTTGTAAGCAAACAGTACCTATAAAAATGCAAAGGTGGGTATTTCAGGAGGACAGGACATGTTTTAATGCATCAAATATCAGATTACTTATTATATTATTACTTATTATATTATCAGATTACTTATTATATTATTTATCATGGGCATGGAATTTTTGAGGAGGTTTTCCCCAGAGAATATTGATGGTTATGCCTCATGAGGATTAAAAATACTAGCCAGTTTGTACCTGAAAATGTGAATTTTTTTTTTTTTTTTTACTGCACAGAGAATAAATCACCCATAATACTTCTGCTGTTTGGAAAGTTAACTTAGTTAAATACAAAGAAATGGCTGAAAGACAAGCTTTTGCTACTGGGGAAAATAAAAATACTTCCAGAAGAAATATATTTAAACAAATAGAATATTGATTTTTAAATGGGCCTGACTCCATTTTCTAAATATCATTTTTATCTCATTTGAGGAGAAGCAATGCAGGGTAGAATCAACATTCATGCTGGGTGGACAGCCACAGATCCTCAGGTCCGTGTGGAGTTATCAATTGTTGGTGTTCAAGGAGAATAATGTTTCCCCTCATCTTCTACAGGTTCTAATATAATGATGATATGTCATAGGCGTAAAAAGGAATCAAAATGCCAGCTTTATTAGAGAATATTTTCTGAAATAAAATCAAACCAGATTTCTGTCATGGGTTTAATTATATCTCCCAAAAATGTATATATCAAAGTCCCAACTCTCAGTACTTCAGAATGTTATCTTCTGTGGAAATTTTGCATCTATAACTAGTTAAATGAGATGTTTCTGAAGTTGGTAAGCATCTCATACAATATAAGTAGTATCTTTATAGAAATAATGCCAGGTAAAAGTACCAATTCATCTCCTAGTGAAGCAACACCAGAAGCTACAAGAAGCTGGAGGAGAAGCTTAAAATATATTCTTCCTGATGGTCCTCAGAAGAAACCAGCCCTGCCAACACCTTGATTTTGGACTTCTAGCCTTCCAAACTGTGAAACACTATCTCTTGTTTTTAACACTAAATATGTGGTACTTTGTATTGATACCCCTAGGAAACTATTTCAATGGCCTGCTATTTCTTCTTTTTTTATTATTCTGATTTGATATGTATGACAGCATAATGCATTACAATTCCTATCACACATATAGAACACAGTTTTTCATATCTCTGGTTATACACAAAGTAGAGTCACATCATTTGTGTCTTTATACATGTACTTAGGGTGACAATGACCACCTCATTCCACCATCTTTCCCACTCCCCTGTCCTTTCCCTTCTCCTCCTTCCCCTTTGCTCTATCTAGAGTTCATCTAATCTACCCATGCTCCCCATCCCAAACCCATTATGGATCAGCCTCCTTATATTAGAGAAAACATTCTGCACTTGGTTTTTTGGGATTGGCTAAATTCACTTAGCATTGTATTCTCCAACTCCATCCAGTTACCTGCAAACGCCATGATTTTATTATCTTTTAATGCTGAATAGTATTCCATTGTGTATACATACCACATTTTCATTATCCATTCAACAACTGAAGGGCAGCTAGTTTGGTTCCACAGTTTAGCTATTGTGAATTGTGATGCTATAAATATTGATGTAGCTGTGTTCCTATAGTATGCTGTTTTTAAGTCCTTTGGGTAGAGATCAAGGAGTGGGATAGCTAGTTCCAAGAAATCTGCATATTGCTTTTCATATTGGCTGCACCCATTTGCAGTCCCATCAGTGATGTATGAGTGTGCCTTTTTCCCATTATCCTCACCAACATTTATTGTTGTTTATATTCTTAATAGCTCCCATTCTGACTAGAGTAAGATGAAATCTTACAGTAGTTTTAATTTGCATTTCTCTAATTGCTAGAGATGTTGAACATTTTTTCATGTATTTGTTGATTGATTATATATCATCATCTGAGAAGTGTCTGTTCAGTTCCATGGCCCATTTATTGATTGGGTTATTTGGATTTTTGGTGTTAAAATTTTTGAGTTCTTTATATATCCTAGAGATTAGTGCTCTATCTGATGTGCATGTGGTAAAAATTTGCTCCTCAAATGTAGGCTCTCTATTTACCTCACTGATTATTATTTTTTTTGCTAATAAGAAGCTTTTTAGTTTGAATCCATCCCATTTATTGATTCTTGATTTTAATCCTTGAGCTACAGGAGTCTTATTAAGGAAGTTGGGGCTTACCAGACCTTAAAGTATACTGCAGACCAATAGTAACAAAAACAGAATGGTATTGGCACCAAAACAGACTTGTAGAACAATGGTACAGAACAGAGGACATGGAGACAAATCCACATAACTACAGTCATCTTATATTAGAGAAGGCACCAAAAACATACTTTGGAGAAAAGATAGCTTCTTCAACAAATGGTCCTGGGAAAACTGGAAATCCATTACCAACAAAATGAAATTAAACCTCTCTCACCATGCACAAAACTCAACTCAAAGTGGATATAGGACCTAGGAATTAAACCAGAGACACTGTGCCTAATGGCCTACTATTTCTATACTCATTAGCCCTAGATAATTTTTGAAGGTAGTATCTTCATTTTGGTGAGTCACTTGAAAAATTGCAGTTCATTTTTCTTCTATGAAACAGAGAGTATTAAAACACAGAGGAAGAAGAATTCAGTCATCACCTGTACTAGTTCTGACTACCACAATTATTTCAAACTGCCTTTTTTTGCTACTGTACTTCAAGAAAATAAACTGAAGAATACCTGTGAAGGAAATACAAACAGCTGGCATTAGAAATAGTAGCAGGGTGCTCTCACCTGGTGTCAATTCAGTGGACAACTCAAAAAAACAACCTGTATTCTTTGTCCCAAGAAGTTAATACTTTAAATATTTTGCTAAGTGAAAACCACTGTGGATCAGTCCAATATTTCTTAAATACATTTCATAGTATTTCAGAGTATTAATGTGGCAAAAACTGATCCCATCAGATACACTGTGTTTCTTGTTTAGTTTAAATGCTGAACCTGTTGATGCCAAAATCAATAATTTCTAAATAAAGTATTTTTATTTAAACACACTATAAAGAACTGTTTCAAAAGTAGATTCTAACAGAACATAAAATGATATAAACTGCAAGTTCTGCAATGTTAGTTTATTCTCAGTTAAAGCTTTGTCAAAGATTGATAGCTATGTAAAATCTAAAAAACTACTTCCTGATAATTTTATGTCAATAGTTTTTCATATTTTCTTTGAAGCACTCAAAAATTGTCTTATCATTCATACATGTTTTATTTTGTTTCAAATTGCTATTTTCAGTCATAAATTCATGTAAATTATTACACATTTTGTATGCTTCATATACAAAATAAAACATTTAAGCCATAATAAAAATATATTAGCACTATAAGAAGTGATAATTTTTTTTGAAGACTTGCTATTTGCATAGTAGTATGGACTGATCTTTATGTTTTTACTCTTATTGCAATAAAACAAATATGTAACAATTAACATTAATCTCATTTAAGAATAAGGAAGCTAAAATTTATAGACACTAAATATCTTTCTTAAGTTAACTGTAAAAACTTTTGGATGTTGGAAGCAGGAAATCTGACCTAGAAGGCCATATAACTTATCATTATATAATTATTTACTAAACAAATTCCTTCCTCCATCCTCCCTCTCTGCTGCTTTTCCTTCTTTCCTGAACTCCTGCTTTATTTTACTCTTTCCATTTCTGTGTGTTTTATTTATGCACAAACAAACTTTAAACTGTTTATTTTATTATTTAAATGTTTTTCTGCCCTGTAATTATAATTTTTATAGCTTTTACATATCATCCATGCTCAAATACACATCTATTAGTAGAATCTATGTATTCTATCTTAATATTATGAATTTTGGTGTTATTTAAAAATCATATTATGTTAGAAAAAATGATATAGCGTGTATATAAGAATACCATTAAGAAGAACAGGGGATTGACAAGGATGGTGGAATGTGATGGACATCATTGTACAAAGTACATTTATGAAGACTTGAATTGGGTGTCAACATACTTTATATACAGAGATACAAGAAATTGTGGTATATATGTGTATTAAGAATTGTAATGAAAAAAAAATAACAAAGTACATGTAAAAAGGCATAAATTGGCATGAACATACTTTATATACAGAGATATGAAATATTGTGCCCTATATGTGTAATAAGAATTGTAATGCTTTCCACTGCTGTGGTGTATTTAAAAAAATAAAAAATAAAAATAAAAAAGAAGAAAAAAAACAACTTAGCTATTAGAATTCACTACATAGTATATGCAGTTTCTGATTGAATAGATCATACACATTAGTGTCATAGTTCTATGCTAATGTTGTCACTACTCAGATCAAACTATCAGAAATATAGTCACTCAACTTGATATATGTATGTTTGGTAAATCAAGAATAGCATACTATCACCTGAAAATGCTTTATTCTCAAAGATGATTAGCTCTACAAACACATTTAGTATTTTTAATGGTGTATTCAGTTTGCTAAGTAACTGGTCAAATCAGTACTTTTTCATATAATATATTAATCTTTACATACATTTTCAAAAATATTTGATTAGTTGTAAATTATAAATGATTGCTTTCGTGAGAAAGGAACAAAGGCTAATTAAATTTCATAGGTAGAAAATTAATGCTTTTTAATATAATTTTCAAATTGATAATTTCTATTTGGAATATACATGCAAACAAATATCATCTCCAAAATATAAATATATCTGAGTATTTCTTTAGGCAAGTTATTCTCCCATGGGTTCAAAAGAGGTTATTATTTAAAATGTCAAGTATTTGTAATTAAAGATTGTAGTCTTTTTGTATGTGTCAATTATTATATAATTGAAGTTTTCCTGTTTAAGTAATTCAATTTTTTAAAAATCCTTTACCTTTCATTTTCAGAAACTGGAACACTCTGTCCAATATTAGAGTGTTCCCCCCAAAACCTTATATAAGATCAAAAGTATTAATTATGTATATTAATGCAATTTTAAATTCTGTTTTGTACTCTATTACCAGATTTTTGCACTTTCGAAAAGTTACTAATACAACCTTATCACATAGAAACATAGTGAAGTTATAAGGTTATTTAGAATAATGTGACCAAGAAGGAAAAAGGACAGCAAAAATTATTTATTTTTATATAGAATGCCTGATCAGTTAAATTTAATGATTTGACAGAACATTTGCAAAAATAATGTAACATATGAATTGTAATCTGACAAAGTAAACATCTGTCTATGATGGGATTATAGAGTGTAGGTAATAATTTAAGGTACTAGAATAAAATTTAAATTGTTAGCTGTCATGAATAACTAATTACGTATAATCCATTTAGGATTGGTTGTATAAATGAATATTTATTAAGTGAAGTTTATTATAGTTGTGCTTGTCCACATACAATTAAATTTTTTAATTTAATAAAGGAATTAAAATGCAATTTTAAATTTGCAGATGATAATACTTAAAACAGATTATGGTAGAATTGACAATTTCTACACAGCTTTCAAGGTAAAAATATTATTGTAATTTTTCTCACAAATATGAACATCTACAAATACATCTAGAAAGAGTGGTTAAAGTGTTGCCATGGAAACGCCGTTCCTATGTTATTATTCTATGAGTCTGTGGCAAAAATTTGCAGACTCTGTTCACAATAATGTCAATATTATGTAATAATGCTGTTGATGAGATGTATGCCTCTTTGTACCACATATACATAATTTGATATATAATCCTTTATTTCCCAACTCAAAGTGAAAAAAAAATTGTAGAAATTGAGAGCAAAACAATTTTAATGCCTATATTAGTAACATTTTACAAATAAACTACAATAAAATTAATATTTTATATTATATACCATTAAATAGATTTATATGCATTGTGTATGTGTGTGCATGTAATGAATTATATTTGATTTTATTTTACTAAGAAAAAATGAGAAACGTGTGGGACAGAGATAACAGTCACCTCTCAAATATCGAAAATATGTAGCAAGATAGTTCAAAATACAGCGTTTTAAATATATTTTGGGATGGCTTTGATTCAGGAAGAATTTGAATCTGAGTGATACCTATTAATAACTAATAAAACTAACTCCCATAATTCTAGATTCACTTCATTGTTTTTTTCCAAATCATTTAATACTCAAATTATATCTTTTAGTATTCATAAAAAATCTTCCAGATGATGGCTGCTTTATATATTTGGAAAAGTCTCTTATGTATTAACCAAACATGTATTAACTTTTTTATTCATCACCTTTTTGTATACAAATCATGTAAATAATAATTACAATGTTACACTAATTATGTGTGATGTGTAAAAAACAAGGAGTAATAATATTAACTAACATGTACTGAGTATTTGCTGTATTAGAGGAACTTATTAAATTTGTTCTAATTAGTTATACATAACAGCAGAATACATTTTGATTTATTGTACACAAATGTATCACGACTTTTTATTTCTCTGGTTGTACTTGATGTAGAGTCACACCATTTGTGCAATCATATATGTACCTAGCGTGTGATGTTCATCTCACTCCGTCATCTTTCCCACCCCATGCCACCTCTGTTTCCTGACTTCCCTCTGCCCAATCCAAAGTTCCTCCATTCTTACCTTCCCTTGCCCCCTCCATTATGAATTAGCAACCATATATCAGAGAAAATAGTTAGCCTTTGGTTTTTTGGGACTGGCTTATTTCACTTAGCATGATATTGTCCAACTCCATCCATTTACCTGCAGATGCCATAATTTTATTCTCTTTTAATGTTGAGTATTTTATTGTGAATATATACCACAGTTTCTTTATCTGTTTATCTATCGAAGGACACCTAGATTAGTTTCATATTTTAGCTATTGTGAATTGAGCTGCTATAAACATTGATGTGGCTGCATCATTACAGTATGCTGACTTTAAGTCCTTTGAGTATAGACTGAGGAGTGGGATAGCTGGGTCAAATGGTGGTTCCATTCCCAGTTGTCTAAGAAATCTTCATACTGCTTTCCAGAGTGGTTGCACCCAATTTGCAGTCCCACCAGCAATGTATGAGTATACCTTTCCCCCCATATCCTTGCCAACACTTATTGTTGCTTGTATTCTTGATAATTGCCATTCTGACTGGAATGAGATGAAATCTTAGAGTAGTTTTGATTTTCATTTCTCTAATTACTAAAAATGTTGAACATTTTTTCATATATTTGTTTATTGATTGCATATCTTCTGGGAAGTGCCTGTTCAGTTCCTTAGCCCAGTTATTGAATGGGTTATTTGTTTTTCTTTGGTGTTAAATTTGTTGAGTTCTTTGTACATCCTAGAGATTAGTGTTCTATTTGAGGTGCACATGGTAAAGATTTTCTCCCACTGTGTATGTTCTCTCTTCACATTATTGTTTCCTTTGCTGAGCAATTTCCTTTGATTAGCAATTCATGAGCACCTTCTATTCAATCTTATAAGATTTTGTTTTTATTTATAAACTATAAAATCTAGACTCACAAAATTTATAAATTTATACAATATGGTTAATATTATACAGTTCTGAAGTGATGAATATGGAATTACACCACCAATTTCATCTGATATTAAAGCCAACTATTGTATCACTAATATATATTGCTTTTCAGAGCAATGGATTCTTATCATTTTAGTTGAGGATATATTTTAAATGATACAAATACTAGTTGAGCCTTTAGAAGAGAAATAAGAATCTATCCAAAATTTAGAAATGCACATCAAAGTCATAAATAACTGATCCCCCAAATTTTGTCACATTATTTATTGGAATTTTGATGTTTGATCAATTCATTAGAAATCACATATATCAATATAGTAGCATAGCACACTATGTAGACATAGTTTTATCTTAGTGATTAAATAAAATTATGTGTAGAAAGAATCTAGCCCAATGCCCATCAACAGAAGATACATAAAAATAAATTCAAATGCACAATCTTAGTAAACAGCAGTAAAATTATTTTAATTAACTTTTTAAATACCACTAAGTGAGAGGTTGATTATGTAAATTAAGTCTCTGGTTATAGGAAGTCATATTTTACTGCAGTAACCACAGAAAGTGTTTTCTTATTCTTATGTCATGAGCAATATACTACAAACATGTTTCGCCTGTTGATACTACAATTACTATGCCTCATTCTATGGAAAGTAATAATTTACCATATTCTGTGTTGTTATGTATCCCTTCAAAACAGATATGCTGAAGTTTTAAACCCCAGTAACTTATTTTTACATAAGATCATTGAAGATGTTACTAATAATAATGAGGCAATACTGAGTAAAATGGCCCTGAATTCAATGTGTCCTATGTGTTTAAAGAAGATCATGTGAGTAGAAGGACACAGAGAAGGAAGGCTATATGATAATAATTGCAGAAATAGGAGTTATGGAGCTGCAGACCAAGAAATGTAAAAAGATTCAGAACCTATGAAGAGTCAATGGGATATCCACGAAAAATTCAGAGGAAGCATAACCCTGTGCAAGCTTTGATTTCAGGTTTCTAGCATCCAGAATTGTGAAACAATAATCTGTCTTAAGCCTCCCAATTGGTAATACTTTGTTACGTCAACCCAAGAAAACTCACACATTAGGGAAATTGTGATGTATGAGGAGAGCTTCCAAAATAAGGAATAGCTAATTTTCACAAAGACTGTAGGTAACCTATAGAAGTGTTTGATCAATGAGGCAATGTAAAATAGTATGCAAATATAAATTAGGATAATACAATTTTTAGAAAATGCCAAAAGATTGTTTAATTTACTACAGGGAGCAAACGCTGGACTTAAAAGAGGAGATAGAGGCTTATGGGGGCTTGGAAAATCATATGTTGGTTGAGGTTATAATTGAGAAAAAAATGAATAAAGTTATATCACCAAAAAAAAAAAAAACATGGAGAGGAGAGAAGTAACATCACATGCTAGCTAAAGAATGAGCATCAAGACCAAGGAAGAGAGAGAGTTCAAGAGAATAGCTGAATCACATTAGAAGCAGCATTGCTTAAATGAAGATTGACAGCCCAGAATTGCTTCAGATACTAGAATGCCTCTTCAGACCCAGACTTTGTGGGCAAGCTGAACTAGCCTGAGATTTCTTCAATTATTGCCCCATATAGATCCTTATGATGATCATTCTCTTCCTGGCTGAACTAGCCAGGAGATTTCCATGTCTTGCATAATAAAATATCACTACCAAAAGTATTTTTTTCCTAGTAAATGTCTGAGTATTTACAAGATGCATCAGTCTTTATTTTGTTAAGTTTTATTATTTATGTCTTATCCACTTGTTTTTTCTTTAATTTTTTTCCCTCTCTTTATAAGACCACAGGGATGCAAAAGATGGGAAATAAGTTTAAAGTTAGCTAATGAGTAAAAGAGGAGAAAGAGAAGAAAAAGGTGATAAGGAGGCCGAGGAGGAGATGACGATGATCGTAGTGACCACGGACAATGAAAATAACAAAAATAAGAGACCTGGAAAGTTGGAATCATATAGGAGTTAATTATCAGAAAAATGGAACATTGATAAAGAGGGAAATAATTGCTGTGTAAAAGTCATAACAGCATAACTCAAGTCTGAAGTTTCTATTGTTATAAATTGTGCATTTATCTTCATATATTACTTTGTGTGGATGTTTACCGTGTCTACTACATAAATATGGATATGAAGTATATGTCATATATGTGTATGATGTAAATGAGTTTATATGTGATTGCTATGGCTTGGACATAGTTTGTGTTGGCCCAAAGGTTCAAGTATTGGGAGCTTGCTCCTCAGTGTGGTGTATTGGGGGTTGGTATGGAACTTCTGAGTAGTGGGGATTTAATGAAAGGAATTAATGGACTGTGGTCTGTTCCCATAAAATGATTGTTATAAAAAAGCAAAGTTGACCCCTGGATTTTTCTATAGATCTCCATGTACTCTGTAGTTCTCACATGCACTCCTACCATGATACTCCCAACTGCTGTGGAGTGATGCTGATGGTAGGAGGAAGCATGCCAAAGTTACCACTATGCTTTTTGCACTCTCTACCTCCAAATTAGTGAGCAAAACATATCTCTCCTATTTTTAAAGTACCTAAGTTCAAGTATTTTGTTACAGTAATGGAAAGCAGATTAATATAGTTAATATAATTAATTAATATAGTTAATTAATATGAATATGTGTATGTGTGTGTGTCAACAACTTTTACAAGTTTCAGCAATCATAGATTCACAACTTTCCAGGTATATGATTTGGGGGTCTATTAATATTTTTCTTGCTTCAGTTATATCTAAAGAAGTACCATATAATAACATTATAAAATGAATATATGTGCTAAAAATAATAAAGCATACAGTATTCTTAATTTAGTACTTTATACATAGTAAGCAATTAATAAGTCTCAGCTGTTCTTTGACTAGGTAAATGTGGACCTGCTGACTTCTTTGCACAGTAGGATACTGGAATTTAAATGAGTGTACTGTAAAGTGAAATTTGAAAATCCATTTAAAATCTGACTTAGAATTTCTCTGATGAAGCCATTTTATTTGCTCTCTATTTAATATAATAATTCTGAATTGAATCTCTTTAACTTAGCTGTTTAAAATTTTGTGTGCCCTTTTGAGTTTTAGAAGTTTCTTAGTTCATGTATGGCAATTTTCTTCTGTTGAATACATATGATAATAAAGATATTGTATTAGAAGCAAGATAGCTTTGGTTTTGCCTAGGTTTTATAATGCCACAGGTAAATTAATTCCCATCAGAAAATTGAGAAAAAGCTGGAAAATCTTCCAAATCACAGTTCTATGAGCCCATCAGAGAGCTGATGTCACAAATTTCTTAGATGAGCTGAATTTTAAATGACAAGCCCTCTGAGAATATACAAATGGTTTCACATTGAAAAGGTCATGAGTAAAAACAGTGGTTATCCCAAAGTGGGTAAGAAGAAAATCAAATTCTCTGTGCAGAGTGAGGACTAATGTGATACCGTAGAGTCTCTGGGAGCCCCAGTGAAAACACAAGTCTGCCCACCTACTAGTTTGCCTTCACTGGATCTACACTGGGTAGTCATGAGAAATACTGGCAGCAGGCAATGGTATTTATAAAATCCCTTCTCAGGAGTTCTGAGAAGCGGGATGTGTTAGTCAGTTTTTCGTTGCTGTGACCAAAGGGTAGTTGATCAAGTCGCAGAAGCCAGGAAGCAGACAGAAAGCCAGACACAGACACCATGGACAAAATATAAAATCCTAAGCAGACCAAAATACTCAACAAGAACAACTTAGAAGAGGAAAAATGTATTTCGGCTCATGGTTTCAGAAGTCCAGTCCATGGCCAACTGGCTCCATTGCTCTGTCACAAGGTGAGGCAAAACATCATAGTGGATGGGCATGAAAGAGGGTAGTCGATCAAGTTGCAGAAGCCAGGAAGCAGACAGAAAGCCAGACACAGACACCATGGACAAAATATAAACTCCTAGTCATGCCCCACCTGCCTATACGTAACCATTCAGCCCATTAAATAATTAACTTATCAAATAGATCAATTCACTGACTATGTTACAGCCCACAAAATCTAATCATTGCATCTTCGAACAGTCCTACATTAACAAAAGAGCTTTTGGAGAACACCTCATACCAAAATCATAATGTAGCACCTGCTAAGACTGGATGGTAGAATAGGAGTGCTGGGAAAGCCCATTGCTGCTGTGGGCCTTGTACGAAAACAAGGTGGTAATTGGAAGTTCCTTCCAGACACTCCTCTGACATAAAACTTATTCCTGATTAGAGAGAAGAAAGAAACCCCCCATTTGTTTCAGATTGACCCCTGCTGTCATAAGGGCAAGTCTGCCTGCATTTGAGGGAGAGATAAGATACCCTTCTGCTGTAAATTTTTGGTTTTATAGATATCAAGAAAAGCTAAGATGGTGATCTTTGAGGGTCAAAAAACCCTGTCTCCCAATTCTACACTGACACAAGTTAAAAGCCATATGTCACAGGAATGAGGCAGGAAATACTGATGGCATAGACTGCTCACTGATTTGAAATAGCATTCTAATACCACTTTGGGAGAGGTAGGTATTCTTCTCCGTTTCAAAACCCGTACAAATAAAAGGGACCATGTTCATCTGATATCAAAGAAATAGAAAACCTACCTATGAGAGAGACCCTACACTGATGCCTTAGTTCTCTGTTATTATGTAAGCCCCCTCCCCCGAAACACACACACTCAGCAGCTTGAAGCAACGTACACTGATTATCCCTCACTTTCTACAATTTGGAAGTCTGCACACACTGTGTCTGTTTTTAGGCAGAAGTCCTCATTAAGCTGCTATTCAGATGCTGGTAAGGGTTACAATTCTTATCTGGGGTTTTAGATTATTTTCCAAACTCAGTGTTTGTTGGTAGAATTAATTATCTTGAAATCTCAGACTATTGTCCCTGGATTTCCACTGTCACATGGGGTGGAGGTGCACTCTCAGTCTTCAGACTGCTCACAAGTCTTACTTTTTGGTTTCCTCCATCTTCAAAGCCAGCTACAAAGACACCATTTTGAATTGATCACTTCTCACAATTCAAATCTATCTTGACAGGTAAAGCTGTATGCTTTTATGCTGTTTTCAGGTCAGATCAAGTCCATCAAGGATACCCCTTATCATAAAATTAACTAATGTAAGATGTCAATTACATCTGCAAAAGTACTTAGCCATGAAAGAGAACATAATCATATATTCATAGTACTTGCACATGGAGTGGGTGGAACAACTTAAGAGGGAGAGTCATTAGAATTGAGCTTAGAAATATGCCTACTAGGGCTGACTAGATGGCAAAATATTGCTATCTAATGGGAACACCACAAAGTTCTGAAAAAGTGTTACTTGAGGCAGAGTTGCACAGGAACTTCCTGAGACTGGAGACAGAGAAATAACAAATTCACTATACTTTTACATAAGTCTACTCCAAATAATAAGCAGCAGGAATGTACCATGGGAAAGAGATAAGAGAATGAGAGCTCCCCTTTTCTGGGGAAAGCATGAAGAGTTTGAGAAGTTGAAAATGAATTAGGAACACTGATAGAAACACTCTAAAATCCCATGCCTGAAAATAGTCATAAGGTCACAGCACATAACACAAGAAGAATCAAATGTGATTCACTGACAATTGTTAAAGTAACAGCAAAACCTCAAGTCTGTTGAAATACTGATTATTTTGGATAATTCTCCTGTAATAATTGCATGATAGAGAAGAGGTATATGCATTTCTGTTACACCCAGAAATTATTTAACTCAGTTATTTAACTCAATATATAGTGTTTTTTTTTTTTTGAGATGCTTTACAGTGTCATTTTAAAGCACCTTATAAAGGGGACATTTGGGCCCTGTCACTTTTTTTGTACCAGGGATTGAACCCAGGGTCACTTAACTCCTGAGTTCTTTTACACATAATTTTTGAGGCATGACAGAAAAGATCCATGAATACAAACAAATATATTGAGATAAGGTATCCCACACTGTCAGATATAGATGTTCAGATGCTAGAACTACAAAGTGGAAACTTTAGAATAAATGGAAATAATATTTTAAGAATCTAGTGAAAAAGATGAACAACAATCTTGAAAATATACTTGAATCTAATGTATGAAATATGATATGTCAAGAACTTTGTAATGTTTTGAACAACCAATAAAAAAAGAAAATATGAGAAGTATCCAGAAACAAATGAAAAACATGGTACAATGAGTTAGAAATAATAATACCAGAGATAAAGAAGTAATTTTGGTCTTATTAGAACACTAAAATCATCAGAGTAAAGAATCAGTAAAAGACTATCTGGACTTTATGAATGCCAATATCCTGGTTGTAGAATTTTATTATAGTTTTACATGTTCTTACCCTCTGGTGAATCTGGGAAAAGGGTAAGTGGTATCTCTCTTTGTTATTAGTTACAACTGCATACAAATCTAAAGTTATCTAATAATTAAAACAACAATAATAACCATTTAATTTAGTTATTAAAAACACACTTTGCTTGGTGAAGAAAATAATTTTTAAGTTTCAAGTTAAATATCAGTAACTCTCCTAAGTTCTTTCTGATTATCCATCAGTACAATTTTCAATGTTTCTCCCCTGATTCAATGTTAACTGTGGTGGGTCATGGCCTTGCCTGCTTTGGAGTGGCACTACACAGTGTATAACCAGAAGGAAACAAAGATTTTTCTATTTGGTAATGGATATGCCTGGAATACTGAGGTGATGTCCTCTTTAGCCATTAATACAAAAAGCAGTGAGGGCTCTTCCTGTGGCCTCCTCTATGCTGGTAAAAACCTTGTGTAACACAGGAGCTGTTTCCTTAGCTCAATGTTCACCTCAATGAGCAACAGTAAGAAACTGGAAGAAAAGTCATTCCAGCATCCAGTACCTGTTGAAAATCCTTGGTAATTCTTGTTCTCAAATTTGATGTTAAAAAAAAAGTAGAAACCACCTAATTTTAGTAAGATTATTTCAAGTTACTTAGACTTTTATTATAACACCAACAAAATCTCTACTGCTTTTTAGTTTTGGAAGGTATATATATATATAACTATACTCTTCTGTCAATTCTTTGGATTCTGGTAACAACATGACAAAAACCTCAAATGTACCAAAATGTTTCAGAGATTTGTGCAAACCAGTGTTTTGAGAATTGTGATTATTTTTTCAGCAATGTGAATATTTTTTAAATGCATTACACATTTTTTTATTCTTTCAGGGTCTTTGTACAAAGAAATACACACATAAATATATTCATTTAGCAAATGCTTTTCTTTTCCACTAATTCATGCTCTCTAATTCTCCACACTCCAACCATATGCTCTAGTGAGATGGACAATATTATTCCTAAAGAAGGCTTTTTCTTCTGCTTATGACTCATTGATAGAATGTCTTTTATCTTTAACCTTCCACATTACAAATGAATACTTATTAACAGAAAAGTATAAGTTTATAATAAGAATATATTTAATTATATAGGGTATTGAGACTAATATTTTTAGAATTCAGACAAAGACTGAAGAAAATCCTGTTCTCCTATTTGGTCTCCCAGCCATTTCAAGGGTGATAAAATAAACCTTGTGGGAAAAGAAAGATTAACACAGAGGACATTATTATTATAATTTATCTCAGGTACTATAGATTAAATATTCTTAAAATATATATCAATTCTTTTCTAAGAGAATAATTAAGATGAATGTAAGGTTCTATCTACCTCAAATTATTAATGGTACTTATAGTACTATAATTATATTGTACTTACTATTATGATTATTAGACTTTTGTGAATAAGTGTGTTATAATATTGGTTTTAAAGCCTATTGCATGATTATGTTAATCTGAGAGGTTCAGAGAAAACTTTCTAATGAAGTTTCTAACACAATTTTCTATCTTCTTGTTACAGTCTTTCTTTTTCACTTATAGCTTCCCTTTAGGCGTACTACTTTTTAAAGGAGAATAAATTCGTTTTGAAATATTTTCCTCAAAATATTTTACTTCTCATAAATAACTCTTAGGAGAACTAAAATAATAAGTGTGATATCCTCTAGTCAGTTTTCTACCTCTCCTGTACTTTGCACCCTTTGCTATAGTCTTGATTCAATCTCTTAGTATCTTTAATTTTTAAATTATAGTTAATATTTAAATTTTCTACACTTATTGAAATTTTATCATTTTTTCAGAATTTAGATATTGGTCTAATGTATGTTTTGAAGTATAAATATGCAAAGGCATATATTTCTTTTTAAACTCATGCTCTTATTGAAGGCAAATTTTGATTTTTTTTGATGACTTTCATTGTTACTATCATTAATTTTAGACTTTTTTTAATTTTGAGTATTATCCCTTACAATTACGTTTAATCTGGTGAACATCAGCCTTCTTGTTAGACAAAATAAGAATGAAACAATTTCAGGAATAAGCCATAGTCACCTGCAAACTAAGATAATTCCTCAAATCCACCCAATTATCTCTGCCATTCTGCATCCTCCAATAACTTCCTTACAGCAGTGAGCACTACAGAGAATATATGCAATAACTTAGATTCATGAGGAGTTGGTTCATTTACACCAACAACTAGTATTCAGTTCCTGAAATAGTGCAGGACCTTGGACCTTAAGAATGTCTCGAACCTCTTACTTCATAACAATTCCATTGACTTCCAAGTCATGTTGTGACTACATTGTTTGTTCATTGAGCAAAACATCTGAATAGAAGTCCTCCTCTAATTTTTCATAAGAGAACTTATCTAGACCATGTAGTTTTCCACTTCATGTTATCATTTAACTCACTTGCATGTGATTTTTTTCAAGAACATATTATATACAATAGAAGAGCATAATATAAATCATTCAAAGGGAAACTGTATATAATGTACTTTCTTTATCATGTAGTTGATCCCACATTACTTGTTGTTTTAAATTATGACCATGGGAACATGATTTTGAGTTGTATATTCTCTTCTTTATTTGCCAGTTCCTTTTAAACAACTTCATTGAATTCATTCATGTGATAAATTCCATTTTTATTAAGTTAATGTGAGATATTTTGTCTTTTCCGAGAATAATAGAGTTCCCTTAGTGTCCTACTATTCTCCACTTGTCTATGGACATTAGTCTCAATTGTTCAGCACTATGATTAAGGGATCCTTCTCTTGAATCAGACTGAGGCTCAACTCTAGAATCTGTCACTTTTTACTAACAGTTCCTAAATAGGTCTTTTAACCTCTTTTTTTGGCCTCAAAATTTGACCTATAGAATGGAAGCAAAAGTAATTGATCCATAGGATTGTTGTGAGAATTAAACCTGTTCATCAAAGAGAAGCACTTGAAATAATCCTTGCATTTAATTACCATGCAAAACTAGATACTATTATTAATTTTAAAAAAATCTTTTCAGGACAACATTGTGTTTTAAGTAAATTATGTTTACTTCTGCAGAGTAAAAATTTAAAAACAACCTTAAAATATATGAAAATTCAAAATAAATTTTATATATTTTAATCTAAAGCAAACTTTTAGTCATTTTATTTAATTTTAAACTCTTTTCCTTAAATGAGGTTATTTGAATAAAAATTAAGATTCAACTAATCTGTTCCTCATGTGACCTTTACATAGCATTTATTATTGCATTGTATGATCATTACTTACGTATATGCATTTTTTATCATTAGAATGTAAATTTCTAAAGGTCATCTAATGCTTTTCTTACGAATAACTGCTTGGATATTACTTTTACTTACTTATATAGTTTACTCCAGTATATTAGAACAAGGTATTTGGTTTGATTTGTGATAATTTTTTCAACATATTTTGCCTTGATTTATTCATCTATATAACAATGAGGATAATAGTAGTTTCTACATCAAGTAATCTCTGATTTACTAGCCGCAGTCTGGCTGGGCACAAATAACCGGGAGGTCACGAGCCACTTGT
Organism: Spermophilus citellus; assembly: GCF_964194105.1. NCBI lineage: Eukaryota > Metazoa > Chordata > Mammalia > Rodentia > Sciuridae > Spermophilus > Spermophilus citellus. The sequence continues at coordinate 110,594,109 of NC_138186.1, read as the reverse complement.
AGATTCAAGCAGGAACAAACTTTATTCCAGAACCCAGGGGAACTCAACAGGAACTCAACGGGAACTCTGCGAGAACTCAAAAGTAGCAGGCACCCAAGGTAGCAGGAGCCGCCTTATTGCCGGACAGCAGAGATTTATATACACAGCTGAATACACAGCTTGTTTCAATTTAGCATTATCCAGTTACAGCAATCAGTCATTATCTTAATAATTATACACTGCTTAACTTAATTATCATCATCTTAATGGCTCACTGGTGCCACACCTCAACCACTCCTTCTGGCAAAATGCCAGGCACCATCTTGACTTGGCTGTGGCTCTCAATATTACTATATGTAGAAAATTTAATACATGTATAAAATAAATGGTTGTAAAATTAAATATAATTTTAGGTTCCTATATGGTGATCACAATGCCAATCATTAATTCATGTTAATTGGTTGGCATATAATCTAAAACATGCATGCAGAATTGTTAGAGTCTGTAAACAAGTCAGGATGGCACCTGGCATTTTGCCAGGGGAATGTTAGAGTCTGTAAACAAGTCTGAATGGCGCCTGGCAAAATGCCAGCGGGAGTGGTTTGTGAAGTGCCAGCGAGTCATTAAGTGTGGAGATTTCTTATTGGTTGACTGCTGTATCTAGTTTATGTTAATTAAGATAAGCTGTGTGGAATGTATAAATACCTCTGTTGTCCTACAATAAACGGCTCCTACTCCTGCTGTATCAATCTACACAAGTTGTTCGTCACCCCCGGTTATTTTGCTGCAGCCGGACAGTGGCACAGAATGAAGGTATTTACTGCCTAGTGAGCAATTTCTATGTGCCAGATGAACTACACATTTTTAACACAATTGTTAAAGATAACATCTAAGACTTACTGAGCATGTTTTAAGATGATTGCATGCATTTAAATCCTATGAAACAATACTTCATTTTTCCCCCAATATACAAGTGCAATAAACAAGGCTTGGACTACTCTGTTCAACCTCACAGTAATATAGAGTTGAAAAATTGGAATTCAAATCCAGGATTATCTGATTATGTTTCTATGCTCTTAATTATTACACAGCTTCTATCAAGTACTCAATATAAAACTATGATAGGTACAATGCTTCCATTTCAGTAGGGAAACAGCGGAGGAGATTAATTCTCTATGAGGTTCTTTTTTTTTCCTCCTGAAAACACATATGAAGCATACATAGCCAGTGTGTCTGGAATGTGGTGAATGATTTTGAAATACTAACATTATTTTTAATATTATTATGATTTAAGGAATTTAACTGGTACTGTATTTGGACAAACTACAGTTTCAACTCAGGTCTCTGTTTCAAATGCATTCACTCTTGTTGCAAAAATGAGGAACATTTTTATTGAGTGTTCAATTCCTTCACAGTATACATATACATTAAAACAGATTCAGCTTTCCTGGCTATCGCCACAAGAACAGATTGTCTCACTTTTATTTTAGGTTAGTTTCCTCAGGGATATAAAATGAAAATAAAAAGGGCTTGCTTATCTAAGACACTTTGTTCTTAAACTCTATTAACATCTGTGTCACTAAACAATCTTATTATTCCAAGTTGTAGCTTTTAGCTTCCTTCCCAAGGTTCACATTGCTGATCACTGAATCACAGAATGTTTTCTTTACTAATCATGCTCTAGTTACTTTTTACATATCCAGGGTTGTGCTCTGAGGAGATTTTTAGGAATTGAGCATTAAATTGAGCACCATCAACTTTCAGCTAATAAACGCAGATATTCATTTTATCAAAGTAACTCATTAAAATAAGGACCTGAATTTTATGAAAATGGTTTATGGACTTATAAACGTTATAATATTATTTTTAGGTTGTAGACACAAAACAAATCTAAGGGGAGAGCGTGGCCTGATGGAAAGAGAACAGTGTTGGAATAGCAGACTTGACACAAGTCCTTGCTCTTCTGCATGCTCATTATCTGATGGTTATTATTTTTTCCTTCTTGTAACACTGGGGATTAATGTCAGTGCCTTGCACATGTATGCTAAGCAAGCACTCTAACACGGAGCTACATCTCCAACTTTTTATTTTATTTTATTTTGAGAAAGGGTCTCACTAAGTTACCCAGGTTGGCTTCAAACTTGCAATATTGCCTCCATCTCTTGAGTAGCTGGGATGACAGACACGTGCCACCATACCTACCTCATTCTGTTATTCTTAAAATTTACTTGAATTTTAGCTCTTAGCATCTAATTTTTCCAGTCTATAAAATGGACTAATAAAAACCTACATCACATGTGGTAAGGATTAGAAATAATATAAATGAATAGTTGTCCTATATATAGTAGCTATTATAAATTCACCTTTTGTTTCTCAAAGTGCTTCAGTGATATAATCTTTGGCTTTTCAATTTTTGTGCCAATAAATTGGTGAGAAAGTGTGGAAATCATTATATTGATAAAAATCAACTTATGTTACTATTTATTTGTCAAATAATACTTGTAAAGTTAGTTTAAACTTTCAGCAGTCATCGCCATCGCCATCACCATCATCATCTCTGTTCCTCCTATCCTAATGGAAAATCTATAAGGATCCATAAATCTACTTGAAAGGGGAACTATATAGAAGCTATTAATATTTTATTAGCAACACAGCTGCAGCTGTCTTTACAAAAAATTTAATCGTAAGAGAAATTTTTGATAGATTTTCTCCATTAAACAATAGAGGATATATCTATTTTCATTTTTTCTAATATGTCTTTAAACTTCAGCTATGTCATTGAATTCAGAATGAGCATTCCATCATATTTAATGGAAATAACTTATTAAATATTGTAGAGAGATGACTTTGATGATACTTTCATTAATTGAAGGTTGCCATAACAACTGAAGGTCTACATTTACCAACTCCTACTTACAAAGAGAACTAGATGTCCTGTATCACCTTTATTATAATTTTTAACACTTGCACATGTGTGGCATGCCTAATTTATTTCAAGATGATATTGAGGTGAAAAGGACATGATAAAAATGCAAATATAAAGTACGTAATTATGTCCATTTTTGTTACCACAAAGTACCACAAGTTAACTCACCTTTTTTCTGTGCCAGAAAGTATTTACCATTTCTAGGTATATAATTTTACCCAGGAAATGCTCTCAAAATTAGATACTTATTAAATATTTCTGAATATATTTTTATATATTTTTAAATCTAAGCTAAATTCTAAATATAATCTATTTTAACTTATTAAATATTTTCATAGTTGTTAAATGATTATCATATTAGAAAACAAATAGGGGAATTAACTATCAACTATCAAACAAGTATAGAGAATTAATTCTTTCTGAAGAGGGAAATAAAGTAGGACTGACAGGTAATGACAGTAACAGTAACCATGGATCTCAGTAACTAAAAGCTGAGGCAAGATGTGACAAAGTATATAAACCTACATAGTGTCCATTTGACACAATTAATTATGAATATAAATTCCCATTTGGATCAGTTGATTCAAAAATTAACTTTAGCCCTTTCTGGGGTTTTCTTTCCTTAACACTGGGCTGGTAATATATTTGTTGCTTACCCCACCCAGCACACATATATGGTGGGAAAAAAACAGAAAAAAATTGTGAAGTGAGATTTTTTTCAGTACTTCTATTTTAGTAAGGCCCAAAGTCTCTCTCTCACTCAAACCATTTACTACCTGCTTTTAGCAAACCACAGTTTTGTTATTACTGTAATAGTCATTTCGTTTGTCCATTACTGAGAAATTCCTGGGTAGGAAAGAAACGTTTTATTAGTTATAAACATCTTGTTCAACCAAGCTCCTCTCAACCACCAGGCCTACCTACCATACCTGAATTTGTTTGAGCTCATTTTCTTCTATTACCATAGTTTCAGACATACTCTACTGGTATTTTTCCATGTGTAAACATATTTTCTGTTTTTCCTGTGTTCATTCCATTTAATGAGCCTCTTACTTGATTTATATTCCTTACCTCAGTGTGTGTTATCTAGGTAGATATGACCAAGATGAAGCCCCGACTACTTATGGTTTCCCATACCCTCAGGATGATTCTAATGAGAGGGGCCAGTAACCAGCATTTCTTATCTCTCCCACTCCCACGTGATAGGGACTTTATTTTAGGAATATACAGCTGAGATGTATGGGGGTCCACTTGTAGTGTATAAGCTCTACCTTAGGCATGGCAGGCCAAGGATTCTGGAGTTCGATAGCTCTCATCCCAGCTGGCTTTGGGGTTGTAGCTCTGTCAGGAGAGTCAAACTGAGAAGACAAAGGCAGCCAGCATGACCCCATGACTGATAAGTATAGCAGAGGAGTCACTTGAAGAGAAGCAGGTCACTGTCCCCACCCCAGCTCTAGTAAGCAGTAGTACAAAATTTGGCCCAGGAAGAAAGACAGGATATTTGAACAGAGTGTGCTATAATGGATATGAATTTGTTGGGAGCAAAGTTTTAGTAAATTCAACTCAAAACCACCAAGATCTTGTTAGTGAGGATGAAAAGGAAGCTGCTCACTCAGTGATAGCAATAAGTGAAACGGTAAACAGTCTAAAAAGTTTAACGGAGAAAACAAAAGTGTGAGACATCTAACAAGGACCCTTCTAGCATTGGAATGTGTTACAAAGATTGACATCAAAACTACTTACATAAAGAGTTTCTTTTTAAATTGTATCAAATTGTGCAGCAGTTATGCCCAAGGTGTAGCAGTCAACTAACAGCTACCAATTAGGGCAGGCTAATATCTGAGTCTGAGACCAATCAAGCCATCCAGAACACTTAGAAGGATCTGGGAAAGAAGCACTCTAAGAGAGTTCAGATAAAATCACAGTCATCCATGGAAGTGGAAATCAGAGTCAGGAAAGCTGTACAAATGGCCACAACTATGCCAGCTTTCTAATGGCATAGTAAAGCCTTTGGTGAAAGATTCCAGCCAAGTCATTAAAACAGTAAATGAGCAAATAACACAAAGCCAGGAAGGTCAGTGTACAAAATTACCACAGTACAAAATTTAAAATATCCCATTTGCAACAAAAATCTTGTAGTATTTAAGATGATTATGTATATATTTGGTTTAACATGTACCATGGTTTAAACTGTTTTCTGTTCACTCTTTTTCTTTAGTTCTTTCCTTCTCTTTCTACCTTATATTGTTTCAACTGAACTTTTGATAGGATTTCATCATGTCTTTCCTTTTAGCATATCAGTAGTACTTTTTTAAAATATTTAATTGGTTTCCATAAAGTTTGCAATATGTCCTTTAAACTAACTTAAATGCATTTTCAATTAGAGTAAAGTACTTCATGTATAGGCAGGCACCAATTGAAAGACACTTTTAAATTCCTCCCTGTCATTCTTTATGTCACAACTGTTGAGGAAGAGAGAGACATTGCTTCTCCACACACCCCCATTTAGTTCTTATGTGGGCTCTTTGGCTGGATTTAGAAAATTAATGAATGCAAGAGCTGAGTAATTAGAAAAAAATGAGTTTTACTAAATTTGTATGTACCTTGAGATCTTCACAAGAGAATAAAACCTGAAAACATAAGAGAATGATGCTTTTATAATTTTTAGACAATTATTAATAAATTTGTGAAGGAATGAGACAACAAATGGATATATGTGACAAAGTGGTAGATTCTATGGATGTCATTAAGAGATACAGGAGCCAGTGGAAGACATGTTACTTTACACATTTTATTTATTCAGGTTCATTTCAGACCCAATTACCAGTCTCTGGTGATCATGGCTCTTCTGGAGCCTTAAGTACAAGAAGGATTTCCGTGAAGAAAATGTTTAGGACTTGCTTCTTGGCTTGCTCCTTATGGGAAAAATTGGCCCTTTCTGAAGTTATAGCTACTCAAGAGGTTTTAGCTTGAAATAGTCAATATACAAACTTGGCATATTTTGAGGACTCCTTAACTTCTTCACTGTGATTTATTTAACTTTCCATACTTCATTATTCCCAATGAATTATTACACCATGGCTTCCTAAAACTGTTATCTTTTAGATATGTTGATAGTTTTTAAAATAGTACTTAATTTGAGATCTTTGTTCCTTCCCTCATGCTTTTTTCTTTCTCTATGCATTTCCAATGTTGTGACCTACATCACTTCCCTTGCCTATGAATAATAAATTTTGTGTTTTAATTTATAGCATTTTTCTCTTCTTAATGTTTCCATTTATCTGTTTACATTCTCATCTACTCGAACCTATTGTCTTTTTTTCTCCATTCCAGAGTGGAAAGTTTCTCCAGAGAAACAGAATCAACAGGAGGAATATATATATATATAGATATATAGATAGATATAGATATAGATATAGATATAGATATAAACAGAGACATAGAGGTAGGTAGATACAGATACAAATATAGATAAACATACATACACACATACATACATACATAAGAGGTAATTTATTATATGAATTGGCTTATATTATTGTAGAGACTAACAAGTCCTATGAAAGCTGGAAAACTAGGAAAACTCAGTGGTGTATTTTAGTATGCTTCTGATAGTTGAAAAGTAAGAAAACCAATGGTGTAACACTCAGTCTTAAGCCACAAGCCTGAGAACCAGCAAAGGGTAAAGTTATCCTACCATAGAAGTCCTAGAGTCTAAGGCCCAACAACAGAGTTGCTCCAGTGACTGAGTCAGGAGAATATGGATATTCTAGCTCCAGGGTAAAAAGTGAATTCAACTTTCCTCTGCCATTTTTTTGCATCTTCAATCTGAATGGATTGAACAAAGCCCATTTATATAGGGTAAAGTGGATTTTCTTTGCTACTACTAATCCAAATGCTAGTCTTCCTAAACATCCTACAACTACAGCCAGAAATGTTTGACTAGCTACCAGGGTATCCCTTATCCCATCAAGCTGACACTTAAAAGAAACCATCGCATAGACCTTAGCCTTTAACCAAAGATATTTAAAATTTCCTATTAACTCTAACATTTGTATCATATCTGAATTTGGTTATTTCTCTCTTTAGACTGTCTTTTTTATTGCCTTATAAATGTGGTCAATGGCTATATTGTGGCCGATTGCATTTATAAATGCAATGTGTGTTATTCTGCCTTGTAGTAGTGTTGAGTGTAGTATTTTCCCTAGGACTAGGTCTCAGAAACATCACTGTCTCCTGGTATCCTTGTTTTGTCTCACCTACAGACATTTCCTTAAATATTCCTTCTCAAAGAGCATTTGCATTCTACACACCTGACAGCTGCAGCCCAATAATATTATTCTGATACTCTTTTACTGTGTTGATAAGGTGGAGGTAAGGAGAATCAATCCACAATCTTAGGATCAAATCTCCATCTTTTGATGAGCCTGTGTCTCTAACCTGTTTTCTTCACAAATGTCTCTCAAGTGCTGTAGTTTCCCGCGTCCCCCTTAAATAAGATAAGAAGTCTGTAGCGGGGTGTTCTGTAAGAAAGTCCCTTTGTCTAGGAAGAAAAACACCAGCAAGTTTTTCATAGAGATTTAATGTTTTTATTTCACAGAAATTATTCCCTTGTAAGAGCTGCAAAAGTACTTTTCTGCGATCATCAGAATTAAACCTGCTAGTGTTCTTATAACCCATATAACTAGGAGAACACTCAAAGATTGCGACTCCCAGGGCTTTCTCACTCTTACCCTTCCTATAGCAAGTCATAACAGCATTGAGATATTCTTAGCAATTTATGTACTCAGCTGTTTCTTATCCATTTTTGTAGCTCAGAGCTATGACCATCCAGATTTGATTGTCTCTCTAGATTTCTAAGTGGTGGTTTGCCCTTATCTGTGGGGTTCAAGAAAGTCATATATTTTACTTTCTTCTATTTTTCTTTTGATAAAGATGTGATTAACAACTTCCAAACATTTTACATGATATCTGCAATCAGAAATGACTCTCATTAGTTTTTTTTTTCTTTTATAAAATATACAAAAATACCCCAAAACAGATTATGTTATAGTTTTGACTGAACAATTAATTGTTGACTTTAAATGGGTGAATGTATGTCATGTAAATTATATCTTATTAAATGAGTTTTTAAAATATGTCTGTTCAGAACATGTCCATGATATAACCAATTGCATCTTATTACATTAATGGTTCTGAAACCAAGCCAAAGAGTAATGAATCAAATTGTTTCTACTGTTTATCAAACTTGTCTTAGGAAAATTAACTTTTCTAGAATGAATATTTTAGAATTTGTTCACTTTGAAATCATTTTGTATATGTCTCCTATTCATAGGTATTATTTTTATTATTATATGTAGCATGAGATTTTTATTATGTTTATATATTTTATATTTATATAATATATTTAATATTTTCAAATTTTTAGAGATGCACTACAATTTTTATTTAACATCTAATTTGAAGCTATTATATATTCATTTGGGAGGAAAATATATTTTAATTTTTTAAAAAATATGAAAATATAATATTTTCTAGATTTTTTTCACTGTTTGAAGTTATCTTTTACTTAACTTTAGTTCTTAAACAGGAAGTATAAAGAAACAATATCAAAGTTTTCAGAGTATTATAAACACTCTTATTGTAAGTTATAGAAAAATGATAATAAGAACATATAATCTGTAGAGTACTCACTGAAACTAAGAACATAAATATATCATTGGCAGAACATTTGATATTATTCAGAGTTAATTGATAAGTGGCCCAAAGAAAAGAATCCTTAATCCTATGGTCAATTATGTATGATACTCTTTTATGATTTATTTTTATTTCTTCCCATTTATTGCTTCATAGTGCCATTTACTTCAGAACCACACCTGAATTCCCATAATGAATGCCTCTCAGTTTCATCCTAGAATTCTTATTAATTTTTTTTTATTTGTTTCTTCAACCCATTTCTATTTCTTCACTATTTTTAAAAAAATTCTTATTTTCTCTTGAGATCCATCAGTCCATAGTATCCATTAATGATAAATTATTTAAAGAAAAAGTATTTTCAATAAAAAGAGCAAGAAATTATTTTACATACTTTTCAAAGTTCATTAAGCAGCATTTGTTTTTAACTTTTTTTAGAGTGCTTAGCATAAAAATTCTAAGGATATTTAAACTAGTTAAATTTCTGTTTTATAAATCACATATTAATATATTTAATTGTATAATACAACACTTTTACTAGAATTTATTGTATTACTCTGGTTGGTTCATCTTTACAAAAAATTCTATATAATGGGTAGCTTAAAAAGCAGAAATGTGTTACAGATTGAAAGTCTAGGATGTTCAATCTCAGGATGCTAGCAAGGTATTTTACATTTCAAGACATGTTCTCTTGCCTGTTTTAGGAGGCTACTTTCTCAGTGTATTCAGGGGATCTCTTTATTCTGTGGAGCTGAAAGGCTGTCTCTCATTTTGTACTGTCATTTTCAGTATAAAATTATTGTCTCAGTAGTTTCTGAGTAATTTTTCTAAGAGTATTTCATGTTTTCTGCCTGAGAACATTACAAAGTGTGATTCATTTTCACTTTCATTATAGAATTTTCAAATACGCCTCTGCATCTCTAAGTTTTGCTTGGGTCAACAATATAATTAGAAAACATCAAAGAACTAAAACAGTTAAATATTGGATATTGAAATGAACTGTATTACTATACCATGATGCCAACAGTTTATATATGCAAAATTTCAAATGTTATAATGATAGTAATAAATGTGATTTTGAATTACTCATTATTTTTCTCTAAATTTTTATAACTCTAGATATAATCTGACATTTTCACACATGGTTTTTTTAAAAAAGATTAATTGCTACTATATGGAAATGAAAATAAAACAAATAAAAGCAAGCAATAACAAGAGAACATAGTAAAGATATAGTGAAAAGCAAAGGGCATCAAAAAATTGGAAATAAATAAATCTCAAACACAAAATGCATTCTGTGGTCATGTATAACTAATTAGAACAAATAAAGAAATTGGGGATAAATAAATCTCAAATAATCCTAAGAGAATAACTCTGACTTTTAACAATTATAATAAGCAAGCACTATTTTCATTGAAGAGTAACTACATTGTTTAGATATTAAATAGTTGTAACTGAAATATTTACAATCTATATTTGAGATTGTCATTATTGAGATTGCATTTAACTAAATTTGTAACATTAATTAGAAAATTATCATTTTTAATTGTGGTAAATCTTGAGGTCAAATATTTTGAAGGAGTTAAATAATTTAACCTATCCAAGATAATAACAGCCATTTAGTGTTTTTTTTCTTTAATTGTATTGAAATAACTTAGAATAATACAATTTATTCTTTTAATTTTCCTTTGCAGTTGAAGGCAAAACTATGCCCTTTATAGAAACATATCAAAATAAATACTTGAAGTTAAAAGCAACATACTTTTCATGTGAATTGATGTTTGAAAACATTTTTCACACATTTTTATCTGTAATGTTCTTGACTTGTTTTTATTATTTTATTGTTTTCCTAATTTGGTTCATGAATACGCCAAGGAAAAATAAGATGATCTGTTTTGCATCAGAATATTCAAAAAAATATCTTGTTTTATTTAACTGAATTAAGCGGGGGAGTTCATTTATTCTAAATCATGCATCTACCAATATTCCTTCCCTTTTCAAAGGGCATCATTTCTCTATTCTGACCTTGAGGGGTAAGGGATAAAATCAGAACAACTTACTTCTTACTCTTATGTTGCACTTCCTGTGTAATTATAGGAAAAACCATAAAGTTTAGATTGAACCTGCATTCTTATCACTGGATCTTTATATAAATTGCTGTCAGTAATCCCATAATAAGAACAAAATATAAGGAGCAAACTTGTATCACAAGGAGAAAAGTTTTTAAAGGGTTAATCCTCATAACTCTCCATAGAGGAAGGGGCCAAAAATCTTTCAATGAAAAGAACAGAATTTTAAAATAGATAATTATTCAAAATTTAAAAATTCCAGCTAGCTATTTTGTGAATATCAACATATAAATTCAAAGTTTATATGAAAAGGTAAAAGACCTAGATTGGAAAATACAATAATGAAGAAAAAGAAAGAGGACTGACACTGTCTCATATTAAATATCTAAAAAAGTCATCCTATATTGACAAAGCTTAAGTGGTGTAACATTTGGTGCTTACAATAGAATCAATTAAAGAAAAAGGGGATAATTGTGGTTACTTGATTTTTCAGAGGTACAAGCCTCTTCAATGGAGAAAGAATAATTGTTCAATAAGTGGTGTTGCAACAATTCAAAATTCATATTCAAAAATTAAAATGACCTCGAAAATAGACCAAAACTTAACACTTCACACAGATAAAATACATAATAGATATTACTGTGAAATGCAGAGTGAAAAATGTAGAGTAAAAAAAAAAGAACTACCTTATGGCCCTCCAGACTTCCTGGGTACCTGATTGAAATAGAATTAGAATATTGAAAAAAACCCTACACTCCTATATTTATTGCTGTTATTCACAATAGCCAAAATGGAAAAAAAAATAACACAAAATAAAATTGTGACATAATGCAATGTGTCCAAGAATAAGCATAAGTCCATAAGTGTATGATCAAATAAATTAATTAATGGAAGTGAATAGGGTTATTGAATAAGATAAGATAGATAATGAAATGGTCAGCCAGTCAGGGTAATGGGCATCAATTAAGGTTCTTTCCAAATGTAAGGGCCACTCCATAAAAAAAAAAATAATCAGAAATATCCTAAACATTCCTTCCAACTCCTGGTAAGGAGGAAAAATTGGAGGAAAGACATACCTGAGTGAAGACTACAAATTCAAAGACTATCCAATAGCCTTAAAACTTTTCCAATATTTTTTAGCATAGATTTTGTCCAATAGCTTGGAATTTTTCCAAGGCCTGATTAGCACAGATATAGTCAATGCCCCTACCCAGTAGCTATATAAGCTCCTAGGCCACTACACTTAAGTGGCAACCACTATCAGGACCCCTCTCACCCTACAGGAGACCTGTCTCTTTTCTGCTCACTTGAATAAATGCTACTCTTTTATGCTCACTCTTCCTTATCCATGAATTTTATTCTTTGAATTCAAGAGAAAAGAACCTGAAAAGAAGGCACTGCAAGCCATTGGGGTCTGCTAAAACATTTCAGCAGCTGCAGAGGCTGAAAATCTGGTTTCAATATCTCCCATTTAAAACAATTCCAAATAATTGATATAGATTCTATGGAAAGAAATTTAATTATTTGTTAACTGTGGAATGTACATAATAACTTCCTTCCAAAGAAAATGTATGAAAATGGTATGTGTATGTCATATTGACAATGTATACTCTTCCTGCAATATGTACTAAACTTTATCTCTGTGGTAGTCCTGATCAAAACTGTTCCCTTAATACTAATCATAAAAAAAAATCATACAAATTTCAAATGAGCAACGTTCTACAGAATACCCTGCTCCAATTCCCCAAAACTGTTAAGGTTATCGAAAATAAGTAAGACAGAAAAATGTCACATTTAATATAATTCTGATACATGATTATTCATTGTAATGGAATATATTAAATGGGACATCGATAGGTAAAAGCTACTCCATAAAAACTGAGGAAATCAGAAAATGCGTAGACTGTAGTGAAAAATAATATGGCATTGCCTCATTAGTTGTAAAAAAGGCTTACAATAGGGAAAGTTGGGATGTGAGATATATGGTAATTCTAGATAATCTTTATAATTTTCCTGAAAACCTAAAACTATTCTAAAATATGTAATAATTTTAAATATAAATACTATAATAAATATTCTAAAATCAATTTATTAAAAACTAATGTAAGAAATGCATAAAATTTAAAAGCAGGAAATTATAACTGATCTAACATAAAGATATAAAATTTAATGTAGCATCTGCTGTACTCTATAATTTTTCATATTAGATCGAATACCAAAAATCTATCACCCTAAAGTTGAAAACCAATAAAAACTCCACAGATATTCTGTGAGTCTATGAGAACACAGAAAGATAAAACATCATACATTATCCTTCAGCAGAAGTCAGCATGCTCAGGGAGTGATGGATGAGCAAACCACAAGATGACGCAGATTCATTTAAACCAGCAACACACATCTATAGCCCTATGACAATCACTTCTCAAAAGCAGCATCATGCCATCAATTGCATCTGAATTGGAAAATAATGGTCCACTCACAAAAGGCAATACTTTCTCTAAGAAATTAGTGACTTTAGAAGTCTTAATGCTTCAAAATATGTTTATTTAAACATTTCTTGATACCGTTTAATTTTCCTTTTTCTTTTGTTTCCTGTGGTCAGTGTACTTGCAAAATGGACACAAGAAACCCAATGAGTATATTTCCTGAGGATGCTCTGTGGGTGTTAGGGGGTTATAAAATTGCCCTTGGATAAATATAAAGAATTAGTACATAAATTTAACCAATTTTTTTTACTTGATATCTTGACATTAACTTTGATTAGAAGATAATATCACTTAGTACAGTATTCAGGAGTTGATAAATTCAATTCAAAATAGAAAGCCACCCAGGAGTTTTAAATTGATTGATGATTATTTATACAATTAAAGCCAATTTATATTTGCCTACAAAATGTACCAAAAGAATGATTCAAGTGAGAAATACCTGTAGTATGATATAGCTGATGGAAATTATACAGTAAGTTACTTATTAAGCATATATTATTAATTATAAGGACATTCAATTTTTTTATAAACATAAATCTCAAAGTTGGCCTATGAGTTAACCAAAAAAATGATTTTATTCAACATTTTTCTTTTAATATATTGAACATATATTGAATAACATATATTTAATATATATCAAATAAAATATATAAATAATATAAAAACAAATAACATAACATTTAATATGTAACATAAATAACATAAAGCATAAATTTAAAAAAATATCAAATAATTTTTATACTTTTGCCTCTAATCTCTTTTCTGATACTCCTTGAGTTTTGTTATTAGCCATTTTCTGTCATTTAGTTTTATTGTTCTTTAATATTCATAATGGTATTATTTACCTATCACCAATCTTGTGATCACAAAATATTTTCTTCCACTGTTTTTACAACATCTTCAAATTAATTGAAATATTTTATTGTTTATTCAAATTGTTTCATACAAGTCCATATTACTTATAATAATTATTATTCCTATATTTGAAACACAAAGTACTTTATCTAGAACATTTGAAAATCATCAATGTAAAAATGATCATGAATATAAAATCAACTTGTTAAATTCATATATACAAACTGACCTGATAATTTATCAAAATTACCTATACCTTTATTTTTTTGTTGGTGGCATATATAATTTTTAATTACAACTGTGTATTTACCAACCAATTATTTCATTTGCATGTAAAAGATTACATTGTCAGACGGGATTCAAACAAGATATCAGATTGATAATTTTTTGTTTCTTCTGTTTTTGTCACATTTTGTCTTATATTATATATTAACTGTGATCTATTCAGCTTCACTGGACAGTATGTACAGTAATTGTGATTCTTTCCCTGCCCCTCACCTACACATTTATTTATTTATTTATTACCTGTGATTGGACACAGGGGCACTTGACCACTGAGCCACACACTCAGCCTTTTTAATTTTTTTTTTAAATTTTGATACAAGATCTCACTAAGTTTCTTTGGATTTTACTAAATTGCTGAAGCTGGCTTTGAACTATCAATCCTCCAGCCACAGCCGCCTGAGCCACTGGGATTACAGGTTTACACCTGGCTCATGTATTTTCAAATCAGTAGTTTAATGTGATTTTATTGTAGTGGAGGCTTCCAAAATAAATAAATTTTAAAATAAATTGTCTAATTTTCTCTGGGATACTAATGAGCTTACATTTATTATAATTGTGATTGAATTTTGACATATTTCTAACATTTCAATGTGTACTATTTTATTTATGTCTTTTTTCTTTTAAAAATGCCCTCCCCACAAATATTTATGTTGTTGGTGATTTCAATAAGTTTCTTTTAATTCAAATCTCAATTGAAATCTAATGATTTTGTTTTATGAAAGCTATGAACAAAATTTTAATATTTGCCTTTATGAATTTTCTTTAGACTCTAATTATTCAAATATTCAAACCTTGCTGTGACCACAAAAGACACTTAGCTAATTTTAATTTACATTGAACAAACTCATCAATAAATTCAGATTATTATTGACTGCAAATATTTTCTTTGACTTTAAGATTTTAACTTTAAGTTTTGATCAGATGTGCTACTCTATTATGTTAAAAAGTTCTGGAACACAGAATATTATTTACATTTTAATACACATCACAAGATTAGCAAAATTATTTTCTGTCACTTTTTTGTATTTAATATTTTTTCTGTTGTTGTTTCACAATTTGAAAAATATGAGAGGTTATTCTCCTCTCTTTTTACTTTACTATTTCTCTCTTATTATTTATTTGACCTCCTCTTTGTATTCAATATTTTTTGCATACTGCCTCATTTTGTTTTTCTATTTAATTAATTCTGTCTTTAATACATGAAATAATGTTCCTCTCAATAAAAACAATAACATTAGCTACAGCCTAAAAGTCTGATAGTGAATACAAAATTTCCTTCCACAATCTCATTTATAGGTTCTTATTTCTATTTTTATTTCATTCATTTCCCTGCACTTTTTATTTAAAAATTTACACTCCCTATATTCTTTTGAAGATATTAATCACAATTCTGAATTTTTATTCTGAAGTACTGGTGAAATTAATGCTTATGTTACATGTCTTTCATTGTCTTGTTTTCCTTGTTCAGGAATAATTTTATCACTACAGATAAGTTTGATATTTGCCAATACACAGGTAATTCTCACTTTGTTCAAGTAAGTGTTTATAATTTTGGATATTGAAACCTTCTTTAGGCATACAATGCTATTTTTGCATGCCTTTTAACAGCATGTTTTCCTAGTATTCTTCTCAACCGTTTTGTATTTTCTCTAACCATCACTTATTGGCTTTACATAATCTACCTAAATATACTGCTATGTAGAAAATCTAAATACCATCATGAAACCCTAAGATTATACTGCCAATAAAACCTTTACTTATGAAAAAAATAATTCTAAAAAATCATATTTTTAATTTTGTTATTTGTTTTAATTTGTTATACATGAAAGTAGAATGCATTTATGCACTTTGATATATCATACATAGATGGGATATAATTTCTCATTTTTCTGAGTGTACATGTTGCAGAATCATATTAGTCATGTAGTCACATATATACACACAGTAATAATGTCTGTTTCATTCTACTATGTTTCCTACTCCCACATCCTCTCCTCTTCCCTCCCATCACTTACCTCTACCAAATCTAAGGTAACACTATTCTTTCCTAGTGCCCTCCGCCTTATTTTGAATTAGCATCCGCATATTAGAGAAAACATTCAGCCTTTGTTTTGTGGTATTGGCTTATTTTGCTTAGCATGATATTCTCCAACTCCTACCATTTAGTGGCAAATGCCATAATTTTAATCTTCTCTAAAGTGGAGCAATATTCAATTGAAAAAAAAAAAAAATATATATATATATATATATATATATATATATATAATTTTATTTATCCATTCATCTATTGAGGGATAAATAGGTTTGTTCCATAGTCTAGCCATTGTGAGTTGAGCTGCTACAAACATTGATGTGGTTGTGTCACTATAGTGTGCTGATTTTAAGTCCTTTGGGTATAAACCAAGGAGTAGGATAGCTGGGTCAAATGGTGTTTCCATTACCAATTTTCTAAGGAATCTCCATACTGCTTTGCACAGTGGTTGTACCAATTTGCAGTCCCACTATAAATGTATGAAGAAAATCTTTACCACATGCACCTCCAATAAAGTATTTTTTTTAAAGAGAGAGTGAGAGAGGAGAGAGAGAGAGAGAGAATTTTTAATATTTATTTTTTAGTTCTCGGTGGACACAACATCTTTGTTGGTATGTGGTGCTGAGGATCGAACCCGGGCCGCATGCATGCCAGGCGAGCGCGCTACCGCTTGAGCCACATCCCCAGCCCTCCAATAAAGTATTAATTTCTAGAATAAAGAACTCAAAAGACTTACCACCAAAAATTAAAATTTTTTTTTGAGAGCCAATTTTATTTCAATTTTTTCTTAATTTTTTTCTAAAACTTCATTGACTCAAAAAATACATCATGATGAAAGAAGTGGTAGATGAGCAAGATTCTCAGGAAAACATTCTGGTAATGCTTGGATAATTTCAACTTATTTACTTTTTTATCCCTCTTTAAATAGTTACAAATGATGTTCAATATATCTTATATCTATTTTTATTTCACTCATTTCCCTATCCTTTTTCTTTTTTATACTACTCTATTTTCTTTTGAAAATATTAATCACAATTCTGAATTTGTTTTCTTTCTTTCTTTCTTTTTTTTTTTGGAAGAAGAGAACATATGACTTAGGGTCTAGTTAAGCATTTTTCATTTGTCAAATTATATACTCTTATGTTTTCAGGAAAAAGAACATTGTCATGCTGTCATGTGATGAAGATTTCAACTTTGTTCCTAGGAGATGTGTGTTAATTTCATCTTAGGAGATACATATTAATTTCTATATCAGGCTCAAATGTGAGTGTTTTATATATTTGCCTATAATCAATATGCCTACAAGCCCACATGAAAGTAGCAGACAGAGACGTGATAATCACAAACCCCCTCTGATGTTGGAAGGATATAGGACTTTTCTTTAATTCTCCTGCTGGAAAAATACCGTGAAAGAATAGTCCTGATTCCACTCAAATTCTGCTCTTTACATTATTTTCCCATGATTCCTCTGGGAGAATTAATTTTTCTACTAAATTTCTCAAACTCAAGCTTAAGTAGACATTAGGAATATTTGTTCCTTGAGTAGCTTGTATGTTTTTAAGACTTCTTCTGTCAGAAAGAACTGGGAGGCCCAAAGTTCAGTCTCCAAGAACCATAACCATAACTTGCCTATACTGTCTTGGAAGTACAACTCTCAAGAAAACATAATACAAATAGAATCTGATTACTGACATCTCCACTTGTAAAGATCACAGCCAAAATTCTCTCAAGTCTTAGTTCTTAAATATGCTTTTTAAATGTAATTTTATTCTTATTCAGTTGCGACAGGACTACTTGCAATCTGTTGAAAATCCTCAGGCAAACCTAAACCAAGTCTTTCCAACAAGATATTTTATTCAATTATTATCTGACTTAACAGATATCATGCTTAGTCTAATGTTAACCCTGGGTCAACTTTATCTAGTGATGACTTTACTATACATTGTTTTGTCTCTCAAATATAATTTTCATCATTTTTCCCCTTTGGAAGAGTTGTTTAGCATTCTCCAATCAGTGGACTTTTTGAACTTTGAAAAGTCTTTGGTTTCTTCAGTACAGGAATTCTATTTAATTTCTTTTCAATTCTACAATTTCTTTCATTAATTTATATTTATTTCTCTAATACCATTGCAAGCATGGCCAATACTAAGAAAACTGCTTATATTCTATCTTCTGAACCTTTTCCTACATCTACTTTTTCAGAAGGCAAAATGTCTGACTTCAAAATATTTTCAGCTAACAAGTATTGCAAAACATTTGACCAATTTGTTATTTGGATTTCCATTTCTCCAGTTTTCTAAACGTATTCTCATCACCTATTTTTATAAAACCATAATATTTTGGATGATGATCTTCATTCTGTAAGACGTGTTGATATTTGAATAATCTGAATTTACCTTTTCTCTTTTATTGGTGCATATTAGTTGGCACAGAATAGTGAGTTTCAGTATTTTGGGCATATTTGTATAAGCATTCAACATAATTTGATCAGTTCCACTTCCCAATACCTCTGCTTGCTCTTCCTTCCTCCTCCCCCTGGTCACTTTCATGTATTGTAATGTTGTCTGTTCTATCTTTACGAATTCTCTTTCCCCCCCATTTTTTCCCATTATCATCCACATATGAAAGAAAACATGTGACACTTATCTTTCTAGATCTGGCTTATTTCTCTTAACATGATGCTCTGCAGTTCCACCCATTTTCCTGCAAATGACATAATTTTATACTTCTTTTTACATTAATAGAACACATGTACATATAGCACATTTTATTTATTCATTCACTTGTAGATGGACACATTTTCTTTTTAATAAGAAATGAACATATTTCTTCTTTTTAAGGAGACAGGCTCTATAGTACACAGTTAAAATATTAGTAAATGCAAAATTTAAATTTGGTGACTTAACACAGACCATTATTTATTATGTTTTAGTAACACAAAATGATCCTTGCCATATGACTTCTATACTGTATTTTTACCTTGATTTTTCATGTTAGGATAAATTAAGAGAGTCTGTATGATTATTCATTCACACATTAGAAGTTAAGACAGACTATTAAAGAAAATTCTGATAAATGTTCAAAGATGTTACTCAGATTGAAGGAAGACTAATGAGGAAAATCCACTGATTAATTTTAATCATTATAGTTATGTACATGACATGCTGTTGGGGAGGTTAAAGTAAGGACTTGTATTTTTCACAGCAGAGTTAGCAATCACCTACAGAAATTGAGCCCAAGAGGAAAGCTTCATCCTTGGAAAAGTTTTGCAGAAAAAGCTGCATGATATCAGGCAGAGAATAAGGTCAAAGTGTCAGGTATATAGGAATTATATCAGGTAAATAGGCCCTAATTAATGGAAATGAACTGTCATTAAGTATACTTCTTAGAAACGTGTAGAGCAGTTACTAAACCAATGTAAGAAACAATATTAAGAGTAATTCAGATTTGAACTATTGATACAAAAATCTTAAAATTCTCATTATCTACAAAACTGTCATCAAAATCTAGGATTCATCAGAACTTCAGTTGGGTGTTAAATAGTCAAACTAAAAGAAAAAAAAATAGTAAGATATAGAGATAATGATACAAATGTATCGTGTTAGTCACTAGGAAATATCATTTGATTTGTAGTTTATACAATTTTAAGATATTTTTGCTACAATAAATATTTTAAATGTTCTTATAAATCAGAACTTAAACAACTAATCCATGAGATTTCCTGATTTTTTATGCATAAAAGAAAAATTCATGAAGCTTTAAAGACTATGAAGCAAAAAAGAAGGTTAAGAAATCTGAAGCCTAAGTCTATGGCAGGCCAGCTGGGTGCTTTACTCATTATGTGGCATATAATCTCAAAACTTACTTACTTCTATTATCCCATAATATCTTATAACTATATACAACCATAAATTAATAAAGTGCTAACACACCTGGGAAAATTATAATGAGTTGAGTTAGGAAATCAAATCAGAAACCTACAAACACACAGTAGACTATTTGAGGCCTCTATTGTGAACTTATAAACTACTTCCAACTGGTAAGAAATTGTAGTCTGATATTATCAAAAATTAATATATTAAATAATGACACCTTTTGTACATGTTTTGCTGGCACAATAAACTGTTCTTATATAAACTGCCCCTCTAGCTTTATTGTAAAGCCAGGAACTGTTTTACTATTGCAAAACACACAAAATAGAACATTTATTGCTATTATGCCAAATAAATAAGTGAAACAACAAAGAGGCCTTTAAATGAACTGTATTTTATGGCTAAAGCACACAGAAGATTAAATGAAAAACCAACTTGGAATTCATTCAGCCATTTTACTTATTCATTTATGTGTGTGAGAAAGAGCATAATCCATTCCCAACAGAAGCAGCTGGAGGATCCAGGGCTTCATTATTATGGCACTGTTATGAAAGAGTCAAACCATGGGCAAAGAAAATGGTATATAGTATCTGAAATATGTAACTTAAAATACAGAACATAAAATGAATAAAAGGTATTATTTTCTAACTCCATTATAGACACAATAAAATCAAAGTGCTTTACATTTCATTGGGAAACTTTGTTATGTTTAAGTGTATATTACAACAATAAATAATGTAGTTTATTAATTTGTGTTTTCATGTCTTGATAAAAGTCTTCTATCCTATATCCTTAATTTAAATCTTATCTTTCTGCATTATTTGTATTAATCTAAAAGATGCATGTTCCCAAAAATAAATTTGCTGATTTCGGAATATTTGTTCGTAGGGACCTTATCAATGTATAAGCTCTATAAAAGGTAGCACATACTCTCACAAGCTCCTACAGAAAATCAATTGTCATGCATATTTAAAACAGTTTAATTTGGATGGGTTATAATTATATGTTATTGATCTTTCTTTAAAATATTGCAACAGTCATAAATTAGTTTTTAAAGATCATCTACATTTGAGGAAAATACATTGCTCCTTTGATACCTCTGTTGATTTTTCTCGGGTCCATCTCTTTCATACAAGTAAAATTAAAAGCAGAAATTTGCTATCTTCAAGGCAACAAATGATATCTGTCCCTCTCAGTGCTTCTGGGTTCTGTTCAGTTCTTATCTGAGTTGTACCTCACTCCTTCAACTGAGCTGCCAGCCTTCAATAGGCTCAAGAACTTAAAGACCAGAAGAAGGAAGGAATCTAGTTAATCCTATTGCCTATACTAGTTAGAGTCTGGATTTTTTTTCTTTTCTCACTAATACTTTTGAAAACAAAGCACTTTATTTCAAATGTTTCATACTTCTCTCTTCCAGTTCTCTCCTTTGTCTCCCTACAAGTTTGTCTAGGCAATCCATCACACTCCTTCTCCACCATAGAACTTACCATTCCTTTGGCTTTGGGCACTTATATTTTTATAGTTCTTTACTACAGTCATAATAGGTGTTCCTATTTCACTCAAGGTTTCATGGTATCCTCCTGACCTCACTTCCAACAATACTGAGTTATCTGAGGATGGTCCGCCACCTCAGATAACTCCCATCCTGTCTCTATCTCTTGGATAAGTAGCACACAAGTTTCAATATTTCTCTGTCATATTTTCCTACGTTTCTATTCCAAAAATGAGCAATATGTGACTGGTGATATTTCTGGAATTTTTTGATTGGTAGTTTGGGAAAAATAAGATAATGATTATATATTTTGGTTGTAGAATCTAAAATTCAATTGAAGTTCTATAGAAGTACCTTATCTATCAAATGACTTAAGAAATGTAAGTAGGGACTTTCAAAAAATAATTTGGTATTGTAGGTACCAAAGGTCTACCTTAATAGGAATGCTGTGTTCACACTGTCTACATCAGAGCTCTGTATGAACCTGAATCAATCAAAAAAGCATCAGCCAGTTTTTAATAAAATGCTTCCTGATTTTCAGAAACTCCCAACACTTGAAGAATGTGAGTGTTGAAGATTTGAATAAAAAGGAGGTTGCTTTACTGACAACTGACTCGAATTGGGCTCAGGAGTGACGCTGATGAGTGTTTCTTGAGAAAATTATGGATCCCTGGCTCTCTGGCCTCTCTTGACTACTTACAGACCACACAAAATAATCTAATTAATTGTAGTTCTAAGATTGCTCCTCAAACAAGATTACCCAACCAAAGCTTTAGTCACACTAAACCATGATGAGATTCCCTTCATTCAGTTTCTCTGAACAGGGGTTCCAATTCTTACAATTTTGATTTCTACCTCAGATGAATCAATAATCAATATAAATAAGCAAACCAGAGCCATAATGTAGGACCATTTGTGGTTTAAACCAATAATCTTATCTCCAGTCCTGTGTTTTTGTAGATTGTTCTTAACCTGAATTGAGAAGCGTGTATTGTGTAGTGTAGAAGACAGAGGGAATGGAAAGGGGAAACTAAAGATAATTGACTTTCCCTCTATGTAGGTTGTTTGAAAATAGATTATTTTAGAGGTCTTTAAACTAGACTGACTTGTGGGTAGAGGGCTGTCAGCTGTGCCCAATACCTGTAACATAAAGAATTCAGAAAAAAAAAATAAGTGTGCTTCTGTTCATGTTTGTGTGCATATGGACACACACCCATGTACATGTCCATGTGTATCTCTAGAAGGAGAGAGAAAAATAGAGAAATTTTAGAATAAAAACTAAATGGAGCTAGGCCGGGCACAGTGGCACATGCTTGTAATCCCAGTGGTTGGAAGACTGAGGCAGGAGAATCATGAGTTCAAAGCCAGCCTCAGCAACACTGAGGCACTAAGCAACCCAGTGCGACCCTGTCTCTATATAAACTACATAAAAAGGGCTGGAGATGTGGCTCAGTGGTCAATCCCAGTACCAAAAAACAAAGCAAAACAAAATACCTAAATGGAGCTAAAGGAAAACAATGTGAGAATAAGGGAAAGAGCACACTAAAACTGCTTATGCTATTATACTTAAACAATTCTTAAATATAACATAAAAATAAACATTTGTGAAAAGAAAATTTTTAAATATAGAAGGAAAATATTGAGCAAGATGGATGGGAGCCCAAGGTGTATTGGAGAACTAGATAGAAACAGAATAATCTGGAACTTCTGGGTCTAAATCCTTGGATTGGATTTGACTCCAGCTGCCATTAAAAGTTATGAATAAATTTTTGACAAAATCTATAATGATAGAGGAGTTTCAGTCATTGGACTACAATCTAGAGAGTGTTTTCTGTTTGGTTCTGTCATTTGTTTGATGTGTGACTGTTGTTTCTCCCTTAATAACACTATTAATTGTACTATGTCAAATTGTTTTTGCAGTGAGAAGCAAATTTATTAATTGACATCAATCTAATTAACAGTTTTACTGTCAAGTGCTTTTAGTTTCTACAGTTTTCTAATTATATAATTCCTCCCTATACTGAAGGGCAGTATGAAATATTTTCTCCCAAACCAGGAAATAAAGGGCTAAAGGTCTTTCTCACCTGAGGAAACGGAGGAGCAAATGCACTTTCTTGTTTGCAGCACTTGATGAGTTGATTCTTTTCTTTTTATTCCTCCAACCAATGCCTCTCTGAGTGAGAGCAACAATTTGTCCACATTAGTGAATGAGCTGACCCATTCATGCTACCTCTGATGAAATACCTCCATTTTTAGCCTATTGCTAAGAATTTGAATTTAATACATTTCTCTTTATTAAAGCCATCTCATATATCCCTTTGCCAGTTATTTAATCACATTTATTATTTTTAACTAAATGTTTTAGAGTGTATTATAATTAAAAGTCCTCTTAACATTATTTTAAAATAAAAGATCACATATTTGCCATTCTATAACAAAAACTCAATCAGCTGACATGGATCAAAAATTTTATTAAATGATATATAAAAATGTGGTTATGACTAAAGAATTTCTATCATATAAAATCAGAAATATGATTGATCAATGAAAATTAAATAGAAAAACTATGCTGAATTTTTATTATAAACAATATATGGAGATAATTGATAGTTTTTAGTTGTGAGTTTCATTAAACTTCATTAAAATAAAATGCCATATGAGATACAATATAAAATAAATAAAATCTACTGATTTAGTGAGCACATCACAGCAGTCCTTGCAACCCATCTCTTTAGTGTTCCCTAGTTTCTATTTCTAGCCTTTGGACAATCAAAATTTTATTAGAATTTTAAAAGCTTCTAAGAAAGAAAAATCTTTAGCTTTGGGGGATTAATTGTTTTTCAAATCAATTTTCAGTTAGCACCCATTATTATATTTTTATAACATACAATGTAGTACTAGTAATATTATTAAAAGTTATCTATTTTAGAGGAGATAGCCTATACCTAAGAATGAGTACTTGGAAGAGATTGCAACATGCTTAAGGTTGAAAAAAGAACTAGGTCAAAGATTTTAACCTAGTATTCACAGCCTTTGAATATAGTCCAATGCTTACTACCCTGCCCCATTATTTTCAAAATATTTGAGTACCAAATATTTATTTGAAAGCACACTAAAAGGTTTATTTTATATAAATAAATCATTAAATTTATTAAAATATCTATTAAATTTATCATAAGCATTAGAAATCATTACAAATTGCAAGTTGGTAGACTATTTTTCTATTTAATTATAAACAAATCCCTTTCCTGCAAAATAAGCAAAAAATAAGAGGTGAGGAAACCCACAAGAAGAAAAATAAACTGAGTATGAATGATCCATTTAAGAACAATTGGTTTACTATGAACATGCATATGTCTTTGGTTCAAATTTAATTTTTTTGCTTTGTTTACTTTATTCACAATATTTCTTTTTTCCTATTTTTGCATAAAATTCCAGAGGAATATTCAAGAGAGTGAAATTATCACTATATTTTGGTTCTTTATTCTCAAGCACAGTAATGAGTGCCTATAGTACTCACTTGAAAGGCTGTGATGAAAGCATCACTTAAGCCCAAGAATTCAAAATCAGACTGGGACACATGGTAAGATCCTGTTTCAAAAAAAATGTATTTGCGTATACATAATACAAAAAATATATTTATTTACATATCTGTTTAATTTAAGCGGTATTGACCAGTAGGTGGATCTCTTCTATGTGTTGGTTTAATGATCCAGATTCCTTTCTTCGTGTCGCCTCTTATACATTATGTTCTTGTTATTATTTTCATGCATTGTGAGGAAGAGACAGCCTGTCCCTTTAAAGTCTTGGTCTGAAAAAGTAATCAGTTTTCATTCATCTGTCATTGATGAGAACACTTACATAGGAAAATACTAGTGAAGAGAAACCAGAGCTCATGTGTGGCCAACAGCTGAACAGATACTTTTTAGCTACCTTGTATAATATGAAAGGAAAAACTGAATATTGATAAATACTTAAATATCTGTGATTAAAAAGGTATACTCAAAAACAGTTTGTAAGCATCTACTTTATACTGATTGTGATGTGTTTGTATTCTGCAAAGTTTAATAAGCATTGGTTTCAGATTATCCTGTGGAAATACCTGAAATGCATGGACATGTGAATTATAGCATATGTGTACTAAAATAGAAGTTATAAATTGTTATTTTGAGTTGTGGTTGGATATAGCTGTATGTGACCTTTCCAATCTCATCTGCTTTCACAATGAACAACCATTGTCTCCTGATAGACCAAGTACTTCCTTACACATGTGCATAGTGGTAAATTTGTTTTCTTTTCTTTTTTTTTTAACCTGATAAACTTCAAGTTTCTTCTAAATATCCCACTCAGCTAGACCTGCTTTACAAAACATTACTCAGTATTATTAGACAAAATTAATGTATTTTCACAGTGTTACCTCACAAGACAAAGCACAAGTAACCAATGGCAAGATCTAAAAGAAATAAACTTAAAAAAAAAAAGATCCTCTGAAAAGTACCACTTAATATTACACATTATGTAAGGTAAAATTTTTTATAAATGGCAACAGAAATATTTTAGTTTGTGATTTTCCAGTAATGAGTCAGAATCTGTCCCATGTCCTTCTTTTGAACCTGCACAAAAGTATGCCTCAAGGCATGTATAGAAATGACATTGTATTACTTCCTAGTCTGGGTCATAAAAAGTGACATGACCTCTTTCCCACTCTTCCTCTGCTTCTCTGTCTCTTCCTCTTTCACCTTCTTTCTTTCCTAGGACATTTGGAAACCACCCACCACTGAAAATCACTCACCATGTTGTAAGGAAATACAAATTGTCACTAAGTAAGAACACAAGAACAAATGCTCTAACCAAGAGCAGGCATCAACAACTGGACATGAAGGGAAGTGAAGAAGCCATCAGCAGAACACAGCTTTCAGGCTTCAATGCTTCAATTTGTGCTCCAGGACAAACTGTGGGATACAGACCAGGAAACTTCATTAGACTGTCTGAATTCCTGACATAAAATTTGAAGGCATGTGAAATGATCACTTTAGCCTTCTAAGTTTTGTAATGATTTGTGAATAGTCAGAGTTATGGAAATATCCATTGTGGATACTAAAAGCAAGCTCAGTTGACAGCTTTTAGATATTATTAAGTAACAATGGCAAAAATATAGAGAGATCTTATAGAGCCAATAAAAAGAGTACTTGAGACTGAATAAAAGATACAATAGCAGCATGAATCATAACACAATTTATAATGCAGACATAAAAATAAAAATATTAACTAAAGCATATCACCCAAAGCTTCCATGGTCTAAAACACTTTATAATTGTCTTCTCAATTAGGGATTACTAAAATTCTTAGCTCAGTTTTGCAAAAGAAAAATCTCTTCTATTTGAGTTACATTCAAACCTTTTTTAAGCTTAGGCCTACTCTTTCCTCTGTTCCTTAATGTTTCCTTGCAGCATGCAAATATAGATTGGGGCATCCTCTTGTATGTCAACTGTAGTTTTAGTCTTTAATAAACAACCTCAGAATTACAAATACAATTTCATTCGATGAAAGTGTGATCAGATTGGCTGTCTCCAATGGGATCATGAAACAACTAACTACCAGTTAGCTTTAGAGTGGTTTTCCTTTATATCTTTATGAGCCTGAGCTTTTGACTTAGTTTTGTGCCCTGGGTTAAATTACTGTGCCCTGCCAATGCTGTGGTGATGAACAGAAAGGATTAATTCCCCTTCTGTTCAGCAATAGAAGTACCTTCCTGTGTTATAAACTGATGATTACTTTCCCAATTGGACAGCACATATTTGCCATGACACTACCTCTGTGAAACTGTAAATAGCCTCCCAGGCTGAGGAGCTCAGTAACCTTATCTTTTACTCTGTCTCCTCTGCAATGCAGACTATTAAACTGAATTAGTCTTTCATCTTTTTGTTATCTACCTAAACTAGAATCTCAGCTCCAAAAGAGCAGAAAATAATTTTCATCTTCACAATGATAGGAACAATTTCTCATCAATAGGAGATACTCAATAAACACATTTGAGTGCAAATCTTAAGACCATAACTATTATTATTATTATTATTATTATTATTATTATTATTATTATTATCATCATCATTATTATATAGTTATTCATCCTGTGCCTTAATCTAGGTTCCAGTCTATCTTGACATCCTTTCAATAATGCTGTTTTTTCACTTACTCCCCTCAGTTTTCTCTCTGCATGTGCTCTTTAACCATTTCAATCATCCATTCCTAACTTATCTCTTTTCAATCAATATACTCTGTCATGTATTATTTTCCTATGTCAGCTATTCTCATGTGGATAATTCACCCAAGTCCTTGTCTATATGTACAACTACAGTGTATAAAGCAAATTCAGAGTAACCAAAATGTATGTTATTTTTATTCCTTTACAAATGCCCATGAAACTGGCCACCAAACAATCTTCTTTGAACATGTAATGGACTATTAGCACCAGAAAAATCCAATCACCAGTTTTTGAGAGTTACCAGGCAACTTTTGTTTTTCCAATTAATTATATTCACCATCATTCTAAGACTCTTTCAAGTCTTCTGCATTCACCCAACACACTGGGTTTCCTCTAACTTAGACTAGATGGTCCCTGGATTACTAAAATAGAATCTAACAGACATATATTTCTGTGTACACATAGAAGCCTGTTGCTTTCCTGGCCCTTTCTTCCACCTGTGCCCTGTATAAATTCAACAATCTATGCTGGTTTCTACTTCACTGCCAAGATGTCCTGAAAAAGTATTCTAACTCTCACATTCTTCAACATTTCAGTTATTATTGGATCTTCACATCAACATTTCAACATAAAACTTCTTATATAGATAATTACTCCTCCAGGGCCTAACTCTAGGTTCCAGTCTATCTTGACATCCTTTCAGAAATTAGTTTCTTTATGTGAGGTTTCTACGTTCACAGTTCTAATGAGTTCCGCACATACTTCACTTTCTTCCCTTCAACTTCCCATTTAATAATCTCTTCATTTAAATAATCAACTACTTATGGTAAAAGTGAATGACATTAATTATCACTTTTATATTTTATCACAAGACCACACTTCACCTTTTGATTTTTATTTTCCCCTCAATATTTTCTCCTCTATGTGTTACACTAGCACCATTTTGGTTTTTCATCTTCTCTAGCCACTTCTAAATTTACTTAATAAGCTTCTCTTTATCTTCTTACATACCCAGCAGTTATTCTTCTGTGTAACACCCTGTTATTCCCTCTCTTCCCTATTTACCATTTCCCTAGATGAAATCTCTATCTTATTTTATTATCTAAATGGTAAAAAAATTCTAAATATTCATCCCAGAACTATCTCATAAACTCCAGGTAAACATATTCAATTACCTGAGAGACAATCTACACCTGTTTTTTCCACAGACATGTCAATTTTTATTCCCTGAATTTAGTTCATAACCACATATCTTTAAATTAGGCAACTAAAAGAACTTCACATGGCTTTGCTATTTCTAAGCCAGACTCCTTGATAGAAAATTTTGTCAAAAATTTCAGAATGTATCTCCCACATAAGTGCAAGAATCAGGGCACATATTATTTCTGTTCTAAAAAACCACTGACCCTGGGCCAACATTGAATCTGCAAGATCTTTTAGATCCTTTAGTCCTTAGTTTTCAATTCTCCAAGAGTAATCCCCAATTTCTTCATATACACATGGGATATCTATCAAAACTTCAGTGTCATTTTAAAAATCGGAATCTCCTTAGAAGCTTCTATTTTTAGTCTTACCAAATAACCCAGAGGCAGATGAAAATAAATCTAGGGTAGAAAAAACCAGAAAGAAAAAATATAGGAAGAACAAACAAAGTTCAGTTTAATAATTTGATCAATTATTCTGGCATATTTATGCAAACTCAAACAACATTTCAATGAAAGTATTTTCAGTTGACTTGGAAAGCCTACAATAATGGTGTTTTCTATTTCAAAGAAACTTCTAATCACTCATAATTAAGAACATAAACATCAGCTAGATTCTATTTCTTTCATATAAAATGTCTTTGGAGAAGAACTATAAACCATAAACAACTCACTTTATACATTAAAGATCTACTACCCCGGACACATAAGTATAAGTTCAGCCACAAGTACTTACAGCTCCCTATTACATGGGTATGTGAAATGTTGTTCTAAGCTCTAAATTCACACTTGCTCTTGAGTGAGCCTAGCCTTCTATCATCCAGGTTCATTGTTCATCTTCTTCCAGAGACTGGTGAAATCACCATGATTTTCAACCTCAGTATCCTAGTGTTAGAGTCTGTAAACAAGTCAGGATGGCGCCTGGCATTTTGCCAGAGGGAGTGGTTTATGAAGTAACGCCAGCGATCCATTAAGTGTGGAGATTCCTTATTGGTTGACTCCTGTATCTAGCTTATGTTAATTAAGATAAGCTGTGTGTAATGTATAAATACCTCTGTTGTCCTACAATAAACGGCTCCCACTCCTGCTGTATGAATCTACACAAGTTGTTCGTCACCCCCTGGGTTATTTTGCTGCAGCCGTACTGCGGCATCCTAGGACCCAACATTCCTCACCTTTGATCCAACATAAATGTTTATCTTCATAATTCTCTTAATTTTGTTATCATTGACCCAGCTATCAATTCTCTTTCACAAAACTTTCTACTTATCTTCTGAAACTGGCCCTTATATTTAGCAACTAATCTAAATCCCAATTCTCTTTTTCCACCATCAATTTTCTCTAAATAAAATTGAATTATTTCTGAAAGACTGGCTCCTTTATAATATTTAAGTACTGTTTCTTCATTACTTTCTCTTACCATATATTTCAAAAGGGGAAGGCTACTCTAATGTTTTCATGTGCTATTCCTTTTTAAACTATTTTTGCTGTGAAATTTCCTCGAATTTTTCAAAACATTCTCTTCTTTTTCATTTTGATATCATCTACTCTCACTCATTCAATGAAGTCATGGAAATCTAGATCTCATGTTTCCTTGCAATCTGACTTCTACATAGATTTACATAGTCATCAGATGACTTACCTGACTATATAGGCCCTCAGTTTATCTTTGTTTTCAATAAAATTTTCATTATCACTCTATTTGTGTTCAAATACACCAACAATATTCTAAGAATCAGCACTCTCCTTATTGGCTATAAATTTTCATTGTTAAGTATGCTTTACAGAATTGAGTACACAATCAATTTGGACTTTATTAAAATATTACTGAAAACAGATTATTTATTCTTGACTTTCACCCTACATATTGGCAAAAATGGCCTTAATGTTCCAGTCATCTTGATTAAACATTAGATAAATTTAGTCAAAATATTAGACTCTAGAACTTCTTTTTCTTAGAACATTTACTTCAGAAAACTTGTTTTTCTAAAGTTTTTCTCTACCCTTTGCAGGTGTAAATATTCTTCTAGGTCACAAGCATGTCCAGGCTCTTGCCAGTTTTACAACTCAGGTATATTTTTCATGGGATCCAGAAGCCATCTTTAAAACTTAATCTTCAAGAGAGAGAGAGAGTGCCCAACCTGAACAGACTGACATCACGTAATGCAATTAAACAAATATTAATAATCTTCCATTAAAATAAAGTCCAAAACCCAAGCCTTTACTACTTAGTTCTAATTTAGTAATTTAGGTATAGTTAGTTATTTTTAAACCTTGTTCTGCTTAAATAATTTACCAAAAATGGAAGAGTAAGAAATTTTTCTCAACAAATTTTATGAGTAAGTATTACACTGAAACTGAAACCAGAAGTGTGTGTGTGTGTGTGTGTGTGTGTGTGTGTGTGTGAGAGAGAGAGAGAGAGAGAGAGAGAGAGAGAACAGAAGAGAAGAGGAAAGAAAGAACAAAAGGGAAAAAAACCCTCTGCAGATCCGTAACCTGATGAAGATATATTTAACCATTCTCTAGAAAATACTAGAAAAGTAATCCCAACACATTTAAAGGTGATTCACCATAATAAAGTGGGATTCATCCCCTGGATGCAAAGATGGTTTGGCATATGCAAATCAATAAATGTAATGCAGCATATCAATAAAAAGAAGGAAAAATTATAACCATCTCAGTAGATTCAGAAAAGGCACCTTCCCAATAAAAAATGCTAAGGAAATAAGACATAGAAGGAACATAACATAATAAAGACAATTCATAATAATCCAAAAGCTGAGATTATATGTAATGGGGAAACAACTGAGAGATTACTAAGATCCAAAACAAAATAAGGATGCCTACTTTCATTCAATATAGCACTGAGAGCCTAGCCAGAGGAAGTAGAAAAGAGAAAGAAATGAAAGGCATCCAATTTGAAAAAAAAGTCAGATTGAAATTATTTTTAAATGACAGGATCTTGCAAATTATTTACTAAAACTCCATAAAAAATAGCAGAACTAATAAATGAATTTAGCAAAAATCCAGGATACAAAATCAGTATGTAAATATCAGTAGTATTACTATATGTCCATGGCAAATTATCTGAAAATAGAAATCCCATTTACTGTGATTACAAAAATAAAATGAAACATATGGAATTCAATTTAACCAAAGAGGTAAAAGTTCTCTGCAAATAAAATTATATATAAAAAAATTTGTTTACAAATATAAAGGACATACACAGAAATAAAAACATGTTCTGTTGTTCTGGTTTAGTGGTCTTGAATTATTTTAATTTCTGCATATTTTGGAAAGTTTTATTTCATCTTGTGTTCTGAAGAATAGATTTGCTTAATATAGCAAACTTAGTTGGCAAACATTATCTTTAAGGGTTTGATGTATATTACTCTAAGCCCTCCTGACTTTTAGAGTCTGGACTGATAGATTAGCCAAAAGTCTAATTGACTTATCTCTAAAAGTGAGCTGTCATTTTTCTCTTATGGCTTTTAAAATTCTATCCTTGTTCTGTATATTAGTAATTTTAATTACAATGTGTCTTGGAGAAGATCTTTTTGGATCTTGTATATTTGAATTTCTAAGAGCTACCCAATTTGTATTTTCATTTCATTCCCAAGGTCTAGAAAAGTTTTCTTAGTTAACATTAAATGTTCATATCCAGAATCTTCATACACATATTTATTCTCAAAGAATTGTGCTTTACCAGAGTTCTTATTAAATTGAAAAGACCCATTATCTGTTAACTTATCATGTGAAGGTTATGGACTAAAAACAATAATCTTTATGAAGATCATGAAATATTTAAATAATATAATGTTTTTCTACTTATTTAGAAGAAATTAGTACATTGATAATAAAAATAATTTACAGCTTTCAATTTCCATGGGGAATTGATAATTTTTCTTAAATGTAATATTAAATGTTTTTCTGTAATAAATATTACAGATTTTTAAATGTTAAGTTTGCAAAAGTTATAATAACCCACCAAGTGTAAAAGGTTAATGAACATGACTAGTCCATTTAATGCTATTAAGTTAGTTTTATATAGAACTTAATTTAAAATTTTCAATTGATTCATTTATCACAAAGCATAAAAAATTTAGTGAAAATGTCTTTTTTTATTTTCTAGGTAAAATTAATTTTACTATCTCACAGGTTATAAGATAATTGAATACTAGTTTAATTTCTATTCAAATTTGATATCTTTTTACATTTTTTGTCATAGCCTTCAAAAGTATTAGAGATATACTTTAATACATATGATTACTTCAAAGTACTCTGAAATATTTTCATCTCTCCATTCAATCCTCCATTATGTAGCACATGATATCTCTTGCCACCTGATTTGTGACTATTTCTTTTGCTATGTTTAATTCTCAAAGGTTTCTGTCCATGCCAAGTAATATCTATTAAAAAAGTAGATTTTTTAATATTGATTTACTGGAAATACTAAAAAAAATGTTCAATTTTTGTTTAATATTTTAAAACATTTGTTCAAAAAATTGAACAAGTTTATTTTACTTTGACAAAACAACAAAATGATTTATGAATTAAAACTGATGAAAAATTGATGTTTCACCCAAATTAATCAGCAATATTGCAAATCCTTTCACCTGACCTTTTGAATACAGTAAGTTCAATTATACAAGGAGAATTCATCATCACAAAAGAAACTACAGTTGCTAGACACACATTAATTGCAATAATTTTAACTAGAAGAAACACAAGCAAAATACAATTCATAAACCAAATCTTCCCACTGCCTAACTTTGTATTGATCATGGGCCCATTTTTAAAATATATATTAAAAAAAATAATCAATAGAAGAATGATATTTAATGTGTAGAATTTATATGAAATTAAAATTTTAGCCCGGCACCAAGTTGCATGCCTGCAATCCCAGCAGCTCAGGAGGGTGACACAGGAGGATCTAAGTTTAAAACCAGTCTCAGCAACTTAGGGTGGTCCTAAGCAACCCAGTGAGAACCTGTCTCTAAATAAAAGACAAAAAAGGGCTGGGCATGTAGCTCAGTGGGTCAGTGCCCCTGGGTTCAATCCCCTGTACCAAAAATAAATAAATAAATAAATAAATAAATAAATAAACAAACAAACAAATAAATAAATAAACAAACAAATAAACAAATAAATAGACAAATAAATATTCAAATTTTAGTGCTTGTAGATTATGTCTCATTGTAACACAGCCACAAAATTTATTTACATATTTTATATATCAGTTCTTAAGATACACTTGTAGAGTTGAATAGATATTTGTGCAAACATTATACAGTGCTCTCATTATAAGGCATTAATCTTCTGTGCACCACAAATGGCAGTGAAATATCTGTAACTTTATAGCATTTCAAGTTGAATATTTAATAAGGACTCAGATACTTATTGAGTTCTTTTTATTTTTTTATTTTTTTTATTTTTACTTTTTGAAACAGAGATTGATTTCAGGGGCACTCAACCACTGAGCCACATCCCCAGCCCTTTTTTATCTTATTTTGAGACAGCGTCTCACAGAGTTGCTTAGTACCTCACCAAGTTGTTGAGGCTGACTTTGAAGTCCCAATTCTCCTGCCTCAGCTTCCTGAGCTGCTGGGAATACTAGCCTGTGCCACCATATGTGTCTGGAATTCTTATTTTCAGAAGAGAATTTAATTCTTCTTATTGTCAATTTATATTAGCACAGCTTTCATTTAAAGCACTATTATCATTACTATTTTTATACTGATTTTGTATATTATTATGGATATATATAATTAGTAATTTTGATGTTGAACTTAAGCCTACAAAGCCTAAAACATTTAATATTTGGTCTTTTAGAAAAAATAAATATGTCTTTTTTAATATTTATTGTTTAGTTATAGTTGGACACAATATCTTTATTTTATTTATCTATCTATCTATCTATCTATCTATTTATTTATTTATTTTATGTGGTGTTGAGAGGATTGAACCCAGGGCCTCACATGTACTAGGCAAGTGCTCTACCACTGAGGATTAGATGAATTCTAGATAGGGAAAAAGGGTGGGAGAAAAGGGAGGGGGCAAGAGATTAGCAAGGGCGGTGGAATGTGATGGACATCATTATCTAAAGTACTTGTATGAAGATTCAAATTGGGTGTCTACATATTTTATATATAAACAGATATGAAAAATGTGGTATATATGTGTAAAAATAATTGTAATACAAAAAAGTACATGAATTGGCATGAACATACTCTATATACAAAAATATGAAAAATTGTACACTATATGTGTAGTAAGAACTGTAATGCATTCCACTATCATGTATTAAAAAATCAATAAAACTAAAAAAATGAAAAAAGAAAAAAAGAAAAAGAAATATGTCAAATTTTGGCTAAAGTATACTGATATATTTCCTGAAATATGCATATTACCAATAAAATGCAAGAGCAAACAAGAATCTAGGTATTTTTATATTTGTTAAGTTGAATTTATAATTTAAAGACTTTCCAAAGAGAAAGTATGATGCAAGTATGATGGTCTTCACTGATAAAAATTGCATCAAACTTTTAAGAAAAAAATAGTAATTATACAGAAACTCACAGAAAAATTAAGAAGTATCACTTCCAGTTCATATTAGGAAACCAATATCACCTTGACCAGACAAAAAAGTCACAAGAAAACTACCAAAGAATAATTTCCGTAAGTTTTAACCAAGAAAGAAATATATTAGTGAATCATATCCAGCCATTTATAAAATAAATAATACAACACAAGAAGGTGTAATTTTCATGGAAAGCAAAATTGATTTTACATTAGAAATCCAATGTAATTCATCATGTTAAAAAAAAGAAAAAGAAGATGCAACGAAAATTTGATTAAGTTAGTGCCCATTCTTGACAAAATCTAAGCAAACTAGGAATGTATAGGAATTTTCTAAATCTCATGTAGGATGACCAAAAAAAAAAAAAAAAAAGAAAGAAAGAAAGAAAGAAAGTCAGTTTAGAGCTACTATTATTTTAATAGTTATAGACGAAATGGTTTCTGCTTGAGATAGAAAATAAACTAGAGAAATCTGCTTATGTTCTAATCTGTCCCAAAGGTTTGTATAATTCCCCTAATATCATAGCATTCTGTTTCAATCTCTATAGTTATGATTCTTCAAAATTAGTTATGATTCTTCAAAAGTTGTTCTTTAAGAAGTGGATGTTTTTTGTTTCATTTTGTTTCTGTGTGTTTCGGTAGTGTTGAATTACTGGCATTTCTATACAAATTTTAAAATGAGGTGGTAGATTCCTAAAATAAACAGATTTTCAGGAATTTTTAATTGTATTATATTAAGTAAGCAGATACATTTGAGAGAGAACTGGCATCATAATAATATTGAGTTTGAAGAGCTATAAGGGTAGTAACCCTCTCCATGCATTTATTTACTCTTTTTATAATTTTATACAGATATGTTAAACAGTTTTTGGTATATAATCTGGCACATATTTTGTTAAATTTATCTGTAAATATATCATATTCTGAGTATTTGAATTGAATGTTTCCATATTATTTGCCAATTTTTCTAACACTGGATCAAAGAAATTGAGGTTTTTGAATAATGAATAAACTTGTATTTTACAATCTTGATAAACATTTGTTATCGATAATTTTAACATATTTTTAAAATATTCTTCTAAGATTTTCCAAATGCAGAGTCATATACACAGTGAATAAATCAGTTCCTTTATTCTGTCTTAGCCAATTCCTTTAATTTCATCTGATGGCCTACTAAACCAGTTTGGACATCATATGCTACAAGAAATTGCTACAATCTACTTATTTATGAAATTTTTATTGATCCTTATAATATGTAAAATATCTTAATATTTTTGAACTACTAATCTTTAAATTTGGCTCTAAATAGTTTTCTCATTGTTCAATGGTTTCTGTTTCTATTTTTATGGTTAAAAAAAAAAAACGTTCAACTTTCAAATTTTATAGGGTGCTTACCACAAACTCTCTTCACTCAAGAATCAATATCTACTCTTTCCACAGCGACTATGTCAGTG
Organism: Spermophilus citellus; assembly: GCF_964194105.1. NCBI lineage: Eukaryota > Metazoa > Chordata > Mammalia > Rodentia > Sciuridae > Spermophilus > Spermophilus citellus. Next base: position 110,556,979 of record NC_138186.1, on the reverse strand, counting down.
ATCTTAAAATTTGCCAGGCACCCTCTTCCTTGTGGGTATTCACCTTTTGCCTTTCTCCCTGCGTGGAATACACTCACCCAGTTAGTCACATAAGTTGTTTTCTCCCTTCTGTAAAAACTCTATTCATGTCTCCTTATCAAAGAAATCCATCCGGAGTACCTTAAAAACATAACAATTCTAAAAACATATCAATCATTTCCATAGGCCACATAGATTTCTTAAATTCCTTTATTTCCCCAGTGACAATTGTTAACATTTAGTAAATACTATTTAAATCACCCATGAGAATTTAAAAATTGTTAAAAATATAGGGCCAGTTTCTGTATTGCTCAATGTGGCATCACTCTAAATTATGATAGTGTCTGAAAAATTACGGGTGTTCAATAAATGTTTCAAGGAAGAATAGAGGAAGGATGAATGTATCTGTCATTCCAATGAGAACTCAAAATATTTCAAGTGCATTCATGAAACATATTAACAAGTGTCGATTATGGGAATGTAACTGGAAAAGTGATTTGAAGATTTATAAGGGTATTTTAAAATATAATGCTTGGATAAACATTCAACATGCATGGAAAGTATCAAATGAAAGGCAGCATTGAATGTGTACTTGAAATGTGGAGTGCATATTTGCTGCATGAGTATGGAAAAGTAAAGATGGCAAAAGAAATAATGTTTTCTTGAGCATTTCCTGAAATGGAAAACTATTGTTTAAGTTAAATTAGAGATTTTTGACCTATAATACGTCATATCCCACATTTTCTAAAATACACAGAGATATCTTATCACTCATTTTCAAACCAGAAGAAAGGAAGGACTCACTTAAGAATTTGGGTAAATAAATAAATATAATTCATATGCCTCTATTTTTATAATCCAGACTTATTTACACACCATACTATGACTAGAATCTTTAAGCTATTGAAGATTCACAAGAATATCATTCTTAGGGGTGATTATGTGGTCTTCGGCAGTAAGGGAACAGTGATAGAGATGAAAATAGATTGTCAGGACATGACCCTGCTGCGTGGAAATTGATCCACCTGGCAAGATATAACACAATTTTTCCCTGCCATAGATACATGTCCCTAGCTTCCCAAGGTTTACATAAGGTTATACAGCTGTTCATGGTACCTTCCTAAACATGGTTCATTTCCTGTATACTCCAGAAAAGATGATTTCTGATCATGTTATTTCCTTCACTTTAATCAGCATTCAGAAATAACTGACATTAACAATCTACATATTACTTTTTTGGGGGTGGGTACCGGAGATTGTACTCAGGGGCACTCAACCACTGAGCCATATCCCAAGCCCTGTTTTTATTTTTATTAGAGACAGAGTCTCACTGAGTTGCTCAGTGCCTCACTTTTGCTGAGGCTGGCTTTGAACTCGTGCTCTTCCTCCTCAACCTCCCCAGCGGCTGGGATTACAGGAATACACCATCATGCCCAGCTACATGTTAATTTTTAATTAAATGTTAACAATGATTAACATTGTTATAGCTAGCATTTATTATGAGAAAAAAAGTGGGAAAATATTTTTCTCTGGGCATAAGAAGAAAGGGTTTGAAGAACAGAGATAGTATACAGGCATTCCCTAAATAGATTCTTTAACTTCTGTTAATAGTCCATTAAAATCCACTTCACAAAGACCATGTTTAAACTTACAAGAAGACAGACTCCATAAAGTATCATGTGACAGTAAAGTCTATATATTATGTGTTTGCTTAGGGAAATATTAAAATGTTAAATATTGAAAACATAAAATGTAAGATTTTTATTTGCACTACAACAAAAAGAAAACCATATTAAAATAAATAAAGGATATAAAACTTCTGCTATAACTATCCTGTGTCTGAAACTCCATACATACATATATTACATATGTGAAATATCTATGAGATATTTATGAGAGATGTATACACACTCATATATATTCAATATAAATGGTATAAAACATATTACAAACTATAAATTATTTTTTTCTCCAATCTCAAGTGCTGTTTAGCAAACTGGAGCGTTCACTTATCATTTGCAAATAATCATAACTATGTCTGTGAATCAGGTTCATTTGGTGCTCTTCAGTGTTGCCTATACTAACATGATAACACACTTCTATGGGTAATAATAATTCCAGGATATTTATATAATTATTTATTATAGGGTTTTCTAAAATGGAGGACTCTCTTATTTAACTCTCTTTGTCTCATCTTCAATAATTCTTTTCATTGAGAAGCTGTAGTCAATCCTTCCTCGGAACTGAGTAAAAAAATCCACTAAAATTAGAAATAAAAGTTAAATGTCACTGTGGCTACTATCTTATTTCCAATAAATGAATACTTTTATGTGATCTTCAGAAAACATTTGTATTCTGAGAACTCCTGAATAATATTATCTAGGATTAAAACACCCTATTAATAGATTTATATAAACAATTGATTCTATTTTTATAATGAAATCAAAGACCTTTGACATAATGATAAAATTCTTATGATAACAATGGTAATTTCTAAATAATAATATATGACTATTAGATAGAAATTAGCAAGATTGGAAAAACAGAGTTAAATATCAAGGGAAAATTTAATAAACATAGAAGCAGAAATATAAAGGTCAACATTAGCATTCCTCGACAGATATGTAAAGATCATTTATTTTTTACTCAGGGTTTTTAAATATTTTTATGTTAAAAAGTCAAGGTGGTACATATTAAAGTTGTATAGGGTAATTTGTTTTCCACATGCATGGACTAATAAATCAGCTTAACTGTAGAGAGCAATCAGGGTTAACAATATAAAATTAGACTTTGTGAATAACCTATGACATGTTACATCTTTTACATTGTAGACTTAATTTTCAAAGTAAAACCCTACATACCTGCTATAGTAGACAGAAAAATAACTTCCCACAGATGTCCTCATCCTTACCCTGGAAACTGTGACTATGTTACCTTCCATGGTGAAGGAAGATGAAGGCAGCAGATGGAATTATCGATCATCATCAGCTGATTTTAACATCCAGAGATTATGTTGGATTTGCTGGGTGTATTCAGTGTAATCACAAGGTTTAGAATGTGAAAAAGGAAGACAGAAGTTTCCTGATGAGAGTGACACAATGTGAGGAAGATTCCACTAGATACCACTGGCTTTGAAGATGGGGAAGAATCAGAAGTCCCTGGAATACAGGCAGAGTCTGAAAGCTGGGAAAGGTGAGGAATCAAATGCAGCCTTGCTAATGTCTTGTTTTAACTCAGTGAGACAGACTCACATAGCACTTTTGATCTGCAAAACAGAAAGTTAGAAAAAAAATTGTTACTAAATGTGATGATCTTTTATAGCAGCAAAGAAATTAATTTTTCTACTGAACACATATAGGTATTAATGAAAAGAGAATGTTTACTGTAAATCAAATGTATATTTAACTTAAATAAAAATACAGCAGTTCACAGAATTTAAAAGTAAAAAGATTTAGTCATCAAGCTGTTTTTGAATGTTTTATATTTATGCATGTTTTAAGACTCTTACTTGCTGTCTAAGAGCTTTCCTGAAAAACTCAAAAAGCCTAGTCTTTTACCTTTTATAGAGGGCTTGGAATAGTTTGAAATTATTTGGAAGTATAATATGTAACATATACATAATAAATTTCAGAAATCTCAAGTGAACTGTCCAATGAATACTCAAATTTTGAGCCATTTGAATATTAACTGATTTTAGAACTTCTATTAGATCTAGAATATTACTGAGAATTTCAAGTCTCTTTCTTTCTGACTTCCATGTAATACTTCTGCCCAAAGTAACTAGTATTTTGAATTCTATTAATTTAATTTGTTTTGACAATTTTGCAACTCATTTATGTAAATGGAATCATATAGTATATACTCATTACATGGGATCTGTTGCTCAATTTATATTTGTTCTAATTACTAATGTTGTTATTTCATGTAGTTCACCCTTTTTGATTGCTGCATGCTATTGGTATGTATGAATATACCATAGTGAAGATGGAATAAAGGTTGCTAAATAGTTGATATTACATAGGGAGATTTTCTTTAATTATTCAGATGGACTCAATATTATCATAAGGGTTCTTCAATTTGGAAGAGAAGGTACACACAGACATCTATTAAGATTACTATGAATACATCAAATCATCATATAATTGACATATTTAAAATATGATGATTTTTCTAACTCTAATCTTTCAATATATGAAACTCGATAACCTCCAATTTTTTAAGTTTTATCTCAATATTTCTTGTACCTTTCTAAGTGACTAGTGATTATTTAATTATAAAACAATAAAGATTAAAAAAATATAATGGGGTCAATATCACCTTTATAGAAACATTTTGAAAATATCCTGGGTGAGGTGGGGCAGGAGGAAGTGCTGGGGAGTGATATTGGCCAAATTATATTGTAATATTATGTGCAACAGAAAGGTGGTTGGGAGCTCTGTGTATGTGGAAGAGTAGGTGAAGGATATGCCAACCAGTGATTTTCCATGGGTTTTAAGTGTGATTCATCCTTCCTTACAGATTCATATGTCCCAGATATGATCTTTTCTTTAAGTAGATACATTTCTGCAAGTTTTGGAGGATAGAGAAAATAGGTTATATGCTTTTCTGTTTTATTACAAAAGTAATGTAAGAAAAAGGATACCAATATGTATCTAATTTATTTTATAATATCATTAACTATTGCCTTAATCTGCACATCACATGCCTAACACAACTTTGGTGACCTGGGAACATCTGGAGACTTCAGGTTAAATTTATCCTGGAAGTAAGCCTCTATCTTCTATGGAGAAAATGGAGGTTTAGGTATCCAATTGCTCAAGTAGATAATATTTTGTTTTCTTCAAATTCAAAATGTTTCAGTGTTCTATAGGTAAACGGATTCCCATGTTAGTCTTCCCATATTTTTTTAAAGAGAGAGAGAGAGAGAATTTTAATATTTATGTTTTTAGTTATTGGCAGACACAACATCTTTGTTTGTATGTGGTGCTGAGGATGGAACCCGGGCCGCACACATGCCAGGTGAGCAGGCTACTGCTTGAGCCACATTCCCAGCCCAAGTCTTCCCATATTGATCCTTAGATTTTAACTTCTTTAGTTCCCATTAGTCAGTTTACATTCTTTTTTCTAATTTATATTTTACAAAAACATTTTAAATGTCTTGCTTATTCTGACACAAGTTATTTTTGTCTTTATAAAAAAAGTAAGCTTTATGATTTTAATACTGATCCCTTAAAGTTTAAGCAAAACAAAATATAAAATATATAAAGTGCTTTCTTAGAAAATCATCTATTCCTCTACTTCTTAAAGAGAAATCACAACCATTATTATTGGCTTTAAAAATGTCAAATCAATTTCAATTATACCAATAGCTTCACTCCAGTTCTGACATCACTACCATGTATCATGTACTTGACACTATGTTGAAACATCTATTTCTGCTTTCAATACTGCATTCATATATATATATATATATATATATATATATATATGAATTCATATATAACATTATATATATATATATATATATATATATATATATAATTTTAGTGGTAAGTGAACACAATACCTTTATTTTTATTTTTATGTGGTGCTATGCTAAGGTTAGAACCCAGTGCCCCACATTATTAAATTCATGCCTTGCTGAGAAATTCTTAACTCTCACTGGTCACTTGAAAATTCTCATATGTGAAGTATCTATGTAAATTTGTTCCTATTTTATGTTTTGATGTTTTCTTATTTATTTGTGAGAATTATTTGTATGAAGTACATATTTTATTTCAGATATATTTATTATTTAATCATTTCCTATTAAATGGCTTTTGTGTTCTCATAGTGGTATATTTCTTTTGAAAGAAATGCAGTTCATTACAAGTGCATAATTTCTTATTTTTTATAAGCATTTTATGTCTATTACATGAGTTTTGTCTACTTCAAGAAATATCTCAAAGGCACTTTAAAATGTATACTCTTAGAAGCATTATAATTTTCATTAAGGTCTATAATCTATTTCAAATTATTTTTAATAGTTCTAGTATCAATCAGGACTCCTTCTCTTCCATACAGATTCTTAAGTGTTTCATGAATATTTACTGAAATACTGAAGGAGATATTATTTCTCCTCCAAATTTCTTTTGGTTTTTCTTTTTCTTTATTTCTTTATTTTCTTCTTCTTCTTCTTCTTCTTCTTCTTCTTCTTCTTCTTCTTCTTCTTCTTCGTCTTCTTCTTCTTTTTTTTTTTTTTTGCAGGGAAGGGATCAGGAGCTATACTGGGAATTGAACACAGGGGCACGTGACCACTGAGCCACCACATCCCCAGCCTATTTTGTATTTTATTTAGAGACAGGGTCCCACTGAGTTGCTTAGCACCTCGCCATTACTGAGGCTGACTTAGAACTCAAAATCCTCCTGCCTTAGCCTTCCTAAGTCACTGGAATATAGGCATGTGTCACAGTGCCGAGCTTCCTCCAAATTTCAATAGAACATTTTTTTTTTCTATATCATGATCAGGTACCTGCAGGACAACTTCTTCAGTTTCCATTATATTCTTGTCTTTCTTTCTATACAGTTGGCATATGTTTTGTTATATTGTATTTATTTATTCATGGGGTGTATTGGTAGTGTTTAGCCTCTAAAAAAATTAATATTGATAAAATCTAAATAACCTGCACAAAACTAACAGATGGAAAATGAAAGACCAAGGCTTTATGTCCCATTCTCTGTGCTGTATAATTTTTATTAATACTTCATATTACAAATTTCTATGAGAATATTATTTTTTTATATAGAATGGTTGTATGGGTGAAATAGAATTGCTGAGAGCCAAGGCTGAGTCTGTATGGCCCCTGGCATTTTGCCAAAAGTATTGGTTGACAGGCGAGGCATTACTATCCGCCTCGGCCACTACTTTTGAGTTCTTCCTCTACTTTGGAGTTCTCATGGGGATTCCTGGGGATTCCCCGAGAGTTCCCATTGGTTGGGGAAGTGCAGGAGGAGGGATTTCCGGGAGAGATATTTACGGCTGCAGGTTCCTGGACAAGCCGCTTGGCGTTGGGGAGAATTCCCTGGGAGCATGTGTGAAGTGTTTTGGTAGAGTTCAAAAATAAAGTTTGTTCCTGCTTCAGTGGCTCGTGATTTGTGCCCAGCCAGACTGCGGCATAGAATAATTAATATGAATTACCTTTATTAGTTATAAAATACTAAATTACAAAATAAAATATTATAAAGAGGCAGGTTTGGTACTTTTCACTCTATTGGATGGTATCATTTTTTAATCCAGACTATCCCTATTATCTGTATCTCACTGAATATGGTTCTTACTGTTTCTATATTATAGAACAGTTGGCTTCAAACTCATTTCTTTATTCCAAAGATTCAGAGTAGATATTTCTTGCATCCTTTGTATATAGTTATAGGGATGTAGAAATACAAGCAGCAGTAATATACCTCTTCCAGTTCTCTACAGTAGTCGCTTCCCATGAAATGTCTTCTACAATATCGCTTTCCAAATCTTCTAGTTAGATATTGTCACCAAGAGTCAATTCAGAAGGTTTATACTGAAAAAAAGGCAGAGCCCTCATCAGCTGGCATACTGGAAAGTCTATGTAAATCAGAAAACACCCTCTCATATAATCTGTCTGGCAAACTGCTGTCAGAAACACCATGACCAAGAAATTAAATCACCACTTTAAGACACAAGGACTTACCTGTTGTAGCAGTTAAAATTGCCTCAACTAATGCACTTAAATTTTAGTTTTCCCGTGTGTGAATTGAGATTACACTAATAACACAAATAGGCTCTTGTGAAACATTGTAATTCATAAAAAATTTATTTAAAAAATTTTATATATGTTACTAAAGTATAATCATTCCTGCTTTTTAAATTTCAGAAGTTTAAATTCTGTTTCATTAACAGACTGAACATGTGGAAAGTTGGATCATATAATAAATAATTTTGTTACTTTGAGTAACTGACATAATGCTTATAAATAATATATTATAAAGTATAATAAATAAAGTATAAAATAAAATAAAATATTATAAAGTATAATAAATAAAGTGTATATCAATCTAGAGGTTGATATTCTGGCTTTTAAACACAATCATAGCTTTATATTATCAATAATTTTGCATTATAATATACAAAATTTTATTAAGAGTTCTTTTTGAATATTTAAGATCTTCAGAATTTATATTTCTTTGTAGATTTATCTTTTGTTATACTCTTTTTTTTCTTTATATATGACCGAAGAATGCATTGCAATTCTTATCACATATATAGAGCACAATATTTTATATCTCTGGTTGTATGCATAGTATATTCACATCAATTCTTGTCTTCATACCTGTACTTTGGATAATAATGATCATCACATTCCACCATCTTTAATTACCCCATGCCCTCTCCCTTCCCCTCCAATCCCTCTGCCCTATCTAGAGTTCATCTATTTCTCCCATGCTCCCTCTCCCTGTCGCACTATGAATCAGCCTCCTTATATCAAAGAAAACATTCAGGGGGCTGGGGATGTGGCTCAAGCGGTAGTGTGCTCGCCTGGCATGTGTGCGGCCCGGGTTCGATCCTCAGCACCACATACAAACAAAGATGTTGTGTCTGCTGAGAACTGAAAAATAAATATTAAAAAAAAATTCTCTGTCTCTCTCTCTCTCTCTCTCCCTCTCCTCTTACTAAAAAGAAAAAATAAAAAAGAAAACATTCAGCATTTGGTATTTGGGATTGGCTAACTTCACTTAGCTTTATCAGGCGGGTGTCTCTTTCCTCCCTCACCACTCCATGTGCATCCCTCCTGAAGCTGCGCACTAGGTCCAGGACGATCCCCGATAGAGGAGGACCATTCTTCTGTCAAGGGTATACAATTAGCTGTGCTCCCCTGCTAGAACCTCCAAACAAGCTCTCAAAGTCAATTTTGTTATACTCTTTACAATATATTTAAATAATGGAGCACCAAAACACACATACACACACACAGCCTTGACACTACTTTTGTATCATAAATAAGAAAAAAATATATATTAATCAAGTAACTATAAATTTCAGGTAAAATATTCATTGAAAAATGCTACCTCATCTCTAAATCTATTGCCTTTTATTATACACTATAAAACGTAAAATCAATTATAAATGCTCATATAATAAACAATAAAGTGCCCCAAATATAAGCATTGTTTCAATGCCAATCCCAGTACACTAAAATGAAATTTTATAGTTTAGTTTAAACTTGAAAATAACTTCTCTGTTACAATTGTGTTGGATGTTTAAATTGGGGCTTTCTGGAACAAAAATACATACAGTTTAGAGAAGCATACATGTGTGACATATAGAAGTTCAGAAAATATTGTATAAACTTATGCAATCATTTAATTTTCCATTTTAAAAGTACTGTTTCCATTTTTTTTTCCTACTTTGTGGAATGGCTAAAATGGCCAAGTATTTTAAAAGAATAAAGAAGTTAGCATATTATTTCTTGATTTATTTGAACCATTTTTTGACAATATGAGTCATAAGGAATAAAAGGTAATATATAAGAAGTAGTTGTGTAGATATTACATCTCTTCATGAGCATAATTGACAGTAGTGCTAGCAACTAGCAGTTGCCTGGGTCTCTGTAAAAGATTAATCTGTTGATAGATAAACTGTCTTTAATACATTGCTCTTTCATAATCACTGAGATTTCTGTGATATTACATTATATTACAACTCCTACTTCAAAAAGCTCAGAGTGCTTCACAGATGTTATATATTAATTCTCAGACTCTCTCCAAGGTCATATCTACAAATAATTATTTCCTTTTTTCTTTTTATTTTTTTATGTATGATGAGATAACTCTAAACCTGTTTCAGTCCTAATGTAGCATTCAGATTACATAACTCCTAATTTGTAGCCACAGTTAAAATGTGACCATATTCAAATATGGTGGAATATGCAAAAGTAAAACTAAACATAAGAACTGAAGATTTAATTATAATGAATTCTTCAACTTAAATTTAAAAATCACTAATATTAACATAATAAAAACAGCAAAACTATTTTGGACAAGAATTAATTCTAAAAGATATATATATATATATATATATATATAGAGAGAGAGAGAGAGAGAGAGAGAGAGAGAGAGAGAGAGAGAGAGTTTTACAAACATTATATAGAACATTATATGAATACTTCAAGTTAATTTTTACCAAAATAGTTACTTTTCATTTAGACATTATGTTGTTATAGGAAATACATTTAATGTATTTTGAATTAAGTCAGTTTTCTCTAACTAGCTATCTTGTTTTCAATGAGGAAAACAAGAGCTTGACTACTATAAATGTTTTAAGCTAACCCAAACACAAACATTAAAATTAAAAGTAAGAAATAATTACATATAAAATTACATATACAGGAACACATTTTATGTTTAAATTCCAAGAAAATAAAGCTAATATATGAAGGCTACCATTGAAAAGCAGCAGTCATGTAAGCAAAAATAGATATATTAACTCTACTCAATTAAAAAAAGTAATGTTTTGCCTGGCACCATGGTGCAATCCCAATGGCTCAAAAAAGCTGAGGCAGGAGGATTTTGAGTTCAAAGCCAGCCTCAGCAACAGTGAGGTGCTAAGTGAGAACTTGTCCCTAAATGAAATACAATATAGTGTCCCTGAGTTAAATCCCTGGTACTCCTCCCTGCAAAACAAAACAAAAAAAAAGTAATATTTTGCAGGTAGGAATATTGGAAATTAAGCAGAGTAAATGAATTGTCTTATTTACTTTGTAAATGAATTAGTTCAAATGTAAGCCAAAGTTTGTCAAACTTTAAACTTTCTGTGTTATTTTCATGATTTCTGTTATCTAGTGATTTTCTTGTATTATCTTAAGTTTGGTAAAGAAATCCAAAAATATACGTAAATTTGCCTTCAAAATCAAAGAACATGTATGCTGAAATGCTACTATTCTGCACCAGCAATGGAGCCCAGTTGTAGTAGCCCAGAAGACTCAAGCTTGAACAGATAACCACACTCCTGAGACACAATGAGTGTCACTGAGAACCAGAATTATGTAATTTAATAAAACCTAGAGTACAATAGAATAACCCAACACTGGACATCATGAGTTTCAGTGTGGCTTATGAATGGTCTCATTACTCAGCACTGAGACACACAGCATTGAGGAAAATGTCACCAAGTAGATAAGGGAGTTCTCAATTTGTGAAATGACAATCTCTGCTACCCTTTTCTGGCTTCATACTTTCCTGTCATAGTTCATCAGTAGTCCTTGACTAGCCTCACATTTCACTGCATCCTATCAATTATTGGTTATTTATCAGTTGCAGGTTGTTTAAAAAAATCATATAATCTAAGTACCCACATGGCAACCGGGTAAGATTGTCATTTATTTTGTTCCTAGAATGTCTATATGTTCTTTTGAGTAAGTGTTGGAAGAAGAATTAAACTAAGAGTTAAATCCTCAGAACTTCTTGATGTTAGAGGAAACTGTGTAACTATTTCTTTCTAGATTTTATTAAATTTATGTACTTGGCTTAGTTGACAATCCATAAAAACAATTCCTTTCTGTCAAAGACTCTCATGGACGTTGTTTCTAATTTTATTTAGTGATTTTAGATATTTTGTCTTCATAAGAACTTTATTATGTACACAATTAAAATGTTCTTTAAAAAATGTTCTTTGCATAATAATTTTATGTTCTCATTTTTCTATCCCCAATATCATTTAGTTTAATACAAAGGAAATAAATAAAATTAGGAGATCAGAGACTTATGTTCTAATACTTCTAATTTTAGTGTTGTGACACATGACTAAACCAGTTCTGGTTGGCTCCTCTGACCCAGCTTCCACAAAGGAGGCAAGGTAGTCAAGAAAGAGAAAGAGCATGCCTCAAACCTGGTTTTACAGGGGAGAATCCACTTAAATGAGGCAAGGGGTCAGGTTTTAGGGGGTTGAATCTAGCTTTGTTATGTCTTGCAGACCAGCAGATTGACATCTTGGAAGATCACGTCCATCTCATGTGTTGTGTGATGATCAAAGGCAGAGCAGGCTTTCGCCTGGACACATTTGTGCACAGCCCAGACAGAGCGTCATCATCAAGCCAGTCTACTTTCTGTGCTCAGGATGCTCACAGCTCACACACACAGAGCCCATAGCTGGTTTGCCACATACATAGCTACTGTCCAGAGTGGTTTCCAACACTTTTGAACAATAACAAAATAATCCACAATCTCTGGATCTCTGATACTTAATGTATAAAACAAATGGGATTGACTAGTTGGTATTAAGGCTAGCTAGAAATCCAATATATTATTTATCTCAGAGTCTAGCAAAACAATATATAGTGTATAATAGTTGAATGGAAGATTTGTAAAGTATTATTTATAAAAAATATTTATTTTTCCTTTTGATAGAAGGAAAACAAATATTTGGGAACAAGAAAAATAACTGTATTCTTCGCTATCATTTAAATGGAGTCTGTTTAAGAGTAAGCATTTCCATGCCACTGGGCAGAGCACATTTTTATTGACAGGCTTGGCTATGTGAATTTGGGATAAGAAAATCTGAGTGGAAGTACCATATGACAGTTCTAAGGCAATCCCTAAGTCATTTCATATTTTACTAGTTTTCCTGAAACTTTGGGTTGGCTGTTAAGACAACATGGCCCTATACAGTTGATTCTATTGAATATAAATATATATTATATATATATATATATATATATATATATATATATATATATATATATATATATATGGCAGAGGCACCAAACTTACAACCCATAAGTGACAAGAGAGAAAAATAATTTAATAATTAATATTAATATTGGATATTTTAATTTATTGGATTAAAGTAAGAATTTTTTTAATTATATTTTTTATTGATTATTTAAAGCATTACATAGCTCATGATATATCATCTTTCATACATTTGACTCAAATTGTGTTTTGAACTCCCATTTTCACCCCAAATACAGATTGCATAATCACATCTGTTACATATTCACATTTTTACATAATGCCATATTAGTGACTATTGTATTCTGCTACCTTTCCTATCCCCTACTATCCCCCCTCCCCTCCCCTCACCTCCCATCTTCCCTCTCTACCTCCCCTGCTGTTGTTCAATTCTCTCCCTTTTTTTCTCTCCCCCTTGCCCCTCATAACCTCTTATAATTTTATGTATCATTGAAGGTCTCCTACTATTTCCATGTGCTTTCCCTTCTCTCTCCGTTTCTCTCCCCCCATTCGTCTTTGTTTACTGTAGTCTTTTCCTCATGCTCTTCCTTCCTGTTCTGTTCTTAGTTGTTCTCTTTATATCAAAGCAGACATTTGGCATTTGTTTTTTAGGACTTGGCTAGCTTCGCTTAGCATAATCTGCTCTAATGCCATCCATTTCCCTGCAAATTCTATGATTTTGTCATTTCTTAGTGCTGCATAATACTCCATTGTGTATAGATGCCACATTTTTTTATCCATTCATCTATTGAGGGGCATCTAGATTGGTTCCACAGTCTAGCTATTGTGAATTGTGCCGCTATAATCATTGAGGCAGCCGTATCCCTATAGAGCGCTTTTTTAAGGTCCTCATGGAATAGTCTGAGAAGTGCGATAGCTGGGTCAAATGGTGGATCCATTCCCAGCTTTCCCAGGAATCTCCATACTGCTTTCCAAATTGGCCTCACCATTTTGCAGCCCCACCAGCAGTGTACAAGTGTACCCTTTTCCCCACATCCCCGCCAACACTTATTGTTGTTTGACTTCATAATGGCTGCCAATCTTACTAGAGTGAGATGGTATCTTAGGGTGGTTTTGATTTGTATTTCTCTGACTGCTAGAGATGGTGAGCATTTTTTCATGTACTTGTTGATTGATTGTATGTCCTCCTCTGAGAAGTGTCTGTTCAGGTCCTTGGCCCATTTGTTAATTGGGTTATTTGTTATCTTATTGTTTAATTTTTTGAGTTCTTTGTACATTCTGGATATTAGGGCTCTATCGGAGGTGTGGGGGGTAAAAATTTGTTCCCAGGATGTAGGCTCTCTATTTACCTCTTTTATTGTTTCTCTTGCTGAGAAAAAACTTTTTAGTTTAAGTAAGTCCCATTTGTTTATTCTTGTTGTTAACTCTTGGGCTATGGGTGTCCTATTAAGGAATTTGGAGCCCGACCCCACAATATGTAGATCGTAGCCAACTTTTTCTTCTATCAGATGCAGTGTCTCTGATTTGATATCTAGCTCCTTGATCCATTTGGAGTTAATTTTTGTGGATGGCGAGAGAAAGGGATTCAATTTCATTTTGTTGCATATGGATTTCCAATTTTCCCAGCAACATTTGTTGAAGATGCTATCCTTCCTCCATTGCATGCTTTTAGCCCCTTTATCAAATATAAGATAGTTGTAACTTTGTGGATTAGTCTCTGTGTCTTCTATTCTGTACCATTGGTTCACCTGCCTGTTTTGGTGCCAGTACCATGCTGTTTTTGTTACTATTGCTTTGTAGTACAGTTTGACCTCTGGTATCGCTATACCTCCAGATTCACACTTCCTGCTTAGAATTGCTTTTGCTATTCTGGGTCTTTTGTTTTTCCATATGAATTTCATGATTGCTTTGTCTATTTCTACAAGAAATGCCATTGGGATTTTGATTGGCATCGCATTAAACCTGTAGAGAACTTTGGGTAATATCGCCATTTTGATGATGTTACTTCTGCCTATCCATGAACAGGGTACATTTTTCCATCTTCTGAGATCTTCTTCTGCTTCTCTCTTTAGGTTTCTATAGTTTTCATTGTATAAATATTTCACCTCTTTTGTTAGGTTGATTCCCAAGTATCTTATTTCCTTTGAGGATATTGTGAATGGAGTGGTTTTCCTTATTTCCATTTCAGAGGTTTTGTTGCTGATATACAGGAATGCCTTTGATTTAGCATGTTGATTTTATGACCTGCCACTTTGCTGAATTCATTTATTAACTCTAGCAGCTTCTTTGTAGACTCTTTTGGGTCTGTTAAGTATATTATCATGTCATCCGCAAATAGCGATAGTTTAATTTCTTCTTTTCCTATTTTTATGCCTTTAATTTCTTTTGTCTGTCTAATTGCTCTGGCTAGTACTTCGAGAACTAAATTGAATAGAAGTGGTGATAGAGGGCATCCCTGTCTTGTTCCAGATTTTATAGGAAATGCCTTCAGTTTTTCTCCGTTTAGGATGATGCTAGCCTGAGGTTTAGCATATATAGCTTCTACAATGTTGAGGTAAGTTCCTGTTATCCCTAGTTTTTCTACTGTTTTGAACATAAAGGGATGCTGTACTTTGTCAAATGCTTTTTCTGCATCCATCGAGATGATCATGTGGTTCTTGTCTTTAAGTCTATTGATGTGGTGAATAGCATTTATTGAATTCCGTATATTGAACCATCCTTGCATCCCAGAAATGAATCCTACTTGATCATGGTGCACAAGTTTTCTGATATGTTTTTCTATTCGATTCGCCAGAATTTTATTGAGAATTTTTGCATCCAAGTTCATTAGAGATATTGGTCTGTAGTTTTCTTTCTTTGAAGTATCTTTGTCTGGTTTTGGGATCAAAGTGATGTTGGCCTCATAGAATGAATTTGGAAGAGCTCCTTCTTTTTCTATTTCTTGAAATAGCTTGAAAAGTATTGGTATTAATTCTTCTTTGAAGGTTTTGTAGAACTCCGCTGTATACCCATCCGGTCCAGGGCTTTTCTTGGTTGGTAGTCTTTTGATGGCTTCTTCTATTTCTTCCTTTGTTATTGGTCTGTTTAAATTGTGTGTGTCTTCCTGTCTCAATCTGGGCAAATCATCTGCCTTAAGAAATTTATCGATATCTTCACTATCTTCTATTTTATTGGAATATAGGGTTTCAAAATACTTTCTAATTATCTTCTGTATTTCTGTAGTGTCTGTTGTGATATTGCCTTTTTCATCCCGTATGTTAGTAATTTGAGTTCTCTCTCTTCTTCTTTTCGTTAGCATAGCTAAGGGCTTGTCTATCTTATTTATTTTTTCAAAGAACCAACTTTTAGTTTTATCAATTTTTTCAATGGTTTCTTTTGTTTCAATTTCGTTGATTTCTGCTCTAATTTTAATTATTTCTTGTCTTCTACTACATTTGCTGTTGTTTTGCTCTTCCTTTTCTAGGTTTTTGAGGTGTTGCGTGAGATCATTTATTTGTTGTTTTTTTCTTTTTTTTTTTGAGGTAAGAACTCCAAGAAATGAATTTCCCTCTTAAAACTGCTTTCATTGTGTCCCATAGATTCTAGTATGTTGTGTCTGTGTTATCATTTGATTCTAAGAATTTTTTCATCTCCTCCTTTATGTCTTCTATAACCCATTGATCATTCAATAACATATTGTTCATTTTCCATGTGATGTAGGATTTTTCCTTCCTTCTTTTATCATTGATTTCCAATTTCATTCTATTATGATCAGATATGGTGCATGGTATTATCTCCACACCTTTATATTTACTAAGAGTTGCCTTATGGCATAATATATGGTCTATCTTTGAGTAGGATCCATGTGCTGCTGAGAAGAACGTGTATCCACTTGATGATGGTTGATATATTCTATATATGTCGGTTAAGTCTAGGTTATTGATTGTGCTGTTGAGTTCTATAGTTTCTTTATTCAGCTTTTGTCTAGAGGATCTGTCTAATGGCGAGAGCGGTGTGTTGAAGTCACCCATAATTATTGTGTTGTGGTCTATTTGACTCTTGAACTTGAGGAGAGTTTGTTTTATGAACGTTGCAGCTCCATTGTTTGGTGCATACAAATTGATGATTATTATGTCTTGTTGGTGGATGGTTCCTTTTAACAGTATATAGTGACCTTCTTTTCCTTCTTGATTAACTTAGGTTTGAAGTTGATTTTATTCGATATGAGTATGGCCACTCCTGCTTGCTTCCGAGGGCCATGTGAGTGGTATGATTTTTCCCAACTTTTTACCTTCAGCCTGTGTATGTCTTTTCCTATCATATGAGTCTCCTGAAGGCAGCATATTGTTGGATTTGTTTTTTTGATCCAGGTTACTAGCCTATGTCTCTTGATTGGTGAGTTTAGGCCATTAACATTCAAGGTTACAATTGAGATATGATTTGTACTTCCAGTCATGCTTCTTTATTTATTTATTTTAGTTTGGCTAGTTTTGCTTTTTGGTTACTTTCCTCCCCCTTTACTGAGATACCTCCTGCTGTTAGTTTTGGGCACTATTTTTCAATTCCTCTTCTTGTAGTGTTTTGTTCAAAATGCTTTGCAGAGCTGGTTTTCTTGCTGCAAATTCTTTTAGCTTTTTTTTTATCGTGAAAGATTTTAATTTCATTGTCAAATTTGAAGCTCAGTTTTGCTGGATATAGTATTCTTGGTTGGAATCCATTATTTTTCAGCGTTTGAAATACATTATTCCAGGATCTTCTCGCTTTCAAAGTTTGTGATGAGAAATCGGTCGTTAACCTAATTAGTTTACCCCTGAATGTAATCTGCCTCTTTTCTCTTGTAGCTTTTAGTATTCTCTCCTTGTTCTGTACGTTGGCTATCTTCATAATTATATGTCTTGGAGTTGGTCTATTATGGTTTTGAATGTTTGGGGTCCTGTAGGCTTCCAGGATTTGGCAATCCATTCCATCTTTCATCTCTGGGAAGTTTTCTAGAATTATTTCATTTAATATGCTGTCCATTCCTTTGGTTTGAATCTCTGTGCCTTCTTCTATCCCTATGACTCTCAGATTTGGTTTTTTTATGACATCCCATATATCTTGAATAGATTGCTCGTGGGATTTAAGCATCTTTTCTGTGTTGACTATATTCTTTTCAAGTTGATAAACCTTGTCTTCATTATCTGATGTTCTGATTTCTACTTGATCAAGTCTATTTGTAATATTCTCGTTTGGGTTTTTAATTTGGTTTATAGTTTCCTGCAATTCTAGGATTATTGTTTGATTTTTTTTTAAGATCTCTATCTCCTGGTAGAGTTCGTTCTTTGCCATTTGAATTTGTTTGTTTAATTCATTTTCAAAATATACTTTTATTTCTTGGACTTGCTGTCTCATGTCTTCTCTAATATTCCTTTCCATTCCGGTTAGGTATGCCTTGAGTTCTTTCCCAATCCCTGTTTCTGATGTTTCTATGTCCTCCTGTAGAATTGAGTTGTCTTGCATTGTTTGTAATCCTTTTTTCCCTTGTTTTCTCATGTTGTCCACGTTACTTTCCAGCTCTTTTTGATTGTCGTGTTTCTGCTCTCTTCTATAGATTTGTTTTGTTTCTGTATTACTCTGATGTCTCTCCTTTGTGTTGTTAAACTATGCCTGCTAACGTGGATTCCGCTGGGAAGGAATTCCGACGTCCGAGCTCCAGTGACGACACTACTCTGCTATGACGGGCCCCAGTCTCCTTGCCGGGGTGCCCTAATGGGGGGGTGTGACTGGACTGTCTCTGTTTGGTTTCAGCTCCCGGTCGCGGCAGGCGGGCAGTCTCCAGCCACCCAGTATCACAGGCCGCGGGCAGGTTATCAGTCACCAGTGGGTGGGCGTTCTCCTACCGCCCAGTTACGTGGGTAGTGGGTGAACTGTCGCCGGCGGGCCTGCAGTTTACAGCTGCCCAGTCGCGAGGGCCTTGCCTCTAGTCTCCTGGTTTCTCCTGCTAGTTTTGGTTTCTCCTGTTTTGTTGTTGCAATCTGTCTGAGAGTGGCGGTGGATACTTCAGCTCTCCAAGATGGTGGCCGCTGGTTGCCTTAGTGGAGTGTCCCTTGTGGGAGATGGGGCTGTACCGCTTCCTTCCCCGTCTGCAATCCCGAACTCAGCCCGGGGGTCAGTGCGGGCTTGGCTGGTGGGATACCACAGTGTTGCAGCCACTTATCTCCCTGCTTACCAGTTAATCCCTTCTCTGCGCCGCCTCGCCTTCTGTAGCCGCGGGGCAGGCCGCGCGAATCAGACAGCCTGGATCTCCGGGGTCACACCGTTGGCTTTTGGGATCCCCGGCACTCTATGGTTTTGATTTCTTCTGCTTGCCCCTCCCCAAGCGCTGGCTAGACAGGTTTTGTTTTGGCTGCTGATGGAAGGGGGGGTTGAATGTCAGGTGCCTCTAGTTCTCCTTTAGTCTTTATGCAGGCTCACTGTGATACTCCCTCCCCCTGAAAGTCTAGGAGAGATTTTATGCGAAATCCCCCTATGTATGGGGGCTGAACTGAGTGACACACACCTGTTTTGTTGTTGCAATCTGTCTGAGAGTGGCGGTGGATACTTTAGCTCTCCAAGATGGTGGCCGCTGGTTGCCTTAGTGGAGTGTCCCTTGTGGAGGATGGGGCTGTACCGCTTCCTTCCCCATCTGCAATCCTGAACTCAGCCCGGGGGTCAGTGCGGGCTTGGCTGGTGGGATACCACCGTGTCGCAGCCACTTATCTCCCTGCTTACCAGCTAATCCCTTCTCTGCGGCGCCACCTAAAGTAAGAATTAATCAGTGAATTGGAGTTAAATGAATACTACTGTCCCATTCATATTTAGTGATCATTGGAGTACTGTAAACCATATTTATACAATTGGAAGTCTGAAATAGACTCATTTTACAATTTTCTCATTTCATTATCTCCCTATTTTCATTCAACAAAATTTTATGAGCTTTGTTATTATTAATGATTTATGATAAGGAATCATTAGTAATAATATATTAAATGCTTAATTAATCTTAGAGTTTTTATTTCTTTTTACTCTAAAACTTACTCAGATAAAACATTAAGTAAAACTGGGCAAGAATGTTAAGATGGCACATATTACCTTTGGATATATTATCCAGATTGTTTATATATATATATGTGTGTGTGTGTGTGTGTGTGTGTCTGTTTTAAATATATTAACATTCTTATAAAGACACTTATAAAAGAAATATTAAAATATTGCTATTTTTTAAATTATATGTAGGATATTTCACCACCCTCTTTTCATCGATGGATATGTTATCCTGATCCCTCCAAAAATCAACAATGAAACATCAGAGTTAAAGTATACTATAGAGAAAATGAACTTATCATACATTTAAAGAACAGAACAATTCTCCCAATAGCTGCAGAATATATATTTTATTCTAGCAAGCAAAATTCAATAGCACATCAAAAAATTTTAAAAAGCAAAAAAGCATCCACCATGATCATGTTGACTTCATACCAGGAATAAAAGCATGGCTCAACATATACCCAAATCAATAGATATAATACAAACAATGACAGAATGAAGGATAAAATCATATGATCATTTCAGTAGATACAGGAAAATAATGTGCCAATATATATTTATGATTAAAAACTCTAAACTAATTAGATATAGTGGGATTATACCACAGAATGACAAAGGCTCTACCAACATCATACTGAATGGGGAAAGGCTAAAAACACTTCTTCAATGATCTTCTTTTTTTTTAAGAGAACGAGAGAGAGAGAGAGAGAGAGAGAGAGAGAGAGAGAGAGAAAATCTTTGTTTTGTTTTGTGTTCTTTTGTTTTTGGAGATGGACACAACACAATGCCTTTATTTTTATGTGGTGCTGAGAATCGAACCTGGTCCTGCCCGTGCTAGGCAAGTGCTCTACCGCTGAGCCACAATCCCAGGCCTCTTCTATGATCTTCTATGGTCAAGAATAAGACATATGCTCTCTCTCCACTGTCATTTAATATAGTGACAGAAATTATAAATTAATCAAGAGAAAGAAATAAAAGGCATGCTGAAAAAATGAGGAAGTTATATTATCTTTGTTTATAGAAGTTAAGTTTATATACATAAAAAGGACTACCAAAAAAGATTAGAACTGATAAATTAATTCAGTAAATAGCATAATACAAAATTAACATATTAAACTTAAGTAACTTTTCTAAACACTTATAACAAATTTGATGAGAAAGAAATCATGACATCAATCCCATTCACAATAGCAACATAATAATAAAATGCTTAGGAATAAAATTACAAAAGGAAATGAAGAAATCTGCAATAAAACCTACAAAATACTGATGGAAAAAACTGAAGAAGGCACCGCCCCCTTGAAAATTAGAAATACCTTCCATGTTGATGGAATGGAAGAATTAATATTGTTAAAATTTCCATACTATTCAAAGTGGTCTACTGATTCAATAAAATCTCCCACAAAAATAACATTGACATTCTTCAGAGAATTGTAAAAACAATCTTAAAATTTGTATGGAAGCACAAAATTCCCAAATACCAATGCAATCTTTAAAAAATTAAACAACATAGTTGGAGGCATTACTATACCTGATTTAAAGTCTCTTCACAAAACCATAGTAACTGAAGCAGCATGGCATTCACATAAAAACAGATAGGATGATCAATGGAAGAAAATAAAGATCACAGAAATAAACCCACACGTTTGCAGCCAACCTATTCTCAGAAAAAAGTGCCAAAACCACACTTTGCATAAAGGATAACTTTTTCACCAAAAGGTGTGAGAAAAATTTGATATTCACATGCAGAAAATTGAAATTTAAGCTGTATGCCAGTTTCAAAAAGCAACTTAAATGAAAGAAATAACTGTAAAATGTGAAAGTTCACAAAAATTTGACATTAGTACAATTACTAATTTCCAAATAGGTGTCCCAAAGCATGGGGAACAAATGGAATGTTCTTTGTGAAATGGAATACATCAAATTGCACCTTCTGCACAGGAAAAGAAAAAAAAAAGTGAAAAAACAGTCAAGTGAAGGGAAAAATGCTAACCATGTCACAAAGGATTAGTATCAGAATATATAAGGAATACAATATACACATACACATTTAAAAAATTCAATTCGTTAAAAGTATATAAATGATTTGAAGACAGACTTCTCAAAAGAAGAAATACAAATTAACAAATATATTTAAAATGGTTCAGTGTTATTTGCAGTTAAGAAAATAAGTGCAAACCAGATGCACAATGAGATGGCATCTCACCTCAGTAAGGGTGACCTCTACCAAAAACAAACAAACAAACAAAAATGAAGATGTGGAGATAAAGGAACTCATAAACAATGCTGAAGGGAATGTAAATTAGCACACTTATTATGAAAAACAGTAAGGAGTTTCCACAAAAAGCTTAAATTACTTCCACCATATGACCCAGCTATCCTACTTCTGAATATATATCCAAAGGTAATAAAATCAACATACAAAGAGATACTTGTATGTCTATGTTTATTATTATATCATTCACAATATATAAAATCAGCATGTGTACCTCATTAACTGATTAATAGATAAAGGAAGACAATTTCTTATATTCATATAATTGAAAATCATTTTGTCATAAAGAATAATGAAATCCTACATTTGCAAGAAAATGGATGGATCTGGAGACATTGTGTTAAATTAAATAAATCAGACACAGAAAAGCAAATACCGCATGTTCATTCTTATATGTGAAAGTTAAAATTTTCAGTCTAAATATAGAATGATAATTACTTAATGTATAGTAATAATTACTGAAGGTTGGGAAGAGTGGAAGAAGGTAGTGGATAAAGAAATGTTGGAGGGGCTGGGGATATGGCTCAAGCGGTAGTGCGCTCGCCTGGCATGCATGCGGCCAGGGTTCGATCCTCAGCACCACATACAAACAAAGATATTGTGTCCGCCGAAAACTAAAATATTAAAAAAAAATTCTCTCTCTCTCTCTCTCTCTCTCTCTCTCTCTCTCTCTCTCTCTTCCTAAAAAAAAGAAAAGAAATGTTGGATAATAAGAACCAAAACACTGTTGAACAGAGGAATAAATTAAGGCTTCCTCATAAAAAGGGGATGACTATACTTCACAGTATATTCACAGATTTTATAAAGATCTAGAAGGAAAGAGCTCAAAGTCTCCAAACATAAGGAAATAATAACAGTACTAATTGTCCTGACATATAAGTGCATGCTGTATGCATGTGGCAAAATATTAAATTTAACCTTGTTAATATGTAAAATTAGTACATGCTGCTAAAATATCAATCTATATAATAAGCTAATATAATCTAATTGAAAATATCACAATAATCCAATAAAGTTTAAAACCAAAATGACATATCACTTCAAAACTGTTATAGTGACTATTACCAAAGTTCAAATGAAACAGGTGCTGCTGAAACTCAGTAAAAAGAGAAACTTTGAGTTCTTTATATATCTGGGATATTAGTGCTCTATCTCATGTTCTTGTAGTGAAGAAGTTCTCCCACTCTGTGGGATCTCTCTTCATGTTATTGATTGTTTACTTTGCTGAGAAGAAGCTTTTTAGATTGAATCCATCCCATTTAAAACCCAATCAATAAGTGGGCTCGTGAACTGAACAGACACTTCACAGAAGAACATCCACAATTGATCAACAAATATATGAAAAAAATGTTAAACATCTCAATTAGAGAAATGCAAATCAAAATTAAGATTTCATCTCACTGCAGTCAGAATGGCAATTATCAAGAACACAAGCAACAATAAGTGTTGGGAATAATGTAGGGGAAAAGGGTCACTCACACATTGATGGTTGGACTGCATATTGGTGCAACCACTCTGGAAAGCAGTAAGAAGATCCCTCATGTAACTTGGAATGGATCTACCATTTGATCCAGTTATTCTACTCCTCAGTTTATACCCAAAGGACTTTAAAACAGCATACTACAGTGACACAACCACATTAATGTTTATAGCAACACAATTGACAATAGCTAAACCATAGAACCAACCTAGATGTCCTTCAATAGATGAATGGATAAAGAAACTGTGATATATATACACAATGCAATTACTTAGCATTTAAAGAATAATAATATTATGGCATTTGCAGATAAATAGATGGAGAATATTATGCTAAGAGAAATAAGCCAATTCACCAAAAACCAAAGGCCAAATGTTTTCTCTGATATGTGGATGCTGATCCATTAAGGGGGATAGGGAAAGAGAAGAATGGAGGAACTTGGAATGGGCAGAGGGGAGTGGGGGGGAGGGGGAGTGAAGGGAAGGTTATAAGTGTTCTGACCCTGGAAATACACAGAACAGTCTTCCTCTGGTGAGCAACCTCCTGGGGGGTAACAGGTACCCTGTTTCCCACAATTGGACTATTCTGCAGTTTCTCCCAGGAACTAGTAAGATAACTAATACATGTACAAGGCCTAGCTGCTGTGGCTATGCCCTCCATGAGGAGGTTCTGTGCTAGAATCTTTCAGCCTTGACCTTGATCTCAGGCACATAGCTCCTGGGAATAAAGGAACTTGCCTGCCTGATAACTAAAATGTTTCACCAAGCTCCAGTGCTCCTGGACCTGCCCATTTAAAGGTAACTTCAGACAACGGACTTTCTTGAAAGCTACAAAAAGTATTTAACATTGCATATTGTAACTGTAGAATCTAACTGCGGAATAAGTAACCATAGTGATACAATAAATAATAATGTAGTTTGGGCACTAATGACCTAATGTAACCTATTGGTATAAATAAACCTGGCCGCTTAGAAAAACAGCCATTTTTCTGCCTCTGTATCTTGTCTCTGTGTCTCCTTTTATTCCTTTACAAAAGGGAGAGGGTTTGGGGGTGAGAAGGATGGTGGAATGAGGCAGACATTATTACCCAATATACATGTATGATTACACAAATATGTGACTATACTTTGTGTATAACCAGAGAAATGAAAATCTGTGCTCTATTTATGTACAATGAGTTGAATTGCATTCTGCTGTCATGTGTAACTAATTAGAACAAATAATATTTTTAAAAATATAAAGTAACTCTGAAGACTCTTGATGAAAGTATAAATTGGTAAAGGTAGTATGGTACTTTCTCAAAACATTAAAAGTGCAAACTACTACCTGATTCAGCTCAGAAATCCCACTTCTGAGTACATTTCCAAAAGAAGGGAAATCATTGTCTTAAAGGGATGTTTATGTTTGTTGCAGCATTATTTATAGTGATGAAAATATGGAAACAAATATCTATGGATGAATAAGCAAAAACTTTAATATGTATGCATGTAATGGAATATTAGTCATCCTTTAAAAAGGAGGAAATCCCGCCATCCAACATGGATGAACATGGAAGTCTGGGTGCTAAGTGACATAAGACAGCTACAGAAAGATAAATACTTTTTGATATCACTCACATATGAAATATTTTAAAAAGTCAGACTTATAATAACAATATAATGGTGATTTCCAAGGCCTGCAGGTTGGGGGATCAGATGATTTTCAAGGGTAAATTATTTGAATTATGTCATAAATAAATAAATTAAGGAATCTTAACAACATAGTGACTATCACCAATAATGTATCATATGCTTGAAGTTTTCTAAGAGAGTAGATTTCAAGTCTTCTCACCAGACATAAGGAGAGGTAACTCTGAGGTGGTGAGTATGCTAATTAGTATTATTGTGATGAGCATCTCATCATGAATATGTATCAAAACCACACATTGTTCATCTTAAATGTATAGAATACTTGTCAATCATACCTTAATAAAGCTAAAAAAGAAACAAATATAGGTTTTTGAATTTGAAAATACAATACTGAAATTAAAATTGCTGAAAATGTCAACATTACTTCTTAAAGAAAATTGTTTTTTACTTGAATTTTGAGCATTTGAAATTAACCAAGTATCCTTTTCCTCTTATTATTTCCAATCAATGTTTTCCCCTCTGCATTCATTTTACTGCTCAGTCTTTAGGATCTGTGACTTCTAGAGCTCTTCCATTGTGACTTTATCACTACATACCCATGAATTCCAAGCATTTTTATCTCACAATTTCTAATCAGTCATCTTTGAATATGTGTAGTATTTGGCAGCTTGACAAGTGTTTACCTCTCAGAATATTTTCTTTACATTTTTAACAATTATTTTTCTAAAAAGTAAGATGAATTGTGTTCCTTTGAAACCTTAGAGTTTTTAATTATGTGATTGGCACATAGTGAACACTCAACATATATTGACAAATATAACTTTTAGAAAGTGCTTTATTACAACTTAGTCTTACATTATTGCTGAGGGCCATTACCAAGTAGGAAATTTCCTTGCCAGCGTACCCCATGTTAATTTCGCTGTTGACATTGCATGTTAGGTGACCCTGCCCAAGGACGAGGGTGGATCCAGGATTAGGGTGTATCCTGCAGTTTGAGGAAGTATCCCAGTCCTTGGGTTTAGGGCGTTCCCGGTTTAAGACAAGTTTAAGGCGTTCCCAGTTTAAGACCTTGGATTTTAGGGAAGTTCGATGTTGAGGATTATTGCTGCTGGAATTAGGGCGTTCCTGCTGCCTGAGCTCTCATTGAGTTCTCGTGAGATTCAGAGAGCATTTTTGGGAAATAAGCCTCGTGGAGTAGGTGAATTGGGTGGCAGGAGAACTGGGATTGCGAGAGAACGTGTGTGGAGGCCGGTGTGAGTTCGGGAATAAAGAATTGCTGTTTGAATCTACAAAGCTGTGTGGTGGCTCGTGATTCTGTGCCCAGCCGAGACTGCGGCACATTATTACAGATCAAAAGAAAATGCAAATATTTGTGACAGTATTGTGTTTTCAAATTAATCTTTAATAACCTCTTTCATTATGATAATATAACTTAACTAGTTAATATTTTAGAAATGGCTTACTTGGAAAATCATAATGTTAATTTTAAAAAAATCTGTTATGCAATGCAGAATATTTTTATATCTTTAATCTTGAAGCTAAATAGACTGAGTTTTTCTCATGGTATTAGATTTCATCATTTTAATTATTGAATATGTTCAGAGATAAAAATTAGTAAGGAAATGAAATGTCTTTTTTCACAAGCAACTATTAATAATTAGTTTTGCTTTTAAAAGTACTTTGGGAATGCAAAGTACTTTTCCGGTCATTCAGTACCTATCCTCTATTTCTCCTCAGGATTAGCAGGATCAGTCATTAGATAGCCACTTGAACAGCAGAGGAAATGTACTCTAAATGAAGGCAATGAATAAGGCAATCTATGCTCCTGCTAGAGATGATGCGAATGCAAAATGGAGAAACAAATCAAACTAACCAGACTGTGCTGTGATATATAACGAGATACAGTATGCAAGTTCATTTTTTAAGTGGAAAGCAAAATATAAATGGAAAATATTAGAAAAATGTTCTGTAATTTCTATTTAATAGTTGAAATTAAAATATGTCTGAAAGGCCTAGGGCAGTGGCACATGCCTTTAATTGGAGTGGCTTGGGAGGCTGAGACAGGAGGATCATGAGTTCAAAGCCAGCCTCAGATCTTTATCCATAATAAAATACAAAATAGGGCTGGTGATGTGGTTCAGTGGTTGAGTTATCCTGAGTTCAATATCTGGTATCTCCCCTAGCTCAAAAAAAATCTGTTTGAAATTGTTATAATTATACATTCACAACAGTTTTAATAATAGTTCACATGAACAATGCTTAAAGGAAAATAAAGAGAGAAATGGAGAGTTTAGTAAGAAAAGGAAAATGAGGAGTAAAGCAGGAAATAGCAAGAAAGAAGACCAATGTGTGAGAAAGAAAACGGCGCATTAACTCTTAGCATCTCAAATGCAGAAATATATGAAAGAGAAGGAAGAAGTTCATTTCTATATATTATGACATGGATAAAATTGAAAAGCAAAGTAGCAAGAGTATCACTGCTTGCATTATTAATAATATGATTTATGTTTTTGTGATTATTTTGCCTAAGAAATACAACACAGTTGCTTCATGTGACCATGAATACTTGGGGGACAATATCGTCAGTTTGGCAGTGTTAGGAAATAACAGCTTGTAACAAGTAAGGTACAGTGGGACATATTAGACCTTTGGTGGAGTTGCCCTCAGAAAAAAATGTGATTCTTGAAGGGCTCTGGCTAGTCATAACAGGGCAACCCAGACCCCTCCTCAGCCTCTCTCCAGATTTCTGTGTCATTCAGTCATTTCTTCCTCTCACATGTGCTTCCATGATGATGCTGTCTTCCATGTAATACGGTTAAAGAGATTTTCAATAAAGCCAACGCGGTAGCAGCATCAGGCTCTTGAACCTCCCAAACTGTAACTAAGTTACTATACTTTGGATCTAAAATTTTCCTCAAAAGCTCCTGTGTTAAAGCCTTCACCTCCAGCTTAGTGTTTTTGAGAGCTGATGGAAACTTTTAAGAGGTAGAGCCTAGTAGGAGTTCTCTGGTCATTGGGACATGCTCTTGTTGTGTACTGTGGGCTCTCAGGCTCTTCCTCTTTCTCTATCATTTCTTGCCATATGGTAAACAGCTTGCTTTGTCACATACTTCTGCCACAATGGACAGCCACAGCACAGGTCCAAACCAATGAAGCCAAAGGTTCATGAACTGAAATCTCCAGACCTGTGAGCCAAAATAACCTTTTTCTCTTCATATGTTGAGTATATTAGGTATTTTTTTTTAAGTAAAAGAAAGATAACACATAAATAAACCAATTTCTTTATACATTCCCAGATTATTTATTTTGTCATAACAACAGAAACTAGACTATTAAAGAAGTGATGTCTGATGAACTCAATGTGAACAAAATTCGATGAGAAAAACTTTTCAAGCATATTCAATTAAAACAATGAGTTGAAAGTTGATGAGCATTATTAACTTTGTGTTCAGTATATATATGTATATGTGTATATATGTGTACATATATAGTTAGAGTGAACATAGAAATGAATATATATATTTATAATGTATGGTGTGTGTGTGAATATATATATATATATATATATATACATGTTTGTGTATGTATATAGACATACATTCTCTATTTTTTTAAAAAAGGGCTTAAATTGGTGTCTCCTCCCTTTCCACACACAGGTACATACAGACTGAAAAATGTTTCTTTATCCTATGCAAGCAGACAAATAATCAGAGACATTTTCTCCATTCCATTAATGAATCCATTCCCTCTCCTACCAAAGATCATGAGAACACATTTGCATTTAAAACAGCTTTCTTTAATATTTGTCTTTTAAAAATGTTTACCATGTTTTGTTTTCCTTATTTGAGATCATCTTAAGTTTCCAATGAGTTCCCTTATATTCCTTATTTCAATTCCCTATTGTTACTTTCCTATATGACCATAGTAAATTTAATTACATTTGTAAAATATTAATTTTTTATTGGTTGTTCACAACATTACAAAGCTCTTGACATATCATATTTCATACATTAGATTGAAGTGGGTTATGAACTCCCAATTTTACCCCAAATGCAGATTGCAGAATCATGTCGGTTACACATCCACAATTTTACATAATGCCCTATTAGTAATTGTTGTATTCTGCTACCTTTCCTATCCCCTACTATCCCCCCTCCCCTCCCCTCCCATCTTCTCTCTCTACCCCATCTACTGTAATTCATTTCTCTCCTTGTTTATTTTCCCATTCCCCTCACAACCTCTTATATGTAATTTTGTATAGCAATGAGGGTCTCCCTTCATTTCCATGCAATTTCCCTTTTCTCTCCCTTTCCCTCCCATCTCATGTCTCTGTTTAATGTTAATCTTTTCTTCCTGCTCTTCCTCCCTGCTCTGTTCATAGTTGCTCTCATTATATCAAAGAAGACATTTGGTATTTGTTTTTTAGGGATTGGCTAGCTTCACTAAGCATAATCTGTTCTAGTGCCATCCATTTCCCTGCAAATTCCATGATATTGTCATTTTTTAGTGCTGCATAATATTCCATGGTGTATAAATGCCACATTTTTTTATCCATTCATCTATTGAAGGGCAGCTGGGTTGGTTCCACAGTCTAGCTATTGTGAATTGTGCTTCTATGAACATCGATGTGGCAGTATCCCTGTAGCATGCTCTTTTAAGGTCTTCAGGGAATAGTCCGAGAAGGACAATAGCAGGGTCAAATGGTGGTTCCATTCCCAGCTTTCCCAGGAATCTCCAAGCTGCTTTCCAAATTGGCCACACCAATTTGCAGTCCCACCAGCAATGTACAAGTGTACCCTTTTCTCCACATCCTCGCCAGCACTTGTTGTTGTTTGACTTCATAGTGGCTGCCAATCTTACTGGAGTGAGATGGTATCTTAGGGTGGTTTTGATTTGCATTTCTCTGACTGCTAGAGATGGAGAGCATTTTTTTCATGTACTTGTTGATTGATTGTATATCCTCCTCTGAGAAGTGTCTGTTCAGGCCCTTGGCCCATTTGTTGTAAAATATTAATTAAATTACTGACTTTACTTGCATATAATTCTCATTGTCAGCTTTACTTATTCATATACTTCTTTGTATTTTTGAACTGAAAAATATGCAATCTTGACCCATATCACTCTCTTCAAATTATATATATTACAAAATGAAATTTTACTTAGTAAGGAACATAGATACTTTCAATATCCACTCAAAAGAAAAAATATCATGTTGAGAGTATCATATATCTCCTATAAATTAAGATTCCATTTGTGTCCCATTCTTTATTAATGTTAATGTTATATACTGCCTTAGAGTTTATTAAGTGTTTCATAAAATATCTCATTCCTGCAAATGTGTTTCCAGGTAATAAGAAAACATTTTAAAAATCCATTTGCAATGTTTCTAAATTTAAAAGTTTTGCATAATTAGAACACCTAGTTTCTGCTGTTAGATTTCCATCACTGGGACAAAATAACTGAGATAATAAAATTAAAAGAAGGAAAGATTTATTTTGGTTCATGGATTCAGATGTTTCAGTCCATGTTCACTTGACACCTTTGTTTTTGAGCTTGTGGCAAAGTAGGCAATTATGATGAGGAGCATATGGTGGAGCAAAGCTGCTCTCTTCATGGCACCAAGAAGCAGAGAGAGAGAGAGAGAGAGAGAGAGAGAGAGAGAGAGAGAGAAAGGGAGAGAGAGAGAGAGAGAGAGAGAGAGAGAGAGAGAGAGGAATTATATGAAGTGTTATAAGTAATCTAGGTATCAATTAAATTGATCACAACCTCCTCTTCTAGGACGTGTCTCCAATGACTTACTTCTTCTAATGTTTCACATCCTCAAAATTACACTATCTCCCAGTACTGCTACAGGCAGATAATCAAGCCTTCAACACAAAAGCCTTGGCCACTTGAGATTCAAACTATAGAACTGTTCTATTTTGAATCTTCCTAAAAATGAATTAAAGAGAATTAAGAAACTAATTAAAAGATTATTGTATTACATATTTTTTCCAATTGATTATAGTAATAAACTATTCTCTGTATGACAAGTGATCTTTTGCAAAATGTTTGCTTATCATGTTTTTAAAAATAATGCAATTAAATCAATAACATAAAACTATCTTGAAATTTTTGACATCAGCTGATTATAAATTTTTGACATATGCTGCTTATAAGTGAGGGGGTTTCTTTTACTGGGAAAACCCATGAAGCCTTTTAAAAATATTTTGTTTTTGAATGCTGAATATATAATTTTTAAAAGACTTCAAATTACAGATATTTATATACAATTAAATTTATCACTACTTTATAAGGACCCCTCCCCTTGAATATAATATGTAGCAAGACTTCCAAATGTAAAGATTATACAAAAAAGTACAGTTGTCCGGGAAGATGGTGGCGATGGGAGAGCAGCACCCCAGTGCACCGCGTCACTGTGCGGGAGAAAGACGAGGTGAAACGGCTGAAGGCTACCCTGGTGGGAATTTTCAGTGAAATTGAGGTGCTCCAGAATCTAGAGGACAGATTTCCAGCGCGCGGGATTCGGCTGCAGGGGCTTGGTCGCGGGCTATTTCTCCGCACGGAGGGTAGCAGTACCTGGTCGGCGGAGCGCACCGCGGATGGAGTCTGGGGCGCGCGCTAGTTAGTGGCGAGGTACCAGAGCGGGATTACAGCGAAGCGGATTCTGGAGGCTCCTGCCAGCGGCGCACTGGCCGCGCTGAGTGCTGAGTTCCGGTTTTGAGACAGAGGAGAGAACCGGTCCAGTTCGATTCCCGACACCGGTCGGAACACGGAGGAGGACAGCAGCCGCCATCTTGGAGAGCTGATGCAATCATCCCTGTTTTCTGCTGATCTCAGCTCATTCAACTACGGAACAGGTGATTCCAGGCTGGTATTTGCCTGCGTCTCGCAGACAGATCGCTCAGGCTTGGGATTGGAGAATCTGAGGAGAATACTCTTCGGGGCTCACCCCAGGCAAGGTGGGCGCCAGACTTTGAGCGGCCAGATTCTAGCTCCCCGGGTTGCTTTGGCCCAGGGCGGGGGATCCTTCGGGGACTCAGGGCTGAGGCCAGTTACAAGTGGATTGTGCGCTGAGGGGTGCCGTGGCTCGGACTCCCGGAACAGTTTTGGCCCGGGGCTAGGGAGCCCGCGGGGACTGCGTCTTTGACCCTGCCCCTGGCGGAGCATACACCGAGCTGGGAGAGGTTGGAGCGGCCAGGCTCGGGCTCCCGGGGCTGCTGGGGCCTGAGGCTGGGGTACCTCTGTGGAGCCTGCTCCTAGCAGAGTGTGGCAGGGATCGCAGTGGCTGGGTTCTGGTTCCCGTAGCTGCTTGAGCCCAGGGCCGGGGAACCTGCGGGGACCACGAGCTGAGGCCAGCTACAAGTGAAACTTGCGACGAGGGGCAGCGGGACTCTGACTCCCAGAACAGTTTTGGCCCGGGGCTTGGGAGCCCGCAGGAACTGCGTCTTTGACTCTGCTCCCAGCGGAGCATGCACCGATCAGGGAGAGTCTGGTGCGCCCAGGCTTGGGAACCAAGTAGGGAGAGTCTGGTGCGGCCAGGCTTGGGCTCCCGGGGCTGCTTTGGCCTGGAGTTGGAGAACCCGTGGCGGTTGCTCTGTGGAGCCTGCTCCTAGCAGAACGTGGCGGGGACCGGAGAGGCCGGCTCCTGGCTTCCGAAGCTGCTCTGACTCAGGGTTGGGGATCCTATAGGGATTGCTTCTTGGTCCGGGTCCTGCTGGGTGCTGCGGGGGCCTGGGGGGCAGAGTGGAGCTGCCACCTGTGCCCAGAGCAGGCAAAGGGACCCGCCGGTGTGGTATCACGACACACCAACTGCAGCTGGGGCCGAGGACAGTAGCCGCCCACGCCTGGAACAGGACCAGCGACCCGACGGCAGGGTAGCCAAGTCACCCCACTTGGAGTGGAGGCCGTGAAGAGCCGCCGTCTGATCCTGCAAGGTAAGCAGACCTGCATCCCACTGGCAGGACAGGCTCGGCAGCCTGCCAGCGTGGTGGACAAGTAGCATCGAGGCACTCACGTCACACTGGTTGGAGTGGGGGTTGAACAGAGCCGCCGCCAGTGTCCAGAAAAGGCCCAGCGACCCGTTGGAGAGGCAGTTAGGTACCCCCACTGGGAGTGGGGGCTGAGCAGAACTGCCGCCCAAGCCCGCAAGGTAGGCAGGTCTGAGACCCACCGGCGGAACAGGCTTAGAGGCCGACCAGCGTGGTAGACACGTCACACCAATTGGAGTAGGGGTGGAGCAGAGCTGCCGCCCACATCCGGATCAGGACCAACGATCCGAGGACGTGGTAGGAATGTCACCACAATTGGAGTGGGGGCAGAGTAGAGCAGCCACCCATGCCCGCAGGGTGGGCAGACCTACGACCAACCAGCGTGGTAGATAGATCACTCTAATTAGAGGAGGAGCACAGCCACTACCTGCCCTACAAGAGAGATACCCCAACTATACCATAGCAATATAAATAAATAGGGGGAAATTTTCAAAAACACAACAGTTTCACCAAGCAGAAAGAAACGCAAGCATTATGAAAAGACAAGGAAAGAAAGGACCACAAGCAATGCAGGTCAACTCAACTCTAGAAGAGGTAATAGCTGCAACAGATGGAATGTCAGATAAAGAGTTCAGGATATACATGCTTCAGATGATCTGGAGTCTCAAAGAAGACATGAGACAGCAAAATCAGACAATGAAAGACCACATTGACAAGGAACTACAGAAACAAATCCAGGAAGTAAAAGACCAATTTCACAGGGAGTTAGAAGTAATAAAAAACAAACAAATAGAAATCCTAGAAATGCAGGAAGCAATAAACCAACTTAAAACCTCAATTGACAATACTACCAGCAGAATAGATCACTTAGAAGATAGAACATCAGACAATGAAGACAAAGTATTCAACTTGAAAAGAACATAGAAGCTCAGCAAGACTGCTAAGAAACCATGAACAGAACATTCAAGAATTATGGGATAACATTAAAAGACCAAACTTAAGAGTCATTGGGATACAGGAAGGCACAGAGCTCCAAACCAAAGGAATAAACAATCTATTCAATGAAATAATACGAGAAAACTTCCCAGACTTGAAGAATGAAACAGAATCCCATATCCTAGAAGCCTACAGGACGCCAAAAGTGCAAAATCATAAGAGATCCACACCTAGACACATTATAATGAAGATGCCCAACACACAGAATAAGGAGAGAATTTTAAAAGCTACAAGAGAAAGAAAGCAGATTACATTTAGGGGCAAACCAATCAGGATAACAGCTGATCTCTCAACACAGACTCTGAAAGCTAGAAGATCCTGGAATAACATTTTTGAAACACTGAAAGAAAATAGGTTCCAACCAAGAATCGTGTATCCGGTGAAATTAAGCTTCAGGATGGAAGATGAAATTAAAACCTTTCACGATAAACAAAAGTTAAAAGAATTCGCAGCTAGAAAACCATCTCTTCAAAAAATCCTTGGCAAAACATTACAGGAAGAGGAAACTGAAAATAACATTGAAAACCATCAGTGGGACGTAGGACAGTAAAGGGGGGAAAGTAATCAAAGAGGAAAACTAATCAGGTTTAGTAACATAAATAAACAAATATGACTGGAGGAACAAACCAAATCTCAATAATAACCCTAAATGTTAATGGCTTAAACTCACCAATTAAGAGACACAGAATAGTCGAATGGATCACAAAACAAGATCCAACAATATGTTGCCTACAGGAGACGCATTTGATAGGAAAAGATATACATAGACTGAAGGTGAAAGGCTGGGAAAAATCATTCCACTCATATGGACTGCGGAAACAAGCAGGAGTGTCCATACTCATATCAAACAAAACAGATTTCAAGCCAAAGTTAATCAAAAAGGATAAAGAGGGACACTGCATACTGCTCAAGGGAACCATACACCAAAAAGACATAACAATCATAAATGTATATGCCCCAAACAATGGTGCAGCTACGTTCATCAAGCAAACTCTTCTCAAGTACAAGAGTCTAATAGACCACCATACAATAATCATGGGAGACTTCAACACACCTCTCTCACCACTGGACAGATCTTCCAAACAAAAGTTAAATAAGGAAACTATAGAACTCAACAACACAATTAACAACCTAGACTTAATTGACATATATAGAATATACCACCCAACATCAAGTAGTTACACTTTTTTCTCAGCAGCACATGGATCCTTCACAAAAATAGATCATATATTATGTCACAGGGCAACTCTTAGACAATATAAAGGAGTAGAAATAATACCATGCATCTTGTCTGATCATAATGGAATGAAACTGAAAATCAACGATAAGAGAAGGAAGGAAAAATCATGCATCACTTGGAGAATGAACAATACGTTACTGAATAATCAATGGGTTATAGAAGACATTAAGGAGGAAATTAAAAACTTCTTAGAGTTAAATGAAATCACAGACACAACATATCGGAATCTATGGGACACATGGAAAGCAGTTTTAAGAGGAAAATTCATTGCTTGGAGCGCATTCCTTAAAAAAAGAAAAAACCAACAAATAAATGATCTCATATATCATCTCAAAATCCTAGAAAAAGAAGAGCAAAACAACAGCAAAAGAAGTAGAAGGCAAGAAATAATTAAAATCAGAGCTGAAATTAATGAAATCGAAACAAAAGAAACAATTGAAAAAATTGACAAAACGAAAAGTTGGTTCTTTGAAAAAATAAATAAAATCGACAGACCCTTAGCCATGCTAACGAAGAGAAGAAGAGAGAGAACCCAAATTACTAGCATACGGGATGAAAAAGGCAATATCACAACAGACACTTCAGAAATACAGAAGATAATCAGAAATTATTTTGAATCATTATACTCCAATAAAATAGAAGATAGTGAAGGCATCGATAAATTTCTTAAGTCATATGATCTGCCCAGATTGAGTCAGGAAGATATAGACAGCCTAAACAGACCAATAACAATAGAGGAAATAGAAGAAACCATCAAAAGACTACCAACTAAGAAAAGCCCAGGACCGGACGGGTATACAGCAGAGTTTTACAAAACCTTTAAAGAGGAACTAACACCAATACTTTTCAAGCTATTTCAGGAAATAGAAAAAGAGGGAGAACTTCCAAAGACATTCTACGAGGCCAACATCACCCTGATACCTAAACCAGACAGAGACACTTCAAAGAAAGAAAACTACAGACCAATATCTCTAATGAACCTAGATGCAAAAATACTCAATAAAATTCTGGCGAATCGGATTCAAAATCATATCAAAAAATTATACACCATGATCAAGTAGGATTCATCCCTGGGATGCAAGGCTGGTTCAATATACGGAAACCAATAAATGTTATTCACCACATCAATAGACTTAAAAATAAGAACCATATGATCATCTCGATAGATGCAGAAAAAGCATTCGACAAAGTACAGCATCCCTTTATGTTCAAAACTCTAGAAAAATTAGGGATAACAGGATCATACCTCAACATTGTAAAAGCAATCTATGATAAGCCACAGGCCAGCATCATTCTGAATGGAGAAAAATTGAAGGCATTCCCTCTAAGATCTGGTACAAGACAGGGATGCCCTCTCTCACCACTTCTGTTCAACATAGTCCTCGAAACACTGGCCAGAGCAATTAGACAGACAAAAGAAATTAAAGGCATTAAAATAGGAAAAGAAGAACTTAAATTATCACTATTTGCAGACGATATGATTCTATACCTAACTGACCCAAAAGGGTCTACGAAGAAACTATTAGAGTTAATAAATGAATTCAGCAAAGTGGCAGGTTATAAAACCAACATGCATAAATCAAATGCATTCCTGTATATCAGCGACAAATCCTCTGAAACGGAAATGAGGACAACTAATCCATTCACAATATCCCCCAAAAGAATAAAATACTTGGGAATCAACCTAACAAAAGAGGTGAAATACCTATACAATGAAAACTACAGAACCCTAAAGAGAGATATAGAAGAAGACCTCAGAAGATGGAAAAATATACCCTGTTCATGGATAGGCAGAACTAACATCATCAAAATGGCGATATTACCAAAAGTTCTCTATAAGTTCAATGCTATCCCAATCAAAATCCCAACAGCATTTCTTGTAGAAATAGATAAAACAATCAGGAAATTCATATGGAATAATAAAAGACCCAGAATAGCAAAAACTATACTAAGCAGGAAGTGTGAATCAGGGGGTATAGCGATACCAGACTTCAAACTATACTACAGAGCAATAGTAACAAAAACAGCATGGTACTGGTACCAAAACAGGCGAGTGGACCAATGGTACAGAATAGAAGACACAGTAACCAATCCACAAAACTACAACTATCTCATATTTGATAAAGGGGCTAAAAGCATGCAATGGAGGAAGGATAGCATCTTCAACAAATGGTGCTGGGAAAACTGGAAATCCATTTGCATCAAAATGAAACTGAATCCCTTTCTCTCGCCATGCACAAAAGTTAACTCAAAATGGATCAAGGAGCTCGATATTAAATCAGAGACACGGCGTCTGATAGAAGAAAAAGTCGGCTATGATCTACTTACTGTGGGGTCGGGCTCCAAATTCCTCAATAGGACACCCATAGTGCAAGAGTTAACAACTAGAATCAACAAATGGGACTTACTCAAACTAAAAAGTTTTCTCTCAACAAAAGAAACAATAAGAGAGATAAACAGGGAGCCTACATCCTGGGAACAAATCTTTACTCCACACACTTCAGATAGAGCCCTAATATCCAGAGTATACAAAGAACTCAAAAAATTAGATAATAAGATAACAAATAACCCAATCAACAAATGGGCCAAGGACCTGAACAGACACTTCTCAGAGGAGGACATACAATCAATTAACAAGTACATGAAAAAATGCTCAACATCGCTAGCAGTCAGAGAAATGCAAATCAAAACCACCCTAAGATACCATCTCACTCCAGTAAGATTGGCAGCCATTAAGAAGTCCAACAACAACAAGTGCTGGCGAGGATGCGGGGAAATGGGTACACTTGTCCATTGTTGGTGGGACTGCAAAATGGTGCAGCCAATTTGGAAAGCAGTATGGAGATTTCTTGGAAAGCTGGGAATGGAACCACCATTTGACCCAGCTATTCCCCTTCTCGGTCTATTCCCTAAAGACCTAACAAGAGCATGCTACAGGGACACTGCTACATCGATGTTCATAGCAGCACAATTCATGATAGCAAGATTGTGGAACCAACTTAGAAGCCCTTCAATAGATGAATGGATTAAAAATGTGGCATTTATACACAATGGAGTATTACTCTGCAATAAGAAATGACAAAATCATAGAATTTGGAGGGAAATGGATGGCATTAGAGCAGATTATGCTAAGCGAAGCTAGCCAAGCCTTAAAAAACAAATGCCAAATGTCTTCTTTGATATAAGGGGAGTAACCAAGGACAGGGTAGAGCTTGAGAAGAAGATTAATATTAAACAGGGATGATAGGCGGGAGGGAAAGGGAGAGAGAAGGGAAATTGCATGGAATTGGAAGGTGAGCCTCGGGGTTATACACAATTACATATAAGAGGAAAGGAGGGGTAGGAGAAAAATTATATAAGTGGAAGAAACGATTTATAGTAGAGGGGGTGGAGAGAGAGAGGGGAGGGGAGGGGAGGGGGGAGAGTGGAGAATGGGATAGACAGCAGAATACATCAGTCACTATAAAGGCAATTTGTAAATCAATGGAAATGTAACTGATGTGACACAGCAATCTGTATACGGGGTAAAAATGGGAGTTCATAACCCACTTGAATCAATCTGTGAAATATGGTATATTAAGAAGTATGTAATGTTTTGAACAACCAACAATAAAATAAAAAAAAAAGAAAAAAAAAGTACAGTTAGCTTCTGTGGTTTTTCATCTGTAGAGCCATTCAACTGCAATTCAAAAAGATTCTTTTAAAAACTCCAGATAGTTCCAAAAATCAAAACTTGATTTTTCTGAATGCTGAGCATTATGCTGAATCTTTACATATGAAATAACGTGTATGTCTACTATGCAGTAGCCTTCTGCGATTTCACTGATCCTGAGTCTCTCCAGTGCTCACATTTCAGCATTGCTGTAATCACAAGTCATCCATGTAGTAAGTAGTTAGGCCTGTAATGCCTTCATTAGTACTGAACTTGTACAGATGGTCTTCCTATCATTATTCTCTAAATAATAAAGCATAATGACTAGGTATGAAACTCTTACCTTGTATTAAGTGTAAGTAATCTAGGTATCAATTAAATTGTACAGGATTATGTGCATAGATTATATGTAAATACTGTAACATTTTATATAAGAAGACTGAGTGTTCATGAATGCTTGAATCAATGGGAGATCTTTGAACCAATCCCCTGAAAATACTGATGGACAACTGCAATGTTTTTCTTCAAATAACACAACTCCTACATTATGTTTATATTTAATTTGTCAAGAGAGCAGTTCTAAATGTGGAATAGGTAGAAATTCAACTTGTCATTAACTTTAGATGTTCTGCTTATTATTATTAATTTAACAAACATATATATGTCTTACTATGCCCATGACTAGCATAAGTGGGTTAAATTATAACTGATTTCTATTTTCATAACAAATTAATGAGGCTAGTAATATAATTACCTCATTTTATTGATGTGGCAATTAAAACTCATAGATATTAAACAATTTATCCAAGGTCACTCAACTAATGAAAATTGAATTTGAGATTGAAACCCAAGTTATCTGGATCCCAAGCCTGTGCTTCTAAACACTACTTGTCTCCACTTAATTAATTGCCATTTTTAAACATTGTGAAAATTAATTTTATATTTGGACATTATTCTGATCATTGTAGTTTATTTAATCAATATGAATATAGATGCCTATATATATATATATATATATACATTATTCTTTTAATTACTACAGCTTTAACCCAGTCTTTATATCTCATATGCTAAGTCCCTGCTATCTTTTATTATCAACTTAATAAAACTCATCACAGATATAGATATAGGACAGAGTCTGGAGGTAAATTTTTGACTGGTCCACAGCCAGTTTTAAGGAGAAAACAATATCATTTTCTTTATGGTTTACTCTCTTTTCTGCCTTCCAACACTCTTTGCTGACTGTCCCTTTTTTATTCCTTGGTTACAATCCTGAAAGGAGCCACAGTTTCCTTTCCACAGTGGTCATATGGCCACTTTCACCTTTCAAAATAACATTTTTGAATCTATTCAACTAAAACATTTAATATTGTCTGAGTTAAAACTTCTTGCCCAATACATTTCCAGTTTCTTTCCCTACCATTTCAGCCCTCATTTGCAACTGTAGAATTTTAAGTTTGGAATTGGCTTGTATGTTGTTGTTGTTGTTGTTGTTTTTTAATTTACTTCCTGCCCAGCCTTTTATGTTGCTCCCCCAGAACCCCAGACAATAAACTGAGATTTGAGGAAATGAACACAGCTTAGGTAACTTGTTCTGTTTAATTCATCTTTTGGTGTCCACTGAATTACTGATGCCTACCTCAAGGGTCATTCTTGGGTTTATTGATGGAGTTCATAAACACTGCCTCCTTGCTTTCCCCACCAACACGTGATCAAAAAAAAAAAAATGAGACTGGGGCTGAGACTTCCAAACATTGCCTCTTTCTGAACTTGGTGATACAATCTCCAGACACACCCAACATGATTCTAAAACTCTTTCTCCATCAACGTGGATTTCTTTTTTATTGAAGTTCACGTTCTGTGAAAATCTTTTGGTCCAGAAGAAAATTCATGTTTTTGTTCCCATAACTTTGTAAGAGCTCTATGACTCATTGTAGAATGTTTGCCTGTGAGTCTTCTGCATATAGCAATCTATATATGAATGTACATATATAGATTTTGAAAGATATATATGTACTTATATTCTGAAATATATATACATATATATATATATATATATATATATGCTGTGATATATTCTAGATGTCTGACATATATTTTGAAACTTATATTTTCTGAAATTATGTGTATATAAAAAATTCAATGCTCCCCAAGAGCCAGAATATATAATGATTATTCTATAATTAATACTTCATATTTCCTCAGTGAAAAAATAAATAAAATTTTTGGAACTATTTAAATGTTATGAGGAATCAAAATGACAAATCAGTAATTCATTACTCAGCATCAATTCACAAGAAATATTTTGAGAATATTTTGAAGTCAGTGTTTAAGATTATATTATGAGTTAAGATAGGGTCAATTGGCCTTTCAAAAAAGATTATATATATATATATATATATATATATATATATATATATAACCACGAGAGGTCAAGCGAGGTCAAGCAAAGCAGCCCAGATCCACCCACACCAGCCTCTGTAGGACCCAGGTGCAAAGGAGGCCTAGTCCACCCCTTCCCCAGTGGGACAGACACCTGTCAGAGCCCAGCCTCTGGCACTGGACCTCTCTTTCGGACCAGCAGACTACTACAGGGGGTCAAGTCCAGCAATCAAGAATCACCTATTCCAACTTAAACAGGACCCAGATCCAGGATGCAGTAGCATTCACTGAGGAACACCAGCAGGGTCTGGAAGCCCAACATCAAGGTGAGGTACAGAAAATCTGCACATGTACTACAAGAATATAGGGAAGAAACTGCAATATCTCAGATCCACACTGCAAGAAAGGAAGACACATAAACAACATGAAAAAACAAGGGAGGGAAGTGCCCCAAACAAATCAGGACACTATAATAACAGAAGCCATGGACAGCAAAGTTGATTAAATGTCAGAGAAGGAGTTTAGAAGGTTCATAATTAGAATGATCTATGAATTAAAGAATGACCTAAATGAGCAAATACAGGCAAAAATTTGAGATATAAGAGCAAATACAGGTAACAAAAGATAACTTCAAGAGAGATAGAGACTCTGAAAAAAACCCAGAAGTCCTTGAAATGAAGGATACAATAAATTAAATAATAAACTCAGGGCCTGGGGATGTGGCTCAAGCGGTAGTGCGCTCACCTGGCATGCGTGCGGCCTGGGTTCCATCCTCAGCACCACATACAAATAAAGATATTGTGTCCACCAAAAAATAAATATTAAAATTTCCCCTCTCTCTCTCTCTCAAAAAAAAAAAAATAGAAATCATAACCAACAGACTAGATCACTTAGAAGAAAGAACATCAGACAATGAAGACAAAGTATACAATCTGGAAAATAAAGTTGATCACATAGTGAAGAAAGTTAGAAACCATGAACAGAACATTCAATAATTATGGGAAAACACCAAAAGACGAAATATAAGAGTTATTGGGATAGAGGAAGGCACAGAGTTTCAGACCAAATAAATGCACAATGTCTTCAATGAGATAAAATCAGAAAATTTTCCAGGCATGAAGAAGAAATTGGAAAACCAAATACA
The DNA here is from genome assembly GCF_964194105.1 of Spermophilus citellus. Classification (NCBI taxonomy): domain Eukaryota; kingdom Metazoa; phylum Chordata; class Mammalia; order Rodentia; family Sciuridae; genus Spermophilus; species Spermophilus citellus. The sequence goes on along the minus strand of NC_138186.1, from coordinate 110,514,430 downwards.
AGAGGTTTAAAGGACACTTAATGTAGAAAATTACAACAGATATACACAAAGGCACTTTATAATGAAAATGCTGAGCATACAGAATCAGGATAGAATCTTAATAGCTTCAAGAGAGACAAATCAGATCCCATATAGGAGGAGACCAATTCATATCTCAGTAAATATGTCAGCTCAGACCATCAAAGCCAGGAGACCATGGAACAACATATACCAAGCTCTGAAAAATGGATGCCAACCAAGAATCTTATACCAAGCAAAACTAAGCTTTAGATTTGAGGATGAAATAAAAACTTTCCATGATAAACAAAAGTTAAAAGAATTTACAACTAGAAAGCCTGCACTACAGAACATCCTCAGCCAAATATTCCAAGAAGAGGAAATGAAAATCGATAATGAAAATTAGCAGAGGGAGGGATTACACTAAAGGAAAATCTAGTCAGAGGAGAAACCAAGTCACATTTAATACCAAAAATGAACAAAAATGGCTGGAATACAAATTATGTCTCAATAATAACACTGAATGTCAAGAAAAAGTCAACAAATAAATTACTTAATACTACATCTCAAAGCCCTGGGGGGGGGGAATAAATCACCAAAAGCAGTAGAAGACAGGAAATAATTAAAATCAGAGCTGAAACCAATGAAATTGAAACAAAAGAAAACATTAAAAAAATTGCCAATACAAAAAGTTGGTTCTTTGAAAAAATAAATAATATTAACAAACTCTTAGCCATGGTAATGAAGAGAAGGAAAAAGAAAAATCAAATCACTAACATATGTGATAAAAAAGGAGATTTCACAACATATACTACAGAAATACAGAAGATAATTAGAAATTATTTTGAAAACTTGTACTCCAATAAAATAGAGAATATCGAAGGTATTGACAAATTTCTAGAGTCACATAATTTGCCCAGATTGAATCAGGATGATATACACAATTTAAACATATTAATTTCAAGTGATGAAATAGGAAAAGCCAGCAAAAGTCTACCAATGAAGAAAAGCACAGGACTGGATAGATACACAGCTGAGTTCTACAAACCTTTAAAGAAGAACTAACACCAATACTCTCCGATTTATTTACTTATTTTGAAAAAGAGGCAGCACTTCCAAACTCATTCTATGAGGCCAATATCACTCTGATTCCAAAACCAGGTAAAGACACAGAGGAAGGAAGGAAGGAAGGAAGGAAGGAAGGAAGGAAGGAAGGAAGGAAGGAAGGAAGGAAGGAAGGAAGGAAGGAAGGAAGGAAGGAAGAGAGAGAAAGAAAAAAAGAAAAGAAAAGAAAAAGAAAACTTCAGACCAATATCTCTAATGAACATAGTTGCAAAAATTCTCTATAAACTTCTGGAAAATCAAATACAAATACATATAAAATAGATCATGCACCACAATTAATAGGGATTCATCCCAGGGATGCAAGGTTGGTTCAACATATGTAAATCAATAAATGTAATTCATCACATCAGTAGAAATAAAGATAAGAAACATATGATCATCTCAATAGATGTAGAAAAAACATTTGACAAAATACAGCACAACTTCATGTTCGAAACACTAAAAAAAAACTAGGGATAACAGGAACATATCTCAACATCATAAAGGCTATCTATGCTAAGCCCCAGGACAACCTCATTCTAAATGGAGAAAAATTGAAGGCATTACTGCTGCAGTCCGGCTGCAGCAAAATAACCAGGGGGTGATGAGCAACTTGTGTAGATTGATACAGCAGGAGTGGGAGCCGTTTATTGTAGGACAGGAGGGGTATATGTACATTACACATAGCTTATCTTAATTAACATAAAATAGATACAGCAGTCAACTAATAAGGAATCTCCACACTTAATGGCTCGCTGGAGTTACTTCACAAACCACTCCCTCTGGCAAAATGCCAGGCGCCATCCAGACTTGTTTACCGACTCTAACACATTCCCTCTAAAAACTGGAGCAAGACAGGGATGGCCTCTTTCTTTACTTCTATTTAACTTAGTTCTTCAAACACTGGCCAGAAAAATTAGACAAAAGATAATAAAGGGACACATCTAGGAAAAGAAGAACTCAAATTGGCACTCAAACTCAAATTTGCTGATGATATGATTCTATACCTAGAAGACCCTAAAATTTCTACCAGAAAATTTCTAGAACTAGTAAATGAATTCAGCAAAGTAGCAGGATAGAAAACCAACACCCATAAATCAAAGTCATTTCTGTATATCAGTGGCAAATCCTAAGAAAGGGAAACAAGGAAAATTACCCCATTTTCAATAGCCTCAAATAAAATAAAATACTTGGGAATCAACTTAACGAAAGAAGTGAAAGATTCATATAATGAACATTACATAACCCTAAAGAAAGAAATCATAGAAGATAAAAGACCTACCTTGCTCTTGGATAGGCAGCATTTATATTATCAAAATGACCATACTTTGAAAAGCACTATACAGATTTAATGCAATTCTGATGAAAATCTCAATGACATTCCTCATAGAAATAGAAAAGGCAATCATGAAATTCCTCTGGATAAATAAGAGACCCAGAATAGCTAAAGCAATCCTTAGCAGGAAGAGTGAAGCAGGTGGCATCACTATTCCAGACATTAAACTATACTACAGAGCAATAGCAACAAAAATGGCATGGTATTGGCACCAAAACAGACCAGTAGATCAATGGTACAGAATAGAGGACACAGAGATTAACCCACAAAACTACAATTATCTTATATTAGCCAAAGGTGCCAAGAACATGCATTGGAGAAAATATAGCCTCTTCAACAAATAGTGCTGGGAAAACTGGAAATCCATATGCAACAAAATGAATTTAAACCCTTACCTTTCACTGTGCACAAAACTCAATTCAAAATGGACCAAGGACTTAGGAATACAACCAGAGACCCAGTGTCTAATAGAAGAAAAAGTAGGCCCTAATCTCCATCACGTGGGATTAGTCCCCAACTTCCTTAATAAGACTTGTAGGTGCAAGAATTAAAATCATTAATCAATAAATGAGATGGACTCAAACTAAAAAGTTTCTTCTCAGAAAAAAAAAAATCTGTAAGGTTCTATGAGAGAACCTACATCTTGGGAGAAAATCTTTCCCCCTCACATATCAGATAGAGCATAATACCCTAATATCTAGGGTATTATAGAACTCAAAAAACTGAACACACACACACAAAAAAAAAACAAATAACCCAATCAATAAATGGGCCAAGGACCTGAAGAGACACTTCTCAGAAGATGATATACAATCAACCAACAAATACATTAAAAATGTTCATCATCACCAGCAATTAGAGAAATGCAAATCAAAACAACTCTAGACTTAATCTCACTCCAGTCAGAATGTCAGTTATTATGAAGACAAACAACAAGAAGTGTTGGCGAGGATGTGGGGGAAAAGGTACACTCATACACTGCTGGTGGGACTTCAAATTAGTAGAGCCAATATGAAAAGCAGTATGGAGATTTCTTAGAAAATTAGGAATTGAACCACCATTTGACCTAGCTATTCCTCTCCTCAGTCTATACGCAAAGGACTTACAAACAGCAAATTACAGGAACACGCCACATCAATATTTATAGCAGCACAATTTACAATAGCTAAACTGTGGAATAAACCTAAATGCCCTCCAATAGATGTATGGATAAAAAACTGTGGCATATATACACAATGTAATATTACTCTGTAATAAAAGAGAATAAAATCATGGCATTTGTAGATAAATTGATGGATTTAGAGAAGATAATGCTAAGTGAAGTTAGACAATCCCAAAAAACCAAATGCCCAATGTTTTCCTTGATATAAAGAGGCTGATACATAGTGGGATAGAAAGTGGGAGCATGGGAGGAATAGAGTAACTCTAGATAGGGGAGAAGGGTTAGAGGGTTGTGAGGGGGCATGGGGTTATTAATGATGGTAGAATGTGATGATCATAATTATACAAAGTACATGTATGAAGGCACGAATTGGTGTGAATATATTGTTCTACAACCAGAGATATGAAAAATTGCGCTCTATATATGTAATAAAAATCTTAATGCATTCTGCTGTCATATATAATGAAAAAAAAGATATATAAAGAACTCAAAAAACTTAACACCAAAAAAAGCAGTCCAATCAATAAATGGACAAAGGAACTCAACAAGCACTTCACAGAAAAAATACAATTGATCAACAAATATATGAAAAAATGTTCAACATCTCTAGCAGTTATAGAAATGTAAATCAAAACTAAGATTTTATCTCATTCACTGCAATCAGAATGAAATTATTAAGAATACAAGTAACAATAAATGCTGGTAAGAATGCGGGGAGCAAGGTTCACTGATACATTGCTGGTGGAACTGCAATTTGGTGCACCCACTCTGGAAAGCTTTCTATGTAACCCAATTATAAATATCAGCTTATGCCCATAACTCTCTACCCCCCAGGCAGCTGATATATGAACCTGAGGTCAAGAACTGATTAAATTCTAAGGCTGGCACAGAATTTTCCTTTGAATAGGGTGTCACCATAGCAATTGGGCAATCTTCTGTCCACGCCTACACATCAAGAATTCTCCAGAGAGACATCAGCTCTGTCACAGAAGATTTCAAAATCCATAATTCAGTTGCCACTCCTGACAGATGTGTGATTCTTATTTCTATCATATTCTTTATCTTTTCATGAGTACCTGCTTATCAACAACTTTTGAATCCTGAGATTATAGGAAATACAAACGTTAAAACCTACATAATTTTTTTTTAATTTTAGATTTTATCTCTCCACCCCTGTAGTTTTAATATTAAAAATCTCAAAAGTCTTGTTTTAAATTACAACCCAACTCAAAAGCACTCAGTGTTATAATGCATTCTACACACATGTTTTTTGTTGTTTTATTTGGTTTTGATTTGCACTGCTGGAGATTTAGCCCAGGGCCTTGTGCACACTCACTAGTGTTCTATCACTGAGCTGCACGTTCAGTCCAACAAACTGTCATTGCTTTTAAATAGATTATAATTATTACTATTTCATTAAATTTTATTTTATTCAAAATTTGAATATGAAATACTAATAATTTAGCAAATCATCTAAGATTATAATACTTTATGCCAAATAACTCTTTTTGAACCTTTAAATGTTTAAAAATATTCCAATCATTTTAAGAATATTTTTAGGAGTAAATTAAGATAAATCTTTCCCATTAAAACTGCCAAAATATCGTGTTCTATAGTAAATCCCAAACATTTCATTTCATGCTTTGTTTAACTTTGAGCCTATTCTTCTTCCTTTCTTTACTGGGGATTTTGCTCTTTTTATATTAGTGGTCTAAGAAGATTTCTTTGAGAAACACAGAGACTCAATGCCTGTAGGAATAAGAGTCATATTTGGAATCATTGGGTATTTGCAACTTGTGTGATATATTAAAATTGTATAGGTTAATTCATGTGATATACTGAAATTATTAAAAGGTCAACTTCCCTATGTGACATATAACACATAATTTATAAAAAAAATTGGAATTATGTTTCTACACAGATCACAGCTTTAATCAACAGATGTGATGTTGCAGATGAAAGAATTTTTATTATAGTAACTAAAAAGATGTATTTGACTGGATTAGGTTGCTTGTTATATATAATTATAAGAGCAAAACTTAAGATCTATTCCTTAAACAAATTTATCATGAACAATATGGTATCATTGACTGTATGTAAGACATTATACAGAAGACCTCTAGACCTTATTCACCTTGCTCAACCGAAACTTCTTACCTATTGAACAGTAACTGTCTATTTTTATGTGTCTATAGTTTTTCTACTGAATATATTGTGTGAACAATATTGAGCATCAAAAGTGAAATGATGAAATAAGACTCTAAATTTATATTAATTTCACTAAAAGTCATTGAACATACTTTCATTGTTATAGAAAGAGTGATCACTTTGAAATGAACTTTTTTATTACTTTGTAGTTAAAATGAAGCAAATTTGGAGATTTCACTTGAAATGCGAAATGGGATACAATAAGCATTAAAAGCATGGGCATATTAATTACTGTTATAACTGGTTTCATAGAAGGAATTTGATCTTCATGTTAATTGAGAAATAGATATTTGTTAGTCTATTGAAAATTTTGTTGTTCACAACCTTGATCCTAGTTAAGATAAAGACAGAACAATCTTTAAAGTTATAATTTGCACTTATGGTAACATTATTCCCTATTATATTTCTTTACTTTTATGTGAGAAAGTAAAAATTTATCTTTAGGTTTAAATGAAATCATGCAAAATTAACAATGTTAACAACTTCGATAATGATATTATTTCTAGGTAAATTGTAAATGTTATAGATTTTTTAAAAAAGTAAACAATGAAATATTCATGGAAGGAAAGACATATATTTATGAGCTTTATATATAAGCATTGTCCCAACATTACTTCTGTATAAATTTCAAATATTTAAAAGCATACAGAGGAAAAAATGGAATGTATATCATATCTAGGTTAAAATAGAGAAGATCTTTATTCTAACAACATCTTTAAATAACATCTGCCTCTACTGCTTGCTATAAATTAGGGTGAACTCAGTTTCATAATTAATTCAAAAGATAGTAACATAGTCTGTCAAAATACCTTGAAAGATAATAGCATTTGAAATTCCAAAATAAATTTACTTCATTTTTAACAACCAAATATTAGTCAGCAACATCAATATTTTAAGTGACAGTGCTTTTAATAGTTACTAAAACAATATGTATGTGTTTGCTACAAATGCAGTAATGCCAACAAATTAAATCTGTTCCCACCTTTATCCTCACACATTTCAAAGGTACTTCATAATCCTTGTTAATAAACTGAAAGTGTAGAAAATAATATATATTGGTGAATTCATCACTTAAACATAATAGATGACCTTTAACATTATATTGTATGATAAGTCATGTGAACATTCTATTGTATTAGAAACCACAAATTAAGGACATATTTTAAATTTGAACATATCATCGTAGGAAAAGTCTCTTTATATTTCAACCACTGTTTAATGGCTATTTAGGAAAATTGTGGAAAAACTCCTTTAGCCAACTACAGAAAGTAGGGAGAAAATGTTTTATACCATCAAATGACGATTTTGATTATTTTTGTTTGTTCATGCATATATACACAGTCAGCCAGCTATCAGATATATTATTAAGAGTTATACATAGATCAAATCTTAATTCTATCTTATTTGAAAACTACTTCATTTAAAGAAAAAACTCTGTATTATGTTTGCCTGCAAAAGATCACCTGACCTGAACTGTAAAAATGTGAATAAAGTGCAAAAGTTGTATTATTGATCTTGTAAGAACTAAATCTGATGAATGTATGTGATGTCCATGAGCAGAGGAACCCACTCTGTAATAGGGCAGAACATTTTTTTTTCAGATGTTATTGTGTTCTATAAACTATAGGAAAATTTCCTCAGAGAAACAGTCTAGGAAAAGCTACAATTTTTAATGGCCTCACAAATGGCTTCTGTCTGTCTACAAAAATAATTACTGTCCTGGAGTACTAATTCTCAAACATTAGTGAGAGTCAGATTCCTTAAATAGAAGACTGAAAACAGGTTTGTAGGCACATATCCAGGATTGTTTAGTATTTATGCAGTAAAACCTAAATATTTATATTTTTATCAATTTCCCATGCACTGTTGCTACCACTAGTTCAGTGCCGACATTTGCCAGACAGTTCCCTGAAGGATTCTGTTGCTCCCCGACACAGTTATCCATGAATGACCTTGTCGACAGTGCAGGAGGATTTCCTTTCCATAGATAGCTCTACTTTCAGCATCTATTCTTGACATTAGATATGTAGATCCACCATCATACAAACAGTCCACCATATCCATTGGTTCCATATATATGAACTCAACCAAAAGCAGATTGAAAGTATTTTGAGAAAAAAAAATGAGTCTACACTGACCATACCAGACTTTTTATTCCTTGTCATTATCCTCTAAACAATACAATGTAAAAATTATTTGCATAGCATTTACATTATATTATACAGTATAAGTAATCTAGAGATGATTCAAAGTATGGGAGAGGATTGTATAGGTTATATGCAAAAACTATACCATCTTTAATAAGGAACTTCATTATCTACTAATTTCTGGTGACCATGGGGGCTCAAGTAACCAATCCTCCATGAATAACAAGAGATATTATTTTAGAATTATTCTAGAAAGTTAAAGAATTGACTTTTACAATCTATTTATTTTTGCTTTGTATCTATGATGGTATTGGTCAGGATTTTCCAGAGGAATAGAACTAATAGATTATACACGTAATTATAAGAGGAAATTTATTAAACTGGCTTACACAATTAAAAACTGAACAATTCCACAAAGGGCATTTGCAAGCTGTTTATCTGGAAAAACCAGTACTGCTCCATCCAAGAAGCTGGAAGGCCCAGAACAAGAGGGATGAATGATGTAGCCCCTTCTGAAGCTGAAAGCCTGGAAGCCCCCCTGAAGAATTGCTAGTGCAATGCCACATTCATAGGAAGAATCTGGAGTCTGATATCCAGGGGTGAGAGCAGCATCACAAAATGATCACACTCAGGAAGGGTCAAGTGTGGCCATGTGTGTTTCCTACTTCTTCCCCCTTTTCATTCATCTGCACCCCAGCCTATTGAAATAGGAGTGCATTCATTGTGAGTAGGGCATCTTCCTCAATCAGTTTGCTGATCAACATGCCAGTCTTCTCTGGAAACACCTTTGCAGTTACCCAGAAGTGTGCTCTGCGTGTCTCTCAATCCTGTCATGTTGACAAACAATATTAACCATGACAGTGATAGAGTAAATATGAGGATACAAAATTGAATATATATATATATATATATATATATATATATATATACTTTCTTTTTATCTAATGTAATCTTGTACAACCTAACAGAATTATAAAGAGATAAAATTTGGTAATCTCATTGTAAAAGAAAAGTTAAAGAAAGACAAAATCAGAGCAGTGGCAATGACTGCAACACAACCTGAACTGGAAAATGCTTTCTAAAGGGGGTAACTCAGAAGTTGCATCTTAAGAGGTGCGCAGAAATTCCCAGGTGTCATATTGACATTGTTTTTGTCAATGGAACACCACGAGATGCAGTTTATTACAACTTTCTAATATGCATGAAATAAATAAGACAGAAAGTTTTGTAATCTGCTCACAAAATACTTGACCTTATTCTATAACTTGTTATTTTTTCTTATAATTTTGCCATACTGTAAACACATATTTTACAGGGTTTTTGTTTGTTTCCATTTATTTTATTTTAAGTTTATTTACAGACAAATTTGTATTTTCAAACTGATATTCACTTCAAAAAAGGTTTAAGGTTCAATGACACAAACTTCAAAAGGAAAATCTTTAAAGTTATAGATAAATATTATATGTTGATTTTCAATTCTAAAAAGTGATATAAATATGAACATGTGAACTCACATCTCCTACTATAAGAATGATGGATCAAAAGGAGAATTACCATTGATCCAGGTTCTTATTGCTCTGTGCTTCCACCAAAGGGTTTACTCTGAAGTCAAGAATATCCTGGACTTTAATACAGAATAAGGTTACCGCACTATAAGAACAATCTTTGCCACTTCAGTCTTTATTTTCACTCCTTTTAAAGCGCAAAATGAATTTGTGAATGGATTTGTTTATTAACTAGAAATAATTATTTATACGATATTTAGTAATGTCCTACTAGTTTTAGACAAATGTTTAGTGTTTAGAGACAATGCTATTCCAGATTCGATTACACTTGGGCCCCCAAATGACAAAAGCATTCCACAAGCTAGCTAAAGAGTAAAAAAAAAAAAAAAAAACTGAAGCTTGGAGTAGCACATCAGCATATATCTGAATATAAAGAAATCCACGCAATTGTTTTTCCTAGAATGTAGAATAAGAAGGCAATGGAATGAATAGAGAAAAAAAATTGTTCTACATGAGCTTATGTAACATGGATTAAAACACTGATTATTTTTTATTGTTGTTGTTCTGAGGATTGAACTCAGGGACACTTGACCACTGAGCCACATCTCTAGCCCTATTTTGAATTTTTTTTTTTTTTAAGACAGGGTCTCTCTGAGTTGCTTAGCACCTAACTTTTTCTGAGGCTAACTTTTAACTCTTGATCCTCCTGCCTCAGTCTCCAGAGCTGCTGCGATTACAGGCATGCCCTACTGTGCCCATCAAAACATTAATTTATTGATTCCTGTTTTTCTAGTGTTTCCTTAGTGTATGTACTTTGTGTATGTGTCACAATAATATATAATAAGTAATATGTAGTAGCACAGTATACAATATGCAATATATAATCAAATACAACTCAGGTACTAAAAATACTGTTTTTAATAAAATAGGAAGACCCTTGTGTTAGCTAAATGTATACATATGTTGTAAAATTGTACTATATGGTTTCAATTATATTTTCAATCAATTATAAATATGAAGAATTCTAATGTCTCAGTGACAGTTTCAAATTTTGGGAATGTAATGTTAAATAGCACAATTTTCTGTCCTTATAAAGATTATATTCTATATCAAAATGAAAACAAGAAGAAATGGTTTAAGGAATAAAAAATATTATGTAAAAAAAATGAAAAAGAGGCCAGGTGATCACATGTAATGATGTTTGGACAGTGAAATCAGGAAATGGCTGTCTAAGGAAGAAAATGTAGTAGATATCTATTTCTTAGTGATACATAACCTAAAATATAGTAGTTTAAAACAACAAATATTTATTTTCTTAATTTCCATTGCTTAGAAATTGGGTATTGCTTTGTTGATTGTCTGTGGCTCCAAGTCTCTTAAACAGTTGTAGTTGTATAGATGAACCTACAATACTGAATGGTCTGTTTCCAGGATCATTGACACAGATCACTCACAATCCTTCATCTCTCCTCATGTGTGAGTCCCCACAGGGCTCCTTACAATAGCAGGTGGCTTCCCATATAGGGTGAAAGTAGAAGACAGTATATTTCCAACTTGGATGCCCAAGCCTAAAACCTAATTTCAAAAGTGGCATCTCATTGTTTCTTCCATAGAAATATAATCCACACTGAATGGGACAAAATTTCACAGTAGCATGAATAGCAGGATGTGGATATCCTTGAAGACCATCTCAGAGACTGCTCATCACAGCCAGGAGTGAACGTCTTAATGCCAAGAAAGAAACCAGTAATGACAGGAAAAGAGAGAAGCACACTTTGAGCAAGATCATGTCATCCTGTATTTTGTAACACTGTTTTAACCAAATTGTATTCATAGACAGGGGCACCAAAAAATACTTGCCTAGGACCTTGGACACCATGGGGATTTCCTTTTTATCTAGCTTTTATGCTTCCTCTTATTATTTTGCTTCAGTTTCTTCCTGGAAATCCCTTCAACAAAACCTCTCTCTCATCAGGTTGTTCTCTACCAGGAAATACTCTTAGGGGAGTCCCCTCAAGCCACCTTGAGCTGCACTACCCTGCTTGGTACCTTGTGGGCAATTTTGTCTTTCAAAACTCAGACTGCAAACCCCAAACCATGTTTTCTGTGCTCTTCTGGTAAGCAGCACAAGGGGGCCCTAAATTTCATTGGAACTCAGGAACATCTAGCCCATCTGGCAAACTTCAGATCTCTCTGTGAATCAGTCTCCTAAAATACTTTAGTTATTGTACAGGGAGAATTCCTACAGAGTAGGACACCCACTCTCTTCAAAGAAATACTCTCTGAACGAAATTATTTTTAACTTCCTGTATTTATGTACATAGATGAGCAACTGATGAAAGGAGAAGAAAATCAGCTTTCCTAGTTCAAGACATATCCTATAGATGCATCTGACTTTTCAATTTAGAAAGGGGAGATACTTGTCACTAATTCCAAGACCAAAAAAGGAAAAAAAAAAGAAAAAAATTCCTATGTAACATTCCCTATACATTAGTGTTATTGTAAATTATATGTTTCTTTTTAAAAAAAAAAACATATTTTTAAAAATTTTATCTGACTGTAAAGTGCATAATTATGAGGCACATTGTACTGTTTAAACACATTTCTACAATCTAATTATTGGATCAGGGTAATTGGCACATCCATCACCTCAGATGTTTATCATTTCTTTATGTTGGCAATCCTCTCTATTAAGTAATTTTAAATATATAATTAATTGTATAAGTAAAATTTATGAAAGTTGGTGCTTATACATTTTTTCTTTTGTTTTTTGAGGAGAATTACCTACAGAATTACTAGATAAATACATCTGAATCATTTTAGCTCACTTCATAAAAAAGTGGCTTGGAAGATACAGTAAAGGAAACTATTAAATAATCATCTCATGAAGGAAACTACTAAAATAAAACTCAGAAATATATGAAAACACAGCTGAACAGTATAAATATACCTAAGACTGCTGAGAGCCATAGCCAGTAGGAATGACGCATGGCAATTTCCTTGTGAGCCTACCCAATGTTGCTTAGAGGGAGGACTCTCCATTGTGGAAATGGGCTTGCCTTGGACCCAGGTCATTTGCAGTGACATTGCATGAATGTTTGAGAGTTTTGATTTGAAAGGTGACCTTGCTCAGGGATTAGGGCGGATCCGGGTTTAGTGTTTAGGGTGGATCCTGCTGGGAATAGGGCATATCCTGCTGCCTCAGGCCCCCGCTCCTTGAGTTCCCATTGAGTTCGGGATTCAGAGGGTATTTTGGTACACATAGCCTGGTGGAGGGTGTGTATTTTCCCCAGAACGTGCGTGTAGAGGGCTGGTGAGAGTTCAAGGAATAAAGAGTTGCTGTTGGAATCTACAAGGTTTTTGTGGTGGCTCGGTTATTTTGTGCCCAGCCAGACTGCGGAATAAGACAAGAAAAATCTTTAAAGAACATATGAGATAGGAAAACATAATTCAGCTTATGACAGTATTTTTAATGTGATGGAATTGAAGTGTGGTATTAGAAATGCAACTTCCTTGCACCATCATGGGTTTTATGAATTAAATGAAAGAGCCAACACTTGAATCATGTTTACTCTTGGAAGACTCCTTAATATCACATTTTATCCTATTTCTTCTCATTTTGCTGCAGTCCATGTTCACTTTGTTTCTAGTCACTTCCTAGAAGATAGACTTTGCCCCTCAGAATCACTTTTCTCTACAAGTATCTGAGTGAGTTGAGTGAAGGCAGTTGTCCTTTTCCTTCAGTGGTCCATCTCCTTTAATTTGCATATGAACACATACTACTTGTATGATTTTGTTAATGGAAACATATCATGAAGCACAGGATTTAAAATATTTAATTATGCATATACATAAAATATTATGCATATACATATGCATATACAAAAATTATGCACAACTTATGTGTTTTCCTGAGCGGCACAGTGATGCATGGAACTTTGAATAGACAACTGCTGGTGGAAAAAGACCTCCAAAGTTTGGTTATGGAGAGAGATAGGGCCACTTTCAATGCCTTAAATCTTCTCTTTTAAGATTCCCTCAGCAATGAAAATTGATGTTCTGTCTGCCTGTTTTCTAAATTGGCACTAGTAGACCAAACACATTTGAGGGTGGCTAGATCTAATTATCAAGTTCAGGCCACATCTAATTTTTCAAAACATAATTTGTTTCTTCCTTTTATTCTCTTTCAAACCTTATCTCTTTGGACCTGTTTTTATTAATAAAACATGGGTCCTAATGTTGACTCATACTTTCTCATGGTCTCTATTTTTATTACAAAAAGACAACCAAATTTTACCAAAATGATTTGACTGTATTTATTGCTATTTACTTTCAAAGCAATATGTTGTTTTGTTGTTTGTATTCTTTATTTGTTTGTTTCTCCTATCAATGACAAAGCTTTCCAGCTTCTAAAACATGCATGTATCCACAGTGGCTTAGCAGAAATAACACAAAATAACTCAAAACTGTGTAAAGGATGAATAAATTAAGGAAAAAGAATAAATCTTAATGTTTTTAAATGGCAAAAATTTAATTAGTTATATGACATGTTGAATAAGACATGCTGACTATTCTCAGAAAAAAAAACAGTTAAGAACAAAACATTAATCTCAACATAATTTCACAGCACTACATTGTTAATTGGACTCCGTATTCTATATTTTAAAGTGATGGGCAGCTATTAGCATGTGTTAGAATAGGAAATCCCCTCAATTTTGTTTTGGCTATTGTTTCATTAAACAATCATATTTAGTTAAATTTAGTTATAGTACTCTGTTCTCTTTTAAACATTCTCAAACTTCTGCTTATTCATTTAAATAATAGTTTCATTAGAAGTCTTCTACATCAATGTTGCTTCCAATTACTCATCCAAGACACAAAATTTAGTACTGTCCCAACAAAAACTTAGGGTGAAGCCCCCCTAGTTGCTGTGATTTCAGGTGTGTGCCCTGCCCTTGGCTTGCATTAAAACAAAATCATAGATACCAATAATTCAGATTTAAATAACAATAGTTATTTTTAACAGAGAAAGCTCTTTTATAATAAAGATGTATTTTTATAATGAATCATAGCTAGGTGTAGTGGCGCATGCCTATAAATCCAGAAGCTCAGAAAGTTGAGGCAGAAAGATCACAAGTTCCAAGCCAGCCTTAGAAAACTAGTAAGGCCCTAAGCAACTCAATGAAACTCTTGTCTCTAAATACAATATCTTTTTTAAAAAAAGGGGCTGTTGGTATTGCTCAGTGGTTAAGCATCCCTTGGTTCAATCCCCAGTGCAATAATAATGATAATAATAATAAGAAGAAGAAGTTAAAAATGAGTCACTACATATTGTCTGTATGAAAATAAGTTGGTTGAAATTTATAAAAGAAAAAATGCAAATTAGAATGGTTATGCCATTTTATTGAGTCATTTATTTATTTCTAAAAAATTAGAAATAAGTTAAAAGTTGTTTTTCCCTTCTTAAATTTATCTTGTAGTGTTTCAGAGTTGAACTCTGTGTTCTTGCCTTATTGCTTTAATAGAGATATTTACATTGGATCTAAATCATCTTGACTTTTTTTATATTTTTTTCTTAACCTATTTTCTTAATTATATCTTCCCAATGACAATTTTTTGGTTGTTTTTTTTTTTGTTTTTTTTTTTTTTTAAAAAAAGACACAATTGGAGACAGCCTACTTTTTCTTTTGGAGGTATTTCATCCATGTCATGAATGTTTCTATTCACGGGGGACTGTAATCACTTGATTTTGTATTTCTTTTCTTCTCCTTAGGCAGGTAGACAGTGTTAACTTCATGTGTGCAGCACAATTATGAGCAAATTTCCTTTTTTACATATTTTCTCTTAGAGCAACAATTAACAATTGGCTTCATTTAAGATTTGTTTTTGTTTTAATGTTTAAATGGGAAACAAAATCATAATGTAAGTATAAATACCAAAACTATTGAATTTTCAATGTTAACCAGATTTGGCTTCTTCCTCTGGCTCAGAAATGCTAATGAAAGGGAAATAACTTTTTTTAAAAAGTATTTCTGTATGCATTATTTCATTTGATTTATACTACACAGAATTAGTTATTATTTCACACTTTAGAGGTAAATTTCCTGAACTATTCAAGGGTTAAGTTATTCATAAAAAGCACATCTTACAAATATCTTTTTTTAAGAATGAGGGTAAAAGATGTAGTCATGTGTCAAAATCACCATATTGTTAGTGTTCTATGCCACACACCCCCAGACAAACCCTGATTTAAACTGTATATAGAGTGGGCAATTTCCTTGCATACTGCAAGTCTTCTTCTACCAAGTGCTTACTATGTTCCTCATCTTACCAAAGATTTTTTGGTCCCCAAAACAATATGCAAGCAATGGGGAATTGGAACCAGAAGATAAATGTATCATTTCTCAGCCTACAAAGAGACAAACCAAACATGTATTCTTATAAATTATTTTAGAGGATCCTCAGTACATTCGAGCCACAGTTGCCCCAAATGGCGAGTAGATAAATTTAATGTTTATTTTCTGCTTTTTCTGTCTCATGTTTTGCTTTCTCACTTTGCAGCTCTACCAAACAAATGGCCTGGAGACTATTTCTAATCTTGGTTAGGTTTCTGGATAGGGAGAGAAAAATAAATAGAGATTCAATCTTCCTTATGAAGGAACATAAGGAACATATGTATAAAAATACTAAAACAAAACAAAAACAAAGAAACCACATTAAATACTATATAAAAAAGATATTTGTAAGATGTGCTTTTGATGAATGTAAGAGACTTTGGTACATTACTGAGATAAATTAACATACAATAAGCTATAAATATACAAAGTATGCAATTCAATATGTACACCTTGAAGTTATCCCAGTATCAGGATAATTGACCTAGCCATCATCTAAATTGTCATGTACGTTGTTTTAATCTCTTCCACCAGCTTCTACTGGCCTTATTATCCCTGAGCAACCATTGATCTAGTTTGTGTCATCATAGACAATTTTGTTTTCTATAATTCTATGACAAAGATCCTGCCCTATGTGCTTTCCTTTTATTTGCTAATTTTACATTGCATATTTCAAGATTCATCCATGTGGTTGCAAGCATTGATATTTTATTCCTTTTAATTGAGGAAGAATAGTATAAATGTGAGACCTATTTGCCATAGAAAAATAAGCACATGGCAGCCTTCAGAGAAATCAAGCATAATCATCCAATTGTCTGTTCCAAGTGGAATTGTACAGGTAGCACGTAATTTCATCAGAAATGACACAGGACAGCACATATGGAATGTGTCAACTATAGATGTTCCCTGCAGCCTTGGTGTGCAAGCTTTTACTAGAAGTTATTCACATAGACAATACTGTGTGACTGGTCTTGACTAGTCAGCCTTCAGCCTCCACCCTTTTAAGAGATCAAACTGACACATTGTACCAGGGACCCAAGAAAACAAAAATTAGCATTCTCCCTATCATATTGTTAGCATAATATTCAGGCCTGTATTACAGGGGTCTATTGGTTGTCTCCCAAGATCTGTTCCAGATCCTGTTATTTCTTTAAAATGTGCAGGTTTTGACACATAAAACTTAAGTTAACACATCACTGCAGAGTATCTATAGTCTTTGCTGTGTGTGTTTATGTGTGCATGATTTCTTTAGAGTTATCTAATCACAAGATAAAATAAATATGAATGTTTAAAAGATCCAACGTACATAAAATTGTAGTATCTGAAGAAAACCATAACAAAGACCAGAACTACTAATTACTATCCTTCAAATTTCAAGAAATTTACTATTAATTTATCACCAATCAAGAAAACTTTTAGTAACAAATGAAGACCTACATTTATAGATATACCAGAAAAAAATATATTGACCAAAATTGGTCAATTCAATTATATAAGCTATTAATCTATGAGTATCAAATATGTTTTAAAAAATAAAATAAAATACCATGGGCCGGAGTGATCTAAGTCATAGGAAAAAGAAACAGAATCCTGATGGAAGTATATATTTCAGAAACAACATATAAATGTGTCAACAATTTTATAATATATTCAAAAAACTTTTGAATACTTTATGTGAGCTACAGATTATAGAACCAGCCTAGTTCCCTTCAACCACCAAGGAAGCCAATGATATACATACATACATAGACACACACACATACACACATACACACACAATTGTGTAGAAGATTAATAAATAACAGATCTGGGAGTATTGCATAGGAATGTAACCCAATACCATTTTTTGAACTCTGCTTTCCATTTTAGCCCTAATAATTGACTATGATATATGGGGCATGTAATGTCACAAGGTGAGCATGGGTGTTTGCAGCTTGACATCAAATAAGAGAGCAGAAAGCAGAGTCATGACATAGTAAGATATAAATTCCAGCTAGAAAAGGCTCAGATGTGCAAAATTTAGGACAATTTGAGCACTGAGAAGAATAATGCCTTTAACTACTGAATATAAATAATTTGAAAATTCCCTGAGTTCATTTTGACATGCAAATAAAAGAGAGAGAACACATCTGATAATTTTATAGTGATTATTATACCAGTTCCTTATTCTGAATTTAGGTAATTAAAATAAACAAATTAATCTCTAATTATCTTCCCCATTTGATAAGGATAGCTTTTCTAATTGAGGAACACCAGCCAATTAGTATAGAGGAAATATTTTTTTATTAATGACCTTTCCTGTGTCCCTGATAAAATCGTTGATCCAGTTCAGGACTATCAAAAGAAAACCATTACATATTCACATGGAGCTAGTTAAGTAATACTCAAATGAAAGATATATTTGTCACCATCTTAACCAAATAATAGTATAGTGTGGATAATAGATGGTCTGCAAACATTATGTGTTTCCTGATGGCATGTGAAAGAGTCTACACCAAATAGCGTTTCTGCTGAATCTAATCATTGCTTTAAACCTAACTTTCGTTTCCTTAGAAATACAACAGATGAAGAAATCCATTTAATAACACCTCAAGACACAATCAGACAAATCCAGACAATGTGACACTTGACAAGACAACAGCACTTGTCTCTTCAAAAATAGCAATGCCATGAGGAAAATGTGAGAGAGAGATCTGTTCCTACACTGAAGGAAGCAAAGGAGATATCCCCATACAATCTGTGAATACTGAAAATGTTACAAAGGGCATTTTAAAAATTATAGATATTTTAATAAGAACAGTATTTTAAACGTTTTGGGGAGTTTCTAATTATTATCTTTGTTTAAATATCTCACTGATTTTCTTTAAAATTCTTATTTTTAGTAGAAGCATATTGGATTTTTGCTTCATCATAATGTAGCAAATGTGGCAATATGTTAAAAATGTTTACGAGCTGATGTTCATTTGGGTGTTCGTTGAACTAATCACTCAGCTTGTCTGTATTTTTCTACTTTTTTCATTTTATAATGTTGAAATTAATATATTCTTGCCTCTAGCTTCTTCCAGTCTTCATATGTATTCCACATTGCTGTCAGAATTATCTTACTAAAACCTAGATTTGATCAAGCAATTTATCCCCCTGGGCTTCACTTAACTAGCACCTCTTCTAAGAACCTTTATTTAAGTCCCGAGAAAGAATCCACAGTTGGCTTTTAGCATATAATACGTGTATGTGCATGTCTGTGAATGTCTTTTTGTGTGATTCCCTAGTTGCTTTACCATAATAATTACCCAATTCCTATTCTATTTCAGGCTAGTTTTATATTAAATTTTAAAAATTCTTCCTTAACATTAATGTCTCTTTCTGTCATAGTCAGCTTTTCATTATGCGACAAATGCTTGGGGAAAAAAAAAAACAGCTTAAAGGAGGAAAGATCTATTTTGGCTCAGATGTTTCAATTCAGCTGGCTCCATAGCTTTGGACCTAAGGTAAAGCAAAAATATCATGACAGAGAGTGCGGCAAAGAAAAGCTTCTCAACCTGTGGCACCTGGGAAAGAGAGAGAGAGAGAGAGAGAGAGAGAGAAGGATGCCAGATACAAGAAATATCCTTCCAGGGCATGCTCCTGCTGACCTACTTTCTCCAACTAAGACTCGACTCCAACAGCTTCCCACAGCCTCCCAGTAAGTAGTGCATTCAGCTCTCAATAGATTAATCCACTGATAAGGTCAGAGTTTTCATGACCCAGTCATCTCCCCAAAACCCAACCTGTGAACATTGCTGCATTGCTCAGGTAGGACTTCAACACAAGAGTCTTTGGGAAACACTTCATATATAGACCATAATACTTGGAATGTAATTAAATTCCTGAGGCTTAATGTTTCCAATTTTAATATTAAAGATCTATAATATCCCAGATTACAGAAATTTAGGAATTTAAGCAATTGCTAGATAATTTCATATAATCTGTTTTTCAGTTTGTTGAACAGACCCCCTATTTATATATTTTGAAAAACACATTACAATAAGCACAACTACAAAACTTTTCTTAAACATTTTACCTTCTGTTATTTGAACACTGAGTCAATAATGCCACTAAACTAAAATTCCTTATCATTAATATATCAAATATTAAATATAAATTGTATCATATATATTGAAAAAATATTAAATATTTACTATATTACTTAAACATTAGAAATATCTGCATAAGAAATAAGCCAATCCCCACCCCCAAACCAAAGGCTGAATGTTTTCTATCTTATGTGGATGCAAACACATAATAAAGGGGAGAGAGGAAAAGAATAGAAGTTCAATGGTTTAGACAAAGGGAAGGGAGAGTGGATAGGAAAGGAGAGACAGTAAAATGAATCTGACATAACTATCCCATGTTCTTACATGAATACATGACCAGTGTAACTCCACATCATATACAATCACAAGAATGGACAGTTAAACTCCATGTGAGTATGCTATGTGAAAATACATTCTACTATCATGTATCAATAAAAAGAACAAATAAAACATTTTTAAAAAATTATACCTCAATTTAAAAACTGTACACATTTAATACTCATTTCCAAATACAATAAATAATAAAGATACTCCTGATCACTAAAAAGAAAAAAAAATCTACAAAAATGTACTATCCTATAGCATAATACACAGCCCAGTACATACAATTTGACACAATCCACAAAAATTGATACTCAAAGAAGTTTAAGTAATTTTAGTTTTAAATCTCCTTTTTAATACTTTGGAATTTTATGCAAAACCTACAAATGTCTTACAGCTATTTTGACAGTACTTTTCCTACAGTGTTGTTTTCAAAATATTGCATTATAGGTATAAGAACAAATCCTTTAAAAACAGAAGAAATTCCAACCATCTAAGCTACTCTAATGTGATTCTGCCTTTGGGTCATTGATTCCATTGCTGTTGGCTTCCTAAATTGTTGCCATTACTGAAATTTTAATACCGTTCTTTGTTGTGAGAGAATTTAGGTAATGAGAAGTTTTGTATTTAATTAGCTTTCATGGATTTTATAGTTTAGATGACAAATCAATTCCCTTAATATACAAAACTAAACTCAAAAAATAAACACTACCTCATTTAGTCTATCGATTTCTCTTATGTTTTCACTGCCTCATGTTCATTTATTGTTTTTTATATTTTTCTTGTCATGCTTGGATGGAAGCCTAGGCGTCTAGCCACGGTTGCTACCATACAATCTAGTCCTGAAAATGAAGTACATTCCTCTTGCTGACCTTCCTGGCCTTAGCTTAGAATTAGACAACTTATTCCTTCTCTTATACCAATGGCAGAGCTGTTCCCATCTTGAAAGGCTACCACATCCATATGTATTAGACAAGGCATAAAGCTCTGGCGGCTACGTAACGCTTTTCAAGCACATAGAGCTTGCTCACTGCTTATATCTTAACTCAAGAGAGAAACAAAAGGCTTAAGAAGGCTTCTATTTGTTCTGAGGTCTTAGTTTATTCTGCCAAGTAGAACTACAAAAGGCTTTATATTTCTATATCTTTTTTGATGATGAGTCCACAGAGGAAATAATTTATATGGTTTCTCTCCTGGTATGTTTCCTCTCACTCCAAAGAAATATACTTAAAATAACAGATATTATTAAATTAAACAAATGCACTCACAGACTCATCTCCTTTAAAGACTGTCAGAATTCCATGATTGTTCAACATAAATAAATATTACTTTTTGAGTTGATACTGAAACAAGTGGGGAGGTAGTCAGGCATTTTTCTCTTGTCAAATTACATTTTTTTCCACCACTGAGGGCAAGCAGCTATTCTGAAACATCCTCATAATGTCAACCTCAATAATAATCACAAAACAATGACCTTTTCTATAATTTTTCACATTTTGCAGTATATGCAAAAGATTCTGTGATATGTATACATGTTTCATTTTATATTTGCTACAACTAGCACTGAGAGAATGCAAACTAAGTAATTTCTTAATGTCAAGAAAACTGTTAATTGACAGACCATTCTTTTCTATCTCAGATACCATTTCTATAGGCAATATATAATACATTGGTTAAGGATGTGGATTTTGAAATCAGACTATCTGTTTTTTGGTTTGTGGTTTTCCAAGTTCTATCAATTAGTAAATGTATACTTTTAGACAATTTAAACCTTCTGTGCTTTTGTTTTCTCATGTGTTTGGGGGAGAACAAATTAGATTTGTGGGAAGTTGTTCAGCACCATTGATAGAATGTGAAATGATTCAATATAATGAACAGCTGGTGCATGTGTGTTGTGTGTGGTTCAGATGGGTGCAGCATAATTTTTGTGTTATTTTATTTTTTAGGGCTGTGGTAACTTTGCCCCACTCTCTCTCTTCCCAAGTGCTGCACCATAGAGGTCACTGGTCAGAGGTGTACTTCACCCCACGTTCTTCCAGGCATGCAGGCAGGCTTTGGATGGATGAAAGCACTCTTCTTCAGTACCAAATTTCTATGCCAGATATAATTACCATACAACAAATTACTTCAAAACATAGTGCCCTAAAATAACCTTTGTTATGGTTTTAATGTGAGATGTCCCCCAAAAGCTCACTATGAGACAATTCAAGAAGATTCAGAGGAGAAATGATTGGGAAAGAGTATTAACCCAATCAGTGAATTAATCCTCTGATAAGGGTTAACTGAGTGGTAACTGAAGTGGCAGGGTGTGGCTGGAGGAGGCAGGAATTAGGGCATGGCTTTGGGGTATATATTTGTATCTGGCAAGTAGAGACCTCTCTTTCTCTGAATCATGATCACAAGGTAAGCTGCTTCCCTCTGCCACACTCTTCTGCCATGATGTTCTGCCTCATCTTGAGCCCCAAGGAATGGAGCCAGCCTTCTATGGACTAAGATCTCTGAAACCATGAGCCCTTAAATAAATTTTTCCACCTCTACAATTGTGCTGGTCAGGTCTTTCAGTTACAGCAGTGAAAAAGTTGACTAAAGCAAACATTGATTCTTCTTATGACTTTGTGGTTTGGGGATTCAGGAAGAACTGAGCAGGGCCATTCTACCTGGGATCTCTCTTGTGTTTATATCACAAGTTGGTTGGGTTCTTAGTCATTTGAAGGTTCTATTGGACTGAGTGGCCAAAAAACCCCTGATAATACATGGCAGGCAATGTGGCTGGTGACCAGAGCACCAAAACATTGTCTCATCAGGTGCCTTACCTGATAGGTCTGGTGTCAAACAGGCAAACAGGTGGAAGCTGTACTGTCTTTCATGGATCAGGCTCATAAGTGACACAGCAACTTATGAGTCACATATTAGAGGTTACAAGTAAGTCCAAACAGATTCAGATTCAAAGGAAAAGAATATAAGTCCAACTTCTTTTTTTTTTTTTTCCTTTTGGTATCAGGGATTGAACCCAGGGATGCTTAAACACTGAGCCACATCCCCAATCCTTTTATTTATTTATTAAACTCTGGGATTACAGGCATATGCCATCACATAAGTCCTATCTCTTGATGGGAAAGTGGCAAGGTCAAATTATAAAAGAATATTTGGGATTATCATGACCATTTTTTGAAAAACATAGAGATGTAGAATAATATTTTAATCTTCAAAAAGTTTAGTATGCTTGAATTTTATTATTTTTCAAAAAACAAGACATTTTTAATTTTCCCTAATCACTAAAGTGTTTCTATGAGCAAGACTTGGGGAATTCTTAATGGCTATGTAAATATCATAATTTTAATTATTATTATTTAATAATATTATTAGTTAATAAATATTATTATTAAATTTAAATATTATAAATATTATAATTATAAAGAGCAATGTGTCTAGTAAGCAATTGATTTGAAGATGAAATAAGCTTATGAAAAATGAGTGTCATTATTAATGTGTAAAATGACTCTTAAATTTTTGATAATAAAATATAGAATCATTTTTGCATAACTTCCTTGGCACACTTTGGTTTAAACTTTATGTTTTTTCTTAACTAAAGAGTGGAATAATAACAGACTGTTTCTCATTTTCACAATTCATGATGTTAATTACCTCAAACTCAAGATTATTCATGCATTAGATAAATGATATTATAATAATGATATTATAAAGCCACACAATCATGGCAAGAGATACTTAATCTATGAAAGAATTTTAAGTCAACTCTTCCCAGTGAACTAATGGAGAGTCAACTGATTTGTTTGATAAACACATACATACTTAGGAACTTTACAAGAGAGTAAAGGAAGCTGTGGTGACTTATAAATCACATTTATACATCAAAATTTTACTATATCATATCTAACTTTTGAAATTAATAAACGAATTTTTATAGATGCCAAAAGCCATTGTTTTAACCGGATGAAAATGTATCTAGCTAGCAGTGTACTCTAAATGGTACTCATGATACAGTAATATGCCATTTCTGTTTTAAACTATGTTTTAGTTCATTATCTAAATAGTTTCACAATAAAAACAACAGCTCCAGGTGATCTGGTTGATGCTTTGTGAAAATTAGAATTTTATATACTATGGAAAACTGCAACAGCAGCAAAAAAAAATAAAAGTATAGACTTGCCTTTTATGATGGCTGAAATCCACAAGTGACAAGAAGTTAATAGACATCAAAGCTTGGAGGTATGTAATACAAAGAACTGAAAGGTTTGAAAAAGGAATAAGGTGCTAGACATAGAATTTTTCTGAGAAAACTTTGCCAAAGTCCGGCTGCAGCAAAATAACCAGGGGGTGACGAACAACTTGTGTACATTGATACAACAGGAGTGGGAGCCGTTTATTGTAGGACAACAGAGGTATTTATACATTCCACACAGCTTATCTTAATTAACATAAACTAGATACAGCAGTCAACCAATAAGAAATCTCCACACTTAATTGCTCGCTGGCACTTCACAAACCACTCCCGCTGGCAAAATACCAGGTGCCATCCTGACTTGTTTACAGACCTTAACATTAACCATTCCCTCTGGCAAAATGCCAGGCGCCATCCAGACTTGTTTACAAACTCTAACAAAACTTAACAGCTCTTTGAGACAACATAAATCTCAGAATCAGAAGCAGGTGTATACTAATAAGTTATTTAATGCCTTAATTCCAATTGCATGTAAGAACAACACACGGT
The DNA here is from genome assembly GCF_964194105.1 of Spermophilus citellus. Classification (NCBI taxonomy): domain Eukaryota; kingdom Metazoa; phylum Chordata; class Mammalia; order Rodentia; family Sciuridae; genus Spermophilus; species Spermophilus citellus. Next base: position 110,489,450 of record NC_138186.1, on the reverse strand, counting down.
CAGAAAATAAGAAGTGGACTGAGATAGTTGGTAAGAGTAAGGACAAACAGATATAAAAACAAGCCTTAAGAAAGTTGATAATGGGCTGGGGATGTGGCTCAAGCGGTAGCGTGCTCGCCTGCCATGCGTGCGACCCGGGTTCTATCCTCAGCACCACATACCACCAAAGATGTTGTGTCCGCCGAGAACTAAAAAAAAATAAATATTAAAAATTCTCTCTCTCTCTCTCTCCTCTCTCACTCTCTCTTTAAAAAGAAAAAAAAGAAAGTTGATAATGATATCTGTGGCTAATAATGCAGCCCTTTAAGTTCAAATTGGACTTGTATTGCTTTCAATACTTTAACATCATCCACCAATTGTTTTAAAAAAAGAGTTAAACTTGGGAGACATTATCTAAATGTCTAAGAGTGTTTTTTATATATTAAAAAGCACACACAAGCTGACAATTATCTAATTAGGTTAGATATTGCTGGTTTCCACTTCTACCCATGTTGGATGTTCCTATTCTACTAATGCCAATTAGTGGTTTGTGATATAAATATCCAACAGGTGGTAGCTACCAAAACCAAAAGGAGAAGGAGAAAGAACCTATTTGTACCTTCTGCCAAAACTATGTCAGGTATTTGGAATATCTTTTTACATGTGTGTCACTAGTTATGTTATTTATGTGGAATTTACCAAACACTTTCGTATGACAGTTGGTATATATATATATATATATTTCTTAGAGCCACAAAAGAGAAAAGGATAAAACAATAGCTTCGTGGGGAACAGTTTCAATAAATTTATAATTTTTTTCAGTACCGAATATTGAATCTAGAGGCTCTCTACCATTGAGTTATATCCCTAGTCCTTTTTATTTTTAATTTTTTATTTTGAGATGGTGTTTTGCTAAGTTGTGCTGGATTACATTGAATTTACAGTTATCCTGACTCTTGAATTGCTGGGATTATGGCTGTGTGTCACCATGCCTTGCTCACATCTTCCTAGAATTATCATGTAAGAAATAATATACATAATTATGTGTTCAATAAATGCTGAATGCAATAGCAGGCTTTCTTGGTGTGTACAGAATATTTCCTGCATCTTATCCCTTTTTGGTTACTTTAAGTATTGTTTTAATAATGTGTCCTTAAATCCAATGGACTTCCCAGCTATTAAAAGACTATTCCATTCCTTTCTTTCAAAGGAGGATCATTAGAAATGATGGTTAGGGAGAACAAAGAATGGAAGCAATTGCATTTGTCTCTAGCCTCTAGCTATAATTCCACTGTGTATCCTCTGGCCTAATAAAGACATTGGCCCTCTCATGATCTTTCAGTTCTCTTAATTATGTTGTCAGAATCCAGTATCCCAGACGCTGTAGACAATTTAAAAAGCAAGAAAAAAAAAGGAAAGAAAGAAAAGAAAAAAACAAAATGAAAACAAAAAAAATACAACAAAGCATCTCAACCTTTTAGTATCCAGTAATTTTAAATAGCTGAATATGCAAGGTAGCTTGAGAAATTATCAGTTCCATTTTCCCTTACTTTATGATGCCCTCTCCTCTTTCTTAGGACACATAAGGTAGCAGAGTTCAATCTTTCTACAACTTATTCTTTCACACTACAATATACAGAAAAGACTGTGACTTATTTCGACTCATCATTGAATCACCAAGGAATGAAGGGTAGAGGAGGATTTGTATAGGAAAAGTAGTTGAATACAAGGAAAATAATTTTTAGTACATAGCAGACCTATTTCCAGGGGTATGTATTAGTTTTAAATTCGCCCAGTTCCTTCCCTATTACTATGATTTTGATAAAGCTCCTTTGGTTTTGTCATTGATAACAAGCAATGGTAGAAGTATGAAGAATGAGTTTTGTATCTCAAGGATGGAAAGTTCATGCTCAACTTCATCATGTGTCCATGGCTGCCTTTCTGTCTTGCATTCTCAGGAGTCCTAGGCCAACTTGCAGAGTGACATACTTGTCATCTTCTGCCATGCTTCCCATGGCCCATCACTGAATTTGCCTTCTATTGCCCCTCTCTTGTCTGTTTATATGTAAAGCCAACTGTCAAATGAGAGTATTTGACTAGATGCCCATTTTAGTGTTTCAAGTATACTGAAAGTTTAGAAGGCTTTATCTGTTGAGAACAGATGGAAGTTCTGAGCAGGGTGAGATGGGTGTTACCTGAGCCACATTTGGCACACTGAAGAATAAACTTGAGCCAAGAAAGCTAAGAACATCATCACAGATATACCAGATTCTTTAAATCTCTTTTTTTCTCTCTCTCTTGAAGAAGAAAGCATTTGATTAGACCATGGATTAAAATGTTTAAAAAGTTATTTTGTGGATTAAATCTATTCATAATTGTTGTAATACTATTATAAACTAGTAAGTTGAGAAGCATCTGTTGTTCATAGAAAATGACCAGCTTCATAGGAACAAGGAACAATGTTCAATCCATTTTTATATATTCAAATGTTATTTTTAACAATGTAGTTCACATATTTGAGGAGTGTCTATGGGGTACACTGATAGAAGCTGGATATTTCCATCTGGGTTTTAGACTCTATTTGTTTAGAGGAAGACAATTAAATAAATTTATATCTTTCCACATCTACCATGATGGAGATATACATAGTGCTCTATAGACACAAGGAGAGACAGCAAATCTATGCATTTATAGAGAACTCAAGATTTTCTACAAGACGTGATGCTTGAAACAAGTTTCAAGAGATAATGGTAGAAAAGTAAATAAAGTATGCAGAAGATGAAGGAAGGGAGGTGAGGTACAACTCAAGAAAATACAACCTTATTAGATACTGGTATGTATAAGGAAGTAAAGGTGGAGATGCCAGGTTGAAGGAAGGGCTTTGTTCTTTGTCCTGATGCATAGGGGATCAAATAAAGATTTTTTTTTTCATAGAGAGTAGTATGATCACATTTGGATTTTATAAATTTCTCTTTTGAGGCATTTTGGAAATTCATAGGAGTAGAACAAGAGTGGAGGCATAGGAACAAATTATACTTTATTAAACATAGCATACTTATACATTTAGGGCACTGTGTCCCACAGAGTTGTGAATTGGTCTAGATTGGTCTGATTTTATTCAGAGCATTATTATTAACACTTGTATTAAAATAAGCAAAGATGAGCTTAGTAGTTAGTATTTCCAATTCTAATATGTCTAATAATATATGAGAACCATGATGTAGTGAAAATTCCTCACATTTGCACATGGTAAAATCTGAAGGATAACAGTGGCACATGCCTGAAATCCCAGCAGAGTCAGGAGAATCATGAGTTTGAAGCAACTGAGCAGGACCCTAAGCAACTCAGCAAGATCCTTTCTCTAAATAAAATATAAAAAAGGGCTAAGGATTTGGCTCATTGGTTAAGTGCCCCTGGTATCAATCTCTGGTTCCAAAGAAAAGGAAAAAGAAAGAAATCTGAAAGACAGCCAAACTCTATTTCCCATACACATTCATGAGTCGATGTAATAAGCACTTTTTTTGTTAAGCACAAAAAGAAGGGCATTCATTCACTGATGAAAGAAAAGAAAAACTGACTAAGTATGAATAAGTAGGTAATGTCCATTCTCTTTAAGTTGTAGAGGGCAAAGCATTAGTTACCACCTGGTATGGAAACAAGTTGTACCAGAGTAATCAGTGACTTTACCTTTAGGAAACATGAGGGTGCCCCACAGCCCACCAGTTCTTTGATGGAATCGCCTGGGAATGTGGAAAGGTATTTTAATATTATATTAAATATGTCTACAGATTAAAGTATCCACTTTGTAGTACAGACTATCTCGAGTAGTGCATACCTATAATCACAACAGCTCAGAAAGCTGAGGCAGGAGGATCCCAAGTTCAAAGTCAACCTCAACAACTTATAAAGGCCTTAAGCAACTTAATGAAACACACAAAATAAAAATAAAAGGTCTGGGGATGTTGTTCAGTCATTAAATGACCCTGGGTTCAATCCCCAGTATCAAAAAAAAAAAAATAATTAATTAATTAAAAAAGGATTCTGGTTGTTGTAAAAAAGACAGTACCTCTATAAATATTTATGTACTTTAATGGGGAAAAATCTTCAATTGAGACTGTCTTCCATTTTGGCAGCATTTGTTCTAGGCGACTTCTATTAAAACAACTTCCATTAAAAACAAAGAATTTGAGTTTACCAGGAGGAAACGTGTTCATGTTTAGATTAGGTTCGTTGAAAATATAAGTGGTCCTTGTGAAAGAGACTGATTGAGGGAGTGCTTATAAAAGAGGATTGTAGGAAGCAGGGAAGGTCAAGGAAGAATTTTAACCTGGTAGGCTATCAACTTTAGCCTGATCACCAGGGCAAGCTCTGGAGCACAAACCAAAGAGTTTTTTCAATCAAATGCAAGGAAGTCATATTTTTCACTTCTTTGTTAGAGAGGGTAATGTTTTCCTAGCACAACAGGCAGCACCGTGGGAGCTATTTTCCAGGAAGATGGCAGAGCTACAAGTGTAAACAGCTCTCCTCAAGCCTGGGTGAGTGCATCACACTGGTGCAGAGAGGTAGGGTGAAGAAGCATCTACACTACAAGGGAAAGCTGAATTCAGGAATTCATACAATAATTATGTATTCACTATATATTAATCTTCCATAAGGTATCGGCTGTTTATACATGTGTTGCTGTGCTAAAAAGTTAATCAAATCTCCAAATGTCATTTTAAAAGTCATGAAAATACCTTCTTACACTTAAGTAATCCAGGAGTCTATGAAATTATTTCTTAAATTTTAATTGGAAAAAAATACAGTTATAATTTAAACAGTGAATGCCTATTTCCAAATTTTAATACTGTAGTTTAAAATCCTTAAAAAATAGGGGTTAGAGTAGAAGTGTTGAGACAACCTTAATTATACCACAGGGAATAGTAAGGATCTAATGGTTAAATACCAGGTTGTATTTCAAGTGAAGAAACAATAAAATTGCAAACCATGAAGTGCAAGTGGTGAGATGAGACCTATGTCTCATGCATTCAGCCTTGACTGTAGTGACTATTTTCAAACACAGTTGGCTTCTTAATCAAATAACTTTATCAGGTACAAAGAGCTATCATTCTCAGAGGCCATTAATAAACACGTTTTCAATGGTGTATGGGGGGCTCGGATTCTTCTTTTATTCCATTGGCACATGATTTGCAAGCAATATATCCATGCCCACTTCTAAGAGTACAATTCACTTTCATCTTAATTGACTTTTTTCAGAAGTGATAAAAATTAAAAACAGCAAAGAATTTGGCTATACAAAATTCATAGCAAAATAAAAAACTAAAAAGGTTTTTAATGTTTACAATTGTTTTTAGAACTAAATCAGAAGTGTTTTTTTTTTTTTCTAAAAGGGAAATATTAGTGATTCTAAAAAGTATTCCAAGGCTTTGGAAAACATGTGAGAAAACCTATTTTTCCAGTATAGATCACTGTGGGTACAAATGGTAAGGACCTAAAACAACTACATAAAACAAATGTCATCTATTTTATTCAGTGAAAAGTTTCCTCTTAAAAATAAAGCATAAATGCAAAGATAAGTGCAAGATATATTCCTTGGTCATAAAATTATTTACAGTATCCTTTAAAATAAGCACTTTTAAGATATATATCACATTTGGGATAGTGATCAGATTCCAACCTCCTTTTGTTACATCCTACAATCTGGTGGAACAAATTTGAAAAGAAGTGATCATGTTTAAATCAGAGACAAAAATGAGATTTTTTGTCTCTTATTCTCCTGTCCTTGTTCAGATTGAGATTTTTACTTCAAATCTCATAGCAGCCTATTTCCAACACACAAGAATGAAAATAAGAAGAATGTAAGAGAATGGCCTGTCTATGTATGCATATGAATACTGAATGTATTATCTACACATTATGCAAGTATATATTTAGATAGATTACATATGCATTGCATATGCATATTTTATACATGTATACATGTGGTATACACATAGAATTCACACAAATGCATGTGTACAAACATACATATACACTTTCATCTTAAGCAAATCTTATTTCCAACTACACCAATATAGACTAAATATATTTATGTATCACAATCAAGGAAATACAAATTCAAATTTATAATGTTTAATTTCTCCCAATATTTACTATTCTCTATTCTTACTGGGGATTAAACTCAGGAGAGCTCTACCACTGAGTTACATTCCCAGACCAGTTTTTAATTTTTATATTGAGACAGGGTCTCACTAAATTGGCAAAGTTAACCTTAAACTTGCTATCTTCTTGCCTCAGACTCCTGAGTAGCTTGGATATAGGAATTTAGTACCATAGCCCGTCACTAAATTTGTTTGAAAATAACAAAGAAAAATAGGCATTAGCCAAAGCCCTAATAAAAGTTATTTAGTAAGTTTTACCTTTCTGAAATTTCTTTTAGTTTATGTTCATTATTTAATAATCCAGAGGATTCCAACATGGCGGCGGGCGCGGAGAGATCAAGTCTCTGACCTCTTCAGCTGTGTAGGCATAGGGAGTCGTAAACAACCTAAATCTGTTTGCTCAGGATCACTAGGCAATGCTGAGCTGACATGGATCTGGGGCGAACAGTCTGGGCCTCTCAGAACACACACTGAGCCCGGATCGGCTGAATTCAAGCTCCCTTTCGCCTGCTTCCCGCAGACAAACAGCTGTGACTCAGCATTAATCCATCCAGCTGAAACAACTGGTCAGCCCTTCTGATCCTACAGAGGTAAATGCCTACCGGACCTTCATAAGTAGTGGCCACAGGTTTGAAACGGGGCTTGGGAGAGACAGTAAGGACCCACCCGTTGAATTGGTCGCCTGGCAAAGGGAAACGAACTGTTGCCATTTGCAAGAGACACCACTATGGCAGAGAACTGACGTCATCAGACTGCAGCAGAGGAGATAACTTCATTGAAACCTGCGGCTACAGGTGTGTAATCCCCTAGCCTTCCCTCTCCACACATCTGGGAAAACTTAAGGGCCCCTCCCAGCTCTCCCATGAGTGCGACAGCCAGACCGAGGGAATCAGAGGTGGTGCGGGACCCGAGGCGCGGAACTACCGCTCCTACCGGGGCTGACTGCTAAGGACTCTTGCACCAGCTACCGGGGTATTGGCTACCGGAGGGCAAGTGAAATTCATCCCTGGGATGCAAGGATGGTTCAACATACAGAAATCAATAAATGTTATTCACCACATCAATAGACTTAAAGATAAGAACCATATGATCATCTCGATAGATGCAGAGAAAGCATTCGACAAAGTACAGCATCCCTTTATGTTCAAAACATTAGAAAAACTAGGGATAACAGGAACTTACCTTGACATTGTAAAAGCTATCTATGCTAAGCCTCAGGCTAGCATCATTCTGAATGGACAAAAGTTGAAGGCATTCCCTCTAAAATCCGGAACAAGACAGGGATGCCCTCTATCACCACTTCTATTCAATATAGTTCTCGAAACACTGGCCAGAGCAATTAGACAGACGAAAGAAATTAAAGGCATAAAAATTGGAAAAGAAGAACTTAAATTATCACTATTTGCAGATGACATGATTCTATACCTAGAAGACCCAAAAGGGTCTACAAAGAAACTACTAGAACTAATAAATGAATTCAGCAAAGTGTCAGGATATAAAATCAACACGCATAAATCAAAGGCATTTCTGTATATCAGCGACAAAACTTCTGAAACGGAAATGAGGAAAAACACTCCATTCACAATATCCTCAAAAAAAATAAAATTGGGCTGGGGATGTGGCTCAAGCGGTAGCGCGCTCGCCTGGCATGCGTGCGGCCCGGATTCGATCCTCAGCACCACATACCAACAAAGATGTTGTGTCCGCCAACAACTAAAAAATAAATATTAAAAAATTCTCTCTCTCTCTCTCTCTCTCCTCTCTCACTCTATCTTTAAAAAAAATATAAAAAAAATAAAATACTTGGGAATCAACCTAACAAAAGAGGTGAAAGATTTATACAATGAAAACTACAGAACCCTAAAGAGAGAAGTAGAAGAAGATCTTAGAAGATGGAAAAATATACCCTGTTCATGGATAGGCAGAACTAACATCATCAAAATGGCGATATTACCAAAAGTTCTCTATAGGTTTAATGCAATGCCAATCAAAATCCCAACGGCATTTCTTGTAGAAATAGATAAAGCAATCATGAAATTCATATGGAAAAATAAAAGACCCAGAATAGCAAAAGCAATTCTAAGCAGGAAGTGTGAATCAGGCGGTATAGCGATACCAGATTTCAAACTATATTACAGAGCAATAGTGAAAAAACAGCATGGTACTGGTACCAAAACAGGCGGGTGGACCAATGGTATAGAATAAAGGACACAGAGACTAATCCACAAAGTTACAACTATCTTATATTTGATAAAGGGGCTAAAAGCATGCAATGGAGGAAGGATAGCATCTTCAACAAATGGTGTTCGGAAAACTGGAAATCCATATGCAACAAAATGAAACTGAATCCCTTTCTCTCCCCATGCACAAAAGTTAACTCAAAATGGATCAAGGAGCTTGATATCAAATCAGAGACTCTGCATCTGATAGAAGAAAAAGTTGGCTCCGATCTACATATTGTGGGGTCGGGCTCCAAATTCCTTAAGAGGACACCCATAGGACAAGAGTTAATAACAAAAATCAACAAATGGGACTTAATTAAACTTAAAAGTTTTTTCTCAGCAAGAGAAACAATAAGAGAGGTAAATAGGGAGCCTACATCCTGGGAACAAATTTTTACTCCTCACACTTCAGATAGAGCCCTAATATCCAGAGTATACAAAGAACTCAAAAAATTAGACAATAAGATAACAAATAACCCAATCAACAAATGGGCCAAGGACCTGAACAGACATTTCTCAGAGGAGGATATACAATCAATCAACAAGTACATGAAAAAATGCTCACCATCTCTAGCAGTCAGAGAAATGCAAATCAAAACCACCCTAAGATACCATCTCACTCCAGTAAGATTGGCAGCCACTAAGAAGTCAAACAACAACAAGTGCTGGCGAGGATGTGGAGAAAAGGGTACACTTGTACATTGCTGGTGGGACTGCAAATTGGTGCGGCCAATTTGGAAAGCAGTTTGGAGATTCCTGGGAAAGCTGGGAATGGAACCACCATTTGACCCTGCTATTGCCCTTCTTGGACTATTCCCTGAAGACCTTAAAAGAGCATGCTACAGGGATACTGCCACATCGATGTTCATAGCAGCACAATTCACAATAGCTAGACGGTGGAACTAACCCAGATGCCCCTCAGTAGATGAATGGATAAAAAAAATGTGGCATCTATACACAATGGAGTACTATGCAGCAATAAAAATGACAAGATCATAGAATTTGCAGAGAAATGGATGGCACTAGAGCAGATTATGCTTAGTGAAGCTAGCCAATCCCTAAAAAACAAATACCAAATGTCTTCTTTGATATAATGAGAGCAACTATGAACAGAGCAGAGAAGAAGAGCAAGAAGAAAAGATTAACATTAAACAGAGACATGAGATGGGAGGGAAAGGGATAGAAAAGTGAAATTGCATTGAAGTGAAGGGAGACCCTCATTGCTATACAAAATTACATATAAGAGGTTGTGAGGGCAATGGGAAAATAAACAAGGAGAGAAATGAATTACAGTAGATGGGGTACAGAGAGAAGATTGGAGGGCAGGGGAGAGGGGATAGTAGGGGATAGGAAAGGTAGCAGAATACAACAACTACTAATAGAGCATTATGTAAAATTGTGGATGTGTAACCGACGTGATTCTGCAATCTGCATTTGGGGTAAAATTGGGGGTTCATAACCCACTTCAATCTAATGTATGAAATATGATATGTCAAGAGCTTTGTAATGTTGTGAACAACCAATAAAAAAATAAAAAATAATAATAATAATCCAGTTTCTCTTTTAGCAGATATAGGAGAGACAGAATGGATATTTTTTTCAGAAAGGCAGAATAGGATATAATTTAGTGTTGTCATTAGGAAAAAGGAAAAGAAAAAATGTCTCTTTTCCATCATGATGGAGAAAGCAGACTCTTGCCACCCCATAACAGTGTGGAAAAGAAGGTGAGGATTTTCAAGAATGCAGAGAAGACAGCCTACAACCTTTTCTCTTTTTTTTTCTTTTTTTCTTTTTTTTTTTCTTTTTTTTTTTGTGCAAGGCAACAATCCAAGGAGTCTCTGAGCCATGTTCAAGAGACTGAAGGCAAAGCTGAAGGCAAATGAGTTGTTATTACATTTCTGTTGAGATGTTGTGGGATGATCGACATACACAATTTCACTACCCATGAGAGGGAACTGAGTTTTGAGACATGGTGAGCCAGAAGAAAGGCCTAAGGGTCTCTGTTTACCCCTATGTCACACAAATGATACATGGAACTTCTCATGCACTGTGCAAAGAGATGTGTGAGATCTGAGGGTGCTTTTAGGAAAACTTCCCAATGATTTCACTGAAGTAGAAGAGAAACTGAACTGTATCTATAGGGCAGATAACTTGGATCAGACTTCAGAATATAAAATGCTAGCAAGTTCCGATGTAGAATAAAGTGATTTCTCTGACAAACCAGAACACAGATTATAGCAGTCATTACTGCACCTTCAGGGTGCCTAAGAACAGGTTCTCCCTGATTTCTTCTCTGAACATCAGTATACAAAACGTGATTATGCATACTTTTGTGTACAAATACCATGTTGGAAACAAAATAGGGGTGGGATTGAGATCTGAAATACCGAAATATAATGAACAGTTTGGATTGCATAAACTGATACCAAAAATTACTTGGAATTCTAAGTAGATCAAATTCAACTATAACTGTACTTGCAAAAGATGTGTTTGCCTCTGCGTGCCCATGTATACGTGGGTATAAGTGTTTGATACTATAATTCTCTATATTCTGAGGAAGGGGTTCAGGAAAAAAATGAGATCAACTATACAAGGGTTAAGTTAGATTCTATTTACTCCTTTAAGTGTAATGTGGATAAATTTGAAATTTCTTCAGTTAACATTCAAGACATTTCATTTGTAATGGCAAATTATTTATTAAAATTGACTCATAATATAATATCCATTAAAGTGCTAATGATGAAATTAAAGTATAAAGCCAATTGATCTCTCTTACGTTTCCCATTCACTACATTGTTATATACTACTGATATTTGTATCATTGGTCCCAGTCATTTCACATGAATCTTTTAACCATATTTCTAAAAGCATGTAAGTAGTAAATTGCTATTGTCATTTTATGAAATTTATACTTCCTTAAGAAGAAAAACACAACGACATGAAACTATAAAAGTTGCTGGTAAAAGTAAATATATAGTCAAATGCAGATGATACTGTATGGTGATATATATGTCACTTTTGTTTTATTGCAAAGGTTAAAAGAAAAACTAAAAATAATGATAACTACAAAAATTTGTGTAAGAATATACAATATCAAGTTTTGTAAATTGTAACATTAATACATGAACTGTAGGTGGGCAGAAAAAGTATGGAGTTTTTGTATGTGATTGAATTTTTTATGAGCTTAAAATAAAGTGTTATAAATGTGTTTCATTTAAGCGTCATGCTAACTGTAAAAAAAAAAAAAAAAATCCATAGAAGTGTTTTAGTCAGCCTTTTTGTTGCTGTGACTAAAAGACCCTGACCAGAACAATTGTAGGGGAGGAAAAGTTTATTTGGGGGCTCACAATTACAGAGGTCTCAGACCATAGACAGTTGGCTCCATTCCTCAGGGCTCAAGGTGAGGCTGAACATTATTGGAGAAGATTCTGGTGCATAAGAGCAGCTCAGGTAATGATCTAAAAGCAGAGAGAAAGAGATACAATTAACCAAATACAAAATATATACCCCCAAGGCAAGCCCTCAATGACCCACCTCTTCCAGCCACACCCTACCTGCCTTCAGTTACCATTCAGTTAATTCTGTCAGGGCATTAATTCACTGATTGGGTTAAGGCTCGCATAACCCAATCTTTTCTCTTCTAAACCTTCTTGCATTGTCTCACACATGAGCTTCTCAGGGACACCTCACATCTAAACCATAACAAGAAGACATACAAAAAATAAATAAAGGAAATTAAATCATATTACTACCAAAAAAATCTATAGTACAAAGGAAGGTAGCAAGAGAAGAGGAACAAACTGTTATTAGGCAGAAAGAAAATGATTTTTTAAATGGCAAAAGATGTTTCTCACTATGAGTAACTAAATGTAAATTGATTCATTTTCCAATTAGAAGACACAGAATATTTGAATGGATAGAAAAAGCAAGAATCACATATATGCTGTCTCTAAGACTTCAGATTTAAAGATATATTTAAAATAAAAGTGAAGGAATGAAAAAAATGAAATGTTATATTAATTATAACCAAAGAAAAGAAAGAGTGGCTTTACTTGTATTATAAAAAGTTTTTAGTTAAAAAAAATGATACAAGAACAAAGAAGGACACTATATAATGATGAAAGAATCAAGAGCATATAACAATTATAATTATATGCATCAAACATCAAACACTTAAATATATAAAGTCAATATTGACAACTAGAACTAGAAATGACAGGGATACAGTGTTACTATTATAACATCTCAGTTTTAACAGTGGCTCAATTACCTACACCATAAATCCATAAGAAAACAGTGAACTAGAACAACATTGTAGACCAAATAATCCTAATAGATATAGAGAGCATCTACCCAACAGTACCAGAACTCTCTTTTTTCTCAAGTCAACACAGTACATTACACAAAACAAATCACGTTAGCTCATAAAACAATCATGAAATGTAAGAAAATTGAAATTATACTGCATAGGTAACACACATATACATATGTTGATACACACATATGTGCACATGTGTATGCATGTGTGTTGTGTGTGTATGTGTGTATGCATATACACATGTGTCTGTAGTGTGTATGTGCATATGTGTGTGTGTGGGTGTATTTTTTTATAAACTGCCAGAGGTTGAACCCAGGGGTAATTTACTACTGAGATATACCCTTAGCCCTTTATTTTAATTTTTGATTTTGAGACAGGTTCTCACTAAGTCACCAAGCCTGGCTTTAAACTAGCAGTCCAAATATAATTTTAAGAATAAGGAATGAAACTACAAATCAATCACAGAAGAAAAACTAGAAAATTTTAAACAAACATGGAAATTAAACAATGTATTTCTGAACACTGAATTGGTCAAAGAAGAAATCAAAGGGAAGAGGAAAGAAAACAAAGCCATTTTACCTAAGTAATCATACATCTGGATCAAATGTGAATTCTTTTACACATATCTCTAGAAATGCTTCATGAATTCTAAAACTTTCCCAATCTACAAAGCAGCCAACTTGGTGTTTCTTAACATCAGTGTACATCTGATGTTGAATAACATCAAACTGTACTTCACAGGCTTGTTCCATCATTCCTCTTAGAAATATTTCTAATTAAGTAGAAGTGATCCACTACTTTCAAAGTACTTTAAGCCTGGTTACGTTAATTCCAGGTGAGTGCTTTTTAAATATTCTATTTGTGCTCCAATTTTCTAAAGAGTCAAACACTTAAAGGGAGAAAGTATAATGTCAATTCTTAAAATAACTTTTTCAATTTATTTCAATTTATATAGTGTAAACTAAGATTAAAACAACACTACCATCTTTTTCCATATTTTTTTATTTTCTGTCCAGATAAAAAGCATTCTGTATCACATTTTTATCACAAAATAAATGGAGTAGATAGATAAAATAATATTCTCAAAATGAAAGGAAAGTGTTAAAGTGATACTTTAAACCTTTGCTGTAATAATCATCTAGTAATACTTAAAGATAACTGAAAATTTTAGAAGCCAAAGGTTTCAAAAATTAGACAGAATACTCAAGCAAAGCTAAGAATAGATTTCATAAAGTCTCAGGGTTTGTAGGCTCTTTTACAGTACTACTTTTAGTAATGTGCCCTTATAATAATTGGATATCTTCTATTAGATCCCCACCAAGTGGTAATAGTCTATCTGAAATCTGACAGTGACAGTAAACTGTCTCCTGAGGCAGCCTCTACCATAGGAACTATTACAATTTTCATCTGTATCAGTCAAAACTTGTCATCTTGTTATTTGAAGTAACTATGTCTAATTGGACCATATTAAACAACTTTTTCTTTATGATTGTACTATACAATTGAAAACAATATATTGGCACGTGTTTCATGACTTCTCCAAGTCTCCACTATTTTGTGAACAACTTGAAGGCCGTGATCAACTTTCCCCACCCTTTCCTGACACTTGAAGCAAAACAAGGTGTGGAACTCTGGATCTCTGAGGATTGTTTTACTTGGACATTAAAGCATTGATAAATTTTAAATAGGGAATAATGCTCTTAACTTTGCCATGTCTAAAAAAGAATTAGCAATCAGGAATAGATATCATTTTGATAATATTTGTTTTCCAAATTACTGGTAAATTAGGAGATTTTAAAACTTTACCAATATTTGATACATCTCTCATTGTGAATGCAAAGTTCAAAATGTAAAATACTTAAAAATGTTCTGTACACTTAATTATATGAATGTTAATGCCTTATCTGATATTATATAGCAGTTTTTCAGTATAGCACATTGGGGGAAACTGAGTGTCTCATGTATTATTCTTTGCAAATGCTTGTGAATTTAAAGTTTAAAACAAAATGTTTAATAATAAATAACAAAAATTAAATAACTTAAATTGAAAATTTCTTTTAAATTATTTTTAAAAACACACTCAGAATGATTTTAAAAGAGCATAGAATAGAATCGCTGCATAAAATATGCCTGAATTTTTGCAATGCATCATCACTCAATTTCCTCCAGCTACTGCTACTATTTTTTATTACCTCTTGTTACTCTTTTTTTTAAAAAAACTTTTTGTAGTTGTAGATAGACAGCATGTCTTTATTTTGTTTATTTTTTTATGTGGTGCTAAGGATCGAGCCCAGTGCCTCACAAATGCAAGACAAGTGCTCTGCCACTGAGCTACAGCCCCAGCCCAACCTTCTAATATTCTTATTGGCAGAAGTGGACATGCCTCTCTTGTACCTACTGCACTGAACCTATGGTTGTCAGCAGCTGACACACAGTGAAGGACTGAGAGAGCAGAGCTGAGTAAGAGCCCCACGCAGTCACCATTACCCAATGTGTTATTTCAGCAGTGCATAATATACCAATGAGACGGAGGTGCTTATTAAACCTTGTTGTTCTTGTACCAGCCTCAACCCTGTCATGACTGATTCAGACATTTCTTTCCTTCACTATCATTAAAAAGGAATGAAATTTAACAGTTTGAACAAAGGTGCTAATGACCTTATTGCTTCCATTTACACGCTCTCAGTTACATCTATAATTAAGTAATATTCTGTTATTACTTTAGACAGTACTTATTTCAAAAGGAATTGGAGGATTTTTAATAAAATAAACAGGGATCTTCTTCAAGACAGAGTGATTAAACATGTTCATTTTTGTTTCACTGAAATAAATTTAAAAATAATATCCTTTTGTAACACCATCAACAGCAACAACACAATAGTATAAATGGGGGAAAAACCTACAACACAGCTACTTGCAAAAAGGTCCAATGAGTACATTTTTGGAGACATAGGACACTACAGCAGTATAATATATTAATATACTACAGAGGAGTTCTGAGAAAATGCCAAAAACTATGGTTCTAACCTACACGTACTTATATAAACATATAGAATTACATATAAATTCATGTTTGTACATAATATTTAAATAAATCTCTAGTGGCAGATGCATGACAGAACCACAAAGCAATCATCTCAAATAACATTAGAAACTCAAAAAAAAAAAAAAAAAAGAAAAGAAGATGGTGGAGCAGATCTAGTCAGCAACCCTCAAGCCTTCTACAGTCCAGAAAGGAAGAAGTGAAAAATCAGTGACCCGGGGAGGGGGGATGGTGACTGACTAATACTCTATAACTAAATATTGGACAGTTCGAGGCTTGGAGGGACTTGGAGTTTGTGTATAGAATAGAAAATGAAGACAGCATTCCTTGATTCTGAACCTGACCAAGGTCGGGTTAGGCAGAGGCATAACAAAGAGAAAAAGAGAGAGGGGAGGAAAAAATCCAGGAACTTAATTCTCTAACACAGTTCAAAAGAAAAGCAGAGCAAGTTAAAATGGGAGAGGAGCAGCAAAGACAGTGAAGGAGATCAAGCAGTTCAACTTACATTATGGACTGAAAACTTTAAGACATGGAAGCAATTTTGTAGAGTTCAGAGCTAGCCAGCCTGCCTAGAAGAAATTAAATCAATACGGCTTCTCCCCACCTTCCAATAATAACAAATAAAACTAGAGGGAATGCCTCTGAAATTGGTTGTCCCAATAACACATCTAGAAATTGTACAGAGATCACTGCTGGCTGAAAATAGTTGAAACCCCTTTTTCCTCACAACAGACTAGGGGAGAGAGGAGGAGCTGACCCAAGAGCTAATCACTTCCAGGGACTGGTGGCCCCAACCCAATACTCTACACAGTATCCACAGGAGCTCAAGCAAAGGTGAGCCAACTGATATCCTATCCCCATCACAGTGATGAGTAAAACTATAGTGCAGTACCAGCTATAGTAGAGGTTTTTGTGCCTTAGATGACTCACAAAGATCTGTTCCCACAGGCCCCATAGTTGCAGACCACCACTAAGTACTTAGATAACAGTGCTCATTTGGTCCCAGCCAAAATGGTTCCATGAGAAGTGGGTGCCTAAAATTTACACTTGTGGGCAGTGGGGGTTCATGTAGGTGGGCCAACTAACTCTCTATCTTGATCATGGGACAGTACCCCACTGATCTACAGCAGCCAGGGTGGAGGCTTCTGCACCATAGATGACCCACAGAAAGCCAAAATCACAGGCCCCACCCTTGTATACAACCACCCAGCCCTGTGGCACTTTTAAAAAATCCCTGTAGAAAGGCGCAGGCACACAGTGTCCTGCAACAGTCAGTGTAACAGCTCTGAGTACTGCGTCCTGTGCTCCCACACCCAACAGAAACAACCAGAAGATACAGCGTAGCAACCTCCAAGCATGCGGGCTCAGTTTCCTAGGCTGATGAGCAAGAGCCTACTGGCACTTCAGATCCATAGCAATCAGAGTAGTAGTTCCTGTGCCCAAGCTACTTCTAGGAGAAGTAACATATGTGAGTTTCAGTCAAATTTGCATTCAGATGCATGAACCTACAGAAAGCAATTCCAGAGGATAATCCCCAGCAGCCAGTGGAGATCCTCATGCATACCTAGCTACATAATTCCACAATGGGGCTTACAAAAGATCACCCCAAAGACCAAAGCCACACTCCAGTTTGCTCAACAACTCCACTGACTATGAACTGTGCACTCCAAAGAAGGTAGCAGCCCTGCCATGCCACCCCCATGGGCAGCCTAGTGCCACATCAAAACAGACCACCGTATCTCTTAAACCACTATATCATATACACAGGATAGTCCACACTGGGTTTAATAGTACTGGATACACAGAGCTTTCCTTCAAAAGGCTACAGAAGACTACACACCCTCATATGAAATAACTGGGCTGCTATGTCACAAAAAATTAGGGACCATCTCCTCTGACCCAACAGAAAGCTACATAATACACACCAAAAATTGAAGGAGGCCTCCTAGAATTATATTAGAGTTTAGCTTGTACATTCACTACTTCCATACCCAAAATAATAGGAGTAATGCTGAAGAGTGGTGAGCATCTTCTGAAAATCCTAAATCCTGATGAAATAACAACCAGGAAGACTTAATAAGAATTTTTTTCACCTTGGCATAAACCATTATAAGTAGCTCTAATATCAATTTTTATCTTACATATATTATTTTTTTATTTTTAAACTATAGTTGTTCCCCTAGTATTCAATATTGTGCCCGCAACACTTTTGGTTGTATTTCTGTTTTTTCCTCTTTTTATTTGTTTTAATTAGTTACACATGACAGTATAGAATCATTTCTTTATCTCCCCCCCCCATTTTTCTCTCCTTACCTTGTAGGCATCTATACAATGTAATACTAATTTGAATACCTGTAATATTAACTTCTAAACCTATTCCAGAACATTTCTACAATTTTTTACCCAGATAAGAGGAACTGTGAAGAACATTTTCAACAAGTTTTATATTTTCTAAGGTTGATTATTACATGACCTTGTTCTTAAGTCAGTGTAGTTAATAGAGTTTAGTGTGTCCTCTGAAAGTGGTACTGATAATGCAAACAGTAGAAGACCTGTTGAGTAAGAATGTCAATAGCTGTATATTGGCCAGGTCAGGGAACTTAAGAGAAAAATCCTCACTACATAGTCCCTTCATGAATGTAGAAGTGATAATCATCCCAGAAGTGGTAAAGAAAAACAAGCAGAATGAAAATACTAGGAAACAACCACCTCAAACAGCCAACAGCATTTCAATAATTGATCCCATTGACACCACAGTAGAAGAAATGTCAGAAAAAGAATTTAGAGCATCCACAATAAAAATTTTAAAGATTATGTAAGGAATAAACTTAGAAAATATAATAAGTGAAAAATCATTTCAATAAAAATGTGGTGATTCTAAAAAAGAGCCAAACCCAGAATCTTAATAATTAAAGACAATAACTGAAATTAAAAAATCAGATAATAGGACTAAGGTTGTAGCTCAGTGATAGAACTCTTGCCTAGCATATGTGAGGCACTGGGTTTGATTCTCAGCACCACATATAAATAAGGTCCATTGACAACTAAAAAATATATTGATAGCATCATCAATAGATCGGGCCAGTTTGAAGATGGATTCTCAGGCATTGAAGACAAAGTATATAATTCTGAAAATAAAAGTGACTTTAAAGGTATGAGACCATTATCAGAAAAATCAAGAGATCTGAAATAATTTTAAGAGACAACATCTAAGAATCATTAGCCTACATGAAAGCACAGCAATACAAACTAAAGGAATGCACAAACTTTTCAATAAAACAATATCAGAATTTTACAAATTTTAGGAATGTGATGGAAATATAAATACAAGATGCATTTAGAATGTCAAATAGGAAAGACTTTTTTAAAAAATCCTTTCCAAAACATATTATAATGAAAATATCTAATATGCAGAATAAGGAGAGAAAATTATGAAGGACAAGATAAAACTGACAAGTCCCATTTAGAGGTAAGCAAATTTTGGATTTCAACAGATTTCTCTCCCTAGCCTCTAAAAGCCAGGAAAGCTTTGAATAACATGTGATACACAATGAAATAAAATGGATGCCAACCAAGCTTATGATGTCCAGGAAAACAATCCTTCAGAATCCAGATGAAGTAAAAATCCTTCCATGATAAGCAGAAACTAAGAGTTTATAATCACTAAGCCTGTTCTACAAAACATAGTCAGTTAAATATTTTATATAAATAAAGAAAGAATGAAAATGAAAATCAACAAAGAGATGAATGTCACTAGAAGAATAATCAAAGGAGAATCAAGTCTAAATTAAGTACTAGAAATAAATCAAAATGACAGGAAATAAACATCTCTATCTAATAATAAATGCTTTACATTCAACAATCAGAAGATGTAATTTGACAGAAAGAATTAAAAAACAAGGCGTAGATTTATGTTTTTTTTTACAAATGATGCATCATACAGACAAAGACATCCACAGGTTACAGGTGACAAGATGGAAAAAGATGTACCATGCAAATAGAGATGAAAATCAAGCAGGGGTAGCCACTCACGTATCAGTCACAGTAGACTTCATGCCAAAGATAATCAGAAGAAACAAAGAAAGTCGTTTCATCATGAGTAAAAGAATCATCCAACAATAAGATACAATGATTGTAAATATTTATGCCTCAAACAATTGTCCATCTATGTACATAAACAACCACTTTTCAATAGAGTCAAATAGAGCACAATACAATAACATTGAATCAATAGAATCAAATACAGTGCTATACAATAATAATACAACTCTCTCACCCTTAGATAAGTCATGCAGAAATAAACTAAATAAAGGCTCTTCAGACAGAAAAAACACTATTAACCAAATCAACATGCAATGTTTTCTCTTATATGCATGGGCTAGATCCAAATATGAAAATAATTAAAAGGTGAAGAAAGGACAAATCCCATGAAAACAGAAAGGAAATCAGTGGATCAGTGGTAGGGGATTCAGGGAGAATAAGGAAGGACAGAAAAGAAGAGGAACAATAGAATAAAATTGACCAAATTGTTCTATGTACACATATGATTATACCAGTGAATTTCATCTTCATGTGTATCTATAAAGCACTAATTTAAAAGAAAATATAAATAGATAGAAGAAAAAGACCAATGGAGTAGAGGAAAGGAAACAGATGGAGATAGATAGGAAGGGAGTTAAATGGGAAGTACTGGGTAGTGAAGTGGAAATAAATGATGTTCCATGCTTGTATGATTATATCAAATGAACCCCAATATTACATATAACTATAATGCACTAATAAAAATAATTTTAAAAGAAACTTGGAAGACTACATAAAAAATAACTTCAGAAAGAGAATGGATTAAGTATTGAACACAACATTTCTGATAAAATTAAGAAGCCATTTTAAAGTGTTTATGTAAGAAAATAAACAGAATTGGAAAAAAAATAAAAGTCCATGATCAATACGAAAAAAATAGCTAAAATATTCTATAATTTTTAAATAGTCATACCACTTAAGGAAATAGAATACATATTTGTGACCTTGGAATATTCTCCATGGTTTGATTCAAAATTGATGGCTTATAACATAGATGATATAGTATACTCATATCACTTTTTAACATATTTTCCTGTGTATTTATTTGTTGGATTATCATAATAATACTTGTATAAAAATCAATGATTATAAAATATTTGATTATGTTATGATGACTATTCCACTTACTGTTGTTACAAAACTAATTAGTGTATTAGGAGCATGAAGGAAGTATCTCATATGATATCAAGTAAATTAATCATGATTTTTAAAGTTACACAATTTTTAAGTTATTAGTTTTTAAATCTTTATTTTTCTTTGTCATACTAGAGATATGACCACATATCAAATGATTCCCACTAGGCCACATTTCTTAAAAGTGCACCCTGGGGGCTATGCCTTTACATATGAACCTTTGAGGGGCACACAAATTATACCCAAACCATAGCAACACACATTTTAAAAGATAAGCTCTTTTCATTTTAAAGTATCAAGTTGTGCTCTTTAATTACTTGCAGATACTTAATTGCAAGAGTCCAATAAATCCATTGAGGAAAAAATAATTTAAATTGAAATCTAAAATCTAAATCCATAGAAAGAAATCTAAAATCTCTGAGAGTTTTGCTGCTGGAAGCTAGCATACCCAACAAACGCTGTGCAGGTTATTTATTTTTGTATGATGTTAGTTTGCAGCTACACATTCTGTCATGCATTTGGAAAATAATCAAAGGTCATATGTTTACCAGACTAACTTACATACAACCAAAAAATGTAAGGATGTATATAGAAAAAAAGTCATTGGATATAATTAGCAATATGCTTTAATTTAACTGCATATTAAACAAAGCACACTTTTTGTTTTACATTTTCATCACTTGAAATACTATTTACTTTTTATTTATTGGTTGTTCACAACATAACAAAGCGATTGACATATCATATTTCATACATTAGATTGAAGTGGGTTATGAACCCCCAATTTTACCCCAAATGCAGATTGCAGAATCACTTCGGTTACACATCCATAATTTTACATAATGCCCTATTAGTAATTGTTGTATTCTGCTACCTTTCCTATCCCCTACTATCCCCCCTCCCCTCCCCTCCCATCTTCTCTCTCTACCCAATCTACTGTAATTCATTTCTCTCCATGTTTATTTTCCCATTCCCCTCACAACCTCTTATATGTAATTTTGTATAGCAATGAGGGTCTCCCTTCATTTCCATCCAATTTCCCTTTTCTCTCCCTTTCCCTCCCATCTCATATCTCTGTTTAATGTTAATCTTTTCTTCCTGCTCTTCTTCCCTGCTCTGTTCATAGTTGCTCTCATTATATCAAAGAAGACATTTGGTATTTGTTTTTTAGGGATTGGCTAGCTTCACTAAGCATAATCTGTTCTAGTGCCATCCATTTCCCTGCAAATTCTATGATTTTGTCATTTTTTATTGCTGCATACTACTCCATTGTGTATAGATGCCACTTTTTTTTATCCATTCATCTATTGAAGGGCATCTGGGTTAGTTCCACAGTCTAGCTATTGTGAATTGTGCTGCTATGAACATCGATGTGGCAGTATCCCTGTAGCATGCTCTTTTAAGGTCTTCAGGGAATAGTCCGAGAAGAGCAAGAGCAGGGTCAAATGGTGGTTCCATTCCCAGCTTTCCCAGGAATCTCCAAACTGCTTTCCAAATGGGCCACACCAATTTGCAGTCCCACCAACAATGTACAAGTGTACCCTTTTCTCCACATCCTCGCCAGCACTTGTTGTTGTTTGACTTCATAGTGGCTGCCAATCTTACTGGAGTGAGATGGTATCTTAGGGTGGTTTTGATTTGCATTTCTCTGACAGCTAGAGATGGTGAGCATTTTTTCATGTACTTGTTGATTGATTGTATATCCACCTCTGAGAAGTGTCTGTTCAGGTCCTTGGCCCATTTGTTGATTGGGTTATTTGTTATCTTATTGTCTAATTTTTTGAGTTCTTTGTATACTCTGGATATTAGGGCTCTATCTGAAGTGTGAGGAGTAAAAATTTGTTCCCAGGATGTAGGCTCCCTATTTACCTCTCTTATTGTTTCTCTTGCTGAGAAAAAACTTTTAAGTTTAATTAAGTCCCATTTGTTGATTTTTGTTATTAACTCTTGTGCTATGGGTGTCCTCTTAAGGAATTTGGAGCCCGACCCCACAATATGTAGATCGGAGCCAACTTTTTCTTCTATCAGATGCAGAGTCTCTGATTTGATATCAAGCTCCTTGATCCACTTTGAGTTAACTTTTGTGCATGGCGAGAGAAAGGGATTCAGTTTCATTTTGTTGCATATGAATTTCCAGTTTTGCGAACACCATTTGTTGAAGATGCTATCCTTCCTCCATTGCATGCTTTTAGGCCCTTTATCAAATATAAGATAGTTGCAACTTTGTGGATTAGTCTCTGTGTCCTCTATTCTATACCATTGGTCCACCCACCTGTTTTGGTACCAGTACCATGCTGTTTTTGTTACTATTGCTCTGTAATATAGTTTGAAATCTGGTATCGCTATACCGCCTGATTCACACTTCCTGCTTAGAATTGCTTTTGCTATTTTGGGTCTTTTATTTTTCCATATGAATTTCATGATTCCTTTATCTATTTCTACAAGAAATGTCGTTGGGATTTTGATTGGCATTGCGTTAAACCTATAGAGAACTTTTGGTAATATCGCCATTTTGATAATGTTAGTTCTGCCTATCCATGAACAGGGTATATTTTTCCATCTTCTAAGATCTTCTTCTACTTCTCTCTTTAGGGTTCTGTAGTTTTCATTGTATAAATCTTTCACCTCTTTTGTTAGGTTGATTCCCAAGTATTTTATTTTTTTTGAGGATATTGTGAATGGAGTGTTTTTCCTCATTTCCGTTCAGAAGTTTTGTCGCTGATATACAGAAATGCCTTTGATTTATGCGTGTTGATTTTATATCCTGCCACTTTGCTGAATTCATTTATTAGTTCTAGTAGTTTCTTTGTAGACCCTTTTGGGTCTTCTAGGTATAGAATCATGTCATCTGCAAATATTGATAATTAAATTCTTCTTTTCCAATTTTTATGCCTTTAATTTCTTTTGTCTGTCTAATTGCTCTGGCCAGTGTTTCGAGAACTATATTGAATAGAAGTGGTGATAGAGGGCATCCCTGTCTTGTTCCGGATTTTAGAGGGAATGCCTTTAACTTTTGTCCATTCAGAATGATGCTAGCCTGAGGCTTAGCATAGATAGCTTTTACAATGTCAAGGTAAGTTCCTGTTATCCCTAGTTTTTCTAATGTTTTGAACATAAAGGGATGCTGTACTTTGTCGAATGCTTTCTCTGCATCTATCGAGATGATCATATGGTTCTTATCTTTAAGTCTATTGATGTGGTGAATAACATTTATTGATTTCCGTATATTGAACCATCCTTGCATCCCAGGGATGAATCCTACTTGATCATGGTGCACAATTTTTTTGATGTGTTTTTGTATTCGATTCGCCAGAATTTTATTGAGGATTTTTGCATCTAGGTTCATTAGAGATATTGGTCTGTAGTTTTCTTTCTTTGAGGTGTCTTTGTCTGGTTTCGGAATCAGGGTGATGTTGGCCTCATAGAATGAATTTGAAGAGCTCCCTCTTTTTCAATTTCCTGAAATAACTTGAAAAGTATTGGTATTAGTTCTTCTTTAAAGGTTTTGTAAAACTCCGCTGTATACCCATCCGGTCCTGGGCTTTTCTTGGTTGGTAGTCTTTTGATGGCTTCTTCAATTTCATCCATTGATATTGGTCTGTTCAAATTGTGTGTATCCTCCTGACTCAGTCTGGGCAAATCATATGACTTAAGAAATTTATCGATGTCTTCACTATCTTCTATTTTATTGGAATATAGGTTTTCAAAATAATTTATAATTGTCTTCTGTATTTCTGTAGCATCTGTTGTGATATTGCCATTTTCATCCCATATGTTAGTAATTTGAGTTCTCTCTCTTCTTCTCTTCGTTAGCATGGCTTAAGGTCTGTCGATCTTATTTATTTTTTCGAAGAACCAACTTTTAGTTTTGTTAATTTTTTCAATAGTTCCTTTTGTTTCAATTTCATTGATTTCCGCTCTTATTTTAATTATTTCTTGCCTTCTGCTACATTTGTTGTTGTTTTGCTCTTCCTTTTCTAGGGCTTTGAGATGAAGTGTGAGCTCATTTATTTGTTGGTTTTTTCTTTTTTTGAGGAATGACCACCAGGCGATGAATTTTCCTCTTAAAAGTGCTTTCATTGTGTCCCATAGATTCCGATATGTTGTGTCTCTATTTTCATTTATCTCTAAGAATTTTTTGATTTCCTCCTTTATGTCTTCTGTAACCCACTGATCATTCAGTAACATATTGTTCATTGTCCATGTGATGTAGGATTTTTCCTTCCTTCTTTTATCATTGATTTCCAGTTTCATTCCATTATGATCAGATAAAATGCATGGTATTATGTCCACCCCTTTATATTTACTGAGGGTTGCCCTATGGCATAATATATGGTCTATTTTTGAGAAGGATCCATGTGCTGCTGAGAAAAAAGTATATCCATTTGATGATGGTTGATATATTCTATATATGTCAGTTAAGTCTAAGTTATTGATTGTGATATTGAGTTCTATAGTTTCTTTATTCAACTTTTGTTTGGAGGATCTGTCCAATGGTGAGAGAGGTGTGTTGAAGTCACCCATAATTATTGTGTTGTGGTCTATTTGATTCTTGAACTTGAGAGGAGAATTTGTTTTATGAATGTCGCAGCACCATTATTTGGTGCATAAATATTGATAATTGTTATGTCTTGTTGGTGAATGGTTCCTTTTAACAGTATATAATGACCTTCTTTATCCCTTTTGATTAACTTAGTCTTGAAGTCGATTTTATTCGATATGAGGATGGCCACCCCTGCTTGCTTACGAGGACTGTGTGCGTGGTATATTTTTTCCCATCCTTTCACCTTCAGCCTGTGTATGTCTTTTCCAATCAGATGTGTCTCCTGGAGGCAGCATATTGTTGGATTTGTTTCTTTAATCCATGATACCAGCCTATGTCGCTTTATTGGAGAGTTTAAGCCATTAACATTCAGAGTTACTATTGATACATGGTTTGTACTTCCATCCATGTTTGATTATTTATCCTTTTTTAAAAAAGTTTAGTTTGTTTCTCTATGATTATCTTTCTCCTCGCCCTCTGTCTTTACTGAGGCACTTCCCACTGATGGTTTTGGTTATTGTTTTTCATTTCTTCCTCGTGTAGTGTTTTGCTCAAAATGCTCTGCAATGCTGGTTTTCTGGCTGCAAATTCTTTTAACTTTTGTTTATCATGAAAGATTTTTATTTCGTTGTCATACCTGAAGCTTAATTTTGCTGGATACAGAATTCTTGGTTGGCATCCATTGTCTTTCAGTGTTTGAAATACATTGTTCCATGACCTTCTTGCTTTCAGTGTCTGTGATGAAAAATCAGTTGTTAACCTTATTGGTTTACCCCTGAATGTAATCTGTCTCCTTTCTCTTGTAGCTTTTAATATTTTCTCTTTGTTCTGTATATTGGATATCTTCATAACAATGTGTGTTGGCATTGGTCTACTGTGATTTTGTGTGCTCGGTGTCCTGTATGCATCTTCAATTTGTATATCTGTTTCCTTTTTTATTTCTGGAAAATTTTCTGTAATTATTTCATTCAGCAGGTTACTCATTCCCTTGGTTTGAATCTCTGTACCTTCTTCTATCCCGATGACTCGTAAGTTTGTTTTTTTTATATTATCCCAAAACTCTTGGATGTTTTTCTCGTGATTTTTTACCAGCCTTTCTGAGTTGGCTAGACTCTTTTCAAGATGATATATTTTGTCTTCATTATCTGACGTTCTGGCTTCTACTTGCTCCACTCTGTTAGTGATACTCTCAATTGAGTTTTTAATTTGGTTTATCGTTTCCTTCATTTCTAGAATTATTATTTGATTATTTTTTATAATCTCCATCTCCTGATAAAGATGCTTAACTTTTTCTTTTATCTGTTTATGTAATTCATTCTCAATTTGTTCTTTTGCTGCTTGAATTTGCTGTCTTGTATCCTCTTTAAGGTTCCATTCCATCTGTCTAAGGTGTTCCTTGAGTTCTTTATATGACCATTTTTCTGATGACTCTAGGTCCTCCTGAATATTTAGGCTGTCCTGCATTGTTTGTACTCCTTTTCTTCCTTGCTTTTTGAAGCTTCTCATGTTACTTCTTGTTCTGTTTGACTGCTGAGTTACTGTTTACTCCTATAAATTTATTTGATGCTTGGGAGGAAAGGTATTAGAAGGGAAGGGAAGAAGTCAGTAAAGAGAATGAGAGTAAGCAGGTAGAATTCAAGGAAGGAGGGATAAGAGAAATGAAAAGACAAAAGAAGAAAAAAATAGGAAATAAAAAAAGGAAAAAAAATTAAAAAAAATAATAAAAAAATTAATATTAAAATTAGAAGAAAAAAATTTTAAAAAAAAATTGTAAAAAAATTTAAAAAAACAACAAGAAAGAAAAATGAAAATGAAAGAAAAACCCAAATCAAAAAAAAAAAAAAAACAGAAAAGAAAAAAAGAAAAAAAACTAATAAATGCAGTCTTAGAGTTTGATTAACTTCTCTTCCAGTAGGTGGCGCTGTGCCTACCAGGCCAAGTTTCTCCTGTCATTACGCGGAAACCAATCACTGTGCAGCAGCTCCTCCCAGACTGGGCGAGTCTCCAATCCTGAGTGCCTAGGGCCTCCTCTTGTGTCTAGTCACTTCTCACTTTTCCTCTAGCCAGGCCCCTCTCACGGGTGCCGCTCACCACAATACTGGCTACACGCCAGGTCTGCTGCTCCTGGGAGCCCTGTTTTCATGAACGACTGTGCACACTCTTCCAGTTTGCCATTCCCTCAGACCCTAAGTTTGTAGAGCTTGGGGCTGAGAATCCTCAGCGAATTTTACTTGCCCTCTGGTAGCCACGCCCCCGGTAGCTGGTGCAATCGGCCTCAGCAGTCAGCCCTGGTGGGAGCAGTAGTTCCACGCTGCGGGTCCCGCGCCACCTCTGATTCCCTTGGGCTGGCTATCACGCTCATGGGAGAGCTGGGAGGGGCCCTTATGGGAGAGCTGGGAGGGGCCCTTAAGGTTTCCCCGATGTGTGGAGAGGGAAGGCTAGGGAATTACACACCTGTATCCGCAGGTTTCAATGAAGTTATCTCCTCTGCCGCAGTCTGATGATGTCAGTTCTCTGCCATGGTGGTGTCTCTTGCAAATGGCGACAGTTCGTTTCCCTTTGCCGGGAGACCAATGCAACGGGTGGGTCCTTATTGTCTCTCCCAAGCTCCGTTACAAACCTGCGGCCACTACCTATGAAGGCTCGGTAGGCATTTACCTCCGTAGGATCAGAAGGGCTGACCAATTGTTTCAGCCCAATGGATTAGTGCTGAGTCACAGCTGTTTGTCTGCGGGAAGCAGGCAAACGGGAGCTTGAATTCAGCTGATCCGGGCTCAGTGTGTGTTCTGAGAGGCCCAGACTGTTCGCCCCAGATCCACGTCAGCTCAGCATTGCCTTGTGATCCTGAGCAAACAGATTTAGGTTATTTATGACTCCCTATGCCCGCACAGCTGAAGAGGTCAGAGACTTGATCTCTCCACACCCGCCGCCATGTTGGAATCCCATAGTATTTACTTTTTAGATTCTTATCTACAAATCAGTCAAAAAATTATAAAAAGTCATCAAAATACAAGAGAGTCTCCTGTAAATTTGATATTTAAATGATTCATTTTTGCATGGAAAATACATTTAAAAGTAATGCAAGTAACTGTGCAAAATAAGAATTTTAAGGTTATATAGCAGAACTTTCATGTTCCAGATGATTAACCCGCCAGTGATAAATGAAGCAAAGCATTTTGCGTTGTTAATTTCATTCATATAGAGGAAAAAACAATTTCAAAAATATAAATGGAAACAGTAATTTGTAAGGAAAATATTCATTTGTTTGGAAATTTTAAAACATACCAAGTTTTTGTAATTCCAATATCACAAATATATATCCTTTTCCTTAAGTGTTATAACTATTTAAAAATTACAGAATATTTTAGCTATTTTTGTATTGATCATTACCTTTTATTTCTCTCCAATTCTGTTTATTTTCTTACATAAACACTTTAAAATGTCTTCATGGTTTTATCAGATATGTTGTTTTCAATACGTAATCCATTTTATTTCTGAAAGCATTTTTTATGTAGCCTTCTAAGTTTCCTTTATTTTCAAGTGGAGTAGAAACTATATATGTGAACCTTGATAAGAATACCCCTAGAAATCATCCTCAGATTACAAACCATTAATAGTTTTTTTCCTTTTTTCTCACTTTAAGTTAGGAACATTTGAGGGAATTTAGATATTATTTTTATATCTTAGTAGCCTTGTTAATAGAACTTTTTTTTCTTTCAGTCAGATCTTGAGAGTCAAATTTTTTAAATTGAAGAATTTTGTGAGTATATGGATGAACTGAAATCATCAATAATGTATTTGGACTATATATATAGGCAAATGTAATAATTTAATTTATTTTGTTTCTTTGTTTTTTTTTCTTTCATTTCTAAGGAAACAGCTATTAATGGCTTACTAATACAATACTGATTTATTATTCTCAGAGTGCACACGTGTGAAAAATGTTTGAGCTACCTCTGATTATATAAAATCTCAAATGTTGAAGTGGGAAGGAACTTAATAATTACTAGGAGCTAGGGGTAAAGTAGAGTAGTGTTTGGAGAGATGTTAATCCAAGGATATAAAGCTTCAGTTGAGAGAAAGTAGTTAGAATAATCCGTTATGCAACATGGCAATTAAGTAAAAATGATACTGTATACTTGAAAAATGTGGAAGAAAAGATGTAAATTGTTGTGAGCAAAAGAATTATTACCTACATGAGGTTAAAACTTTAGGTCATTACACCATATATAACTATATATAGATAAAGCTATATATTTGAACACATTATATTGTACAGAATAAATATGAACAATTTTATCTGCTAAACTGACAAAACTATTAGTAAGAAGATATGATATCTAAATGTGATATTATGCACTAGCTGGTATCCTAGAATAGAAAAAGATCATTAGGTAAAATATATATATATATTAAAAATCTGAATAAAATATGGATTAAACTAAGTCAATAAAAATTTAATGATTGGTAAATTTCTTTGTGAATTAATCTGTTGATGCTTCTCAACTCTATCTTTTCTTCTTTAGCTCCCTTACCTTACAGAGGCAATCTACTACCTTGTAAAATATTATTCTTTGCAGAGCCATAAGCATGTCTTCCCAGAACAACACTTGCATTTTATCATCTTTCTTTTATTTTATTTGTTACTTTGGCTCACATGAAATCTGGCTCTAAAACTCTCTTCAGTTTTCCGGTTGTTGGCCTCTCACCCTCAGCATTAGCTCATAGGGTCAGCTTTCTAATGCCATAATTTTTTTCCCTTTCTCCTTATGTGGAATGTTCTTTATGTTCTCTGAATTTATTTATAATCTCATTCATTTTTCAAAATCAAGTCTAGATTTTTTCTATTTTCAGGAAATATTAATGGAATAAAGTGGATGTTCAAGACTGCAAATCTACCTCCCTGATCAGGTATTGACAAAGATGTTATGGGATGAATTCAGTATGGTTTGGGAAGCACTTGATAAGATAAAGAGCACAAAATTTTAATTTAAACATAAATTATTTTATTATGAACATGTGAATGCATTTCTTAGACATTCTGCTTCAGAAAATACAGAAGACCATATTGAGAAAGAGTCTACACTAAAAGAGCTACACAGAATTGACTGTATTTTGTGACAGATACCAGAAGAATATCTTGGGGTTAAATTTTTGTGGCTATTAGTTTGAGAGAAGATTGAGTTAGAATATAAGTATGTATAGACAAAGACATCTACGTGGGGAACTTCTCATTACATGGAATTAAATATTCTGGCAAGAAGCCCTAGAAATGAGATGAACTCCTCACTAGAATGGCTCTATCTTAGAAACCAAGAGAAAGTGATGGTCAATGCTGAGCAAAACAGAAATGCCAGAGTTGCTCTGGCAGATGGCATAATGTAAAGTAAAGCGAACTGAAGACACTAGACACTTTGCTTGATGCTAAAAGACGTAGTAGGGGATTATGTTACATAGGGAAATGCAGATGACATGCTACTTGAAAAGGCCATTAGATATGTTCTGATAAAAAAATATAATCAAGACCTAAACACTAAAATGTTCAATAGTATATCTATAACTATGGAAGAGGTATTTTGCAATGAAGCAAAGGAATGATGGATATATTCTATATTTGGGGGCAATTGACAAAAATATTCTGTATGTTGATTGCATTTGTGGTTACCAAATAGTATTCATTTGTCAAAATGAATCAAAATATACATTTAAGTCAATGTACATTTCACTGTAGGTATATTATAGTTAATAAGTGAAATGTATTTAAAATAGTAACAAAACATTAAATTATCTGTTACTTGTCACCATTAGATGTTATAAAATATCATTGTCTTAAGATACTTCAGCACTAGTTTTAATCATGTGCATTTGAATCCTTCTAGTTACACATATATGCATATATCTGTATATGATATTGCCATGAAGTGTGTGTGTTGAGTTTTACTATTTCTCCTATCAGAATATAGCCAAGGATTTTGAGGAGAAATAGAAATTAGTTTAACCATAGATTTCTCATATTTTAAATTATGTCAAATAAGACCATTAAAATCCAATATGAACTTCAAGGATTTTCATCCCCTCAGAAGCTTTTTAGTCTACTTGAGGAGGTGAATACAAATGCAGCAGTAATGTGATAATAATTGTGATAGAGGAAATACGTTCACTCCTACAGCTGGTGGGAGACGAAAATGCTTTACACGGATGCAGCTACAGTAATTGGTTTGTTCTGCTCTGAGTTCAATTTAAAATGGCAATTATTTTTTGAATGTGTGATTTAAATCTTTCAAGATATATTACAGTAGAAAGGAAAAGACTTTAGAATTGAAATGTAGACCCACACAACTAGTTATGGAGAAGGAAATTAGTGTCCATGAGATAACATTTAAACTTTATGTTGTGACTTCAATCAAGAATGAATTTGAATTTTTGGAATGTATTATAAGAGCATATGAATATATAAGACTAACCATTTAAAAATGACTTTCAAGCTTATAGTTAAACTGTAATTAAAGGTATTAAATGAGGTCTCATTCAAAATGGCTGTTGTGCCACTCTCCAAATATGAAGTTACTCACTTAAGTCTGTTTCATGTGTTTGCACAATTATATAATATTATATTTCAGGTAAAACTAACTAGATTAAATGATTTCAACTTTATTCCTTTTAATCACAAACATTTATTTACAAATGAATGTGTAGAGATGAATCTTTAGTAATGCCACATATGCAATTTTACTAAATGATAGAATCTGCTAACATTAATTCACAGTGTAGTTTAAAGCAGTAACATTATTCTTGAGATTCAAAACAGTATGATGAATATCTTGGAAACTAATAAATTATAGTGAGACTCTTGATAAAGAAGTTACACTAGAGATATAACATTTTCATGCAATGAAGGAAAATGTCATTTAATAATTCAAAATTTTACTGGAGAATATTAACTTTTATATATAAATGTAAAGAATTGGTACAATGAGATTCTTTAAATTTATTTTACCAGAGAGATATTTACATTATTATAATTTTCTTTCTCTTACAATACACTGCAATTATTAATATTTCTCCTTTTATTTTACTTTTATTTTACTGTCTCATATACTAATGCAAATAGACTGGTTTATGACTATCTTATTTCTTTTTTAATATTTATTTTTTAGAAGTGGTTGGACACAATACCTTTATTTTGTTTTATTTATTTTTATGTTGTGCTGAGGATCGAACCCAGGGCCTCCCACGTGCTAGACGAGTACTCTACCACTGAGCCACAATTCCAGCCCCAATGACTATCTTATTTCTACCAATATTATTTATAAGTTGTTATATTGACAGGAACTGAAAAGAATGTACCTACTACTCTTTATATTTATTTTTCATTTTCATTTTCATATCCAGTCTTCCCTATTCAAAATGATTTAAACTCCCATTTTTACCCAAATACAATATGAAATATGTCAAGAGCTTTGTAATGTTTTGAACAACCAATAAAAAAAATCAGAAAAAAAATGATTTAAACTACCATAATGTATAATCCTGTTTGTAAAAATAAGAAGAAATGGGAGGATAGAATATCTATAAAGGCAAATAAACCAACTTAGTGTGGTAAAGAGTTCTTCTAGCAAGGAATATCCCAAAGACAAATAAGGCTTTTTAGCATTTAACATTTAATTATGTCCAAAAGCAGTACAGTTCAGGGGCAATAGTTGTTATAATAATAGATTCTATTTAATTACTTCATTATTTTAGGCACTGTGAAACATATTTTATATTCATTTAAAATTCTACTTCTCTTGATCAAAAGAAAATATATATATCTGGTTATTATTACCCTCAGGAAATAGATGATAACAGTGCAAACCTGAAGATAAAATTGTGAAGTGTGGTTTTTTTTTAAAGAGAGAGAATTTTTTAATATTTATTTTTTAGTTTTCGGGGGACACAACATCTTTGTTTGTATGTGGTGCTGAGGATCAACCCTGGCCGCACGCATGGCAGGCGAGCACGCTACCGCTTGAGCCACATCCCCAGCCCTGAAGTGTGTTTTTATATACAAATACACACACCTACACATTAACTCAACCTTTCAAAAATTTTGATTTTTAATTTTATATGTAAGGTTCAACTCTATATTATATTCAACATAACAAGAATCACCCAATATCTATCTAGGTATAATCTCATGGATGCTTTGACACAATCAAATCTTAAAACATTTACATATAAATTTCAAAAGAAGCCTATCTGTTTTAGCTTTCTGCAGCTGCCATAACAGAATACCACAGACTTAAACATATTGACCGGCATGGTTTCTTCTGATTCCTTGGCTTGACGATGGTCACCTCATTTGATCTTTCTTCCTTGTGTGTACCTTATCTGGGTCCAAATTTCCTCTTCTCGTAAGAACATTAGTCATATTGGCTTAATGACCTCATTCAACCTTAATTATTTTTTAAAAAAGACTATTCACATAACTTTTGGATCCTGCATGGCTGCAAGAACCTCCGGATCACTAAGAATTTCATTGAGCCCAGGCATTCCTGCCATTCCAGTCATGCCCCCTCCCATTCCAGGCATTCCTCCAGGAAAATTACCAGGCATTCCTCCAGGAAAGCCACCTGGAAAAGAGCCAAACTGAGCTCCTGCTTGTTGTCTGGCTTCTTCCTCCCTCTGGGCTCTCTCATGTTCTTCTTAACTTTTTCTATTCTTTCTTTGATCTCTCGCTCTTCATGTTTTCGCTCATATTTTCTCCGATGTTCAGCAATTTTCTGGGCCCGTGGTTGAACTTCTTTCAGCAGTTCACTAGCATCATCATCATAATCCAGTTTGCAGGCAAGAGCAAGATCATGGGCTGCTTCTTCCCAGTGGCCCAAAAGTCTGTGGGCTTTCCCTCGCCACTTGTAAGGCTGAGCTGAATCAGGATTTATTTCAATGGCTCGTCACAGTCTCGAATGGCAGCATTTGGCTTCTGTAATTTGATGAAGACACTGGCTCTCTTGGCATACAGAATGGCCAAGCGAGGATTTAGCTTGATAGCATCTGTGAACAAGTCAATGGCTTTCTGTAGTTCACCATCATTCAGGGCTTCAACGGCAGCCCCTTTCTTTTCATTTGCTTGATCCATCATCTCCTCGGTTATCTCCGCATTTTCATCTCCCATTTCTTGAGGAGCATCAGTGTCTGGTTCAATTACACTTCATTATCAATTTCTATATCACTTTCCTCACTTGATGGCTCATCTCTCTTAATGTTTTCTTCCGACTTCTTGCTATCTGTTTTTTCTTCCTTGGTATTTTCTTCTGATATAGTTTTATGAGTAGCAGTCGTATTTTGAGATGCTGAACTTTAGGACTTAAACATATAAATTTAGGAGTGACATAGCATAATCTTACATAATTATCTCAAGTTATTCTCATATGATTAACTCTCTTTGTATGTATCTAAATATTAATTGGAACATCACAAATTAATTAAAATTAATCAATCATCACTAATTAATAAAATTAGTACTCAAGCAGAAAAATATTTTCATTTACAATGTCTCCTTTTCAAGTATATTTATAGCTTATTAAAAATATAAGAATATATCTTGAATAAGATTTAGAAGGAAAAACTACTAGTACTAATACATATTCATATTTTTTATTTGTATTATTTTAGCTTATTTTTTCAATAGTGCAATTATGTACAATTAGAGTTTAGTTGGAAAAGATTTCAATTTCTCTGAAAATATTTTCAGATTACAGTTGAGCATTTGTATCTGCAGATTTAATGGATTACTGGTCTAAAGTCTTTGAACAAATTGTATTTGTGCCAAATTGCCTTTTGTTGTTGTTGTTGTTGTTGTTGTTACTATTCCCTAAAGAATGTACTGTAAATACTGCTTATGTAGTACTTTCATTTTATTAGGTATTATATAAAATCTAGAGATGATTTAAAATACACGAGGGCATGTGCATAAGTTATCTAAAATATTATTTCATTTTATATAAGGGACTTGAGTATCTGAGGACTCTGACATCCATGGGGATTCTGGAACCAAAGTGTGCCAAGACAGGATGATGCCTTAGCAGTTAGCTATTAAGCATAGTTCAAACACCATCAGAATCATCAGCACCTACAAAGTTTTAGAAATACAAAATCTAATGCTCTACCCCAGTGTTACAAAATTGTGATATATATTTTAATAATATCTTGAGATGATTCTTATGCAAAGGTTTTTAAAAAACTGTATAGCAGCACAATTCACAATAGCTAAATTGTGGAACCAACCTAAATGTCCTTCAGTAGATGAATGGATTAAAAATGTGGCATATATACACAATGGAATATTACTCAGCAATAAAAGAGAATAAAATCCTGGCATTTGAAGGTAAATGGATGCAGTTGGAGAAGATAATGCTAAGTGAAGTTAGCCAATCCCCCCCAAAATAAATGGCAAATGTTTTCTCTTACATAAGGTGACTGACTCATAGTTGGGTAGGGAAAGGGAGCATGGGAGGAATTGACGAACTCTAGATAGGGAAGAGGGGTGGGAGGAGATGTTAGCAGGGGGTTAGCAATGATGGAGGAATGTGATGGACATCATTATCCAAAGTACATGTATGAAGACATGAATTAGTGTGAACATACTTTATATACAGAGATATGAAAAATTGTTCTATATGTGTAATAAGAATTGTGATGCATTCTGCTGTTGTGTATTTAAAAAACAAATAAAATCAATGAAACACACACACACACACACACACACACACACACACAAAGGATGTGTAAAGCCAGGCATGGTAGTGCACACCTGTTATCTCAGCAACTCAGCAGGCTAAAGCAGGAGGACATTATCTTCAAAGCCAGGCTCATCAATTTAGAAAAGGCCCTAAGCAACTTTGAGACAATCTGTCTCTGAATAAAATATAATAAGGCTGGGAATGTGGCTCAGTGATTAAGCACCCTTGGGTTCAGTCCCCAGTACCAAACAAAGAAAAAAGAAAAAGCAATGTAAAGAAGGAATGAATAGGAATATAAGTGGAAACAATTCCAGAACCATGACAGCATGGTACAAAAGATTAATTTACTGTTGTGAATTATTTTGTTAGTGCAACCTACGTTGCATATACACATAGTATATCAAATGATTTTTAAAACAATATAGAAAATTTGCTATGTATGCTGTGAATAAATATACTACAATGGTAAGAAGTTTATATGTGTTATTTTAGGAGCAATTTGAAAAAGAATGCCTTGAAATATGAGTAACAAATATTAGTTTTATAGGAAGTAAAAAGCCCTCTTGTTTATGCATGTCTCAATATTATATTCTTCTTACATATTCACAATGTACATAAATGTATTAAGTCACACAATTTGAAAATTTCAGCAATAAAATATTGTGGGTAACTCATGTGACTTATCTGTTTTCCAAAACCCATTTCAACTCAGATACTTTATTATCTAAAGTGTCCATCATCAATAAGTGAGAGGATCAACTGTACACACTTTCAAGTTCAAATTCCAGCTGTTACTTTGTTGATAATTTTTGGTAAATATTTAGCACAGTCAAGTCCTAATTATTTAACAATTAAAACATTAATGACCTATGTCCAGGTTAGAAGATATTCAAGGATGGCCTGACTTCAGAATGAAAGACATGCTATGTATTTATAAATATCTCAGTATATATATACAAAATTTTATTTTATGTACACAGTTGTTACACACACACACAAACACACACACACGCACACACACATATATATGTGTGTGCATGTGCATATATATATATGTATAAAATTATATGTAACAGTAATTTATACACAGGATTCTTTAAGATTTGATGATTTCAAAGCTCTTTCAACATTTTATTTTACATGTTTCACTAAAATACTAACTTCACATACATTTACTGACGTCATCAATTTACTCTTATTTTAAGAAAATATGCTTAAGTTTTATCGGTATTATTTTGTTATTTTTTTGCTCTCATTCTATAACCCTCTTGTCAGAATCATCTTAAAAGATAAGTTTTCAAAACTTGTATTTGATCTTATTAAAAAAGAGAAGAGGAAAATGACTGGAAACCCAAGATATTTTGAAAAATGGATTTCTAATTTTACATAAACGGGCAATGTTATAATTTTTTCATGTTGACAGAAAAGGTGACTATGCTTCAGCGCTAAATGTGTACAGCCTAGTTATTCTTTAACATGGTTCTTAAAGAGCATAAAAAGTCAGTATCCAAAAAGAAACTGAATATTAAATTAAGTATGAATTATAATATCTACATAAAGTCAGATCAAGAGACCCTCAAACCATCCTCTTTCAAATCATCCTTAACAGTTGTCAAGCAACAAAATAAAACTTTAAGAACTGACAAAAAAATAACTAAAGATATTTTTTAAAGAATAAGAGTCAAAAATAGAGATTGTTGTGAATTTCATATATTCCAAGTCAAATAGTTATTTTGGCAAAATATAGAATACCTTCCTATATGTTTCATATTGTATATATATTTTTTCTTTTTTGGAAGATGGGGATAATTATACATATCATTTTAAATATCTTTTATTTATTATGTATTTAAGATTTTTATGCAAATTTAGAATTGCTGCTAAATTTAAATGTATTTCAGTATCTGTTAATTATAAAATAAACATGAATTTATTATTTTAATTTATTGATATGGTAGATTACTTACATAGGTATCTGACAATGAACCTACTTCTTTGCTCCCAATGTATAATATGTTCAATGTGTTAAGAATATCAACATGGTACTGAATTTAATTTCTAGTACTTGGTTTATTTTAACATTACTGTATTCAATTAGAAATCTGTATTTTTTTATTGCTCATTATGTTTTGATTATTACACAAAGAAAAACCAATAGTATTGTTTTACAATTTTATCATTTTTATGTTCATAATGTATTCTAAATATATTTTGACAACTTTTCTCATTTTTGTTTTCTATCTTCACAATAAATTTAAATCAACTAAATGTACTCTGCCCTTAACTTTATAAAATTTGGCAGAAAACTTTCACTTTTAAATTTTATACTTCTTGATTTAGAACAATATTTTGTTAAAAATTAAATATGTTCTAGATTTTTCATTTTTTTGGCATGGATTAGCACAGTTTATTGAGTCTTCATATTTAATTTACAATTTAATCTTTATAGTCCTTGGATTTTATAAGACTCTTTTATTGCTATTATTTTATTCACCTCAGTAAATTTATGATAATAATTTATATATCTTGTTGTATTGGATGTTTCTAATTTTTTTTCCTTTCTGCTAATTTTGCTGTTTTTTTAAAATAAATTTATATCTTCTTTCATTGACAACTATAATTAAATGTGTTTCTCTACAATTACATATATCTTATATAATTGTAATATGCAAGTATATATACCATTGTCAATTATATAATGTGATACACATAAACAAAAATTACATATTTTTAAATTATATATAAAATTAAAATAGACATAAGTAGATGTGTATATGCATGTGTGTGTGCACATATGGGAAAGTCATTCTACCTCCACTACTTACACAACTCTTTCTGCAAATAGACATTTAGGACTATTAATTTTTTTCTTTTCTAGTTTAATAATTCTTACTTAAATTTATATTGAAATTACCCAGTCATATTAATTAAGTGTATAATTAAATACTTTTCTAATCTAACTGCATTGGTCTTTGTCTACTATCTTCAATAATTTGTTCAAGAGTAGGTCATGCTTCCAATATAAATAATCCCAAAATCTTAATGCATTACATTTAAAAGGCATCTTTTATTCCATTTTTAAGTATTTTATTCCATATTTTGCTCTATATAATCTATTTTGGGTTGATAGTAGAACTTTTTGCATTGCAGTCACTCATTAAGCAAGACTAATGAAAGAGCCACTCTCTTGAATAACTGTGCTAAAACACAAAGAGATGATACTGACAATTAAATAACCAACTTTGCAAATAATGTACAACTATTAAATGCAAAGACAAGAAGTACAGTACTGCTGTGATCCTGGAAGAGGATGATAATTGGATATGAATGACAATTACATTCCATATTAAAGTAACTATGAGATGATATCTACAACCATGTTTTATACCTCGTGAAAGAAGAAATGTTTATTGTACTTCATTATAAAATATGAAATGGTTTTAAATTGATATATTCACTTTTAAGTTCACATAGACTACATGCATATACAAATTTAAAAATCTACATTTCTATACATATGCAACTTACTTATGCTAAAATGGAGAATCATCCTAAGCCTATTTTAATTATTATTATTATTTTAATTTGAGACTTTTTTACTTTATTAAAAGCAATAATGATATTTTATGAAAAGGTTTCCGGTGAATTTTCATCTTTCATCCAAAAATTGTTTTCTTTTAAAAAATGTGTTAATGTTTCCATTGTGAAATAATATTGTTCATTAGGAACATTTCCCATCTTTCATATTAAGAGGAATGACAGTCCTGCTGACTTTTTACCACCTCCTAATGGGTGTCCCCTGTCTTTCAGCTTTTCACATCATTTTTCTTACTTTACTTCAAGCCCTAACCAACAGTCCTTTCCAGGACCATAAGGTTTTCATTAATAGTGTCTTCATGGTCCTTCCAGTTCTTACCTCACTTCCTGATCCTGAAGTCACTTCCATGATTTGAATTTTTCTTAGAGCATCTCCCACAACCAGGTACCAAATTAATCAATATGACAAATTTCCCCCAAACTTAATAGAGTAAAAAATCCTTTATTGTATTTATGTAATCTGTCTGTCAAAAACTTGAAAGGGCAGAGTAGGGACAACTTGTTACTAATTCACAATATGGGCAACTTTTGCTCACACATTTGAAGGCTGGAGGCTGAAATTAAGGGTGTTCCTCAGTAATTGGAACAGAGATATCACCCCCAGATATTTTAACTACTTTCACACTTTTGGATTTTAACACTTAAATATTGTATTCATTTAAATGTACCCTGGGATTGGGGTTGTGGCTCAGTGGTAGAGCGCTTGCCTATCATGCCACGGGTCCTGG
Organism: Spermophilus citellus; assembly: GCF_964194105.1. Classification (NCBI taxonomy): domain Eukaryota; kingdom Metazoa; phylum Chordata; class Mammalia; order Rodentia; family Sciuridae; genus Spermophilus; species Spermophilus citellus. Next base: position 110,448,924 of record NC_138186.1, on the reverse strand, counting down.
GTTCAATCCTTAACACCACATAAAAAGAAAATAAAACAAAATAAAGGTATTTTAAAAAGTACCCTGGAACACTGTGAAAAAAAAGGAATCTAATTTTATTTGTTGTTGTGTCTTGCCATCTCAACACTACTTTCTAGAATGGCAACTTTTCACTATTCATTTGAAAATTAATTATCATTTATTGTCTGTCAGAACAGCACTGGTCACTTTCTGTATCTGTTAGTGTTTTATTGGTTTTGATGTCTAGTGATGAGTCAATATAATGTTGTTTTAACCACAGAAACTTTAATATCAATCTTCCCCAATTTCATTGAGTCTCTTTTAATGAATTCCTTCATTATCCATCAAATTTTTTCCAATTAAGCATTCTAATCTACTGATATAGCTCTGGCAAAAAATCTAATTAAATTTTTATTGAAACAATATTTAATTTATAAAAAAATAGAATGTCATCTTCACAACATTAAGTTTCTCTATTCAGAAATATAAGATGTTTTTGCAACATTCAAGTTTCTTTTTGAGTCTTCTAAGATCATTTTATTGTGGGCGTTTTATAAATTTTCCCCATTTTTCACTAACTTTGCACTTAAAGGTTTTCTTTCTTTTCTCTTTTGTTATTTCTAAACAAATTGTCATTATTCTTAAAGAAGTTACTGTGCTTAACATAACAATTTTATAACTTATTTTTACTTTTCTTAATTTGGGTAGTGGTTTTCTCCCTTACTCTTTTGTTTTACCCACATGTAGTTATATCTTCTAACCTTTTCATTTCAAATTATTATACTCCTAATATGAGTGTCTCTCTGTGTGTAACAGTGAGTGTAAAAAATGACCACTATGTCCAAATAACATTCAGTAATTATGAAGCTAAAGAGCATCCTTGTCTTAGTTCTAACTTTATCATTTACTGATTAATTGAAATGGTGGTTTTATACCAAAATTTACATATTTCATTATATGTAGTACATAATAAATATATATTATTTATAATATTTATATATATATTCAAATATTTATTACCTATATTTATACATGTACATTAAAGATGTAAATATCTTTTTCTGCATCTATCGAGATGATCATATGGTTCTTATCTTTAAGTCTATTGATGTGGTGAATAACATTTATTGATTTTTGTATATTGTACCAGCCTTGCATCCCAGGGATGAATCCTACTTGATCATGATGCATGATCTTTTTGATATGTTTCTGTATCTGATTTTCCAGAATTTTATTGAGGATTTTTGCATCTATGTTCATTAGAGATATTGGTCTGTAGTTTTCTTTCTTTGAAGTGTCTTTATCTGGTTTAGGAATCAGGGTGATGTTGGCCTCGTAGAATGAATTTGGAAGTTCTCCCTCTTTTTCTATTTCCTGAAATAGCTTGAAAAGTATTGGTATTAGTTCTTCTCTAAAGGTTTTGTAAAACTCTGCTGTAAACCCATACGGTCCTGGGCTTTTCTTAGTTGGTAGTCTTTTGATGGCTTCTTCTATTTCCTCAATTGATATTGGTCTGTTTAAGTTGTGAATATCCTCCTGACTCAATCTGGGCAGATCATATGACTTAAGAAATTTATCAATGCCTTCACTGTCTTCTATTTTATTGGAGTATAAGAATTCAAAATAATTTCTAATTATCTTCTGTATTTCTGTAGTGTCTGTTGTGATATTGCCTTTTTCATCCCATATGCTAGTAATTTGAGTTCTCTCTCCTCTTCATTAGAATGGCTAAGGGTCTATTGATCTTATTTATTTTTTCAAAGAACCAACTTTTAGTTTTGTCAATTTTTTCAATTGTTTCTTTTGTTTCAATTTCATTGCATCCCTTTATGTCCAAAACACTAGAAAAATGAGGGATAACAGGAACATACCTCAATATTGTAAAAGCTATCTATGCTAAGCCTCAGGCTAGCACCATTCTGAACAGAGAAAAATTGAAGGCATTCCCTCTAAAATCTGGAACAAGACAGGGATGCCCTCTCTCACCACTTCTGTTCAACATAGTTCTGGAAACACTGACCCGAGCAATTAGACAGATGAAAAAAATTAAAGGTATAAGATAGGAAAAGAAGAACTTACATTATCACTATTTGCGGATGAAGACCCAAAAGGTTCTACCAAGAAACTTCTAGAGCTAAAAAATGAATTCAGCAAAGTGGCAGGATATAAAATCAACACGCATAAATCAAAGGCATTCCTGTATATCAGTGACAAATCCTCTGAAATGGTAATGAGAACAACCACCTCATTCACAATATCCTCAATAAAATAAAATAAAATAAAATACTTGGGAATCAACCTAACAAAAGAGGTGAAAACTATACAATGAAAACTACAGAACCCTAAAGAGAGAAATAGAAGAAGACCTTAGAAGGTGGAAAGATATATCTTGTTCATGCATAGGCAGAACTAATATCATTAAAATGGCCATATTACCAAAATTACTCTATAGGTTTAATGCAATGCCAATCAAAATCCCAATGACATTCCTTGAAGAAATAGAAAAGGCAATCATGATATTCATCTGGAAAAATAAAAGACCCAGAATAGCAAAAGCATTTCTAAACAGGAAAAGTGAAACTGGTGGTATAGCGATACCAGACTTCAAACTATACTACAGAATAATAGTAACAAAAACAGCATGGTACTGGTACCAAAACAGGCAGATAGACCAATGGTACAGAATAGAGGACACAGAGACCAATCCACAAAATTACAACTACCTTATATTAGACAAAGGTGCCAAAAGCATGCAATGGAGAAAGGATAGCATCTTCAACAAATGGTGCTGGGAGAACTGGAAATCCATATGCAACAAAATGAATCTGAATTCCTTTCTCTCACCATGCACAAAAGTTAACTCAAAATGGATCAAGGAGCTTGATATCAAAACAGAGACTCTGCGTCTGACAGAAGAAAAAGTTGGCTCCAATCTACATACTGTGGGGTCGGGCTAAAATTCCTTAATAGGACACCCATAGCACAAGAGTTAATAACAAGAATCAACAAATGGGATTACTGAAACTAAAAAGTTTTTTCTCAGCAGGAGAAACAATAAGAGAGGTAAATAGGGAGCCTACATCCTGGGAACAAATTTTTACTCCTCACACTTCAGATAGAACCCTAATATACAGAGTATACAAAGAACTCAAAAAATTAAACAATAAGAAAACAAATAACCCAATAAATAAATGGGCCAAGGACGCGAACAGACACTTCTCAGAGGAGGACATACAATCAATCAACAAGTACATGAAAAAATGCTCACCATCTCTAGCAGTCAGAGAAATACAAATCAAAACCACCCTAAGATACCATCTCACTCCAATAAGATTGGCAGCCACTATGAAGTCAAACAACAATAAGTGCTGGCGAGGATGTGGAGAAAAGGGTACACTTGTACATTGCTGGTGGGACTGCAAATTGGTGAGGCCAATTTGGATAGCAGTATGGAGATTCCTGGGAAAGCTGGGAATGGAACCACCATTTGACCCAGCTATTCCCCTTCTCAGACTATTCCCTAAAGACCTTAAAAGAGCGTACTATAGGGATACTGCCACATCGATGTTCATAGCAGCACAATTCACAATAGCTAGACTGTGGAACCAACTTAGATGCCCTTCAATAGATGGATGGATTAAAAAAATGTGGAATTTATACACAATGGAGTATTACTCAACACTAAAAAATGACAAAATCATTGCATTTGCAGGGAAATGGATGGCATTAGAGCAGATACTAAGTGAAACTAGCCAATCCCTAAAAAACAAATACCAAATGTCTTCTTTGATATAAGGAGAGCAACTAAGAACAGAGCAAGGAGGAAGAGCGTGAGAAGAAGATTAACATTAATCAGGGACAAGAGGTGGGAGGGAAAAGGAGAGAGAAGGGAAATTGCATGGAAATGGAAGGAGACCCTTATTGTTATACAAAATTACATATAAGAGGAAGTGAGGGGAAAGGGAAAAAAACAAGGGAGAGAAATGAATTACAGTAGATGAGGTAGAGAGAGAAGATGAGAGGGGAGGGGAAGAGAGAGGGGATAGTAGAGGGTAGGAAAGGCAACAGAATACAACAGACACTACTATGGCAGTATGTAAAAACGTGGATGTGTAACTGATGTGATTCTGCAATCTGTATATGGGGTAAAAATGGGAGTTCATAACCCACTTGAATCAAATGTATGAAATATGACATGTCAAGAGCTATGTAATGTTTTGAACAACTAACAATAAAAAGAAAAAAGAAAAAAATGTAAATATCTATTATTATTTCATTAAGACTTTTGAGTAGAAAAAAATGTTGAAAAATGCTTTTTCCATATCTATGGATATATGACTATTAAGCTTCATTAATATTATGTATTATATTAGTTGATTTCAAAATATTAAACTACCTTTGCATTCTTATAATAAACCCACTTGGTCAGAATGTATAGAGATTATACCAATATGAAATTTAGATAAAATTAAATTATAGAATACGCACCATACAACTGTAAAGTTAATAGCAAGTGTAGATACGAAAGTGGACTAATTTTGTTAAAAAGCAAATGGAAAGTTGTATAGAGATATTTCCATTTCATGTGGCAAAAATTCATTAGGCTATGGAATCAGAGAAGGCTCAGATCAACTGGCTAATTTTAAAAAGCACTATCTTGAAATTATCATTTGGGAAATTAAAAGATAAAACCTAACTTAACAAATTGGTGAACCAGCCCTATATGATGTTGTCCAAATATGAAGAAACCAAAGTTTTAGATGACCATCAACATGGAATAATAACATGAATAACATGAATAAACTGTAGGTAGCTTACTCCTGCAAACATACTATGTTTCCTCACTTAAACTCACTTAAACTGACTTTTGTGTCTGGTAAGATATTACACTGATGTTTTCCTTTCAGGAAGTATCTGTAAGTTAGACACCAGGGGTAGGAATTAACAGCTTTGTGTGACTGTTGGCCCCCAATTTGGGAAGATTTGATTAGAATTGGCTAGTCTGATTTATCATCTGTCAGTAAATCTCATGATATTCCTTACCAATTTGTAAGAATTGTAAAATGACTTGATCATTGTCACTTGTTATTGAGGATTGCATATAAATTGGTCAAGATATTTATTAGCAAATTCTCATTGCCACTGATCGTATCATGTGAAGTTTAATCAGAACAGTTGCTTAATAATTCATAACTATGAGCTTCACTTCAAATCTCCATGTTGATATTCAATTGTTTGTTGCACATATTTTTAAACACAGATCAATATAGGCAGAGCAAACTTTTATTTGCCTCGTTTCCTAGATACAGGATGTGGGGGAGAGGGGGCAGTGGAATCAATGAGAACAAAATCTCAGTATAATAATACTTGGGAGAACAGTGTTTAAACTTTGTATTATTTGCTTCATACAAGAAGTAGATTAACTGAATTCAAATACATGTCCTTCAAGGATAATGACAAATTAGTATTTAAAAAAATAGAATCTATTAATATATTCCAAAGCTAGACACAGTGGCACACACCTGTAATCTCAGCAATTGGGATTCCGAGGAAGGTGATCACAAATTTGAGGGTAATTTAGAGAAAATCTGACTCAAAATAAAACAAAATTAAAAAAAAAAACTAAAGTCTGGGATTGGAGACTGGATTTGTACCTCGGCGGTAGAATGCACTGGGTTTGATTCTCAGCACTGCATATGAATAAGTAAATAAAATAAAGATCCATCAATAATTTAAAAAAAAGACTGGGGTTGTATTCCAGTGGTAGAAAACCTCTGGATTTCTTCATATCTCTCTCTCTCTCTCTCTCTCTCTCTATATATATATATATATATATATATATATATATGTGTGTGTGTGTGTGTGTGTGTGTGTGTGTGTGTGTGTGTAAGCCAGGAATATGCACTATTTAAAAAAATACCTTAAAAAAAAAAAAGGAGCTGTAAGGTGGCCAAGTTTCTTTCTCTGTTCTAAACAAAATTCAGAGTACCTTGAGTGCTTTGCCACCCAGGAAGGTTCAGCTTCTTCCAGGAAGGCTTGAATCAAGCTGGAGCCGAGAACATTCCCAGGCCTAATAGAGATATCTAGGTTCTCAAAACTCTGAGAGAAACTGGCCCCAGCATTGAGTCAAATTCCTTTTAAACCCTCACATAAACCATACGTTGCTCCACTGGCTGAGGACATGCTGGCTGAAATGTCTTTTTCTGGCTGGCTCTCATGTCCATATTGCAGCTAACTCTGCGATTATGTATTCCTCTCATAACTACTTTAGGCTGATCACCCTGGCCTTTGGTGCTGCTTCTTTGGAATCCCAAACAGCCATTTATTGGGACAGTTTGGGGCAATCCTACCAGAAAATTTGGCTGGGATGAAACAAGAGACTTACCCTCAGCTTACTTTTACTGAAAATAGAGTTAACAACTTTTCCCAAGATTCTAAAACAGAAGTAGCTGAGAACAAATGCAAAACCATGGTAAATATAAAGAATAAATATTGTTGTGAATCTGCAGCAAGAAGAATAAGATAAAACAGAGGATATATAAGCAAAATCATGCATATTGTTTGACAAAGGTATCCATTAAAAAACAAAATGAGGGCTGGGATTGTGGCTCAGTGGTAGAGTGCTTGCCTAGCATACGTGAGGCACTGGGTTCCAACCTCAGCACCACATTAAAAAATAAATAAAATAAAGATATTGTGTCGAACTATAACAAAAAAAATATTTTTTAAAAATGAACTTAGTGAAACTCTCTCCATTGTGTACATCCACAAGGAAGTAATTTTAAAAATAACTCTAGGTAAATGGCAGAAATATCAGTAGAGTAGAGGGAAGGGAGCAAGGGGAAGGGGATGGGCTGGGAAGAGGAAGCACTGGGGATTGAATTAGAAGAACATACATTCCATGCTTTTACAATTATGTCAAGATGGATCCTACTGTCATGTGTAACTATAAAGAACAATAAAAATGAAATAAACAAAAGTAAGATCTCCCTAGACATACAGTCAAATGGGGGAAAAAAAGAAACAAATTTAAAAATGAAACATATCATGAGCTACCAGTGAACTTAAAAGGCTACAGTGCAGATCCTTAACATCGGGTTACTCTGAAATCTAAAAAAGGAAGACTGAAAGACACATAAATGCCAATAAAAATAACACAGTTTCTTGATCTATACTAAACAAGGCAATTCTCTGTTTTACCTGTGGCATTGTAAGAAAATGCAGAAAGTGTCAAAATTTTATGAGCACTGTTATATAAACTGATTTAAAAAGACTGGAAAAGTAAATGATAGAAGGAAATGACATAAACAAAATTGTTATTTTCTATTCAGTGTATAATAATTAATCACTAACTATTCTAGGCAGTGATCTAGGGTATAGGGAAGGTAAAGCACAGATAGGAGCTTCATCATTTAAACCCAGTTTTGAGATGTGACTCCTATGTTGATCATAGAACACTGTGAAGAAATTAGTTTCTTTCAGATCAACATCTGCATCTACTAATAACAAATCCTTTCTGTTCTCACTATTAGCATCAAACATGGCCCCAGTAATTCCAGAGGAAGGGACTGTGGACATTACCTCAGACATATTTAGAAAATTTTCTGTGTAAAAGTTTTGGAAGAAAATGAAAAAGGTCATGTTAAAGTAGTCTCAAAAATTATTTTGGCCTATTTGAGAACATAATGAAGCATTAACATTTATACATTCCAAAGGAGAGACTAGGATCAATCACTAAAATAATGCAGAGAACTGCTGATCCCAACTCACTACATATCAAAAATAGAAAAATCAGATTGACATGTTAGGTGGGGTATGCAAATTTAGGAGACACAAAAAATGTAAAAAAAAAAATAAAGAAAGAAGAGGGAGTAGAAACTGGGTTTGCAGAAGAATACAGAATCTAAATTCTTGAAGGCACTGCCCCCTGGGACAGTGGAGTGGGGACAAGTAGGTATTAGCATATTTTGGCTTTTCAACACAACTATAGTGACCTTAGAATAAATATTCACACAGTTTTGTGCTGTTTGTAGTGTTTGAGTTTGGTTATGATAAACCCAATTAAGGATACAATGTCAGGTTCTTATTTGTTTTCTGGATATGCTAAATGTTTCTATGGTTTTGCCAGTTATCAACTTAATCATGTCTCAGTTCCAAAATCACTGTTTTTCAACTTTGTCGTACTCAAAATAAACTATGGCACCCTCCCCCCCCCCCAAACCCTTTGAGTCAGTTTTTATAATATTCCAGTGCATAGAGCCAACATGTCTACCTAGCACTCCCACTAGACAGTTATCTATTCACCACCTAAAGCAAGTTGCTCTTCAGTTAACTTTTGGCCATTCAATATGCTAAAGCAATAACTTCTCCAAGGACGGTTGAGTCTCAGCTTCAGGAGAGTTTAGTCACTCCCACATCTTTTTCTTCCTTGTGTATCCTAGCTCAGCCAGAGGAGTAGTGACTGTATTCTTGTCTGCTATTCTTGCTTCTTATAGATGTATTTTTATCCTTCTTAGTAGTTATTTATTTTTAATGTTTAACACATTTATATTGCACAGTCCCTGTTCAAATTACTGGTGTAATTTTGCATCATGACAGAACCTTGACTGATGTATTTAGGGATGCAAATATGTATCAGTAAGGAAGTGTGTTTGTCAGTTGTTTGAGATCAACAGTTGTTTAGTTGTTGCTCTTTTCTCCAATTATTTTCCCACATTCAATCCTGTAAATCAATCCCTGTTCTTCACCTTAGGGGATAGATGTACTAGGGCATGAAGTCGAAGATAAAAATGTGGCTCAGCGGTAGCGCGCTCGCCTGGCATGCGTGCGGCCCGGGTTGGATCCTCAGCACCACATACAAACAAAGATGTTGTGTCCGCTGATAAATAAAAAAAATAAAATATTAAAATTCTCTCTCTCTCCCTCTCTCTCTAAAAAAAAAAAAAACTGGATTTGCTGTCCAAAACTGCTTAATCCATAGGAGACTGAAGAGGATTTATAATATAGATTAAACACAGAGATAGAAAATAACAAAGGACAAAAAGAAAGAAATAACACAAGGACAGAAATATTTCTTCCTTCCCTACCAGTGACTAGAATCTTTTATTTAAATTAAAAGTACCCAGGGAAAAAGATAAGAGGAAAAATGGAGAAATGTGAGTAGCTGTGCACAAGACCTTGTCTGTTTAAAAATATTGGTGTTTCCACTATAGACAAAGGAAACCTCGGCTGATTGGAAAACTCTTGAGTTCAATGCTATTTCCCTCAGATATTACTTTTCTGAATGTGTACATATAGAATATAAGGCCAGCTGACAAGTGTCCTTTTACAGACTTGAATTGTCTGCCTGGACACTTCCTTTATGAACTTCAGTGACCAAATCTAGGTTGTAGTGATTAAATTGAATGAAAATTTTTCCTTAACAGGGTATGTTAATTAATCATAAGATTCTATTATTATTTCTTCACATTCTTTTTAAGTTTTTGGTTTATTGTTAATCAGTTTTTCTACATATAAAACGTGAATAAGCTCTGTGATCCATCTCTATTGTTTATTTTGAAAAACTGATATCTTCCAATCCTTTCTTTCTCCGCTCTTCATTTCCTGTCATTTTGTGGAGTCTTTCTCTAGCTGATTCAGTTTGTACTATCAATTTTTAGAAACCTTGCACCTATAATCAGATGTTTCCTGGTTCCTGATGCTGGTTTCAGCCTGAATCAGAGTGAGTAGTAAGTACTTTTTCTAATAACCAATGACAAAAATAAATGTAATGATTAAGTTTATATTTCTAGAGGAAAGTGTTCAATTTTATCTCTATTGGGTTATATATATTTCTATTACTTCAAATGATAATAATCTGCATTATAAATATTGTCTGACATTACAACTTGTATCACCTGCAAAGACCTAAAATAGACTAGTCATTAAAGAGAGAATCAGAGGTACACATCTGACGTCCTGATGAATACTAAGTTGTACATTTTAATCAATGTTTCTATATTTTCAAATGATCCCAAGTATCTATCACATAATGTCCAGTAAATGACACTCTATAGTCTCTTTTGTCTGTTTCTCAATCTTTAGTACATATTTCCTGACACATTTTGGCAATTTAAATTAGTTTCAATAATGGATTATAAGAAACAAAATTTCAGGAATAAAATCTTAAAATTAATTACAATAAATGACTTAGATTTTTAAGATTAAAAAATTTCCAAAGGGATTCTACCAATATATTTTCTGTCATTATTGCTTTAAACAGTTTTTAACAAAACCCGGTATAATTAAATATTACATTTTTACAATATCTTCAAATTCCATTAATTAGGTAGGTAAATAAATGCTTTTAGTTGTTATTTTTTTACCCAATTAAACATTGAAAATATTTGTGTTTCCTTTGTAAGATTTTATGTAAATGTTGTTTCTGCTTTTTGTGTTTTTTTTCCAGTGTAACTCATATTAATGTTGTTATTGATTGATGTTATACACATACTTATTAAGATTATTGGCTCATTTTTATATTATACCAAATATTTTCAACTAAATCAGTATTTGTCCTTTTATTTTAATTATAATCTTGCTGTGGGTCTGTGACAGTATTTTGACAGAGTTATACTTTCATAGAGATGAATCTATCATGTTATTTCAAGATTGATCATGCTTTGAACAAAAATACACATTACATATTATGTTAGATATATACTATTTTAGCACTTTTCACTGAGCATTTAGTATATGCTTGTATCCTTATGCTTTGTGCTCACTTGGATATCTATTTTCTCCTCTAATTTATTCAATGATTATTTTCCTGTTATGTAATTTTTTTGCATAAATTAATATTTACTTAAGGGAAATTAAGTCAAACTCTACTATTATTATGTAATGACCACATTGTGCTAGCAGCACTCTTCTAAAGAGAAGCTTTTTCAGTATTTTCTACTTCTGATTATTCATTGTTCAGTATGGCTAGAAAGTAAAAGAGAAATATAAATTCATTATTTACATATTTAGAAACATATACATTTATTTGTTTAGATGTTTATATATTTTCTATAGTGGCTAATTTGAATTGTCAGCTTGATTAGATTAAGAGAAGCTTATGATTAAGAGGTTTTGGGGTGTGTCAAGGAGGGTGTATCTAGGAATGACTGGCATGTATGATAGTCAACTGAAATGGAAAACCTCAATAATCCTGGGTAGCACTGACTAAAATAGGACGATGGCTTGGATGGAATAAAATAAGAACAAAGAAGCAGCAGCAGATAAAAGCTCCACTGTTTTATTTTTTAATTTATTTTGCAGGGGAGATTACCGGGGACTCAGGGGCACTTGACCACTGAACCACATCCCCAGCCCTATTTTGTATTTTATTTATACACAGGGTCTCACTGAGTTGCTTAGCACCTCGCTTTTGCAGAGGCTGGCTTTGAACACAGGGTTCTCCTTTCTTAGCCTCCCAAACCGTTGGAATTACAGGTGTGTGCCATCATGCTCAGCTCAACTCTTCTTTAATGATTCTCCTTTGTTGCTGCGATTGTCTGAGGATTTTGGATTCTAACTTCTTCACTCTTCCAAAGTGGATCTTGCTAGCGATTCTTAAGAAACCTTCTGTCTTGTTCTGGGGCTTCAGCATTTTGGATTGCATATCTACTGGAGAACTCTGATATATTTTCTATATATAAATAATTATGCGTTAACATATAATTGCAAAAGTTTTATTTATATATAAATATAAATATGTATATATTCATTCCTATGCATAAATAATCCATCTTCACCATTCTTTTTCTCTATTTCATTAGTTGTAATCATTAATATCAATGACTATATCATATAACTGCACTTAACTGATAATTCATGATGAAAATAAAGCAAATTTCATAGCAAAAGACAACATAGGAAAATTGTAGCATGAATAGTTTATTTTCTTACTTTTTCTATGAGGTATAATGAATGTCATAAGCTTCAAATCCAGGAAGAGAAAAATGCAGTAAATGACAAATGTTTTCTTCTCCATACAAAAGAAATATGTGGAAACTATAGATCAATTTAAAATACCACTTTAAAATGTGTGTTTTCTCAGAACTGTGAGATTTTAATATAGCCACTTACATTTTAAATCAATCTGTTGTCACCCTGCCTTGATGTTGCTTTTTGGTTGTAATGATCCACTCTACTCTTTTGACAATTTCTTGATTGTAAGGATTTGGCATTTTCAGGTAGTAAGGCATTATATGTAGTATTTTAACTATGTTCTTAGTCGTGCCATAGATAGAAGGGTCATCACCCACTAGCTTGGTAACATAATGACTCTGTGGACCCCAGGGTGTATTTCTTTACTAGAATATTGTTTCTTTGATTGTTCTAACAGAGCCAATGTGTTTTCCTAGGGTTCATCTATCACAAAACAATTTACAGAGCCTTGAAAAACCCCACTACCTTGGAAAGAATGTATTTATGTTTTCCTTGGCTCAGAGTGAATAGCTCTGGTAGTACCATATCCCTAAGGCCTTCTTCTTTAGGTACTTTCAGTTTAAAGAAAATACATTCAGCTCAGAAACTGAAAAAAAAGAGCTGTCTTTAGATAGCTGTGAGAACCAATGAAAAATTTCTTGAAAAGCAAACTTTCTTTTCTTAGCAAAAGTTTGCTGAACATGAGCATTATATCTCAAACAACCTGTCTTATATTATTTAAAGTTGCTTAAAAAATTGATCGAAACATTTAATTAAAAATAATACAGTTTTAAAATGATTTTCCACCTGTTTCAATGACACTTCTATAACTGCAGAGAGAAATTAAACACATTGTTTTCATTCCCCAGACATCTTTAAAATGGGATCAAAATACAATTACGTACTTGACACACACTATAGATTCTGCAGCATATAAAGGCACTAATATGAAGATCCTCAGGGAACACTTCTTTTATTTTTACCAATGCAGTTGTGCAAAAACAGAATCATGAAGTATAGTTTTATACTGTAGTGAGATTTCAAAGGAACTGTAAATTATTTTATAATAAGTTGAAGCTAAGTTGGAACTACATTGCCTGATTTTGTATTCCTCCATGTTTTGGGGATAATCTCTGCTTAAGAGAAATTGTGTCAAATTTGGAAAGTGGAGGAAAGGATGCTTCCTCCCCAATCAGCACAAAGCCAGAGGTGCTACTGTAGCTCACACATATTACTGATCCCCAGTCTCAAGGAATCAACAAGTAGATTATAGGTCTTCCCACACTTTCTGGATCTCCTCCTTTAGTTTGAATCTTGGAGTAGGAGCATGTGTAGGTCTCTGAAAAAGGGCATGAGCCTTTTTCACAGGTCTTTAATGTTATTAGGGTTTAATATCAGGTCAGACAGGATTGAGTCCAGTTCACCTTGGTGTTTTCCCACCCAAGGTCTGCACTGGGAGGGAATAAGTAACCAGCAGAGTGTGGGCCAACTGGAAATAAAAGAAGTATTGGAAAATAAAAACAAAAGACAAGAAATATATTCAAAGTGGAGGATTTAGAGGTGGAAAAGACCTGATGGGAATGATCCTAACAAAGGGAAAAAGCCCAGGACTGTTTTATTTATAGAGAAACACATCAAAAGAATTTATTGTGAGTTAGGGTTCTCCAAGGTAAACAAAAAGGAAGAGGCTGTGGGGAAGGTGTCCAGACAGCTGGTGCCTCAAGGCTAATTGGGCTCACTGGTATCTCTTCCCACCTAGGACTGTCTGAACCAATAAATTCCATGGTATACAGAATTCTCTTTGAGTAGGACATTTGCCTAGGCAATGAAGCTGTCTCAGATTGGTGAGACTACACCTCTGTTTAGAGACAGTTTAGACATGCTCACAATTCATTTCCTGCTCCCAACAGAGGTCCACTTTGTCTTTGAGGATTCCAACTGGTTCTTATGGGTTCCATCTATTCTGCCATTATTGTATTTCAAATAGAGTTTAATTAATTCTTGCCCACCTATTCTGTTGACCTGCCACAATTGGAAGCAAATCACCAAGCAGGTCTTACAGTCTTCTGCGGGCTTCTTCATGAGCTGTTTTTTGTAGTCCCCCAAAATTGTCTTTTCCCACATCTGTTAAATGTCTATTGTCAACATGCTACCATACCATGTATTCTTCCCAAATTGTGTAAGATTGACTAGAAATAGTATATTATTAATTCTATTTCACTTGCAGTGGTTCTACATTCTGATTTAACTATACAAACATGTTGAGCGACAAACACTTGGCGGGAGTGGTGGGGGGCAAGATAGATACAACTCTATGTGTTCACAAAACTTGTTTTCCCAGGTATCCTGGCTAAGAACTAAATTATAATCCCCACATTTCTCTGCAGTTTAGTGAGAACATGTTTGTCTAACCCCTAAAAAATATTTGGTATGGTTTCCCAATGCTCCTTTGTCATTCTACCTACTGAATGCAGAGGATCAAGTGGAAGATTTTCAAGAACCTAAGGATGCCTAAACCAGTAGAGGAAGGGAACTTAGGACTTTGAAGGATGACATGGAGTGGAGTATGCCCATCGTTTAATACACAATGTTGTGACAAGATGGCGAAAAGAATCTTCTTTACAGTAAGCTTTACGATTTTGTAGTAATTTGTAATAGCAATTGACATACTCTAACTACAAGGTTTCAATAAGAGTAAGAGCAAAGCTTAAACATACATATTGTGGAATTTTTTGAAGATTTATAAATAAACTTTATGAAAGTGGAAAGAAATAATAAATATATATACAATTAAAATAGAGTTTTCCAATTCAAATGGAATAATTAGAGTCTTGAATCCCTCAAAATAAATATTTGGATAAACAACTGTGTGTTCATATCTCAAAAAAATTTAACCAAATGCATAAGTATATGCACATTTATAAAAACAGTAGGAATTTGAAAATTTCATGAACAGATCTAAAATTCTGAATAATTGCTAAAAAGAAGACTGATAAGGAATAAGGTCATAAAATATTCCAAAAAATAAAATAATCTTTTAAGTATAAGGCAAATAATATTTAAAAGACTAGACATCAAACAGAAGAGTTTAAAGAAATTATTTTTAAAATTATTTTAATTTTTTTAATTTTTAAATATTTTTAAAATTAATATTAAAATTATTTTATCCTAGGGTGTTGGATAATTTCCAGTTATAATTACTATGCTTTCTGTTAAAATTAATAGAAAGTATATAATTACTAGTATAAAAATACCATAGCAAAAATTAATTTTAAAAAATTAAATTCTGGGATCTAATATTCAAAGAACAAGAGCTAAACATAAATAAATGCTAATATAAAGTGCAAAAATCATTAAGAGATAAAATTATGTAACATTATAATAAGCATCTGAATGAGGGAAAAACATGCTAAATATTTTATTAAATGTGTTGATAGTAAAGTTAAAGAGATTAAATCTTTTATTAATTTTTATTTTTTATTAGTTGCTCGAGACAATACAATGATCTTGACATATCATACATTTGATTCAATGAGGTATGAATTCTCATTTTTCCACATGTACAGACTGCAAGATCACATTGGTTATACAGTATGTATGTATATACATACAGCAATACTAGTGTCTGTTGTATTCTTCTGCCCTCCCTATCCCCCTCTCCTATCTCCTCCCCTCCCATCACCTCTCTCTACCCAATCTACTGTGACACATTTCTCTCTCTCTCTTTTGTCCCTTCCCCCTCACACCATCATATATGTATTTTGTATAACAATGAGGGTCTCCTTCCATCTCCCATGCAATTTCCCTTCTCCCTCCCATTCCTTCCCACCTCTCTTCCCTGTTTAGTGATAATCTTCTTCTCATGCTCTTCCTTCCTATCCCATTTTGAGTCCCCCCCCCCTTATATCAGAGAAGACATTCGGCATTTGTTTTTTAGGGATTGGCTAACGTCGCTTAGCATAATCTACTCTAATGCCATCCATTTCCTTGCAAATGTCATGATCTTGTTATTTTTTAGTGCTGAGTAATATTCCATTGTGTATAAATGCCACATTTTTTTTTATCCATTCATCTATTGAAGGGCATCTAGGTTGGTTCTACAGTCTAGTTATTGTGAATTGTGCTGCTATGAATATTGATGTAGCTGTGTCCCTATAGTATGCCCTTTTTAGGTCTTTTGGGTATAGGCCAAGAAGGGGAATAGCTGGGTCAAATGGCCGTTCCATTCCCAGTTTTCCAAGGAATCTCCATAGTGCCCTCCAAATTGGCTGCACCAATTTGCAACCCCACCAGGAATGTATGAGTGTACCTTTTTCCCCACATCCTCACCAGCACTTGTTGTTTGACATCATAATGGCTGTCATTCTTACTGGAGTGAGATGGTATCTTAGAGTAGTTTTAATTTCTCTGATTGCTAGCGATGGTGAGCATTTTTTCATGTATTTGTTAATTAATTGTATACCCTCTTCTGAGAAGTGTCTGTTCAGGTCCTGAGCTGCTAGGAGCCACAACCAAATAATATGATGCATGGCACTTTTGGTTGTAAGGTGACGCCAGCACGCCAGCTAGCCATTGAGATGATATGATTATGTTAAGATTTACATTCATATGGAAATTGGACTCCTGCTGTTCACCTTGGCCTGCTACGGGACTCATGTTACGGGACTCCCGGAGAGTTCCCATTGGTTGGGGAAGGATAGTAGGAGGGAATTCCGGGGGAGGTCCTGGGCTCCGGTTCCGGTAGATGGGATCACGTGGGTGGACCGGCTTGCTTGCCGGATGTGTACGTGGTATTGGCGGCATTTTCAAAAACAAAGTTTTGTTCCTGCTTGAGTGGCTCGTGATTCTGTGTCCAGCCAGACTGCGGCAATTGGTGGCCCGGATGGGGAACGCCTGAAGCTTAGAGGTGAGTAAAATTGCTCGCCCCTGAGGGAAGGCGACAGAATGGGTGACCATTTCAAAAAACAATGTGTTCTTGTTTTGATTCATTTTGTTTTTATTTCAAGCTCCCTAGCCCTAGAATTTTCTCAGGCACACTGGGAAAAATGGTTGGCTCAAGGTTTGAAGTTATTCGGCCCTGAGAAAGAGAAAATTGATACAACCATTCTCTGCTCCATTTTTGTTTCATTCTGCTTCGGCTTTGTTTTATCCTATATTATTGGGTTACGTTACCTTTATAGTAGATTAGAATCTAGTAAAAAACAAACCGAAAGACTGTTAAGTAAATTGTTAGAGGTCTAGACTATGGTAGAAAGAACGTTAGGTCAAGCAAAAGAGAAGGTCTCTCAAGCTAGTCAGACAGAGGAAAATTTAAAGAAAGAAAGCTTAGAGGAAAAACAGCCATCAGGTGGAGAATTACAACAGGAGGCTGCTACTAACTCCGTTCTATCACCAGAGGCGCAATTCAACCAACAGCTCCACCTACAGCTGAGCGGCCCTCAACTCCCGTAGTTGATGGACGGAATTCTGAGACAGAACCCCAAAGATTAGCATGCCCTGTACTTGAGCAGGCAGGAGGGCAACGGATTCACCGTACTTTAGATTTCAAAACAATAAAGCAATTAAAGGAGGCTGTAACAACCTATGGGCCGCAAGCTCCCTTCACAATAAGCATGGTCGAATCTGTTACCAACTTGGACATGACACCAGCAGATTGGGCTAACATGTGTCGATCTGTGCTAAACGGAGGACAATATTTGTTATGGAAGGTTGCCAATGAGGAATTTTGCATGGAGACAGCTAGGCGAAATGCAGAAGCTGGTTACCCTCAAAGAAATATAGATATGCTATTGGGAAATGGACCTTATGAGGGTCAAAGACAGCAAATTGAATATGACCCTGGCGTATACGCACAAATTGCTGTAGATGCAGTTAGGGCATGGAAAACTTTACAGGGGCATGGAGACTTACAAGGTCAATTATCTAAGGTAATACAAGGAACTAATGAACCTTACGCTGAATTTGTAGATAGACTTATTCAGTCAGCCTCTAGGATATTTGGTAATACAGAACAGGTAATGCCATTTATAAAACAACTGGCTTATGACCAAGCAAATCGTTGCTGCAGAGAGGTCATTATACCATGGAGACATGAAGATTTAAACACATATATTAAATTATGTAGAGACATTAATGAACAAGGGCAAGTCTTAGCAGCAGTACAACAGGCTTTAGATGCCAGGCCAAAAACATGCTATAATTGTAATCAAACAGGACATTTTAAAAGGAGTTGCCCCATAAGAGGAGGGTTTAACAAAGCTGGGTATCAAGGAATAGAATACTGGGTATTTGCCCACGATGCCATAGAGGGAAACATTGGGCTAATGAATGCCGTTCTCAAACCACCATAGAGGGTATTCCATTATCAAAAAACGGACAAGGACCAAGTGTTTACCCACGATATCATGGAGAAATGTATCAGGCTCCATTGCCAAAAAACGGACTAGAGGGCCCAATGCCCCGGGGCCCAAAACCACAAATATATGGGGCAATGGAGGAACCCAACAGCACCATCAAGGTAGTGCCCAGGACGCATTATCCATTAAATCCCTCATCAGATAAACTAGAGGGAGCACAGGGCTGGACATCTGTGCCTCTGCCAGAGCAGTACTAACTCCAGAGATGGGAGTTCAAATCATTCCCACAGGAGTAAAAGGACCTCTTCCCCAGGGAACAGTAGGCTTATTATTGGGATGCAATTCTTCTACACTAAGAGGACTTATGATAAGTCCTGGGGTAATTGATCCCAATTATGAGGGTGAAATAAAAATTATAGCTAGTTCTCCAAGAGGTATATCAGTAATTTCACCAGGAGATAGAATAGCACAGTTATTAATAATACCCAGCCTGCATGATAAATTTTCCAGTTGTAATGTAGAAAGAGGTTCCAAGGGATTAGGCTCCACAGGTGTAGATTGGGCTATGCTGTCTTTAAATTTAGATTCTCGCCCAATGCTAAAATTAAATATTCAAGGACATGACTTTAATGGGCTGCTGGACACAGGTGCTGACCTCAGCATCATATCTCGTCAAGAATGGCCAAAACATTGGCCATTACAACAAGCCACTCAAACGCTTCGAGGCCTAGGAGTGGCGACTAATCCCGATAGAAGCGCAATGGTATTAGATTGGAGGGATCCTGAAGGATGTGAAGGAACTATACAACCCTATGTATTGGATCATCTTCCCATAAATTTATGGGGACGAGATGTCCTAGATCAATTAGGGTTGACATTAACAAATAACATCAATCCTAACGCGCCCACTACTAGGGCTAGACAAGGCTTTAGGAAAGAAAAAAGATTAAGAAAACAAGAACAAGGTATGACAGCACCAATTCAAATAGATCAAGAAATAAATAGACATGGATTGGGTTTTCAGAAAGGGCCACTGAGACAATCAAAATTACTTGGAAATCAGAAAGACCAGTGTGGGTTCCTCAGTGGCCCCTGACTAAAGAAAAGATACAAGTAGCCCATGACCTGGTCAGACAACAATTAGCAGAAGGACATATACAACCTTCCATATCCCCCCATAATACTCCCATTTTTGTCATTAAAAAGAAATCTGGTAAATGGAGATTATTACAAGATTTAAGAGCCATTAATAATGAGATGGTTATTATGGGACCTGCTCAATCAGGGATTCCCCAATTGTCTGCTTTACCAAAAACCTGGTATGTTTTAGCTATAGATATTAAAGATTGTTTCTTTTCAATTCCAATTCATCCCAAGGATAGTCCACATTTTGCATTTACTATCCCTGCACTGAATCATGAAGGTCCTGATCAGAGATATGAATAGAAAGTACTCCCTCAAGGGATGGCTAACAGCCCAACTATGTGTCAAATTTATGTTAATAAAGCAATCCAGCCACTTAAAAATCAAAATCCTGAACTACAAATATTTCACTATATGGATGATGTGTTATTGGCACATAAAGATAAAAACACATTGCTAGAATGTTATGCCACACTTATAAACTTATTAAAAACTTATAATCTAGAGATAGCAATAGATAAAGTACAATTAAATCTTCCAATTAATTATTTAGGAGTTCTATTATCCTCAACCATGGTCCGTCCACCAAAAGTTCAAATACGAGTAGATCAACTCAAATCACTTAATGACTTTCAAAAGTTATTGGGAGACATAAATTGGATAAGGCCTTATCTAGGCATACCAACAGGAGAGTTAGGACCTTTATTTGATATTCTAAAAGGTCCATCAGATCCAAATTCACCCTGCATGTTAACGCCTGAAGCAAGAAAAACATTAAAAATCATTGAAACATATATGGAAAATATGCATTTGGATAGAATTGATATAAGTTTGCCTTTATTATTTATTGTACTACCAACAAAAAATATTCCTACAGGAGTATTTTGGCAGGAAGGTCCATTATTGTGGATACATTTATCTTATTCTCCTAACACTATTCTTACTAGATATCCTGAGGCTGTAGGACAATTAATACTCAAAGGAATAAAAGCAGCAAAGGGAGTGTTTGGGATTTCTCCCAATAAAATTATTACTCCATATACTATGGATCAAATTGATGAGTTAGCTAATGAGTTAAATACTTGGGCAATAATCATGTGTAAAACTAGTGTTTCATTTGATAATCACTTACCATCTAATCCTTTGTTGTCTTTTTGGTCTAAGCATCCTGTAGTTTTTCCAAAAATGACAAGAAAAACCCCTATCATAAATGCTCCAAATATATTCACTGATGGGTCAAACAATGGTACAGCAGCAGTAGTTACTCCTGATCAAACTTTTACATTTTTAGTACCCAAACAATCAGCTCAAAAGGTAGAGCTTAATGCAGTATTACAAGCTTTTATGATGTTTAAAGATTCTGTATTTAATTTATTTTCTGATAGTCAGTATGTAGTTAATGCTATAGTATTCCTTGAAGATGCTGGTAGGATTTCACCTTCTTCTACTGTTTTCTCTTTGTTTTCTGCTATACACAGTGTAATCTCGGACAGAAAAGATCCATTCTTTATAGGACATATCAGGGCACATACAGGATTGCCTGGAGCCCTTATTATGGGCAATGAACTAGCAGATAAATCTACACATGACATACATATTTTCTCTACAATAGAAGAAGCTATAAATTTTCATAAAAGGTTCCATGTCAATGCTAATACTTTACAAAAGCATTTTAAAATAACTAAAGAACAAGCCAGACATATAATAAAACAATGTCAAGATTGTGTGACATTTTTATCACAAGTTAATCTTGGAGTCAATCCTAGAGGACTGATACCTACCATATTTGGCAGATGGACATCACACACTTGCCAGAATTTGGAAAATTAAAATATTTGCATGTTACAGTTGATACTTCTTCCGGATTTTTGATGGGCTCCCTTCATGCCGGAGAAAAAACTAAAGATGTTATAGCTCATTGCTTACAAAATTTTGCCACTGTGGGCTTTCCAAAACAGTTAAAAATGGACAATGGCCCTGGTTATACTTCTACCTCTTTTAAACAATTTTGTTCATCATTTGGCATTACTCACATAACAGGAATTCCATACAATCCACAAGGACAAGGCACAGTTGAAAGAGCTCATCAAAGTATTAAAATGTACTTATTAAAACAAAAGGAGGGAATTAGAAAGGGGTATATATCCCCCAAAGATAAACTTAAAATAACCCTTTTTACTCTAAACTTTTTAAATTTGGATTCATCAGGGCTTAGTGCTGCGGAAAGACATTTGTACCCAAAAAATGCACATAAGCCTAAGGTACTTTGGAAGGATATTCTAACATGACAATGGAAAGGTCCGGACCCAGTGATAGTCTAGAGTCGGGGCTCTGTCTGTGTTTTTCCACAGGAGGAACATCAGCCAATTTGGATTCCAGAGAGATTAACCAAAACAATTTCTACAGAAAAAGAAGATGATTTGACTCAAATCCATAACAGCTGATATCCAGAACTCCAGCTTGGCTATTCTTACATCTGCGACAGTGATCAACCAGGATGCTTTTTTCAATATCTATTTTATTATTGTTTTTTCCCACATCATAAAGTTCCATTTTATTTTTGAGCTCATACAGACATAAATTAATGTTTTTCTGATCAGTTTTATTTTTTGATTATGGAGTTTTTAAACATTGCAATGGAGATTTCACCTAGGTAAATCTACAAGGCCTTTACTATTGTCTTATATGTTGTATGTTACGTGTGCACATTTCTGTTTTGTGTTGTATGTCTGTATGTGCGTATGTCCATATATCATATATGAGGAGCGCTCATAAAAATATGGATCCCAAATTGTTTTTTATTATTCACGTGATTTTAATGGTTTAATTTAATTTGGGTAAACAGCTGTTGAAGACTGTTTTAATATGTGTACAAATAAGCAGGTTAACAGATCTGTTTGTTTACTTTCACCTTTCCTTTTCATTATATTTAATAATTCTGTTCAGGATAATGTAAATTGTTCTAAAAATTGTTTTCTTAATACCTGTTGAAATGTTACATTTTTTTCTTTTCTTAACATCATTGTCAATCCCTATTTTTATCCCAGTGCCGGTGAAGACAAAGATGAAACCAAACTACAACTTCTTCAATAATTATCACAACAAACTGTATAAACTGATGCATCAATTAATAATAACTCAACAAGTAATGCTCAATCACTGAGTCAGTTTATTTTGGGAGGAAATGGACATATTGATAGATTTCCTCCACTTTGAACTGCTTACAAAACTTGCCTGGACTATGTATCACTTGTATGCATTGTGCTCTATTTGTTGATACAGCGAACTATGGTAGTGCTGGCGTATCTTTGCTGATGTGTCACCAGTGATCCAATTTTTCCTAAAGAGCCGTCTATTGACTTGATGTCGTGGCATTTCTGTATCCTCCTCCCTTCTATTAGTGATGGTCTAATTTTGGGGGCCAACTGAGGTGAGGCAAAAGAACCTCACCCCCCCACCGGCACCAAGGCCAAATTTGGGGGCCAACAGAGGTGAGGCAAAGAACCTCACCCCCCCCCCACTGGTGCATAGGCCTATCCACAGGTATGGCTATATACTGGACCGGTAGTCAGTGATGGGTATGATTCAGTTGCAGTGGTATCAACCTAAGACAGGAGGCTGATGCCTAGAAGTCAGTTTTCTGATGACGGGTAAGAACCATATGTTGAATTGGACATACCTAACAGGCACAGTCCCTAGCCACATTGCCTGTTGCTTAATTAAACAGAAGGGGGCAGATGCTAGGAGCCACAACCAAATAATATGATGCATGGCACTTTTGGTTGTAAGGTGACGCCAGCTAGCCATTGAGATGTTATGATTATGTTAAGATTTACATTCATATGGAAATTGGACTCCTGCTGTTCACCTTGGCCTGCTATGGGACTCATGTTACGGGACTCCTGGAGAGTTCCCATTGGTTGGGGAAGGATAGTAGGAGGGAATTCCGGGGGAGGTCCTGGGCTCCGGTTCTGGTAGACGGGATGGCGTGGGTGGACCAGCTTGCTTGCCGGACGTGTACGTGGTATTGGCGGCATTTTCAAAAATAAAGTTTTGTTCCTGCTTGAGTGGCTCGTGATTCTGTGTCCAGCCAGACTGCGGGACTTAGCCCATTTGTTGATTGGGTTATTTGTTTTTTTGTTGTTTAACTTTTTGAGTTCTTTGTATATCCTAGAGATTAGTGCTCTATGTGAAGTGTGAGGGGTAAAAAATTGTTCCCAGGATATAGGCTCCCTATTTACCTCGCTTATTATTTCACTTGCTGAGAAAAAACTTTTTAGTTTGAATATGTCCCATTTGTTGATTCTTGATTTTAACTCTTGTGCCATAGGTGTCCTATTAAGTAATTTGGAGCCCAACCCCACAAGACGGAGTTTAAGGCCAACTTTTTCTTCTAATAGTCACAGATTCTCTGGTTTGATTCCTAGATCCTTGATCCATTTTGAGTTAACTTTTGTGCATGGTGAGAAAAAGGGATTCAGTTTCATTTGGTTGCATATGGATTTCCAGTTCTCCCAGCACCATTTGTTGAAGATGCTATCCTTTCTCCATTGCATGCTTTTAGCACCTTTGTCTAATATAAGGTAGTTGTAATTTTGTGGATTAGTCTCTGTGTCCTCTATTCTGTACCATTAGTCTACCAGCCTGTTTTGGTGCCAGTACCATGCTGTTTTTGTTACTGTTGCTCTGTAGAATAATTTAAGGTCTGGTATAGCTATACCACCTGTTTCACTCTTCCTGCTTAGAAGTGATTTAGCTATTCTGGGTCTCTTATTTTTCCAGATGAATTTCATGATTGCTTTTTATATTTCTGTGAGGAATGCCAATGGGATTTTGATCAGAATTGCATTGAATTTGTAGAGTGCTTTTGGTAATATGGCCATTTTAATAATATTAATTCTGCCTATCCATGAGCAAGGTATATCTAAGGTCTTCTTCTATTTCTCTCTTTAGGGTTCTATGGTTTTCATTGTATAGATTCTTTCACCTCTTTTGTTAAGTTTATTCCCAAGTATTTTATTTTTTTTTTTGAGGATATTTTGAATGGGGTAGTTTTCCTCATTTCCATTTCAGAGAATTTGTCACTGATATACAGGAATGCCTTTGATTTATGGGTGTTGATTTTATATCCTGCCACTTTGCTGAATTCATTTACTAGTTCAAGAAGTTTCTTGGTGTAACTTTTTGGATCTGCTAGGTATAGGATCATATCATCAGCAAATAGTGCTAGTTTAAGTTCTTCTTTTCCTATATTTATGCCTTTAATTTCTTTCGTCTAATTGCTCTGGCTAGTGTTTCAAGAACTATGTTGAATAGAAGTGGTGAGAGAGCATCCCTTTTTTGTTCCAGATTTTAGAGGGAATGCCTTCAATTTTTCTCCATTTAGAATGATGCTGGCCTGAGGCTTAGTATAGGTAGCTTTTACAATGTTGAGGTAAGTTCCTGTTATCCCTAGTTTTTTAGTGTTTTGAACATAAAGGGATGCTATATTTTGTCAAATGCTTTTTCTTCATCTATTGAGATGATCATATGGTTCTTATCTTTAAGTCTATTGATCTGGTGGATTACATTTATTGATTTCCATATGTTGAACCATCCTTGCATCCCAGGGATGAAACCCACTTGATCATGGTGCACAATCTTTTTGATATGTTTTTGTATCCGATTTGCCAGAATTTTATTGAGGATCTTTGCATCTATGTTCATTAGAGATATTGGTCTGTAGTTTTCTTTCTTTGAAGTGTCTTTTTCTGGTTTAGGAATCTGTGAGGATGCCCTTGTAGAATGAATTTGGAAGTACTCCCTTTTTTTTTCTATTTCCTGAAATAGCTTGAAAAGTATTGGTATTAGTTCTTCTTTAAAGGTTTTGTAAAACTATGCTGTATACCCACCCAGTCCTGGGCTTTTCTTGGATGATAGTCTTTTGATGGCTTCTTCTATTTCCTCAATCAATATTGGTCTATTTAAGTTGTGTATATCCTCCTGGCTCAATCTGGGCAGATGATATGACTTAAGAAATTTATCGATGACTTCACTATCATCTATTTTATTGGAGTATAAAGTTTCAAAATAATTTCTGATTATCTTCTGTATTTCTGTAGTGTCTGTTGTGATATTGCCTTTTTCATCCCATATGCTAGTCATTTGAGTTCTCTCTCTTCTTCTCTTTGTTAGCATGCCTAAGAGTCTGTCAATCTTATTTATTTTTTCAAAGAACCAATTTCTAGTTTTGTCAATTTTTTCAATTGTTTCTTTTATTTCAAATTCATTGATTTCAGCTCTGATTTTAATTATGTCTTGCCTTCTACTGCATTTGCTGTTGTTTTGCTCTTCTTTTTCTAGGGCTTTGAGATGAAATGTGAGATCATTTATTTGTTGGTTTTTATTTTTTTGAGGAATGAACTCCAAGCAATGAATTTTCCTCTTAAAACTGCTTTCATTGTGTCCCATAGACTTTGGTATGTTGTGTCTGTGTTTTCATTTAACTCTAAGAATTTTTAAAATTTCTTCCTTGATGTCTTCTGTAACCCATTGATCATTCAGTAACATATTGTTCATTCTACAAGTGATGTAGGATTTTTTCTTCCTTCTTTTATCATTGATTTCCAGTTTCATTCCATTATGATCAGATAAGATGCATGGTATTATCTCAACTCCTTTATAATTGCTAAGAGTTGCCTTATGGCATAATGTATGGTCTATTTTTAGAATGATCCATATGCTGCTGATAAAAAAGTGTATCCACTTGGTAATGGATAATATATTCTATATATGTCAGTTAATTCTAGGTTATTAATTGTGTTATTGAGTTCTATTGTTTCTTTATTCAACTTTTGTTTGGAAGATATATCCAGTGGTGAGAGAGGTGTGTTAAAGTCACCCATGATTATTGTGTTGTGGTCTATTTGTCTCTTCAACTTGAGAAGAGTTTGCTTGATGAACATAGTTGCACCATTGATTCAGGCATATATATTAATGATTGTTATGTCTTGTTGGTGAATATTTTCCTTTTGCAGTATGTAGTGTCCTTCTTTATCCCTTTTGATTAACTTTGGCTTGAAGTCTATTTTATTTAATGTGAGAATGGATACCCCTGCTTGCTTCTGAGGTCCATGTGAGTGGTATGATTTTTCCCAACCTTTCACCCTCAGTCTGTGTATGTCTTTTCCTAAAAGATGAGTCTCCTGTAGGCAGCATATTGTAGGATCTTTTTTTTTTTTTTGGATCCATTCTACTAGCCTATGTCTTTTGATTGGTGAGTGTAAGCCATTAACATTTAAGGTTACTATTGAGATATGGTTTATTCTTCTAGCCATGTTTGTTTATTTTTGTTATTTAACTTGATTTCTTTTTCCTCTTTGATTAGTTTTTCCCCTTACTGTACTACTTCCACTGTTGATTTTCTTGTTGTTTTTCACTTCCTCTTTGTATAATGTTTTGTCCAAGATGCTTTGCAGAGCCAGTTTTCTAGCTGCGAATTCTTTTAACTTTTGTTTATCATGGAAGGTTTTTATATCATTCTCAAACCTAAAGCTTAATTTTGCTGGATACAAGATTCTTGGTTGGAACCCCTTATCTTTCAGAGTTTGAAATATGTTGTTCCAGGATCTTCTACCTTTCAGCGTCGGTGTTGAAAATTCAGCCATTAACCTAATTGGTTTACCCCTAAATGTAATCTGCCTCCTTTCTCTTGTAGCTTTTAAAATTCTCTCCTTGTTCTGTATGTTGGACATTTTCATTATAATGTGTCTTGGCATGGATCTCTTGTGGTTTTGTACATTCAGCGTCCTGTAGGCTTCTAGGATTTGGATTTCTGATTCATTCTTCATGTCTGGAAAGTTTTCTAAAATTATTTCATTGAACAGATTGCTCATTCCTTTGGTTTGGACCTCTATACCTTCCTCTATCCCAGTAACTCTTAAATTTGGTCTTTTTATGGCATCCCTGATTTCTTGGATGTTCTGCTCCTGGTTTCTTATCAGCTTTTCTGAGTTGTTTAGGCACTTTTTGAGATGATATATTTTGTCTTCATTGTCTGATGTTCTGACTTCTAATTGGTCTACTTTACTGATAATACTCTCATTTGAGTTTTTAATTTGGTTTATAATTTTCTTCATTTCCAGAATTTCTCTTTGTTTTGTTTGGTTTTTTGTTTGTTTGTTTGTTTGTTTGTTTTTTTTTTTTTTTGGTATGACCTCTATCTCCCTGTAGAGTTGATCTTTTGCTTCTTTGATTTGTTTATGTAATTCATTGTCAAAGTGAACTTTCATTGTCTGCATTTGCTGTCTAATGTCTTCCTTAAGACTCCAGATCATCTGAACCATGTATATCCTGATATCTTTATCTGACATTCCTTCTACTGCAGATGTTACCTCTTCTAATGTTGACATGTCCTGCATTGTTTGTGGTCCTTTCTTTCCTTGT
The DNA here is from genome assembly GCF_964194105.1 of Spermophilus citellus. Classification (NCBI taxonomy): domain Eukaryota; kingdom Metazoa; phylum Chordata; class Mammalia; order Rodentia; family Sciuridae; genus Spermophilus; species Spermophilus citellus. The sequence goes on along the minus strand of NC_138186.1, from coordinate 110,421,049 downwards.
CTTTTCATATTGCTTATGTTTCTTTCCAGCTCTGTGTGACTGTTATGTTAATATTTTTCCCTCTATATATTTATATTGCTCTTATATAGTTCCAAAATCTTTCCTTTGTGGTGCAAAACAATGTTAACAGTTCTTAATATCAATAATACATCATCTACGAGCAAGTTTTCATTACTAATACATTTATACTTAGACTCTATGTCTACAAATGTTGGCTTCAATTGTTATTTAGAATATTGTCATTAGTTCATAAGAGTCATACCATTTCTGGTGGTGTATAGAGAACCGAGGGTCAGGTGTAGGACATAATGTTAAGGGGGAAAGGAGTGAGGGTGTGGGATTACTCTAACTTAGCAACTTTAGAGAGGAACTCTAATGAATAGTCAGGGGTAATTTACGGAGGAATGTGTAACTTCAAACTCCTTATCTCTATTTAGAATATTATCCTACGTATAAATAGTAAAAGATAGGAGGTTGAAAGTCGGATAGAGGAAGGAAGAAAAAAGAAGAGAAAAAAATATCAAATAAAGAGAGGGATAAAGAAAATAAGAAGAAAAAATAAAATAAAAGGGGGGGTGAGGTGGGGCCTATCAATTCCTCTATATTATATTATTCTGGTGATTCAGTTCTTAAAGTCTAATTTCATGCAAAGTTCTTGGACTCATATAAGTTGATGTTGTGAGGACCAGAGGGGGAAGGGTAGAGAAGAATGGATGAGAAGAGCGAGCAAAGAAAAGAAAGAAAGAGAGAGAGAGAGAGAGAGAGAGAGAGAGAATGAAAGGAAGAAAGAAAGAAAGAAAGAAAGAAAGAAAGAAAGAAAGAAAGAAAGAAAGAAAGAAAGAAAATGAATGGAAGAAAGAAAGAAAGAAAGAAAGAAAGAAAGAAAGAAAGAAAGAAAGAAAGAAAGAAAGAGTCTCTTAGAGCTCTGTTTTTTTTTCTTCCAGTAGGTGGAGTTGTCTATTCCTGGCTTGAGTCTCTGTACTCAGGGTGGTGGAGGTAGCCAGTGTGAGAGGGCTTGAGGCATTCTACCTGGAGCCTCCCTTCTCTTAGTCTATGAGTTGGAAACCAGGTGCCTGTACAGTTGCTGTTCTGCATTGATAGCTACACCCCCAAAAAGCTTGTGGGGAAACTTTGAGTTATCAAACTGGGGGTGGGGGAGTTGAAAACCAGGTACCTGATCAGCCGCAGAACCTCGCTGGTAGCCACACCCACTGATAGATGGCAAGTAAGATTTTCTCAGATGGATTCTGTCTGTTACCCCTGTAGGGTTTTTGGTGAGGTGGAGGTGCTAGGGTAACCTTGTGCTGTGTCCAGAGCAAAGTCTCTGTTCTGCACCGTGTTCCATTTGCACCAAGCGAGTGTCACACAGCCAGGGCTTCCATCCATGCAGTGTCAATCGAGGGCTTGAGATTAAATCTTTATATGATTGAAAGAAAATAGAATATTTGTAGAAAACATATCCTAACAAAGAATAGAATCAACTAAATAAAATATTGGAAACTATTAGAAATACTGAAATAATATTGATGAGGTCATCAGAAATAACAAAAAACATAAAAATCAATTAGAATTCTTATATGTAAAAAATAATCAACTAAAAATTTAATTGAAAATAAAATTAAATTTATTATAAAATAAAAAATATAAAGCAATTAGAAAAAATATAAAGCAATTAGCTTTTTCTCTAAGCAAACACAACACATATCATATTCAGAAACATAATCACACATTTTTTCAAATACATAAATTTGACTATTATAATATACAATTCTGGTCATAATTTCAGAAGAAATAAATGTAAAATTCACATGCAAGGATTTAAATTCACAAGTAGGGTATCAGAATTTTAAAACAGAAAAAAGAATAATGGTCATCTACTTATTTTAAGATATGTTGTAAAATAATAATGAATAATCATTATATTGGAACAGAAAAATAAAACATAAAAGACAAAATAGCCCAGAAATAAATTCAAATAGAAACATGAAAAATGATAGAAGCTGCTTAAAGAGTCAGTGGAGCAATGAGCTGGGAGTATAACTCAGGAGTAGACTGCCTGTTTAGTCTTTGTAAGGTTCTCAGATCATTTTCTAGTACTATAAAAAAAGTAAATAAAGAAAAACATTAGGGGAGAAGGCAACACTAATGGTGCTACATAAAGAAATCACTATTTAGAAACTAATTAAAATATTAAAAATAAATTTTCCATAAATTCAAACCTAAATGAGAATGCAAGTATAAATGATAAAAATAAATCACATATATAAACATATATATAAATCATATATAAACATACATATATATTATCTGCATCCTCTGTACTAAAGGACAATAAATATAGATATTAATATATATATACATATGTGTGTGTGTGTGTATATATATACACACACATTATATATATATATATATATATATATATATATATATATATATATATATATATATAATGAAACAGAGAGAGACAAAAAGAGAAAAATGTCTTCTTTTCCACACTCCCATATTAATAAAGGTATAATGGTCATTGTGCGTTTGGTAACTCCTAAGTATTTATATTTTCTAACAGATCCCTGAGTGTTGATTGAACTTGTGTCTGCTCACAGGTCTCCAAACACTGAAATGTAGTATAAGAAGGTCATCAGGCAATCAGCAAAGCAACTACATAAGTAAAGGCTAGTAGAATTTCTTCTTGCAGGAAAAAGTGGTGCTTCTATGGAAAAAGGAGACTCAGAACTTAGGGGTTCAAAGTTTATGTTTCAAACTGCAATTTATCTGCCATAAGTTTCTATTCTAATTTTAAGAAAGCTACTCCTTTCCAATTGACACCCTAAACTAAATTTATGGGAATTGGCAAAGTTTACAATTCAAATTGCATTATTATGCAGCCTGGAATATAAGGTAATGAAATTATAGAAAAGTCAGCATGGTAATTAATTTCAGAAAATGGGAAATAATTTGTGCATTCACGTTACCCATAATTTAAGAATATTTCTATATAATTGAAAATGCTCTATACATCTATCAGTAAATAAATTAAATAAAAAATCTGTAAAATCAAGATAGAAATATCTGTAAAACATTGTTGAGCAATAAATATTATACACATGTGCCGCAGCCCGGGTGGCTGGGCAAAATAACTGGAGGGTGACGAGCAACTTGTATAGATTGATACAGCAGGTGTGGGAGCCGTTTATTGTAGGACAGGAGGGGTATATATACATTCCACACAGCTTATCTTAATTAACATAAACTAGATACAGCAGTCAACCAATAAGGAATCTCCACACTTAATGGCTCACTGGCATTACTTCACAAACCACTCCCTCTGGCAAAATGCCTGGCGCCATCTTGACTTGTTTACAGACGCTAACACACATGAATTGCATGTATATAATCTTTATGTGAAAGAAAAAAAATGGGCAATATAATATAATGTGTTTGTATATACAAAGAAAAAATTCTACATTGGCACATTATGAACTGCCTCCAATTAAAATAATATAACTATATTTTAAATGATTATATATCATGGAAGCAAAAAGTATTTGTGTATTTTTGTGAAATAATTAAATTTGGAAACATAACACAATCTCAATAAAAATTCCAACAGGTTTTTGGGGCCCTAAAATGCAATTCAGGAAGAAAATTCATGAACATATTTTAAAATTGAAAAAAAAATGTTGCAGATATAGGAGTGAACAAAAATAATATTAAGACAGTGCTCAAAGCACTATTGTATATTAATTTAATCTTTATGACAATCTTATGTGGAAATATTATTATTATATTATGAGTTGAGAATCCAAACACAGAGAGATGATGTAATTTGTGCAAGGTTAGCTAGTAAATAGTGAAGTTGGATTTAAACAGTCTAGTTTCAGCTTCTGTATGTGATTATACATTTGACTCCTGAGAGGGATGGAGATATATATATATATATATATATATATATATATACACAAATTTTATATATAGGTATATAAAATTTTCTATTTTTACAAATTTATACATATATGATTTTTATTTACCAATGATTAAACCCCAGGGTGCTTAACCACTGAGCCATATCCCCAACCCATTCAATTTTTTGTATTGATAAAGGGTGTTGGTAAGTTGCTTATGGTCTCGCTAAGTTGCTGAGTCTGACTTGGAGGTTGTGATCCTTCTGTTTCAACTCCCAGAGTCTCTGAGATTATAGGGATGGGCTACGAGGCCATGCTCAAATTTATAAACATATATATGATTTTATATATGTTATGCATATATATTATGGATACATGATATTATATATCATAACTGATAAATACATATCATGTATCATAGCTGAGTGATACTTAGGCAAAATAGATGCAAGCATCAGTATTATGTGAGTATGTGTGTGCAAGATCTCAGTTTGCAAAATATATATATCATTTGACATTTAGTGGGATAGGATTATAGACTGTAGTATTATAATAATCAACTACTTATTTAGAAATAAAAGGCATGACAATCACTCATCATTCCAAAAATAAATTTGTAGAAATTATATAACAAAATACATGTATTTTGATATATCTGTAACTGTATATTAATTCAGATTTAAATATATTTCACCAAATCAGACATAAATTTAAGGAAGTACAAAGAAATGAAAAGTATTGATTGACTTATTAATTTTTCCAAAATGAAAAGCATCCTTGGAAATACAGAAAGAGAAATTAACTTAGAGGAAAACAATATTAACATTTCAGTGTTATACATTGAAATATTTTTGTCTGACATTATTTTGAATAATTAAAAACAGTAAAGGAGTTTCCTCATAATTTTAGCTTAAACTCTTCAGAGAATGAGTTTCTGAAATACTTCTTATAGAAAGAGTTTTAATATTGATGTAGACTTCATTTTTGTTAATTATACCGTACAAAATGAACTTTCTTACTTTCAAAGCAAAAATATTTAAGCACATAATTTTTGATAATCATCATATATAACTGTATTGTGAAAACAGGATTCTGTCAAGCCCAAATTTTTCAATTCAACTATTTGAATTACATTTATTTTTCTTGAAGTAAAGGAGTAAACCAATAGCCATGCAAAGTTAAAATCCAATCTTCAAAAGAAATCTATGAAAATTATAAATGAGTTAGATTTCTTTAGTCTTTTTTAAAGAGTACAGTTTCTCTTTTTTTCTGAATAGACCTCCTGATGCTTTATAAAGTTTAACTCTTCTTTATAAAATATTCAAAGACATAAATATTGTTTCTGATAGTTTAGTGTTCTAAACTTAGAAATTCTCTTCATATTTAGCATTATCTTGTTAAATGAAGTTCTACAAACCCTGGCAGTACTTTATAAGCAATGAACTTTTAACAAATCATTTACATCAAAACTCACAAGTGAAATTCATGCAAATTCAAGTTTTCAAGTATTAACTGTAATAGGTAACAACAATGATGTAATACACAACAATAACATTTTACTACTTGATTTCTGCTGAGGATTGCAAATATTGAGTTAAAAATACTATCTACATATTCCTGTCTCTGATACTTTTTGGCTTTAACCATCTCTAGAATCTTGTCTCTACAAAGAATCCTTTGTTTTAATGAAAGAAGGTGAAATTTTGCCAAAAGGAAAAGAGGATAGATATTAAGTGAAAAGACAAAGACAAGAAAATAGGTTTATCATAAAACTAAGATGGGAAAAATTATGAGGAAAGAAATTAGTGTAGACCTACTTATGTTTCTAAAATACCCTAATTATTAATAAAAAAGGAATATGAATTTTAATTGCAATTTCACAAGTATTTCCCATTTGAGGATTAAGTAGTTTATTAATCTGCTCAAAAATAAAGTATTTAAAAGTACTTAAAAGTATTTTTGACTATTATGTATTCTTTAAAGGAAATCTATATATAATGTGAACAAAAAAGAATTATATAAATATGATTTAGATTTGAATTCTTAGTCTTCTAATAAAATATTTTCTCAAAATTTTCCATTACAATTTAAAAATTATCTTTTCTTATTCATACCTACCCACAAGCTGGTGAAGCAGCTTAACAAGGTTTATCATCCACATTACCTCAAATGGAATAAATGATGTTTCAAATTTTCATTAAAATTGAGTAGAATTATAATATATGTTTATACACACCCACACACACATAATTCAACTTAATGAAGAAATGATTACATAATTGTTCTAAGAACAAAATTGTAAAAGCCTATAAATGAAACATTGATAAAAAATTAAGTCAAAACTCGGGAATAGAACCACCATTTGACCCAGCTATCCCTTTCCTCGGTCTATATACCCAAAGGACTTAAAAACAGAATATAACAGGGACATAGCCACATCAATGTTCATAGCAGCACAATTCACAAAAAATAAACTGTGGAACCAACCTACATGCCCTTCAATAAGTGAATGGATAAAAAATGAAGCATATATACACAATGGAATATTACTCAGTAATAAAAGAGAATAAAATCATGGCATTTGCAGGTAAATGGATGGAGTTAGAGAAGACAATGCTAAGTGAAGTTAGCCAATCCCAAAAAAACAAATGCTGAATGTTTTCTCTGATATAAGGAGGCTGATTCATAGTGGGATAGGGAGAGGGAGCATGGGAGAAATAGAGGAACTCTAGATAGGGCAGAGGGGTTGGAGAGGGAGGGAGAAGGCATGGGGTTATTAATGACGGTGGAATGTGATGGTCACTATTATCCAAAGTACATGTATGAAGACATGAATTGGTGTGAATATACTTTGTATACAACCAGATATATGAAAAATTGTGCTCTCTATGTATAATAAGAATTTTAATGCATTATGCTCTCATATATAAATTAAAATATTTTCATGTATATAGAGAGATACATTTTTCATATTAGTTAACTTATAAAATCAATCTAGATGTTCATGATTTAATAAGTGGGTAAAAATATATGGTATATAGACATAATGGAATATTTATTATTCGGCTATAAAAGTAGTGAGATCCTGTCATTTGTAGCAATATACATACCCCTAGATGACATTAAGTAAAATAAGCAAGGCATGCACAGATAAATACTGCATATTGTCATTTATATGTGTAAACTAAATAAGTTGATTCCATAGAAGCAGAATAGTATAGTGGTTACCAGAATTGGGAAGGTAGGTGGAAATAGGGAGGAGAACTTGGTGGTCAGGCACAAAACAGTTATACAACAGGAATAAATTCTGTCATCCTCTCCCACAGTAAGGTGTCTGATAATAATAATATTTCATATTTTGAAGTAGCAGAGGAAGTAATTTTGAACATTGTCAACACAAAGATTAATATTTGAGATAAGTATGCTAATTACTCTAATTTGATAAATACACATTTTAAACCTGTATTAAAATATTACACTGTAAAGCCTAATCCTGTATAATCAATATGCACAATTAAAATAATTTTAAAAACAGTGAGATAAAACTTAGTGAAACCAATTTGGCATTAAAGTTTTATGACATTTTAGGAACTTTTCAGGTTTCATATCTAAGTTATCTTCTGCAATTTTACAAGCAATTTCCTTCTCTTCATTTTCTTGACATTTCAGTTATTTTCACACACACACAAAAAAACCTGCTTTTTGCTAAATAAAAGCTGTTTTTTTTTCTGCCAGGAAAAGTATACCTTCACTGGAGACAATTTCAAAATCAGAGGCAGTACAGAATATATATTTTCTAGTCTGTACAATATAAATCCAATACAATTCTCTATCAAATAATTTCCTTCTCTTAATACTGATCCTGGATGAGTTCTATCTTATTTGTATTCTTCTCAATCAAAAAAAGAAACATTTGCACAACCTCTGAGAATGGAGTACATAAAATATAATAGCCATAATATTCATATATGTTTTACCAATTTGTTTCTGGTTTAACATTTTAATTTGTTTTATTTTTGTAATTTGGCTTATTTTAATGTGCACACTCTATAAAGCCTTCTTATGTATTATATTCCTTGAATTACTCAAATTGAACATAATTTTAAACTCTGAAATTTATTATTATATAGAAATTTAAGGAATTATACCTTTCTAAATCAGCCATGTATTATAAGAACACTCATATATGAATCTTTCTTGTTGCAATATTAATGAATATCAATTTTATTAAAATATTAAATATAGTTTTATTAGACAGATATTCAACCTTTACAATGTCAGGAAAAACATTCAATATATTTTGGGACTGGGGATGTGGCTCAAGTGGTAGCGTGCTCACCTGGCATGCCTGTGGTCTGAGTTCGATCCTCAACACCATATACAAATAAAGATGTGTGTCCGCCGAAAACTAAAAAAAAAAAATAAATATTAAAAAATTCTCTCTCTCTCTCTCTTTCTCAAAAGAATTCAATATATTTTAACAAACAATTTGCATCAACTGCATACCTGGCAACATGTTAATCACCAGTGTTCAGAAATTCTTGTAACCTAACCTAACCAATTTTCTCTACCAAAATAGAGGTTCAGTCCAATTGATTTGTTTATTATCTAAGAGCTAAATGAGCAAATGATTATCTCATTTTTTTAAAAGAGAGAGTGAGAGAGGAGAGAGAGAGAGAGAGAGAGAGAGAGAGAAAGAATTTTTAATATTTATTTTTTAGTTCTCGGTGGACACAACATCTTTGTTGGTATGTGGTGCTGAGGATCGAACCCGGGCCGCAAGCATGCCAGGCGAGCGAGCTACCGCTTGAGCCACATCCCCAGCCGATTATCTCATTTTGATAGATACTAATGATCTACCAAATGATTCCACATTCCTTGAAAGTATAATAAAATTGTCCATTCCTTAAGCAATGCATGTTCTAGAAGACCCTTGGATCAGCAAATGGAAGACTGTGATCATAAGCCAGATTATTTAATACTTTTGTGCTTTGATTCCATTATCCAAGCAAGTATGATATCACTGTGGGCTAACATGTGATAAAAAATATTTTACATTGCATCTTAACTCAATATTGGTAGTATGAATAGACTCCTTAGTACCAAACTTATTCCTACAGTAATTCTAAAGGAACCAAAAGCATAGGACCAATTATAATAAGTGGTGTGAAAAAAATGATAAATTTTCAGTTTTAAGAAATGGTTGTCAATGAAAATAAATTTTACTGTTTTCTGTAGATAAATATATAGGTAAACCTATAAAAAGAATGGCATTTTTACTTTTACTTTATATTTTTCCTCCAAACATTGATTTTATTCAAATTTCTGTGTAAATTATTCCTTTGATTTCATGTAGACTACTGTTGTTAATCAAGCATTATATAGAATAATGTTAGCAACTAGAACAGTCATACAAATTTATCAAGCACAAAAGAATAAACTGAAAGTATAAAATTTTTAAATGTTTTAAAAATTCAATCCTACAATTCCTTCTAGAATATTTTAATCTCTTTTGTTACTTTTTGCTTAGTTCTATCACTGATTTACCAAAATATTACAGACTGTAAATATTCGTGGAATAATAAGAAATGTGTGTGTATGATGTGTGTGTATATATACACACACATACACACACACATTTTGATCCTTCATCAATTCTTCAAAAGTATCTGACACATTCAGTAGAAAATAACAGTTTGAAGAGTCTAAGTTAGTCATTTCTCATAATTTAAAAAATGGTGCTTATTTACATAGGAAGAAAGTTACCTCAGCCATTTTAAATGTTGTTATGGATATGTAATACAATTAAAGAATAACAAATTTTATTTTTTGAATTTACAAAAATTTTATTTTTGATATATATATATGTAAATCTCATCTGAAACTTCTGATACAGAGCTCCTAAAGCCTCATAATTTCCTGAATGATAAAGGTGCTATCATCATCTTTAATTCTAATATTTAATCTTTGATTCCAGTTCCCAGCACAGAATTCCTGGCTGCCTTAAGATTTCCTGGGTGATAGAAAAGCACGTTTTGTGCTAATGAGGTCCCTCCTGTGGCTCCAAGATCGGGCTGGTCACGAAAATGACCCCACCATGATTATAAAAGCTAGAAAATTTCAGCCCAACCATAGTCCTTCTTGTGGAGAGAGAAGAAGAGCTGAAAACTGATTTAGTTGTGTGGTGAGCCTCCATAAAAATCCCTAAAACACAAGTTTTAGAGAGAGTCCCTTTTCATGAACACAAATATGTACTGGCAAGGTGGCATAGCCCAGTTCTATGGCAATGGAAACTCCTATGTGCAGGATATTCCTGGACAACTCCCTGTGTACCTTTTCATTTGGCTATTCATCTATATCCTTTTTTATACCCTTCATAATAAAGCTAAATATACAGATGAATTACCCTGATGTTTGTGAGTCACTCTAACAAATTAATAAATCTTAGGAATTCTTGTTAATCCTAATTTCTAGCCCATTTCTCAGAAGCATAGGAGAAGTCCTCTACTTGTGAATGATGCCTAGGGTAGGAAACAGTCATGTGGGACTGAATCCTTAACATGAGGTCTCTATACTATCTCCAGGCACTTAGTATCAGAATTCAATTAAATTGTAGGACCACCAGTCAGTGTCCATCGAGAATTGTTTGTTTTGGAAGGTGGGGGGAGAACACAAATTTGATGTTAGAATTATAGAGTGTGGAAAAGAATGTCAGTTTCATAAGCTTTAAAAATGTTCCCACATTCTTAAACAAAACAAAAATTGAAAGCCCTGTTTTCCTAATAGCATTGCAGTATTTTAAGAAATTTATCACATTTCTTTTGCATATTGGCACCTTCAAAGAATTCTGGCTCAACAGATCTGTGTTGTGCATTTTTAACATTTTTCTTAGATACATATTTACACGAAATTTCATTCTATAGATCTCATCTTATAATCTTCACACTCATAAGTAAAATTATGTTTTTGATCCTTCATCAATTCTTCAAAAGTATCTGACACATTCAGTAGAAAATAACCATTTGAAGAGTCTAAGTTAGTCATTTCTCATAATTTAAAAAATGGTGCTTAATTACATAGGAAGAAAGTTACCTCAGCCATTTTAAATGTTGTTATGGATATGTAATACATTTAAAGAATAACAAATTTTATTTTTTGAATTTGCAAATTTTTAAGGTTCTTAAATTAAGACAAAATAAATATATTTGTCTTTCTTTTTCTCATTTTTAATATTCTAAGTAATATCACTTTAAACCATCAATGTTTTCTCTTTTTAATTTATTTCAAATAATATAAAAAATATTATGAAATACATACACTATTATAGTTTACCAACAAATTACTTGTGTTTAATGTTATATTTATTAAAATTTTTGTTTTATTTCTTGTGTTTTAAAAATATTTAGCTACAGTAAAATTTTGTTGGTAGCATTTTATAACAAAATAACAGTAATGTTTCAACTCTTTCCTTCTGAGGTATAAAATATGAAAAAGCCCTCCAATGGGCACAGAATTGGATTTCAATTAGGAAATCTTCAGTAGATTATCTTAGAAATTTTTCTGAACTTCTTCAAAACTCAGTTTCTTCATATAACTTGGTTTGTCGAGTAGGTACTAGGCAGACTTATAAAATTAAAGACTAGATTATGGGCATTCTTCCTAATTCATTATTAGAATTTACCAAGGGTAATCATTATCAGGAATTTTTTAAAAGATGAGGAATAATTGTATTTTGTACCACTGGCGGATTCAGGTTTAGTATGATCAAAATCTTATACAATTGTAGGCCTACTTCAAGGAAATATTTTAAATAAAGGCATAAAGTCTTAAAAGCAATCCATTAGGTTCTTACAAAATTAATGGGGGAAATATGGAAGTAAATTAGAAAAAAATTAAGTAGATAAAAATGATTACAATGGAAAGAGGGAAATGTGTGCCAGGACTATGCGGCTGGAGACAGTATTATGTGTCCAGGGAAATGAAATAATTTGCATGACTGGAATGGATGAAGCTTGAGAGGATTTCAACATTAAACTAGAAAAGTGTAAAAACGTTATATGGAAGTTGATAAAGGGTACACAAATATGCAAAATAAGCATCTATTTAATATTATACACATGTTGAGCAAACAAACTACAGTTTTGTAAGCACGTCAGTGGGGTAGAAAGGGCCTAGGAAATGTAGGGCTATTTCAGCTATTTTAAGGAGTACTGTTTTAATATAAATAAATGTAACTTTCACTAAATTTTTAATGGATAGATAGGAATGGGATAGGGTGAAGGAACGCAAGTAGACTTTTGTTTCACCAACATTACTGAGGCTATGTCTAGAGGTGGATTAGAGATATGAACTTGTCACAGCCAATCAGGCTTAGATGCAGTGGCTTCAAATGGGTGTTCCTGGTAGATGTGGAAAATGAACAGCTCTGGATCTGTCTGTCTATTATATATCTGACTATCTGTCTATCTATCTATCATCTATCCATTTAGCTATCCTATTTTTAAGAAGAATAAAATGGATTTAAATTGAGGAGAATTATCTCATGGACAGAGAAGGAAGATAAATATACAGCAGTGAAAAGTAATAACCAATGGGAAATCCTCAGAAGAGACAGAATATAGAACAGAACAAAACAAAACAAAACAAAAAAATAAAATGAAAAAATCAACCCGAAATGACTCACCCAATTTATCAGAATTCCTGTGACTTAACATTGAGTCACCCTTGAATTCATTCTTTCTGCTTTTGTTTTTTCTTATGATAAAACAATTTGAACATCTATGTCTTACACACAAAAAATATAATTTACTTGTAACTATTTTTTCCATGCTTGTATGTTGTTTATGTTTGCTCTCCCATAAAAATTTAAGCTAAATGAAGCAATAGAGTTCAATAAATCTATACAAGACTCCTCTGCATTTCTCCCACATGGCAGTTACTTACCAATGTTCACTCCTTCCCCTCTGAGTGAACAGGACACCATTAGTAATTTAGATTTAATAACTACATGTCCAGATTTTTATTTTAGATAATTTATTTTTTAGCTAAATAGAAAATAATTTTATATTAATATCATGACCATCTAAACTTTTTTCTCTTTATCTAGATTTTTTTCAGATAAATACAGGGATTGATACATGATCCAGACAGTTTTCAACTGAGTGCAAAATATTTCAGAAACATAGGAATGTGAGCCCAACTAAGCAGTTTATGAAGCATTTATGTTTAGATTTGTTATATTTAAGAACAGTAATATACAATTTATAGACAGGAATGGAAAATAAAGAATACTTTAAAAATAACAATTTAATAATATAAAATATATACTTAGGTTTCAGCATGTTGTGTTTTCTTTAAATGGAAAATATATCTTCCTTGGATTTCTATGTTCCTCCAAAGGATTAGAAGGACTTCAGCTATTTCTTTGTCATCTATTTTTTTGGCTAATTGCACAGCTTAGTTTCGATGCTTTGTCTAGTTTTGGATTTAAATGTTCAGCTAAATGTCTCTATATGATTATATTTATATTATTTATCTCCATCACCTCAACATGTTACAATGGAACAAATACCTTTCATGACACACCATATTCTTTCTGTCCACTTCTTTCTTTCCTGGAATTCTTAAAAGATACCCAATCATTAAATCTAGAAAAATGGGGAATACAATGGTTCCAACTTTGTCTTACATGTGTTTAAAAAGAGATTCTAATTTACTTTAAAAATTGTAAAATATTCTTGTTGTACTCCAGCTTTCTTCGCAAAATTACCTTTAATCAAAATAAAGGAGAATGGTAACCTTTGATGAAAGTATTCCAAATCTATTTCCAGTATTTTAACTATCACTATTTTAAATCATGCAGCATCTGGGGTCCCCACATTCTTCAACATGTTTTGAAAACTGTAAGCCTGGGAATGGAGTCTGCTCTGTGCTCCTGTTCAGATGCTATTGTGTACTCTCTCTTCTCATCATGTGGCATGATAAGATAGTTCTAACCTTTGGAATTTTGATAAAGAAATGAATCCCAGCTTGAACTGAAAATCTCCCGTACATTGCATGAATTCTATTATACATCTCCTAGATGCAAATTTTGAGATTTACAAAACAACCACTTCTGCCTTAATGACGTTATATTTAACTTTTATTCTCTTTCTTCAAAATTTAAAACATAACTTCCAAAAACATATTTGTGCAAAAATATGTTCAGTATGATTTATAGCCTTTGAATTTGTATATTAGCTTTATGCATCATTTATATTTAGCAAATATCTGTATTTGCTTCTTCCATTTATGTAGTGCAAGCAGAAGAAAAATAATCTCTTTCTTTTGTTCCTTGGTACATTCAGCTTTATTGCCTCAATGAAACAGTAGAAAAACAAAAAAGAACACTTTACTCTTACATACTCTCCTCAAAGCAACTGGAAATAAAGGAAAACATGGATGAATCCACATGGAATGATACTAAGGTTACTGTGGCCTAATGTTTCAAGATGTGCATTAAAATGATTTTAAATGCCAGCTTTGCCACCAACTAAAAGAATATACACAGGAAATAAATATGGAAATATTCAGAGATCTTTTTATGCCAGGTTGTAGTCTAAACTCTTTTGATATATATAATAAGAGTTAACTTGTCCAAGATAGGTTCCCTGAAGTTTGATCCCTTGTAGTCTTCAAGTGGACACTAACTCATTGTTAAGCTCCTAGACAAACACCCCTGGATGAGGCTCCATGGGGTAGCATGATATATATATACACACACACACACACACACACACACACACACACACACACACATACATGCTAAAGGCTTAAAACACAGTCTCCTGACTATATCACATAGCTTCCCTACATTGGTATTTCTCCAATCATGGATTTTGAGCTAGGACACTTGGCTGAAGCCAAAGTTATTTGACCTTTTTGGCTGGATATCACATCCTCATTTTCCATAATATTTTTTCTATAGGTAAAGTCACAATTCAGTGTTGTAGTTTCCCTCTGTGGTTTACATGAATTTCGATTCTGTCCAAAATATCCTTCTCTTTTGATTATTAAATACCCACTTCGTATAACTCAAGTGTCACTTTCCCTTTTATGCTTACTCTAAATTCTGTGCTAGAAAGAGGTGGATATAGCATCATATTTGGTACTATGTTTGTGATTTGTACACATTTTTGGAAAAGCACATAAAATTATGATTTTATTTATTTGAACATTTTGCCTCCCCCAGCAAAATAGGCTTTATAGGAGCAAATGATATTCATCATTTTATGCCTAACACTTAACACCATGCCTAGAGCAGAGTAGACATTTGTTGAATTTTTGGAAACTGAAATCTGCCATAAAAACACCACTCGGAATATACTGTGACATAAATAACCAAAATATTTAGATAATAAAGTTCAAAGCTACAATTTAAATGAAAATGATGCCACCATCTGGCTCATCTCAATGAAAAAGAACTACAAAAATTATCTTCTAGAATCCTGATTACAAAGTCAAAACATATCTGGTAACCCTTTGAGAGAAATAAAAGCTTTACCAATACCATTTATTTAAATTGCCACTCATAATTTCAAAATAGGTTTGAAAATTTTGAATTTAAACAATTATATGATTAATTTTCACAGCAATTGATGGAGTATTTGAGGTCTATAGAATGACCTCACATCTGAATTATTGGCCCCCAAAACCTGCTATTCTTGTCATTTGGTTTTTAACTTCGATTACATAGTTATGTTCTCTTTAATAGTAGGTAGTTTAATAAAATGAATATTTAAAAGTATGATTCATAATCTGTCATTTATAGAGTAAAACATCTTGCTGAAATTTCTGATTATAATTATTTCTTAAATTATTATTATATCTCATTATATATGCCATTTATTCAACTTTTCATAAAGATTAACCTCCTACTACAATGCACTGCATATTCTTTGGTAACTGATGGCCATTTTTAAAGATATTAAATGTTAGTTAGTTTTTGGTTTTTTTTTCATTTAGGAATAAAGTAATGTAACCCAAGTCAATTGGGTATACAGGAATTGCTTAACACACAGGAAATAGTATATAAATAGATGTTCAAACAAATACTTCATGTGGGAGAAAAAAAAAGTGGTTGCTTGAGTAGCACAGGAAAACAGCAGCCCAGAGAGTCCATATACAGAAGCATTTAGACCTAAAGAGCATACTCACAGAGCCTGATGAGGATTAGATGGATCGCTCACCTTCTTTCTAACTCAAAGTCTCCTAACCTCAGGAAAGAGAACAAAATAAATTGCAAGTGGCTCCTGAACACTTTATATCCCTAACACGTACATCTTTAACAAATTTGGTTTAAGATGATAACATATTATTTGCAGATCATCCACTTTAATTGCATGTTGGACCAACTCCATGGAGGAAACATATCATTAGAACCTCAGGTACAAATGAGGAATACTAATCCGAAATTGATGCTAAGCTGCTAGTAGTAAAGAATCAATGCAAATATCTTTATCTTCATAGTGAAATTCACAATAATCTGGTACTTTAGCAAGTACCTGGTTGTTATCCAGAGACAACATTAGTTTTGTTTTTTTAACTTTTCAGTTTTCTACTTTAAACCTCTAAATGTTTTTAATCACATCACTTCAGACTATATCAGTTGGACAAACATTATCAAACTTTGTTTTTTAACTCTAATGAGAGATACTTATATTCTCCTTAGGATGTATATAAAAGTAAATAAAACAGGCAGAAAAAGTAATGTGGCTTTCAAGCCTTAAAAAATTTGTTTTGAAAATGAATAGAGTTAATAAAACATACTTGATAAAATAAAAGAAAAAAAAGAAAAATATACCTAACAGGTTTCAAAGTAAAAATTGAATTTTTAAAAAATAAGTTTTCTAGCTGGGTGCAGTGACACAATCCTATATCTCAGTGGCTCAAGAGACTGAGACAGGAGGATCATGAGTTCAAAGTCAGCCTCAGTAAAAGCAAGGTGCTCAGCAACTCAGTGAGACCCTGTCTCTAAATAAAATACAAAATAGGGCTGGGGATATGGCCTAGTGGTCAAGTGCTCCTGAGTTCAATCCCTGATACTCGCCCCCCACCCCCAATCAGTTTTCTTCTAAATCTAATCAACCTAAGGAAAAAACACAAACTTTTTAAAAATGAGTAATATGTATTACCAGGGTAAGGCATTTTAAAATACATCCAAAGTAATTTTATAGAAAATGTTCCTATTAGTTTATGAGCCTTTCATAAATACAAATAAAAATAAGTAAAGCTATGTATAGTGAAGAGTAATATCAATTTCTGCTTTACTTTTGTCTTTTTTCTAAAGTTATTTAAATATTTCTTGTTTCAACAGAACTCTTAGTTATGCAATTATTTAAGAATAAGTAAATCTTTCTGTAAAAATTTACCATGCAAATTTTGGGGAGAAAAATAGGAGAATTTTTAACCATTATTTCGTATTTGTTCAGCTTTTACTTTGAGCATAATGTGCAGTCAAACACAAATGACACTGTAAAATAGTAGAGGGCAGTCTCCTGTGATCACTAATTTTGGTGCCAATTGGATAATTTGCATTTTTATTATTTGAGCTAACATATTGTTGTGGAAACTTATAACAAATAGAGCTGTTTTTATTTTACAGATTTAAAGGAGAGTTAATTTGCTATGATTTGGATCTCAAATGTTACTGAAAGGCTCATGTGTTAAAGGCAGGGTGTGCATCATATGGTACCTTGGAAGGTGGTAGAACCCTTAGGTGGTAAGCCTTGTGGAAAAAAGTTAGGTCACTGAGAACATGCCTTTGAAGGAGTTATTTGGATCCTGGCTTCTTCCTCTTTCTTTTTTTGCTTCCCAGCTGCCATGTGGTGAACAATCCTCCCCACTCAAATCGTTTTTCTCAGGTATTTTCTAACAGTGACAGAAAGCTGACTAACATAAATCACATACATACTAAAAATTTTTAACACTGATTTCAAGTAAAGTGCTCTTTGATCTTGTATTTTACTTCAATGAAGTGAATAATTTAAAAAATTATAACACTTCCATATGTGGTAAACTGAAGAAACATAATATCCTGTGCAGGAGGATATAAAGTTTATATGATAAGATTCTATCAAAGTTAGCTCAAAGATTAATCCTATGAAAACTTGCCAGAATTATAGAGGGAACACATATTTGTGGAAAGTTTTCAGATTTGAAACATCAATAAGACAAAAAATATTGCTGTTTAAAAATTAATTTAGAGTAAAACTTCCAACATTTCAGAATTAAATATAAATTATTTTTGTTTTTAGTTCTCAAAAACTGATGTATATTATTTTTATATTTTAAGTGATACATCATATTTATGTGCTGCAGTTGTATTTTAACATATGTATACAATGTGATATGATCAAATCAAAGCAGTTAGCATATCTATTACCTCGATTATTGCTTCCTTGTTTTGGAAACAATAAAAATCTTTTTTTTAAAGAGAAAGTGAGAGAGGAGAGAGAGAGAGAGAGAGAGAGAATTTTTAATATTTATTTTTTAGTTCTCGGCGGACACAACATCTTTGTTGGTATGTGGTGCTGAGGATCGAATCCGGGCCACACGCATGCCAGGCGAGCGCGCTACCGCTTGAGCCACATCCCCAGCCCTAAAAATCTTTTAACTACTTTTAAATATACAATAATTTATTGTTGACTACACTCACCTTAATTTTGTATAGGGTGCCAAAATTTATTCCTCTTATATAACTGCATTTTTGGATTTCATATTCAACTTTTTTCTATCCCCTATTCTCTATCCTTCATAACATTTTATAACTTCCATTGTACTCTTGTTTCTATGAAATGAGATTTTTTTCAGCTTTCACATATCAATGATATCATGCAATATTTTTCTATGATTGGCTTGTTTAACTTAACATAATGTCCTCCAGTGTCATCCATGTTGTTCCAAAGGAATTAATTTTCTACTTCTGAATGGCATTATAAGATGTATACAGGTCATATCTCCTTTATGCATTCACTTGCTGATGAATATCTCAGTTAACTTCATATCTTGGCTGATATGAATGGTGCTTCAATAAACATGTGATGTATGTCTTTGATATACTGATTTCATTCTCCTTCCATATATACCTAACAGTGAGATACCTAGATCATATAGTAGCTTTATTTTAGTTTATTGAGGAATGTTCATACTGTTTTACATAATTGCTAACATAATTACCAACATGTGAGAGTTTCCTTTTTTTCATTTCTTACCAATAGTTCCCTCTCTGTGTGTGTGTGTGTGTGTGTGTGTGTGTGTGTGTGTTGTAATAACTATTGTAATTGAAGATGGGGTAATATCTTATTGTAGTTTTAATTTGCATTTCTTTGATAATTAGTAAAATTATGAATGTTTTCTTCATATATCTATTGGATATTGGTGTATCTTCATTTGGAAAATACCTATTCAGATTAATTCATTTTTAATCGTTTTTTGTTTATTCTTTTAACTCCTAACATATTCTGAATATTAGTCCTTTGTCATCTGAGTAATTTACAATCATTGTCTTCTAGTCTGGTCATTGTCTCTTCTTTCTATTTATTCTCTTGATCGCTTCCTTCACCATGGAGATGTTTAATTTGATATAATTCCACTTGTCTGTTTGTATTTATGTTCCCAGTGTTTTTGGAGTTTTTCCAAATATTCATTGCCTATACTAATGTTTTCTAGTATTTTCTCTGTTTTTTTTCTAATAGTTTCATAATTTCAGTCCCAGTTCTTTGATCTATTTTAATATGTGGTGTGAGAGAGTACTCTAGTTTAATTCTTCTGCACATGAATATTCAGTTTTCACATCACCATTTATTAAAAGATGGTTCTTTTTCCATGTAGATTTTTGGCATATTTGTGGAAGCTTGGGTATCCATTGATGAGTGAGTTTAATTTTGAATCCTATATTCTGTTGTATTCACCTCTAAGCCAGTTTTTATGAAAGTAATATTCAATTTTAGTTACTCTGGATTTGCAGTGTATTTTGAGATTAGGAGATCTTACAGGTTGGAAATGAAAAGCTCATGTGTGAGACAATGCAAGAATGTTCAGAGGTGAAATGACTAGATTATGAGACCTGTAATCTAATAGTGGATTAGTCCACTGAAATGAATTAACTGGGTGGTAACTGTAGGCAGGTGGAGGTGGCTAAAAAAGTGTAGTTCAACATGGTTGTGAGTTTGGATTTTATATTTTGTCTCTGGTGATCAGAGTTCTCTGTTTTCTGGATGCCATGTTTTAAACTGCTGTTCTTCTGCCATGGTATTCTGTCTCACTCAGACCCAAAGCTATGGAGTCAGCCAAACCATGGACTGAACCTCTGAAGTTGTGAGCTGAAATAAATTTTTCCTTTTTTAAAGTTGTTTTTGGCAGGCTTTTTGGCAACAATTATTAAAAAATAAATAAACTGACTGAAGCAGGTATTTTGATGCCTTTAGACTTATTCTTTTTTGCTTAAGATTGCTTTCCCATTCTGGAATGTTTTGTGGTTACATTCAAATTTGGAATTGTTTTCCTACTTATGTGAAGAATTATCATTGGTATTATAATGGAGAGAGCATTGAATATGTAAATTACTTTGTGTATGGACATTTTAACAATATTGATTCTTCTAACATTTGTATGGGCCCTATATTTCCACTTGTGTGTGGGTTGTGTGTGTGTGTTTTCTTCAATTTCTTTCAACAGTGTTTCAAACTTTCTTATAGAGATCTTTTATTTTCCTTTTTAAATTTATTCCTAGGTATTTTATTTACTTATTTGTGCCTATAAAAATGGGTAGCTTTCTTTTCAAATTTATTATTGGTATATAAAATATACTGATTTGTGCACACCAATTTTGTATTATGCAACTTTACTATATTTGCTTATTAATTTTCAGTGAAGTTCTTAGGGTTTTTGTATATAAAATCATATAATCTTCAAACATGAATAATTTTGAATTTTCCTTTGTGACTTGGATGCACTTTATTTATTTCTCTTTCCTAATTTCCCTAAGTATTCTGGCACTTTGTTAAATAAGGCTTTTTAAAATAGACATGGCTGATTTGTTTCAGATCATAGAGAAAACGTTTTCAGCTTTTCTTAATTTAGTATAATGTCAAGTATAAGTTGGTCATGTATAACTTTTATTGTGTTAAAGTATATTCCATTTTTACTTAATATTTTTAAGATTTTATTGTGAATATATGTTAAATTTTATTTTATGCATTTTCTCCATCTATTGAGATAATATGGTTTTCTCCAATCCACTGATACAATATATTAATATATTGAATTATAAATTTTGTACAAATCTTAAATCCTGGCATAAATATCTTATGGTAGTGTTATATACCTTTGCGATTTACTGCTAGATTCAGTTTGCTAGAGTTTTGTTGAGAATTTTTGCATTTACCTTTATAAGTGATAGTTGTCTATAGTTCCTACCTTTGTCATGGTTCTTATCCACTTTTGTTTTTAAGTAATGTTGGCCTTATTGCATAATTTTTGAAGATTTCCCTCTCTCTCTCTCTCTCTCTCTCTCTCGGAACAGTTAGAGAAAAATCAGTATTATTTCTTCCATAAAAGTTTGGAAAATTGGAACATTGAAGACATTTGGTCCTGGAATTTTATCTGAGAATCTTTTTATTAGTGATTCAATCTCATTAATCCTTATCAGTTTCCTGTATCTTCATGGTTCAATTTTGTTAGAGTACAGGTGTCTAAGCATTTATCCACTTGTAGGTTTTACATTTGTTGGCAATTAGTTGCTTATATTCCTTTTCTCACCATGACCTGCACAGCAAGGGAATAAGAAAACCATGTGGCTGGAAATAAAAGGCTGAAGAAAATGATATTAAGAAATAAGGACAAAGAACACAAGAAATATAGTTTAAGCAGGGACTTGATGGGTGGAAAAGACCTGATAAGTGCCGCAGTCTGGCTGGGCACAATTCAGAAGCCACTTGTCAAAAGAAACGAACTTTATTTTTAGAACACACACACACACACACACACACACACACACACACACACACACAGCACCACACAGCTCTTCAGGAAAAACCCTCAGAGCCCAACTGCCAAACCACCGGCTTCCCACAAAACTCTCAACCTCCCCCACTCCTCCTGCTCTTGAGGCTGATTGGCTGGGTCGCATGGGCGGAGCCAAAAGGAGTCCCCAATGAGCAGCTCTGTGGTCTGAAAGGGCCAGGAAACAGCCCAATGAGCATCACCGCAGAGGAGCCAGAGAGTTGGCAGCTAGAAGTTTGCTGGGCCGCTGTGAGCCAATCATCAGCTGGCAGCTGGAAGTTTGCTGGCAGCTGGAAGTTTGCTGGGGCCCCTTCGGCTGTGGCTCTCAACACATAAGTCTGATCACTAACAAAGAGAGAAGGCCTGCCAAATTTTACATTATAGGGGAACACGTTAAAAGAATTTATCTGAGGAAGGGTTCTTCAAGGTAAACAAGAAGGAAGAGGCTGTGGGGAAGGTGGCCTGATTGGGGCTTTATCACTTGCAGTGTGATTCTTCCTCCTGGAGGCAGCTGGCGGCGCCTCAAGGCTGTTTAGGTGCACTGGTATCTCTTTCACCCAAGGCTAGCTGGCATATAATTCAAAGCTACTGAACTCATAAATTCCATGCCAAGCATGGAATGGGCTTCATTAACAGCAGCTGCCTATAAATGGGTGTGTCTTTTTACACTTTCACGTGTAAAAATTTCCAGATGTGGCAGTCAAATAGTCAAAGACTATGGAGTTAAAAACAATAATTTATTTGCCGCTCCTGACACTTTTGTATCAGAAATAATGTCAACTTTTTTATTTATAATTTTACTTATTTTGGGTTTTGGTTTATTCTTTTTTTCTTCCCCTAATTACTTGCACCAAAGCATGAAGTTGTTAATTTGAAATCCCCTTACCATCATTTTTATGTAGGCACTTGTCTTATGACTCTTTCTTAATGCTGCTTTTGCTATATTCTTTAAATTTTCTTATGATGTGTTTCCATTTTCATTTATTTCAAAATGTTATTTAAACGTCTCTTTTGAAATTTGCATTGACCCAAAGTCATTTAAAAACATGTTGTTGTTTTTTTCACACATTTGTACTATTTCTGAAGTTTCTATTTTAGCAGTTCCTCATTTTATTCCATTGAACTAGAAAAGTCATATAGTATGATTTTGATGCTTTCGAATTTGTTGATAGTTGTTCTGTGACCTAAGAGGTGATTAATAAATGTATATTCTGCCTCTGTTGCATGAAATGCTAATTAATGTTTGTTAGGTCATTTGGTCTATACTGTAGATTAACTGTGTGATTTCTTTGTTGATTTTTTTTTTTTTGGGGGGGGGGGACAGTCTGGTTAGTGTATCCATTATTGAAGTTTAGGCTTTGAAATTCCAAAGTATTATTTTATTAGAGTTTATTTGCCTTTTTAGATTTAATGATGTTTGCTTTATTTAATTGGATGCTTCATCATTGGATGCATATATAACATTTTCCTGTTGCTGAATTTTTTTCCTGAATCATTATATCATGATCTTTCTTTACTGTATAGTGATTGATTTAAAGTTTATTTCATTTGATATAAACATAGATAATTCTGCATGCTTTTCATTTACATTTTGATGAAATATTTTTCCATACCTTAAGTTTTAATATATGTGTATCTTTAATGGTTAAGCAAGTTTCTTGTAAGTAATCTATAATTGTGTCATTTCTTAAAATTCACTTGGGCAATCTTAATACCTTTATTGCAGATTTGATTCAATTACATTTAAAACTATTATTAGTTGGTAAAGACTTTACTTCTATAATTGTGTTAATTGTTTTCTGGTCATTTTGTACATATTTTTTTCCTGTTTTCCTTCTTTATCTTTGTGGTTCCACAATCTTATGTATTGATCAGATTCAATTTTTCTTCTCCCTTTCTCTTTTGGGTATTTAATTCATTATTGGACTTTAGACATCAAAATTATATATATATATATATATATATATATATATATACATATACACATATATATATATATGTATATATATATACACATTTATCACAAAAAAATGTATAAGGTCCAATACATATATATGATAATATGTGATAATTATATATACACATATGTGTATATATATATATAAGACTATATGTAACTACATTAATATATATATATATATATATATATATATATATATATGAATGAGATGCTTTCAAGCCCTTGTTGTGAGGCTTATGTAATGGTGATTTCCTTGAGTTTTTGCTTATATTTGAAAGAATTTATATCCTCTTCAATTCTGAAAGATATCTTTGCTGGGTATAGTATTCCTGATTGGAAGGAGTTTTTGTGTTTCTTTTTGTTTGTGGTTTGTTTTTTTTCCTTTCAAGACATTGAATATGTAATGCCATTATCTCTGAGGGATTCTGCTGATATAGCTTCTATTAATGAAATGATATTCCTTTTTCCATGTCTTGATAATTTTATCTTGCTATTTTAAAAATTATCTCTTTTTTGTGGGTTTTTTTTTTTTTTTTTTTAGTTTGACTATAATCTGCTTTGGAGACCTGTTTTTTTTTTTTTCAGAGTAGAAATTAGAAGTTTATTAAAGGACAGCAGAAAAGACTTCTCCCAGAGGAAGAAGGGGACCCAAGAAGTGGAATCCCTGGAGACCTGTTTTTGATTGAATCTAATTTGGATGCTTTGAGCTTCCTGGACCTGGATATCCATATCTGTCCCAAAATTTTGAAAATTTTCAGGTACTATTTTTTTCAAATATTATTTCTATGCCTTTCCTCTAGTCTTCTCCTTTTGGGACACTGACAATTCAAATATTGGGTGTCTAAAATGATGTTCCATAACTCTAGTAGACTTTCTTATTTTTTTATTTTGTGTGTGTGATTGGATAGTTCCAAAAAAATTATTTCAAGCTCAGAAATTCATTCTTCTGCTTTATCTAGTGTGTTTCAAAATTTATATTAGTTTTTTTTTTCCTTTTATGCTTTCTATTTAGTTCCTGGATTTCTCATTCATTCTTATTATGAATTTTTCCCCTTAACTTCACTGGGAGTGGTTGGGGCAACCCCAGTGCTTTCTAGGACTTCACAAACAAAGCTTTTCAGAGCAGTCTGCTTGGAAGCTGAGAGTGATGGACATAGAACAGGTAAATGTAAATAATACCATAATACATTACATATGCAAATCAAGGTAGAAAAGAAAATTGTCAAGAATGTACTTAACCCATAGGTTTCTGGTTTGTGAAATAGAAATGACACAAATAGAGAAAGCTTGTGTTCTACAGTATGAATTACTGGTCATATAAATCTGTAGATAGGTTGGACAGTAAGAAATACAGGCCAATCACAGAGCTAAATGCAGAAACGTTGCTCTCAGGGAAACTATCTCATCAACACAGAGAGTAAACTATGCAGAAATGAAGTTCCTCTACTAGAAGTGCCCACAGCTATGGTATCCTTGCTATTAGAATCACTGTCAAATTGCTTATGGAAAATGTAACTTTATATCAACAAGCCCTCCAGCTTATTATCTGAAGAGAGCACTAAAACATCATTTAGGTAAATGGTGAGGAAATTCTAAATTAACCATAACTAACACACACACACATGTATATATACATATATATTGTGTGTATGTATGTATGCATATATGTACGTATATATACATACACACAAACACATATGTGGTTTATACAGAGAAATTTAAAAGCAAATTAACAGATATTAAACAAGGAGACAAGAAGGCATAATCTGTAAAAGTTGTCTAAAATGAAGTATTATAGACTATAAAATGTTGTGCAGAATATTTAGCAAAAATAAAAAATAACCACACACACACACACACACACACACACACACAAATGCTTCTATTATTTTTATACAAAACCTTTGTGACAGAACTTTGAGAGCCCTCTCTATCTAATTCTATGTTTTTTCCTGTGATGTGTTTCCCAAAGGACATCAGCAAATGAAATGTAAGTATATAAAAAGTGATTGTTCTTGGGAGCTTGTCCACTGTTGCTTCGTATGAAATCCTGCTGCCCTGTCAGAAGTAGAGGGTTTTAATGTGTTGAAAATTTGGTGAATAACTCTTTGTAACAGCAATAAAATTCCACTAAAAGCAAAAACAGTAATAATGAATCTGATATCACATATTATATCAAAAAGGGTGACAGGAAATGGAATATGAGCA
The DNA here is from genome assembly GCF_964194105.1 of Spermophilus citellus. Lineage (NCBI taxonomy): Eukaryota > Metazoa > Chordata > Mammalia > Rodentia > Sciuridae > Spermophilus > Spermophilus citellus. Next base: position 110,394,937 of record NC_138186.1, on the reverse strand, counting down.
AACAGAAGAAATGTCATGCTTAATATGTGACTTGCATAGCAGAGACTCAAAGGGCATGTCTTTGCTTTAATATTATTTAATAAAGGAAATATTGGATGAACAATGTATTTATTATGCATTTTAATTTCATAAAATAGGTAAAAATAGGAACTATGAGAAACTTAATCAAATGAGAATATATGTAACTACATTAAAACACATGCACATAAATGTGATAATAAATGAGAAAAAGACATCAGTTTTTAGAAATACATAAAACAAACAAACTAAATATTGAAATACAAACACTTATATATAACTTAAAACAAATCCACATATAATTGTCTAGTAGATATTCACTTAAAAGTGATTAAAAAATTATAAAATAATAGAATATAAATGCTAGGAAAATGCAGCAAAAGGAAATGGAATCACTCCAATATTGCCAAATGGAAAATAAAATTAAAGACAAACTCATTCTAAAATATAGTTGCTTTATTTTATGGATAGTATAATCTAACATGCAGTTAGAACACTGTAGCTTTACAGCTGAATAAAGAATTCACAGAAAAAAAACAAATTTCTAAAAATTAATAACCTCAGAAATATAAAAATAGATTCATATAAATGTAATGGTAATAGAAGAGTTCACCATAGTTTTTTTTTTTTTTCCACTGCACATATCTATAGAGGGGCTGGGGAGAAGAGAGGTTCATTGGCAGGGTAGATATGCTCAAAGCAACTTTCGTGCACATTTTGAAATGTCACAATTAAAATATCACCATGAAACACAGAAACACATACAATTAATATGTGCTAACAATTATAATTAAAAATAAAGAAAATAAAATATTTTATAGAAATAATTATAATTAAAAATACCAACAAAAGAATTGCAATATCTGAAAATATTTTAAATCTTTTAAATATTGCTGAGCAAGAAAAACACAGAATTGTAATTTTCTCATCACAATTAGAAAATAATAGCATCTAAAAACTTCTAGAATGAATCCAAAGCTATATTCAACATAAAGATCAGTTTAAAATATTTTTATACTTAAATCAGGAAAAATACACAAAGTGAAACAATCAAATCACTATGTGGGAAAATTAAAAAAAATTAAATGATATTTAGACCAAAAAAGGACAAATATTTCTGAAGGTCATGATCCCTGAATAGAAATAAAATGGAAGAAGCTTCTTTCTTCTCACAGCAACATTTGCAAATTGCCCCTTCTTGCATACCAGATCTTGCAATACCATCTCATTCAGATAAATGACTCTAAGGCTACAAAATATTAGAAAACCCTGCTTTTGAGCAATATCACTTATAAATATTGATGCAATTATTTTAAACATGTATTACTAAAAAAAGATACAATAAATACCCTACAAAATAACTTAACAAAATTTATTATGTATTGTAGATATTTTTCATTTTTAAAATTTGTTCTTATTAGTTATATATGACAATGGAATGCATTTTGACACATCATATGTAAGGGGAGTATAACCTCTCATTCTTCTGGTTGTATATGTGGTGGGATTATTCTGGTAATGTAATCATATCTGCACATAGGGTCATAACGTCCAACTCACTCAATTATATTTCCTAAGCCCATATCCTCTCCCCTCCCTCACTCCCCCTCTGCCCAATCCAAAGTTCTCACATTATTTCTTAGCCCTCTACCCTTATTGTAATTAGCATCCACATATCAGAGAAAACATTTGGCCTTTGGTTCTTTGGGATTGGCTTATTTCACTTCGCATAATATTCTCCTGCTCCATCCGTTTACTGGCAAATGACATCATTTCATTATTCTTTAAGCCTGAATAATATTCAATTATGTGTATATAAATACCATATTTTAGTTATCCATTCATCTGTTGAAGGGCACCTAGGTTGGTTCCATAGTTTAGCTATTGTGAATTGAGCTGCATCGCCGTAGTATGCTCATTTTAAGTCCTTTGGGTATAAACTGAGGAGTGGGATAGCTGGGTCAAATGATGGTTCTATTCCAAGTTTTCTGAGGAATCTCCATGCTGCTTTCCAGAGTCATTCCGCCAATTTGCAGTCCCACCAGCAATGTTTGAGTGTACCTTTTCCCCCACATCCTCGCCAACATTTATTGTTGCTTGCATTGCAGATTTTTCTTAAAAAGAAAACTTTAAATAAATTAGACAACAAGTAATTTTAAAGTCAAGAATAAGGCAAACTTTTATACTATCGCTTTTATCTAAAATAGTTCTGGGAGGTTCATTAATACAATAAGGAGAAAAGGAAATCCAAGAATATTGCCTACAAAGTGAAGGAACCAACATAACCTTTGAGCAATATAAATAATTTTAAAATTGATTAAAAAGCACTAATAGCCATTGTTTTCAGTATAACTAAAAATAATTTTTAAAACAGCCATAAAAGATGAACTATACACAATAACATTAAAATTCATATGGATTAATTTAAAAAGAAATATTAAAATCTATAAAATGAAAATAAACTTTGAGTAGTAATAAAGAATTAAATAAACATCAGAATCTTCACAGTTCTGGTTGGGAAAATTAAATATACTACAGGTGCCAGCTCTTTTCAAATCAATTTATAAATGCAGTGCAATTTTAGTTCATTATCTTTTGTGTCTAACAATATGAAATATGTGAGAATACATGCATGCACTTATATGTGTTATATATTCAACACACATACACATATTTACAGTATTTCAATTAAACTAAGAAATTTTGCATTAAGTTTATGAGTACAATTATTAACTGCTTGTAAATATGAACATACTAATTTGCATCTTGTCACAATACACACAACATAAAAAATCTATGTCCAATTGAACCAGTGTATAAAGAAAATTAATAGCAAATAATAATATGAGAAATATTTTTCCACATATATGTAAGGTTTATAATTTTAATTATGTTGGAATTTACTTTAAATTATTAAATGGAAATTATAATAACAGGAAAAGCAACTTTTCCATAGTAATAAAATAAATGTTGTTCTGACTAACAAAACTTGAGATGCAGAGGACAAATATTTTCCAAATATTAAATTAAATATGGAAATTATTTTTACAGCATTTAAGCACAATTCATCAACCATGTTCAAAAGCTCTTTTTGACCAAGTATTACTATGAAAATAATGATTATGCATGCAAAATGTATGTATAAAATTGTAATTAAATTACTCATAATAAAAATTAAAATTAAGTATCTTATTATTTAATAATAGAGATTGCTCTAATAATTTATGTTAAATTACTTTGATAAGAAAAAAACTAGAAATATGTTAGAAAAATATTTAGGAAAGTGTAAAAAAATTGCCAATATCCTGTTGTTAAGAAAAACTATTCTATTCTGCTTGCATTTTATTTTGAAAAGTAAGGATTACATATACAGAAAGAAAGAATGATATAGGAATATCAAATGTTAACAACAATTGCATTGATGTAAAAACAATGTTATTTCAATATTTTCCCAATTAATTGCACATATTTACTTATTTTTTCAATGAACATCTATAAACATTTAATTTAAATAAAACTAATTATTTTTATTAAAATAAAATGAGTCCATGGAAAGATGAAAAAGATTGATTTATATAAAGATGAAAGATTAGAAAGAGAGGAGAAATTATCATTAAAAAAATAGGCTAAGTATATTTTGTCACTTGAATAGCCTGAATAACTTTGAATTTCTTTTAAAAAAATAAGCTGAAAGAGAGAAAATATCTGTCTCTACTAAGAATAGAGGAAGAAAATAAAAATGATTTCATATACAAATATTTATAGATATTTCCAATTTTCAATAACTTTATTATATGATATTGAATATTTTTACTATTACCTCAGAAATGTTTACTATCAATCATGTGTAATGTTTTGAAAATCATTATTTGCATTGATAATAGAACACTATGTATTTTATTTAAAATTTCACCATTTACAAATAACAGTAACTAATTAATTGCCTGTTAAGAAGTTTCTGGTTGCAAGCACATTTTGTGAATTACACAGTGTAATGACTAGACTGACATGATGAAGATTTGGGCCTACTTTTTCTCCTATTAAGCACAGGGTCTCTGTTCTAGTACCTGAGTCTTTGATCCACTTTGAGTTGATTTTTGTGCATGATGAGCAATAGAGGTTTTTAATTTGTACAAAAATCCTCCTCTTCATCTCATTGATCTTTTGTAACAACTTTATAGTTTCTATATGTTTATTTTTTCCTCTGATCTTTGCCCTTTCTTTCCTTTGATTAATTTTGTGTTTGATTTGTCTTGTCTGGTTCCTTCAGATGCATCTTTAGATTCTTTATTTAAAATATGTTTGGTTGGTATAAGTGCTTATTGCTAACTTTGCAGCATACCATAAGTTATAGTATATTTTGTCTCTATTTTCATTAGTTTTGATAAATTTTTAAATTTTCATTTTGATTTTTTCAAAGAGTGTATTGTCCTGAATGTATATATTTGTATAATTTCTGAAGTTTCTTTTGTCATTACTTTTTAATTTTATTCCAGCATGGTTACAAAAGTTATGGAATATGATTTATATGATTTTAATCTTTTTTTGGTAAGAATCATTCTGTGATTAATATATGGTCTATAATCTAGAAAACTCCATGTACTGATTAAAATAATTTAAATTCTGCAGCTGTTGAATGGAATGTTTTGTGACTGTGTGTTAGGTCCATTTGATGTGTGTGAAAAGTTAACTCTGATGTTCTTTTGTGAATGTTTTTGTCTGGGTGGTATATCCATTGGTGAAAATGGATTGTTAAACTCCCCCAGTACTATCCTATTGGAGTTTATCTCTCTTTTTAGACCTAATAGTGTTTGCTTTAAAATTTTGGTTCTTCGCATTAGCTACAAATACATGTACTACGACCTAATAGTGTTTGCTTTAAAATTTTGGTTCTTCGCATTAGCTACAAATACATGTACAAACTGTTTCTTGTTGAATTTTATCTTTTAATCATTGCATAATGATTAAAAGAACTCAGTAAGTCAAATAAAAGTTCTTTTGAAAACATAAACAGCAAATGAGATTACATGGAAGGAAGAATATTCCAAATTTTTATTTAAAGTCTATATTATCTAAATTAGTTTACTCCTGTTTATTGTTGATTTTCACTTATACTGAATAGCCTTTTCTATCCTATTGCTTTCTGGCTGTGTCTTTACTAATAAAGATTTTGTGAGTAGCATATAGTTGAGTCTTTTTCTTTTTCTTTTTTTTTAATTCAATAAACCAAACTGTATAGTTTAGGAAAATTTAATTCATTTGCATTCAAAGCCATTTTTTAAAGAAAAATGTTCATTCTTTTTTTTAAATTTTAACTTATATATGACAGCAGAATGCATAATAATTCATATTCAAGGCCATTTTTGATATATCAGTATTTACTCTGGTCATTTTGTTAACTATCTTCTAACTGATTTGAATATTCTTTGTTCTTCCTCTCTTCTTCCCCATTATAATTTGGTAGTTTATTCTGTAGGTGATGCCTGATTCATCAATATTTCTCTTTCGTGTATATGCTTTTCTAGTGGAATTTATACTTTTACGTATTTTTATGATGATAGTTAACTTTCTTTTACTTCTGGATGTAAGATTACCTTAACAATTTTTTTTAAAGTCTGTTCTGTTGGCCAAAAATTTCCTTAGTTTTGCTTATATTGAAACCTTTTTATTTCTTTTAAAGGATAGTTTTTCTAAATATAGTATTCTTGCTTGGCAAGTATTTTATTTCAGTGTGTGGATTGTTTCATTCCTTTCCTTCTTGGCCAATGTGGTTTCTGATGAGTAAAATGTTATAAGTCGTCTATGCATACCCTTAAAAGTGGCATAACAATATTCTATTACAGTTTTTGGATTCTTTCTTTGTCTTGTAGTTTTGAACATTTGCCTAAAATATGGAATGGTGAACATTGTTTCTTGTAATGTCTGTATGAAGTCCTATAGACTTCCTCTCCCTGGATGTCCATATCTTGGACCAAGATTAAGAGAGTTTTCATCAACTATTACATTTAATAGATTTTCTATGCCATTTCCTTTTTCCTCACCTTCATCCCCTCTCAAAATGCAGACATTTCTTTATTTAACAGTGTCTCAAATACCTTGAAGGCTCACTTCCTTCCTTTTTATTCTATTTATTTATTTGACCTGGATATCACAAAAGACCTAGCCTTATCTTACTGCTTGGATATTCTTCCTTCCATGTAATCTCATTTGCTGTTTATGTTTTCAAAAGAACTTTTATTTGACTTACTGAGTTCTTCATTTCCAAGATTTCTGCTGTTTTTCTTCAAAATGTCTATCTCTTTGATGAATTTCTTATTCATATTGTGATTTTTACTCTATTTCATTGAATTGTCTTTTTTGTATTCTATTGAATTTCATTTGCTTTACTTACAATTATTCTTTTAAGGTCTTTTGCTGATGAGTTATCAATATCCTTTTGTTTGAGATTGTTGCTACACAATTATTGTATGTTTTCCAAGATGTCATTTCCTCCTTTTTTAATATTTATTTTGACTTCACGTTAAGATTTTCATATGTAGTGGATCAGTGTGCATACACTTTTATAAGGTACCTCGCCATGTCCTTCTCATCTTTTCTCTCAGCCATGGATTTTAATTCGGGGAAACAAATTAAATGAAAGGATGATGGGGGAATGAAGAAAAGACAAACAGACACAGAGAGAGAGAGAAAGCTGGGATTAAGTGGGCACTCAAGAGAATAATTAAATACATTTGGCTACTAAGATTAAGAGTGCGTATAACACTTTATTAATTTAAATGTTAATTGCTAAACTCCATCAGAATTTGACTGACTCAGAGCTAGCTCAGCATGTTTATTATATAGGTTTCATCAAAAGGTTATTTGTGAGAAAGTTTCAGCAAAGCAGGTAATCTGAAGGATGCAGGACTGGCAAGACATTAGACTTATCTTGTTATGCTCAGGATTTTCTATCTCTGGGAGCTGGTCCCTGAGCTTAAGGTCCCAACTGATAACTATAAGGCTTGGCACAGAGTTTCCTTGGCTGATATCACCACAGCAACTGGGCCTCTTGACCTGCACCTTTGCCCAGGAAGTTCCCAGTGCATTGCAGTCAAGAGAGAGAAAAAGACAATGATTCAAAACACTGCTCTCCATAGTACATTTCATGGTAATTGTCTCTCTCCCAACCATGTATCTTAAGGTCTCAGTTTGGTAGGCTATGTTAGTTTTATTTGCAGTTGGGTGCCATAATACAGTCTTCTTTCAGAATCTTCATTTGTAATTCATGTATTCAGCAGGGTCAGAGAGCCCTTCTGTTTTGAGGAGCCACATTGGATGGGGTACAATAGTACTGCCACATATATTGCTGCTGTATGTGTATAGAGCACATACAAGTGTATAGAGCACATACAGCAGAATGAATGGGGTTCTTTTATGTTCCCACTCTAACACTGGATGTGGTAGCTCAAAAATGCAGAGCACAGTGGATGTTTCCTCAGCATCAGTGCATCCTCAGGTCCTGTAGTGGCTGAGGGGACCATGGAAAGTCCAGGGGAGTGGAAGTCAGGTACCAAGGAATGCATAATCAGGCCCAGGATGCTGTGGTCAATGAAATACCTCAGATTGATTACAGATATGGCTTGGACTGGTTATATACCTTGGGTAAAGATGGTGATTGCTCCAACTGATCAGGGAAGCAGTTGGGGCTATCAGTGTGGATTGGGAAAAGGAGGGCAGGAGCAAATCACTGACTATCAAGTTTAGGAGGTTTACAGCAGTGGTTTGGGCCAGTTACAGAGGCAGATTGAGTTTAGGATGTTGCTTGGGCTGATGGGTGGTAGCTCTTCCAACTGAGGCTCAGCAGCAGCTGGGGTATCAGCATAGCTCGGTGCCCTGTGAAACATATAAATCATTTTAAGATGAAAATGACTGAATTCTAGGTTGGAATGTTTGAAGTATAAAAGAGACATGAGAGAGAGGAATTCTACAATGTGCATGTTATATTACTGTTGATGAGAAATTTAAGACAACAGAATTCAACTCATTTTAATATGTGGCAGAGCCTGGCACCGTAGTGCATGACTGTAATTCCAGGGGCTCTGGAGGCTGAAACAGGAGGATTACAAGTTTAAAGTCAGCCTCAGCAACTCAGTGAGGCCCTAAATAAAACATAAATAAAAGGCTGAGAATGTAGCTCAGTGGCTAAGTGCCCCTGGGATTAATCCCTGATACAAAATGTATGCATATATATGGCAGATTTATGTGATATTTCTTCCCTGACAAAACTCAACACTGTAAATGAGGTGTCTGTGGATGAATTAGAAAAAAAAAAGGTTCAACAACATTCCTTTTCATCTTTGAGGAAAAGAAGTAGAAAATTACTTATAGTTATTGTAAGAGCATAGTGGAGAAGGAATTTTTATATCACTTTCATTTAAGATGTACAAGTGAATCAAAACCAAACAAACTCAGCCATAGGTACTAATCTCCACACAATCTTTAATATAGAAGTCTCAACAAGAATATACACTCATTTCCTGAGACAGATTAGTGCAAAATCAAGAATTGCAAATTAGCAATCTATGTTTAAATACATAAAGTACTATACCCAATCTTAGTAGCCAAATGTATTTAATTATTCTCTTTCTTTTAGAAATCTAACTACATCATTTATGGGGTTTTCTTTGTTTAAAAATATCTCCTTTAACTAGGCACATATAATAGGCTATTTTGTGTGGTTATATTTTCTTTCTGAACCATCTACCTATAAAGCAGGAATTAGGAATTCGATGGTAATTCAAAATAACACCCAAATCTCTATGATTTCTCATCTACCTTTAAATCCAAATGTCCAAAATTAAATGAATCATCTTCCTACAGTCTTCCTCTCCTCCTTCACAACCAGGGCTTTTCAGAATGCTTTCCATAGACTTTTCCTAAAACAATACCCTTCATCTCCCACCTCTGCCTACAATTTCTAAATCTTTGCCTCTATCTTGTCACTTCCTCTACTGCATCTGTTCTCCTAGTTTAGTTCTCATACTCTGGAATCTAAAAAATCACCATAGCTTAGAATTCGTCTTCTTTACTCTAGCTGCATTTTCTTAAAACTGTGTTCACGATGATTTCAAAATAAGCTAATTATAAACCAGGCATGTTTGTAAAACTCTACTGTTGAAAATCACCTATTTTCAGGTTTGGGATGAAACCTGAGTATTTAGGGTAACTTATGGTTATAAATTTCTATGTATTCTGATCTGTGTTATTCAGTCCTGTACCTCTCTGTCTCTTTGCTGTACTGATGATCAAAATTCAAACCCATAGTCCAGGTTTAAAGAGATCCCTTGATTCTGCTTTCATCCTCATGAAGATATTCATTCTTGGCATGGAGAGGTACATACCAGGGAGAACCAAGACCACTAGGTGACAGCTTCAGCTGAGCTCCCCAGTCAGCTCTCAGTTCCAACTACCACTCATTTTAGTGACACCTGGGGTGCAGATGGGCCATCTCTGCCAAAATCTGCTGTGACTCTATAATCATGACAAGTAAATGACGGTTATTTTAAGGAACTTATTTATCAGGTAGTTTGTTACACACTGATAGAAAATCAAAATACAAGCTTTTATATATATATATATATATATATATATATATATATATATATATATATATATAAAATTATGTGTTACATATATAACTGTATATAAAATATTCTTGAAGTAGATGGTATATTTGGTTTCTAAAATCCCATGGTTTTTGACTCTATCATTTTATTTATTTTCCTATTAGTTTCTGAAAGACCTTTCTTAGCTATTACTCAAGTTTATTTTAAATACAAATAAAAGCAGTCTCTTTTTTAAGATGCAATTTTGACTCTACTATGTTATTCTTACTGCTGTACTATTATGTCTTAAATGCCCAATCCATTAAATGTTATAAATTATTAAAGTCATATAGCATCAGGAAATGGTACTCAGCAAATATATAATAAAAAATAACAGCATGATACTTATGGCTAATATTTAATAGAGTGATGCTGTAAAAAGTGTGGCCTGGAAAATTATCAACATCTCATGAATTGTAGTTAGAAATGGAAATTAATGATCTTTACCCCTGAACTACTGTGTTAAAATCTCTGTGATTATAGCCCAATAATCTGTATGCACTGAAGGATGATTTTAATACATTCTCAAGTTGAGCATCAGTGCTATACAATCTTTAAAGGTAGAAATATCCTTTTAGCATGATTTCTTATTTCCCTACAGCTAAAGAAACTAAGACTAAGTATGTTGATTTTTTTGAAGTTCTTAAAATTAACTAGTGTCAGAGGAAAAAATAAAATCAGGTATACTTATTACCTGTCAAAGGCAAATCAGTGAGATCTTCACTAATTACACATATAAAATTTTGACTCTCAATAGCATAAAATTCTATTTCAAACAAAATAATTAAATTATATATATGCATGTATGAACTTATCTAAATACACTGAAATGAGAAATGCTCTTCAAAGGATGTGTAAGGAGAATTGAATCTAACTCAGCAGGTTTATCAAGTCTGGCTGGACTACGGTGATGACCAGTGAGATTCACAGGGGAAAAAAAAACACACCAAGGATACACTGAACCAGCATGAATTGATGAGGCATGATTACAGAGTGCTGAGACTTAATCATAGCATAAAGAACAGACTGGAGTACCAAAATGGGAAATGTGAGCAAAGGCTTTGCAAACATCTGCTTTAGCCCAACTCTAGGCTACTATTCACATTTGCCCAGGGTAAATCAGTCTGATGATCACACTAACACGCTTGAATGTCAATTCTGAAATGTGAGAATGCAAACACACACACACACACACACACACACACACAAACACACACACACACAGCCCATGGGTGCCCAAAGATACAGAAATGTTTCCTAAAACTACTCATAAATATATGTAATAGATATTAATACAGATATATAGAAATCCATAGCATTTTAGTATTCCCAAAGCCCTGGAATTTCTTTTTTTTTTTTTTGAACTCTGGAAAATGTGAGCAAAAATTGGGTATCTTAGTCTCCACATATAGATGAGCATATACCTCAATGTATAAATTATCCTTTATGTGTCCAATAGAAAACAAAATCTTTTTTTAAGCTTTTGTTACCCATTTGTACTTGAACAAGGACATTTTAAAATTAATTTCCATTTATAATAGTGTGTCACTAGATACAGATACCCACCCTCTTCTGCTCTTATCTCCATGTCCCTGCTGCCTATTCTGCCCTTGGGAAAAAGACGGGACTGCATGCCACAGAGCACTAACAATCCTGTGGGAAAGAAGTCACAGGCTAGAAACACTACACATTGAAATATTTCCTGTCTCTTAAAGAATCTGTAAATTTTGTGTTTACCTTTCTGCAAGGCAAAAATTAACTCTTGATTTATTAATGGTTGCCATTTTACAGAAGAAAGGGCTCTCCTATCTGCTACAGCGCCCACCACAGTCAAATTCACTCATTTTTTCCTCCTCACCACTGCACACTTCTGAGATTTCTATCCTTACTCTAGCACTTAAAAGACAGAGTCCTTCACTTCAAATAGCAAGACAATACCAGTGATTTAGGTGGAGGTTTGCCCTCAGTCAATTACTTTGTAACTTAATAAATGTTTTCAAAAGTTTTATTTAAAAAATATTTTATTATTTTATTTAAAAAATTTTAAAATCTTTTTTTTTTTAAACTTTCTGCTAATGATAGTGATAGGTTAGAATGAAAATACATAATTTTTCTCCTGCATATGCACTACAATTATTTCTGACTTCATTTTGAAAATAATGAAGAAACAATGAATAATTTTTAGTCCAAAATACACATGTAATTTAAAAATGTTTCCTCTAGGTGCTAATGAGATTATCTAGAAATAATAGCCTATCTACTCTTTGGAAATAAAGCTTTCATTAATTAATATTGCAAGCAATGTTATTCCATTCATCTCTTTGTACAGAGGGGATAAGGCTGGCATTTGCTTTTATTCTGTTTAAAGGTCCATGAGGAAAAAGAGTAAAATAATAATATGCTGAACTTGTCTCACTATTTAATACAATGCCTAGATTTTATTGTTTGAAGAATATTCCTTTGGCATTAAAATCATTATTATTTAAAAGACATAAAGTGTGGGAATAATACATAATATTCAGCTTTTCCTTCTTCTGGTTTCTAAGAGCTTCTAAAAGCTGTCCTTCGTCTTCCTTCTGGGCATGAAAAGAAGATAAGCCACTCTGACTCTCTCCTTCTGCTCATTTGTTTCTTCAGGCTTTGGCTGCTCCTGAAGGGAATAGAAAGTGTCAGAAAGCTTAGGAAGTAGCTTATGTGCTCTCTGGGCTAGTTTTTCTTTTCTCTGCCGACTCAATAAGAAACCGTGATATAACTCACACCCCCTCAGTATTATTAGGACCATTTTGGGTAAAGGGGAACAAGCAAAAGGAAGCATTTTTTTAAAAGTTTCTATGCTGAGATAATTTTAGATTCACATAAGTATTTCAAATATAGTACAGAGAGATTATATATATATATATATATATATATATATATATATATATATTTCAACCAGTTTTCTTATGTTAAAAACCCACATAACCATACTATCAGTATCAAAACTAGGAAACTATACGATTGACCAAAACAAAAAGCTTAATTGAAGTTCATTAACGTTTTTCCACTATCATCCTTTCTGTGTTCCAGGATGCAGTGCAGGATCTCACTGTGTTGGTGGTACTTTTTACTTTAAGAAAAGACTTCAGTTTTTCTTCTTTTGCAAAACTGACACTTTTGGAATTACAAGCCAGTTACTTTTTACAGTGTACCTTAATTTAGATTTGTCTGATGTTTTCATTTTTATTGTATGGAAATTAAACATTAGTTAGGAAGACATCTCGGTGTTATTCCTCCTTCTCTACATCAGATCCAGAAGTACATGGTGTCCATGTGTCTTGCTAATGGTGATGACGTTGACCACCTGAGACGTGGTGCTTACAAAGATCCTCACTCTAAAGTTACCTTAGAACTTTACTACTACTAAATATTTTACAGCAGATACATTGAAACTATGCAAATATCCTGCTTGTGCTTAAACTTTTCTCCACTAATTTCTGCATCTATAGATGAAATGCTGATTTTTCTTTTTCTTTTTTTGCTTTCCTCCTACCATTATTATTTGAAACAATTCTGTAGAAAATATTTGTTCATTCCCATATATTTAGTGATTTATTTTATTGTTTAGTATATTATATGCACCCATAATTGGTTTGTTTGTTTTTCATTTGGAGCACAATGCATATTTTTTTATTTGTTCTAATTAGTTACACATGATGGTAGAGTGCACCTTGACACATCATACATAATTGGAGTACAACTTCTTCTTCTGGTTGTACATGATATAGAATCTTACTGAGCATCCTCTACCTTCACTTCCCTTTGTCTAATCCAAAGTACCTTTATTCTTCCCTAGCCACCCCCACACACACCCTTATTGTGAATGAACATATCGGAGAATACATTCAGCCTTTGGTTTTCTGGAGTTGGCTTATTTCTCTGAGCATGATATTCTCCAGCTCCATCCATTTACCAGCAAATGCCATCATTTCATTCTGTTGTGTATCTATACCATATTTTCTTTATCCATGCATCTATTGAAGGACTCCTAGTTTGGTTCCACAGTTTAGCTATGATGAGTTGAGCTGCTAGAAACATTGATGTGGCTGTCTCACTGTAATATGCTGATTTTAAGTACTTTGGGAATCTTATTGTTATTTCAGCTCCTTAATTGAATAGTGAAATATCTTTCTTTCATTATCTACAATATATCTATATCTATATTTATTTATTTTTCAATTTTAGTACACCCATAAACGAGTTTCAGAATTCTTAATCTATAGCCCTATTGAAAACAAATTTACCAACTAGAGTACTCTAATTGTGTATAGTTATTTTGCCTTAAGCTACATAGTATATAATCAATTTTCTGGTTTCTAAAATTGTTTAGGTAACTTCCTCTGTTGCCATAAACAGACATATTTGAAATAAAGATCTCAGAGAAGTCTATGAAACATATATCCAGAAACATATGCAGGCTTCTACTGCATCTAGAACTGGAAACTTGAATATTTTCAAATGTTTTCTTATGCCACTGTTTTCCACTTTTCAGTAATTACTGCACTGATATTTTTCTTCTATCATTCTTTGTATATATCAGCCATCCTCTTTCGCTGACATTGGGAAACAGACCAATATTATGTCATGGAATTTTATATTTTAGGTTTTTATATGATTTCTGTTCTGTCACAGAGATAGCTGATGGTAACTCTGGTGCACAATTAGTATTAGTCTGAGACTCATTGATGACCACCATATTCTATATTCCCAGCATATTTGTTTGATTTTTTAAAAACAAATGTGGAACCTCAAAATGTCCCAGGTTACTACACTCCTGTGGTATACTTTAAGGTCAGGTATTGTGATGCCTCCTACTTTACATTTCTCTCTAAAGATTTGCTTTGGTTATTCTGGGTCCCTAGTTTTTCCAAATGAATTTCATGACTTCTTTTTCTATGTTTATGAAGAACATTATTGGGATTTTAACAGTAATTGCATTAAATCTGTATAGCACTTTTGGTAGTATGGCCATGTTGATTATATTGCTTCTGTCTAAACAAGAACATGGGAGATTTTTTATCCTCTAAGGTCTTCTTCAATATCTTTTTTTTAGCGTTCTGCAGTTTTTATTGTAGAGATCTTTCACTTCTGTTGCTAGATTGATTCACAAAAGTTTTATTTATTTATTTATTTTTGAGGCTACTGTAAATGAGACAGTTTTCCTAATTTCTCTTTCAGCTAGTTCATCTTTGTTATGTAGGAATACAATTGATTTATGGGTGTTAATTTTATATCCTGCAACTTTGCTGAATTCATGTATGATTTCTAGATGTTTTTTGCAACAAAAATGGCATGGTATTGTCACAAAAACAGACATGCAGACCAAGGGGACAGGATAGAAGACACAGACAAACTCACATAAATACAGTTATCTTGTACAAGACAAAGGTGCCATAAATATACATTGGAGACAAGAGAGCCTTTTCAAAAATGGTGCTAGGAAACCTGGAATTCCATATGTAGTAGAATGAAATGTAATCCCTATCTCTCACCCTGCACAAAACTCAACTCAGAGTGGATCAAGGACCCCTAGGTTCGACCAGAGACCTTGTGCCTCCTAGAAAAAAAAAGTAGGCCCAACTTTATATCATGTCAGCTTAGGAACTGACTTCCTCAACAAGGCTCCTAAAATGCAAAAAGTAAAATCAAAAAGCAAAAAAGGGATGGTATCAAACTAAAAAGCTTCTTCACAGTAAAGAAAACAATCAAGAAGATGAAGAGAAAGTCTACAGAATGGGAGAAAAATCATTCCACCTGCACCTCAGATAGAACATAAATCTGCAAGATGTATAAAGAACTCAAAAAACTTAACATACACACACACACACACACACACACACACAAATAACACAATAAATAAATGGGCAAAAGAATTCAACAGACACTTCACAGAAGAAAAAATATGAATGGCCAGTAAATATATTTTAAAATGTTCAACTTCTCCAGCAATTAGAGAAATTCAAATTAAAACTACACTGATATTTTATCTCACTTCATTCAGAATGGCAATTATCAAGAGTACGAGTAACAATAAATGTTGGTAAGGATGTCGAGGGAAAACTTCATTCATACATTGCTGGTGAGACTCTAAATTAGTGCAACCACTCTGGAAAGCAGTATGGAGATTCCTCAGAAAACTTGTAATGGAACCACCATTTGACCCAGTTATCCTACTGTTGGAATAACTTTCAGTTTACAGCTAGCAGCTAGCAGCTATTAGCAGCTCAGAGTGCTTGAAGAATCTACACTCGTTCAGGCCTGATAGGAGTGCCTGCAGGATGGGATGCTCTGCTCTAGCGAGCTTTAGTGAAACCACATCCTTAGCACTTGTGATTAGCGTTGCCAAAGTGCCAGACCAGGAAACTGATAGCCAGGAGCTTCAGGCATGGAACTCCTAACTTAGAAACCTCCTCCCCTAGGGACAAAAACCCTTCCTGATGATAGCAATATTTAGAGCATCCTCATAGTTTGGTTACATTAGGCATAAGATAATTGGCTTATGGGTACTATCTTGCTTGTGTATGATTGATGGGCATGCCCCACTTGAACCCTATAACAATTGTATGCATTCCAAAAATAAACTGAGGTACTGGAGGACAACCTGAGGTGGGTCTCCAACCAGTTCTCTCATGAGCTCACGAAGTCTGTGTGTTGATTCTGTGTCTCTCCCTGCCCCCCTCTCCCGCCCTGCCCCACGGCAAGGTATCTGAGCAACTAATTGACCAGAACCACAGCATCCCATTCCTTGGTATATACACAAATAACTTAATATTGATATACTACAGTGATGCAGCACATCAATATTTATAGCACTTCAATTCACAGTAGCTAAGCTATATAACCAACCTAGGTGCCCTTCAACAGATGAACTGAACATATTAAGAAAATATGCTACATATACACAGTGGAATATTACTCAGCCATAAAGAATAATAAATTATGGCATTTGCCAGTAAATGGTTGGAACTGGAGACTATGATGCTAAATTAAATAAGCCAATCTCAAAAAAACAAAGGCTTAATGTTCTCTCTGATACGTGACGTGGATGCTGACACAAAACAAGTGGAGGAGGCTAAAATGGGAGTCCATTGGATTAGAGAAAGGGAGTGAAGGGAAGGGGGGATGGGATTAGGAAAGAAAGTAGAGTAAATTGTATGGCCAACATTTGTCCATATGTGAATATACAATCAGTGAAACTCTACATCTTGTACAACTGTAAGAATGGGATCCTACTTAAAATAAGCTATATTTTTTGTATGCATAATATGTCAAAATACACTCTACTGTTATGTATATCTAAAGAGAATGGATAAAAAATGTCCCAGGTTATTTCCAATTCAGCTTTTCAAAAACCCAGCCAAATCCATTTGTCTCTTTCACAACAGTAAATCATCCATTGAGTTCCATCTATGACTCCAAAGACAATGTCACACAGAGGGTTAAGCTTTCCTAATCCACATTTTCTATGTATTATTCCTGCTGTTTCTAGTCAGTGATAATCTCTTCTATACTTAATGCTTCTAGATTTTGGAACTTATGTTCTAAATCAGGGTTCAGGGAACTTTTATATTCTGCCAAGAGAGTTAATAAATATTGTAGGCTTGAGGGCCACATGATTCTTTTATAGCTACTCAACTATGTCCTGTAGCATAAAACAGAAATCATACTACATAAATCAAGCCTGGTTATGTTCCAATAAAACTTTATCTGTGGAAATAAACTAAATTTAAATAATAATAACATGCTACAAAGCATTTCTAAAATTGTTTGGGGCTGGACATGGTGGTGCACACCTGTAATCCCAGTGGTTCCGGAAGCTGAAGCAGGAGGATCGTGAGTTCAAAGCCAGCCTCAGCAACAGTGAGGCACTAACTAATTCAGTGAGACCCTGTCTCTAAATAAAATACTAAAACAGGCTGGGTATGAGGCTCAGAGGTTAAGTGCCCCTGGTTTCATCCCCTGTCTCCCCCACACACACACACACAAAAATTGTTTTGGAATGATCAATATTTCAAAAGTATTTTTAGCTCACAGAGAATACAAAAACATGCAGTGGACAGAGTTAGGTCCATAGACAATAGTTTGACAGTCTTTGGTCTAAATAATACATTGAGTCACTTTCAAAATACCTAATAGAAAAATGTAGAATAAAACTAGAATAATCACAGTGAAAAAAATTCCATTCATGATAAGAGGTACTTCATGCCTTAACCACTGCCTCCAAACATGAATAATGCATCTCCAGGTATCCTGTTGTTACCTTGCCTTCTTAGGCATATTTTACCCGCTGTTCCTTATATAAAGTCAACTGGGACCATCTTCTGAGTGGAGCTATACTTTTTTTTTCTCTTTTTAGCTTTTCTTTCTTTCTTTCTTTTGCAAAACTAGAACAAATTATCTAATTTTATTTAGTGGTTAGTTCATATGTATAAGGCACTTTTCTAGACATTTGGATTATAGTAATGAACAAAATAGATTAAAAAACTCTCTCCAATATATTATAATACATATTATAATATGTATTATGTATACATATATTTATACATATGCATATATATATATATATATATATATAAATATGTATATATAGTGAGAGAGAGAGCTAGAGGAAGAGAGTCTTTTCTTGGAGGCCATAAAGATGAGTATCAAATGAAAAGCAATATAAAATTAAACATCATGATATATTCTAAGGGTTGAATGAATGCTACAAGGAAAAGTGAAGAGTACACTGAAGAGGGGTGTTAGAGTCTGTAAACAAGTCAAGATGGCGCCTGGCATTTTGCCAGAGGGAGTGGTTTGTGAAGTAGCACCAGCGAGCCATTAAGTGTGGAGATTCCTTATTAGTTGACTGCTGTATCTAGTTTATGTTAATTAAGATAAGCTGTGTGGAATGTATATATACCCCTCCTGTCCTACAATAAACGGCTCCCACTCCTGCTGTATCAATCTATACAAGTTCCTCGTCACCCCCGGTTATTTTGCTGCAGCTCTACTGCGTCAGAGGGAGATAAATGGCAGGGAGAGAAATGTTCACTTCATATCAGAAGCCAGTAAATCTCACTGATGAAACGACATCACAACAAATAATTTGAAAGTGGTGTAGAAATTGAATGTAGAAAAATCTAGGGGCTGAGAGTTCCCAAAATAAATTTAAAAAAAAAAAAACAGTGCAAAATCTCTGGTCTAAAATCCCATATATCTGGAGCAGAGTAAGACAAGGCAAGAGGAGCAGCAGAAGACACAGGGAGGAAGCAGATCATTGTCCTCATTTACTATCATGGGACAAACAGCTTTTGGTGTTTTGGCATTAAATTTTAAAACATCAAAATTTAAAAAAAACAAAACAAAAAACAAGAGGAAAAATTAGAGACAAGCAGGGAAGGGAAAGAGGGGATAAAGGAGGGAGGAAAGAAAGGAGTGTAGGAGGGTGGGAAGAATTCAGGAAGGAAGAAAAGGGGAGAAAACTACTATTTAAATATATATAATATATATGTAAATATATATTATGCAAATATATAATATATATCCCTGTCATTAAATCTTAAAATTATATATGTAATTTATAATATATTGCATAATATATATTTACATATATATTATATATATTCTTTTTTTATATAACACATATATACATTTATATATAACCAACAAGTAACATCTCATAAACTCAAATAATAATCTTATTTCAAAAACTTATTCATATCACATTTTAAAAAATGAGTATAGTTTTATCCATTTTTGCTCAAGTATCAGTGCTATCAGCTTTGGGGCTGTGTTTTGAATGGAATATTAAACACACTGATGGTGTTAGAATCTCAAATCTCAATACAGATTTCAAAGCATAACACTGTTAAAGTGCAAAAAAGAAAATTCCTTTGGAAATCTATGAAGGGTTATTTCCAATTCTAAAGAAAAATTAGGAAACACTGTATGGTCTTTTGGTTTTAGCACTTCCTAGCCAATGTATGGAAATTCTGTCCCTAAGCAAAAAGATTAATAGTGCTTGTTGGATCTACTCTAGGTTACATTTCCTCAAGCAGTTATAATTCTCGCATTTTATTTTATTTCAATAGAGATGAAGTATTTCTAAAGATCATACAATATGCATTTAAAAAGGTTACCTAGGAAAAGGTGAATTTTATTATTTTTTCCTCGCTTTGTGATTATGAAAACCATGAACTATCTTTTATAAATATGTCGCTCCTAAATTCAGATGTTAAGCAGCCTTTATTGATGAAAGTTCTGAGCAATCATTCTCACATTTTACCCCCTTATCTCTCTCTTTCCTACAATCTATTGAGAATATGGATAATCTAGGAACAGATGGAAACTTAAGTCTACAGAAACAATCATGTGGACACAAATGCAAAAGAGAATTCAGTTTAGCTCATTGTAAAATTATTTCATTTATTATTATAAATATGTTTTCCTTTAAATCATATCCCATTAAGTTTCAGATTAATTTTTCTTCTTACATCTGCTCCTTTTTTCTTGGAACACTTATCTTCTTCATGAAGTATATTTCTACTATCATGAAGGCTCTGATCAGAAAATGTCTACAGTTTTAAAATTGTCTTTATTTGCCCAGACTATTTTTTAATAGTCTAAGTTCATATTCATTTCCCTCATAATTGAAAAAATACTAAGGTGTCTTCTGAAACCCTAAACAACTAAATGATTTTAAGAATTAATGACAGAGATACAGTCTGAGAAATACTCCAGGTGATTTTCAATGTTTTAAAAACACTGGAGTGTACTGAAACAAACCTAGATGATATAGATCAGTCACTTGAAGTGACCTTGTGATAAAATCAGTAAATATGATAAACATTTCAATAGAGATGAGACCTATGAGGCTGTTACTAGTATTACATGCATGCTGCTTCACAGTAAACTCTTTAATAAGTAGTAATATTATGCTCCAAAATAATAATAAAAAGTATATTTTACATACATTTATCAGTAACATTTATTGTCAAGTATTATGTGCTGCATAAAATCAGATTGTGCTATACTTACATATGACTGGTAATATAGTAAATGTCTCTATTCTAGTGTTATTACAAACACATGGGTAATATATTGCACTATAATTTCATGACAACTCTAATGTTACTAGGAGAGAAAATTTTTTTAGCTCCATTGTGACCTTGAGACACCCATTATAATATACAGCCAAAATGTTTGTTTGTAACAGCTAATGGCAAAAATAAATAGCAACCTCTTCTAGTTATCATTTTGTGTGTGGCATACACAGTCCTGAGGACGAAGGGAGCAAATATGTGCAAAACTCTTAGAGGAGGGAACTGAGACACTGAGAGAGAAGGAGTATGAATTTACACAGCGTGGAAGTGGCAGAACAGATTTGGAGTATAGGAACCTCAAATCACAGCCTTCTAAGTGTATTGTTTATATGTATAATGTTGTTTTGCATAACCTGCTTTTACTCTATAAGAGGTTTCTCAGACATTTACCTTACTCTTAGTTTTATGCTTTTACTAAAATACAGTTGGCTGTAGTGTTTATTTCTATTTGTCTTCTCAGCACATGCTGGGTCTCCTAATCGAAGACTCAGGTGTCTTTTGATATGCTGCAGAATTTTTAGTCATTCTTTGGCCATCCTTGTTTGCTTCCTGATTTCAGAGGGAACTCCTTCATTTTGGCTCCATTCAGTATGATGTTGGCTTTGGGTTTGACATATATATTGTGTAATGTTGAAGTAGATTCCTTCTATCCCTAGTTTCTTCTTAATTTATTGTAGGTACAGGTTCCAGGTTTTGTCAAAGGCTTTTTCTGCATCAATCAAGATGATTGGGTAATTTTTGTCCTTAATTCTATTTATGTAGTAAATTACATTTCGCTAATTTGTGTAATTTGAATCAACTTCAAGTCCTTTCAAGGAAAAACTTGATCATGATGTACAACCTTCTGAATGTATTTTTGATTGTGAGTTTCCAACATTTTATTAAAGATTTTTGCATCTATATTCATGAAGGGTGTTGGTCTTTAGTTTTCTTTCCTTGACAGATCTTTATCTGGTTTTGGTGTCAGGGTACTACTGGCTTCACAGAATGAATTTGTCCCCTTCCTTTGTATTTCATGGAATAATTTGAAGAAGATTGACATTAGGTACTCTTTAAAGATTGGGTACAACTCAGCTGAGAATTCATCTGGTCCTGGACTTTGTGTGTGTGTGGGGGGGGGGGGGATTTTAATTGCTTCTTCAATCTTGTTTCTTCATTTCTTCATATTTGTCTGTTTAGACTTTATTTTTCCCATTTATTAATCTTCACATAGAAAATAATAGTTGTGTGTCTCTGATTCTCATTTTATTCTCCTGTGTCTTATTAATATGTTGACATTTTTAAAAAATGTCATCTCATCAGCACTGTTTCTTAAGATAATTACTCATTATTTTTTCCCCATTTCTCTCCATCTATATCAGAATCTATCAAACCTACTGAGGTATTTTTAAATAAAAAAATTATATTCAAGGTTTTCTACATTTTATTTTTAAACTGTCATTATTATTATATAATCCCTACCTATTATAAAATAATAATTATATGTGTAAATAATAATATGTATAAACTTTATACGTGTGTATATATGTATATGTGTGCTTTATTTATATTATTGTGTTCACTTTTAATTCCTTGGACAGGATACTTTTCCTTATTGACTGTCCTTTGATAACATTATACCAGTGTATTAATGCATTGAAATTTTTGTTTAACTGCTTATCTTTTGTACAGATGTTACTCCTCAACAACAGAAATTTCGTAGTTTCCTGAATCCTGAATCTCATGTTGCCTGACTGTTTAATTTGTCATGATTTTTAACACTTTTGTTCAACCGAAAACTGAAAGTCTTCACTTGAGCAATTAGGCAAAAGAAATAAAACTAGGGCATCCAAACTGAAGAAGAAGAAGTCAAATTGAAACTGTTTGCAAATAACCTGATCTTGCACATAGAAAAGTCTCAAAATTACTAAAATCAGTGAACAAATTCGTCAAAGTTGCAATATACAAAATCAGTATGCAAAAATCAGTAGCATTACCATATATCAATAGCTAATACCTGAAACAGAAATAAACAAAACAATATAATTTTTACAACAGTAACAGAAAATAAAATAAAATAATTAGAAATAAACAACCAAATGAAATTATAAATCTTTGATGAAATAAATGAAAGTGGTCACACAAAAAAATAATAGAAATGACCTGTGTATAAGGATTGGAAGAATCAATATTATTAAAATGTCCATATGGCCTAAAATGATCTACAGATTCAATGCACTCCCCATCAAAGTATCCATGAGATTCTTCAAAGAACTAGAAAAAATAATTATATATATACAAAAAATGTATATGTATATATATATAGCATTATTGTATTATATTTTCTATATATATATAAAACCACAAAAACCCAAATAGCCAAGCCAAGTTGAAAAAAAAATCATGTAAGGAACATACTGAAGAGAGTACACTGACTTCAAAATGTACTACAAAGCTGTAGTAATCACAGTATCCTGCTATAGGCACTAAAGCTGACACAGAGACCAATGAAACAGAATAGAGAATCTAATCAGAAGCTGAAATATCTAGATTCATTGGAATTTCAACAACGATGATAGGAACATGCAGTTGAGAAAAGACAGTCTTTCTAATAAAGTGTTGGGAAATTGAATATCCATATACAAAAACATGAAACTAGATCCCCTTTATTTCAGCAGTTAGAAAAATTAACTTGAAATGGGTTAAAGTGTTAAATATGAAACCTGAAAGTAGGAAACAATGGAAGAGAGACAAATGTACTCCCATGTTTATTGAAGCAATATACAAGGGATGTTCTAAGACCCAGTACCACTGCCTGGAGTCAAATGACAATCTTTCCAAAGATAGAAAGACTGAGTTGCCAGGCCTACTCTCAAGAAGCATGGTAAAACTTGAGTTGAATTTAAACAACTGATTTCACATGATTTCTTGATTTTGGTTACTTGCAATTGAAACTCCCAATGCTATTGCTGGCCACTTAATTATTAAGGAACAAAAAGTTTAAAGCTAATTGATAGAGTTTATATTATTTTTGAATGATTGCTTATATATAAAAGCATCCTGAATTTGCTGAAAACTTCAAGTAAATAGAGATGCGATTAATTTATTTGGAGCTCATGATTCAGCTATGTAAATTTGCGAGAGAATAAACAGTACAGGGTAGAAAAGAAAATAAGTCCTAAGGAATGAGACAGAGTACAACTGCCAAGGGGGCCCAGATTGACTCTAAGCCTGAGTCTATACACTTGACATTCAGAGTAAAGCCAAATCCTTCTCTAATGAGACCATTTTATCATCAGCTTCTGCCTTTCTTCATTCAAGTATCTAACTGAAAATCACAATATGTTAATAATCTACTTTAAAAACAAACTTTGAAATAACAAGTGATGACAAAATAGCCTTATTTATGCACCATTATCATTATTTAGCAGGTTTTTTTTTGTTTGTTTTTTTGCAGTGATGTTTATTGACCCACGGGTGCTCTACCATTGAGCTACAGCCCCAGCACTTTTTTTTTTATTTTTCACACAGGGTTCCACTAGGTTGCTGAGGATGGCCTTGAACTTATAATCCTCCTCCTTCAGCATCCTGAGCTTCTGGGATCACAGATAATCACCACTGGGCCTGGTTATTTAATATTTTTTTTTGAATCAGTGTCTATGCTTTGTAAAATATGATTGTATTCATAAAAGAGTTCCTTCGCATCCCGCAAAAAGGAGAATTTGGTAAAAACAATAAGCGAGGAATAGAATAAAATATGAAAACTTAAACCATGGAATCTCAGAGTTCAGAGCTTAAAGAATTTAGAGACTGCTTAAATCAACTAATCTCATTTTGAAGGTAAGAAAAGTAAAGTTCAGAAAAGGTAAATACACGTATAGAGCCTGGAATAGATAGGTATCCCAAGAAGAATGGAAGGTAGGTCAGGAGCCAGAGTCCCTGATCTTATTGCTGAAGAAGATGCACTCACATAGACATGCACACATGCTTACTTTTGCAGAGGGACACACACTCACATACAAGCAGTGATACATACACATGCAGTGATAAACATGCACTCTCATGCAGTAGTTGTCTTTCTATGCTGCCCCAGTCTGGCTGGGCACAAATCACGAGCCACTGAAGCAGGAACAAACTTTATTTCTGAACTCCACCAGCACACTCCACACAGTCCCCGGGAACTCTCCCGAATGCCACCAGCGCGGCTCCTCCAGGAACCAACAACCAGAAATCCCTCCTCCTGCACTTCCCCAACCAATGGGAACTCTCTGGGAATCCCCAGGAGAACTCCAAAGTAGCAGGCTGAGGAGGACAGTAAAGGTCTAATATACAACCGAATCAATCCAGCATCATCTTAATGGCTTGCCTCTCAACCAATACTATTGGGAAAATGCCAGGGGCCATTCCGACTCGGCTGTGGCTCTCAGCACTATGCCTGACATATTTCATTTTTTTGCCATGAAACTGAGAACTGTTACTCAAGGAGAAAATAATTCCTAGGATATTTTATGTACCTCATAAACTTGCTGAATTAATGAATAAATTACTACTTTTGTCATCATTCACCTTTGATATATGTAATACATAACACACAATCTATATTTCAGCATGTTTTTTTTTTTTTTTGGTATCAGCAATCTGAATTGTTGCAATAGTTTCTATTAAAGAAATGGACACAGCTATCCCCTCAAAAAGTATAGAGGTTAGCCAGTAAAAGATGATGAGCATATCTTATTTACAAGATGATTCAGTGAACACAAATAATTGACAAGCACAAAATTAAAGGCAGGAGAAATCACTTGAGGATGAGAAAAAGCAAAGGAGATGGAATAAACAGAAGTGCATAGACACTGAGGGGAAACAATATGAAACTGTGAATGTGTCAGAGAATAAAGAGAAAAAAATGAGTAATGAACAAAGAGTTAAGAAGTTATAGTAGGGCTAAACCCTGAAGAGTCTTGAAACTAATTTAATTCCCCACTCTACTTCACTGGCATGAAAGATCCAAAAGCCTGGAGGCTGCATGTAGGGATCCAAGTGGCTTAGCCAGGCATGGTATTACATGCTTATAATACCAGCCTCTAGGGAGGCTGAGGCAGTAGGATCCCAATTTCAAGGACAGCCTCAGAAACTTAGCCAGCTCCTAAACAACTTAGCGAGGCCCCGTCTCAAAATAAAAAATAAAAAGTGGTAGGGGTATAGCCCTGTTACTAAAAACGAAACAAAACAGCAAAACAAAAAAAAAATCCAAGTGGTTTGTGATGCTCAGTCTGGCAGTTGTCTATGGGGAAAGAAGAAACTTGATGTCTATAAGTCAATTTGATGACAATTGAAAAGGTTCAGCTTAACAAATGTTTTAATCATTAATTTCCATGAGTTTTGATGAAGGAGGATGTAATTTAATATGAGGTATTACACTGATTAATATAAATGGATATTTTACAGTAAATGCTTAAAAGTCAATTATTTAGTGTTTTAGAGATGTCAAAAGCAGTAATAAAATTCCAATGCAATGTTAGTTATCCTATTTTACATTATAGCAAACTCATAACTATTATAGAATAAATGCTCTGAAAGTTTTTAAAGGAACATTATAATAGAGTTTTTAATGTGTAAAAAAAAAATGAAGTTCAGTTTCACAGCGAGAGAGGTCTCCATCAAATAATAGGAGAAATTTACAGTTTGCTGTGGTTTTTATAGTGCATATTTTGCTTCTATTTGTTGCATGAGTTTGGGGTCCAATAACAATGGCAGGTGGAAGTGGCAGAGGTCAAATTGCTGAAGTGATGAAGAACTAAATTATTACAGAGAAAAATGATAAGAAATGCATGAACAATATTCTCCAGGGAGTGAAATCTTAAAATAAAAACTATTTGTAGCTGTCCTACAAAAACTACATTTCTGTCTTCATAATTTTGCAATCAGGTCTTGATTATCTACACTAATTGGGGGAAGTAGTGGCACATTAATCTGAAATTCATGTGTATGAGATGACTGACTCAAGGGCACTTGATAACATTCATGGCCTGTTGAGATTCTTAGAGGACCATATTCTAATGATCTAATACCAGTATTCCAATACTGGTTCTTAGCACTCTTAAAGTGTCCTTGAGAAAACTGAAAAGGAGTGACTAAGACAGAAAAATGAGCATTCCATTTTAATTGATTAACTACAGAGTACAGGACAGGCATGGCAACATCAACTAAAATACAGTTTCCACAGGACCGTCCGGGGTTGTGATTTGGAGGAAAAGTTTAAGATTTAGTTCTCTAATGAAAACAAGCTCTTTAAACACAAAATAAAGTCTAGATAAGCCTACTGTGTGGTGGAGCACTGCCCAGTTTTGTAAATTCACGATCTAATTTCAGAGATGAAAAAAACTATGCATTTCTCACAATCAAATGAGTCAGATT
Organism: Spermophilus citellus; assembly: GCF_964194105.1. NCBI lineage: Eukaryota > Metazoa > Chordata > Mammalia > Rodentia > Sciuridae > Spermophilus > Spermophilus citellus. The sequence goes on along the minus strand of NC_138186.1, from coordinate 110,367,762 downwards.
TGCAGGAAGTAACCCCAAAGCAGCAGAAATCTCTCCTTATTCCTCTCTCCTCTCTCTCCCTCCTTCCCTCCCCCTTCTCTCTTTCTCACTTGCCCTGTCTCTCTCTCTCTCTTTCTTTATGTGTTCATGGTGTGCATTATTCAAAAGTCACTATGCAATTCTGATAAAAGTTATATACCCTCATTTCAGGAAAAAATGTCATATTTCCCTAATAGTTTTCATACATACAGTTGAGGAAATTCACGGATCTCCTACAGCCCTCTCTAGTCAAACAGTAAGTCTGTCTGTTCCAGGCAATGCTACCCAGTAGTTATCTGGGACTTTTGTAATGAATAACAAACCTTATTTAATTTTGTCTATACTCTTGTGTGGATAACTGATAAATGAGAAATGAAAATAAAGTCATTCACATCACTATAAAAACAATGCCAATCCCCACACTTGAAGATCTCATTTAAATTTCTTAAAGAAGAATTTGTTTTAAATAACTATATGAAAGGAGGTTTTTTATTTTATTTATTTATTTTTTTTAGAAGTGTTGGGAATTGAACTCAGGACCTCACCAGTTCTAGGCAAGTCCCCATGTCCCCAGTTCATGAGTCAATTTTTTTTATTAGTTATTCACAACATTACAAAGCTCTTGACATATCATATTTCATACATTAGATTGAAGTGGGTTATGAACCCCCAATTTTACCCCAAATGCAGATTGCAGAATCACGTCGGTTAATTTTTATGTCATAGAAAGAAAAATAATAGGAAAATTAAAAGACTTTTTTAAAGCTACTTAATCCGATTTTTCAGACTTTATCCAAATTATTGCATTAAATATGAAACTTTTAAGACGGAACCTACTTTAACTAAAGCAGTATGTCTTACATGATGTACATTTTCTTTAAAAATCCTAGTATTACTTTTCTTCAGAGTGTAGATGCGTTATCACTTTCTGGCACTATTTTTATCCACACACAACTTTGTGACCCATGAGACAAATTTTAAATTATTTTAAGAAGAGAATCCAAGAGCTCTATGGCCCACCTGGGATTCCAAGGAAAAATACAGAGTGTAGATATTTGATTCATAAACCTTTAAGCATTCTTGGTGTGAACACCCAAATTGCCTAGATTGACTGACAAGGGGATGAGAAACCAGAGTTCCTATAGCAATCCAAAGATAACTAAAAGGTAGAAATTTCACTGTGAGATTGTCAGGGGAACTTTTTACAGGTTTAATGGAATCCTCATCTGGATCTGGTGACATCAAAAGCAGTGGAACCTGAAGCCCAGCCAGTTTGTGTTCCTCCTGGGGCACTGCTGTGTCCCAGAATGTCTTTCCCCCTTATGGGAAAAGATTTGCATGGGATTTTTGGAATCTTTCATTTTTTAAATTTTTTTTAAATTTTTATTTTTGCATCATTGCCATTTTATCCAATACAATTGTTTATGTTTTAATGTAGATAATAAAATTAGCATTATCTTATTAGCAATAGCATAAAGTTTATTTTTAAGTATGCAAGAACATCAATAATGCAAAGAGAAATACTTAGTAAATAAAAGTTTACGTGTTCTGGAGATACGGTAAAAATGTGATTGGTTTGCGTAAAGAACTAAACTTTGGAAAAAGGACACAGCATTTTTCCAATTGAAATTGCTCTCCTAGTTCATCCCCCCCCCCCCCTGTTTTTTTCTCTTGGCTGGTGATTTCCTTTCTTTACCTGTCCATAGCATAAGTTTCAAGATTACTATATTTGGTTCTCACTCTCCCGTATGTGGTGTTAAAACAAAACATCATAAAGCAAGTCAAAAGGAAAACAAAAAGAATGATTTTGTTGGTATGGTCTGGATTTTGTGTTTCCTCAAAATACATAAGTTGAACCCTAATTCCCAAGGTGATGCTGATAGTATTAAGAAGTGGAGGTTATTAGACCATAAGGACAGAAATCTCACTCGTGAGACTGGTGTCCTTATAAAGTAGCACCCTGATTCATACAAACTGAAGATCTTTTGCCCTTTCCACCATGAGAGGTCAGAGTGAGAAGGTGCCATCTAACCAGGAAAAGGGCCCCCACCAGACACTGTCAACACCCTGGTCTTGGAACTCCCAGCCTCCACAACTAAGAAAAATAGCTTTGTTATTTGTAACCCACCCATTTAAGAATTGTGTTTTAGCTGCCCAAATGGCCTAAGACACTCTACTTTTTCAAAACATGTGAATGAAGTTTCCTATTGTGATATTTCCATCTATTTTAAGTCCTATCTCTTATCAATGCTCCAATCTGCCACTGGTCCCTGAAGGCCCAGAACTTTCTCTTTTCCAGCCTTCATGTCACTTTTTTTGCACAAAAGCACTTATTGGAGTAGAAAAAAAAAATTCTGAAGAATATTCTGCACTGGAAATATTTGAACATAGTCTTCCTTTACAATTTTGCTTTTTTATTATTTTTGGGTTTTGTTTGTGTCAATGCTGTGTACGTTCTCAAAACCTACATTTCATTTGCCACTATTATCATACTGATAATAAGTATTATCAGAATTTTTCATGAATTTCCACCTTGACGTCTACTAAAAATGCATGATCTCTTCCCTGTGGAGAGCAGTGATTTGAATCAAATTATTGTCTCTGACTCTCTCCTGGCTGCCCTTGTGTTGGGAGCTGCCGGTGCAAAGATGTAGATCAAGATGCCCCAGTTGCTATGGTAAGGTGGGCCAGGGTGGCTACCTACAAAGGCACAAGGAAGTTCTATCAATCCAGGCCTTGAGTTCAGCACCTTCTCTCAGACATAGTGAATTCTGAGAAAACAAGTTGACCCTAATATCTCACCAGTCCTATGTCCTTCAGATTGCCTGCTTTGCTGAAATTAACCTTTTTAAATTTTAATTTATTTATTTACTTACTTCGTTTTTATTTGTTCTAAACAGTTATACATGACAGTAGAATGCATTTTGAGATATCATACATAAATGGAGTATAAATTCTCATTCTGGTTGTACATGATGTGTACAGGTTGTGTAATCATATATGCACAGAGTAATAAAGTCCAACTCATTCTACTATCATTCCTACCCCCATACTCACTCCCTTTTCTTCACTTCCTCTGTCTAATCTGAAGTACCTCTATTCTTCCCTGACCAACCCCCACCCCCTTTTTTTGTGAATTAGCATCCTCATATCAGAGAAAACATTCAACCTTTGGTTCTTCGCGATTGGCTTATTTTGCTTGGCATGATGTTCTCCAGTTCCATCCATTTGCAAATGCCATAATTTCATTCTTCTTTAAGGCTGAGTAATATTCCATTGTGATTTTTTTATTTTTGCATCATTGCCATCTTATTCAATTGATTTGTATATGTTTTAGTGTAGATGATAAAATGAGCATTCACTTAATAGCAATAGCATAGAGTTTATTTTTAAGTATATAAGAATATCAAATAATACATTAATTAATACAAAGAGAAATAATTAATAAATATATTTTTATCCATTCATCTGTTGAAGGGCACTTAGATTGTTTCCATAGATTAGCCATTGTGAATCCCACATTTAACCTTTTGATGATGGAACCTATATAATGATCTTGCTGAGCTAGCCTTGGAGTCAGGCAAGCCTCACGGGGGCTTGGCTTTTCCTGGCCCAAGCTTTGTCTCCCTATTTGTATTTGTTTGTCTTTTCTCCATCTCCTCATCATCCCTCGGGTATCTTCCTTAATTAAGGCCTGGGCCCAGAGCAGAGATATGTTTGCTGTACTCCCCTCTATCTGAGACACCATGAATTTTTCTTCATAATCTTTTCTTTCATGGATTCATTTATGGCTTTTCGATGTCATAATATTTACTATCTTCTCACCATGCAGTATAGTTTTATAGTTTTATACCTCTACTTTTCAGTTGCATTAAACTTCCTTGGATTCTCTAAGTTTAAATTGTCTTTAAATTGACATTCACATTTCTCTACTGCTTTGTATTATTTTCACTCAAAAGTTACTGTTTTATCCAACACTTTGTCATCCTTATAGTCTCAGAATAATTTAGGAATTACTTGCTTGCAATTTTTCTCTTCTAGAATGTTTAAGGGAAGCAATTGCTGAGAATGAATGTACTGAGAATGAATGTTGTCATTTTGCTTTGTGGTCAAGGAGAACTAGGTTTAGATTTTGCATGAGTGCTGACTGGCTGTGTGGACTTGGTCACTCTTCTTATAACTTTCAGCCAGAATTTCTCTCATTTATAGTTATCATAATTTCTTAACATTCAGAATTTTTAAAAGGTAAATGCATTAGTGTATGTTAAATATTCAACCAGTGAATGTGCTAATTTACCTTTTTTTATTGTTTATCTCAGCACAAGTAAAGAAATAAGTTAGCAAGTATAAACAATAAAGAACAAAATTCCCACACTGGCTTTTAGTTACAACCTTTAAATTATTTTTTTGATTCACACTTAACAATGTTAGTATCAACAGTATTTTGGTTCTAAAAAAAAAAAAAATGAAATGGCACTGGGAAAGAGACCTGAGCTCCAATCCCAGATATGTCACTTTGGGACAGTTAAATAATCACTCTGAGCTTCAATTTACTTAACTTCAAAAAATTACTTTAATAACACTATGCATGGAAGTATTGTTTGAGGATTAAGTAAGATTTAGTTTGATGCAGTTACACCTACACATGAATATATGATGATTGTTGAAGTAAATGGTCCTATGGTTTGGGTATTTTATGAAGTAGGATAACCTGACACCCAGAAGTGGTGTCAGGTTAAATTTTGTAGATTAATCAAATTATTCCTAGAGGGAGGCTCTGGAAAATACTTTCTATGTTAATGTGCTCCTTCTCTCATTACAGTCAAAACAAACAAATAAAAACTTAGCTAAGTCAACAAATAAAACTTTAGATGTCAACACTTTACAATTTCATACACATTCTTTTCCCTGAATTTATTATTTTTATTCATTTCTCTCTTTTCTTCCTGTTTCCTGTTAATGTAATATAGGTAGATATAGGTGTGTGTGTGTGTGTGTGTGCGTGTGTGTGTGTGTGTTTGCGTGTGTGTGCGCGCGTGCGTGTGTGCGCGCGCACGCGCACGCATGTGCATTTTTGTTTTTCTCTTGTGCTTCAAAACTCTGGCTACACATAAAAATCATCTAAAATTTTTTTCTAGAGAAAATATGGTCATCTACATTATTCAAAATTGATGTAATCAAAATTTCACAGTTATTCTCAAATTTTATTATGCATCAGTGTCATCTGAGAGCATAAAGAGACACAGGTTTCTGGGACTCAATCCTGGAGTTTTCAATATAGTAGGTGCGTGGTACGCAGTATGTATTTGCAATTCTAAAAAATTCTCAGGAGAGACTGATGCTGCTGGTCCAAGGCAAGGACTTGGGGAACTATTTAGTAAGACCCAGCTATCAATACTTTTGTAAAGCATTCTCAGGTGATTCTGATGCACACTTTGTTTTACACTTTCCTTGGCTTCGAAGGCTACTAATTTATAACTATTTTTTGTAGTTCTACCTGTTCAAACCCACAAATCTGTAGCTGTTCTCTCTGGTTATCAAAAGAGTGGGAAGAGCATACTTCCACTAATTGGATAATATATATATATATTTATTCATTTATTCAATACTGACAATTAAGATGAATTCCTTGCCATGAAAGATTTTAAGGCCTAGACTAAAGAACTAACAAGTAAAAAACAATCGTAATACAAAACAAATACATTAAATTTTGATGGTGGAAGGTTGGGCAGAGGGCATTGAAGTCAAGTCTTAAGATGTAAGTGCAAATTTGACAGATGAGCCAAGTAGCAAAGAAAATTCTAAAAGATGATTTTATTATATTTTAAATTTTAATTTTTTTAGAATAATGGAAATCATAGCTACTTAATTTCTTAGAAGACTTTGACTTTATTATAAGAAATACTTGTCACTAAAGGACTCTAGGCTGACTGTAAGATACTTGCATGGGGTGTGGGTAGCAAGAGGACAAATAAATTTGGTCAAGCTATACCGAAATTCTGTACAAGTTTTAAAGTCAATGTCAGCACAAATCCACATTCTATAACTCAAAATAATCCTTACTTAGCAAAAAGAGTAATAGGACAGAGGTGCAACAATTTTCATCTAAAAATTTATCGCTGCTATTTATTGTTGAGCCCCTCCAGTGCCCCTATTGCATTTGGCATGTGGAATTACTTAGGCCTGGTCAGTACTAGCCAAGATAGGCTATAAATCAGGCTCCATTCCATGACCTCTATTGGTGCCACTGAAAGAATAATTAGCACCTGCACAACAGACTCAGATTCCAACTTTGCTGTCTGTTTATGCATCATTCCAAGTTAAAAACAAAAAAACAAAAAAACTTCTGTTGCTTTTTTTGACCACCTGCCACCGTGTTTCTAAAATACCTTTAGAGGTAGTCTAAGGTATGACAGACCACCTAAAAGCTTTTTTTTTTTTAAGACAATAATTCATGTTCCTGTTCATTTGAATTTTAAGTGCCAATTATGTCCTTCTTTGTACCGGTGCCTACCTGCTAAATTGTTGCTGCCAGTTCCCTTATTCTGGCTATTAACAGTTGCAGATGCTGCCAAGTCCCCATTGAAATATCTGAGGTGAGTTTACAGTTCAGATACACTTGTGACAAACACAAAAATGCTTACCATTTGTTTCAATGACTCTAGCACTCAAGTAAATATCTGTGTTGATCTTGATACCTGAAGTAAAATTTCAAATCTTTGACCTGCTTCGGTTTTTCATTCCATTTTTCTGAAGCATTTAACTTTGTGTTTACTTCATTTGAACACAACTCAGGATGATCTAATTTAATTTTCACATAAAGAAACCAAGACCCAAAAAAGATGCATACTGCAGAAACCTAATAGAAGAACCAAAGAACCAAACTAAAATTCCAATTTTCTGACTTCATGTAAAGGATACCTTTATTAATTTTAATTTTCTAAGTGTTTCTTAAAAAAAACTGTCACAATGGGGAAGCTAGCATGTAGAAATAAGATAAAAAATACATATTATTAAATTAAAACACCAACTTTAAAGTTATTTTGAATTGTACTTGTGCAAATATAGAAATTTATACTCTTTTTCTGTTGTTGTCCATGTTCATTTGTAAAGATGTTTTTTCTAGAACTATGGTAATTTATTCATTCTGCTTTAATGATGCTGTTTTCTACACTTTTAATTTGACAACAGCATTCTCTTGTCTCTTCAGAGGATCACAGACAGCTGCAGAAGAGAGATTCAACTGCATATTGGCAGGAGCCCACAGACATATAAGGCTGTTTGGGATACAATTGCAGTTTAATTTAGGTTGATGAGAAAACACACCAGAGTTTGCTTGTCAAGAATTTGGCCACATCTTTGATGAATATTTATGCATTTCTACATTTCTACAATTCTTAAGAAATACTCCTTTTTTTGAGTGTATTTAACATTCTGTATATTAAAGAGTTGAAGTTTTTTCAAAACTCTTATAAACTTTGGATGTTAATGTTACTTGAGCCAAGCTAAACATTTTACAGATGAAAAAACAGATCTTGAGAGTATAAGGGATAGTTTCAAAATTATATGGCTAGCTTCTTGGAAAACTGAATTTCAGGATTCCTAGATTATTCTGATTATCACCAGAAAGTGGCTTCTTCATAGGCATTATTAAGAAAGCATCATATTTTAAAATTATATTTTAATACAATTCCTAGCTCAATCAATGCAAAAGTCGTGACGAGTTCCACCTTATTCACCTATCTGAGGCAACATACCACAGTGATTTTATAATGACACGTTGATATACAGCCATTAAATAGTTGTTTTATCCTCATTTTTTAAATTATAGCTATGGGTTCTTTACTTACCTGCAGGTCTTAAAGCCACATCAGTTCATTTGTGCCTATCTCTCTCTAAATTTACTAACTTTATTCAACCCTTACCCAATCCTTTTCTAATGTCTTTGGAGCAGGAAGATTTGTGAGGCAGTCTTTTTTTTTTTTCTTAGACAATTTTAATAGATCCAGTTATTATTTTAATCAATTAGTTTTGATGTAGGTTTACTATGAGCAAGACAATGTGTTAAGAACAATGATAATAAAAAGGAATAACTCAAGGTTGTTGATATTAGCTCAAAAGAGGACAAAAACAATGTCTATGTGCACATAAGCATACAGTGCAAGTTAAAGCCAGGCTTTGCAAAAGCATTCAGATTAATGAGCAAGAGCTAACACTTCCTGAGTCCTTTCTCTGTGTCAGACAATGTCTGTGTAAAGGTGACTGATGCTCAGGGAGGTAGGGCTGTCATCCACTATACATTACTCAAGGAGAAATCAAAGAGTGAATTGTCAAGTGTTATTGCAAAGCCACACAGAGAGTTAGTAGTGGATCTGAAATTCAAATATGTAGTCTGTTTATGATGTTTTGTCCATTATTGAGGGAAAGGAAGGTTAGTAGATTTAGAAGTGAGATAGCAAAAATACATGATAAACCATAAAATGAAAAAAATTGCCTGAATAGATTCTTAGATTATGACAAAGAAAAGTTTGTTCATTTCAAGATAGATGATTTTGCAGGTTTAGGGCAAAACATTTGGACTATAGTCAAATTACAGAGAATCTGGAATAGAAATCTAAGGTGCTTGTTGGTTACTGAAGAGCTATGGAAATGACATAATTAGAACTTCAAGGAAAATAATCTTAGAAGAGTCTAAGACAATGTTAGAGGAAATCAGATGTGGCAATGACAATGGAAGTGATTTATTTTCCTTTTTTTAGCCATAAGCCAAATCATTCCTTACTGTATTTTTTATTGTTCTTATTATACTTCTGTGTTCTAGAGTGACACAGGTTATATGTCCTAATATTTTCATAGTCTAATATGATGAGAAAAATATATTTTAATACCTTCAAATGGTAAATGATCAAAATTGTTGAATGCCCTACTTGCTTAATTTTTCATTCTGAAAATTCAGCATATAAATGAATATTGCATTTCCAGGTTCCTTTAAAACATACAAGTAATATTTTCATCAATAGCATCAAGACAGTAATTATACATCAGATTCATTAATGTTTTCAGGATTTATACAAATATATTAGAAAAAATATCCTGAATGCATAATGCATAGTGATTCATGTTTGCATTTGATAAACTGATATATGGCAAAGATACAGGGAGCACTTATGGTAGGACAGAAAAAAATATGAGGTCCAGTACTGTAGTTAGGTATATAGGAATTGATTATTTCAATTATTAAAGAAAATATGAAGTTAGAATAATTATAATTAATAATTATAATTAATTTGGCAACCTAAATTCCCAAACTTCTTGTCCTTGAGAAACAGCAACAACAGTAACAAAAAATGATAGTTATATCTTGACTTCCTTTATCCATATATATTTTTTTCTACATGAAAACTAAATGCTAAGACAGTTTGTCAGTTTGTACATTTTATTTGGGATAAATTTAAACATCCCTAAGAATGTGCACACTATATGAACCCTCAATTTCAAATTATTCCAAGGATAGAAAACTGAATATATGCCAAAATGTTAGTGTAAGAACATTTATAGTATCTTTTTTATAATAAAGAATATCGGGGGATTCATTGTAAGTAATGCTCTGAACAATACTGAAATTATTTTTATTGGTTCTTTTTAGGACACCATTCTTATGGATGTGCAAGATGGTGGGTTTTACTGGGTTGTTTATATATATATATATATATATATATATATATATATATATATATATATATTTTTATATATATATTTTTATATATATATATATATATATATATATTTTTTTTTTATATATATATATATATATTTTTATATATATATATATATTTTTATATATATATATATATATTTTTTATATATATATATATATATATTTATATATATATATATATATATATTTTTATATATATATATATATATATTTTTATATATATATAAAAATATATATATATATATATTTGGGAAAATTATGTCAGATTCATTTCACTGTCTTTCCTTTTCCTAACTCCCTCCCTTCTCTCCATTCCCCATTGTCTAATCAACTGAACTTCTATTCTTCCCCTTATTCCCCCAATTATTTTGGGTTAGCTTCCACATACCAGAGAAAACATCTGGGGAAGGGTTATTTCACTCAGAATGATAGTCTCCGGATCCATCCGTTTACCAGCAAATGTCATAAAGTCATTCTTAATTATGGCTGAATAATATTCTATTGTGTATATGTGCCACATTTTCTTTATCCATTCACATGTTAAAGGACACCTATGTTGGTTCCATAGCTTAGCTATTGTGAATTGAGCTGCTATAAACATTGTTGGACTGCATTACTCTAGTATGCTGATTTAAGTCCTTTGGGTATATACAGAGGAGTGGGATAACTGGGTCAAATGGTAGTTCCATTCCAAGTTTCCTATACTGCTTAGCAGAGTGGTTGTACCCATTTGCAATCCCACTATCAATGTTTGACTACACCTTTTTCCTCACATCCTCACCAACATTTATTGTTACTTGTATCCTTGATAATTGCTATTCTGACTGGAATAAGATGAAATCTCAATGCACTTTTAATAAGCTTTCTCTAATTATTAGGCAAAGGAATTGAATATTTTAATAAATTTTTATTTAATAAATAGAAAAAGATATTAAATACTTTAGGTGGGAATAGCTAGGCTACAAGACAATGAACAGAAAGATACAGTTATGTATCAATATATAAAATATTAATATCATTTTTCAGTAGGTGGTAATTCATAATATTTATGTTTTTATTCATTTAGGAAAATTTCTGCATTAGGGAATAATTTAGAAAGGGTGTTTTAATAGTTTGGCAGAACAACAGTGAGTCCTTTTGTTCTCCATATTTTAAGGCTATTCATTTCACCACAGTTTTCTTCAGTCATGTTTTTGATGATGGCTTCTATATGAAATTTTCTGTCTCCCTAAGAATATATATAATTATCAGCTCATATATCTGAATCCTCAATACATATCAACTTCTCACTGATTAGTTTTGCTCATTCTTTAGCAATCTCTAAGATATCTTTTTCTTTCTTTTGTTTTTCTTTAGTGCTGGGAATGGAACCCAGGGCCTCCTACATCCCAGTCAAGCCCTTTGCCACTGAGCTACATACACCCCCAACCCTAAGATGTATGACATTTTACATTGAAGGAAACATTCAGTTTTTCACACAGTTTTATTCATCTTTATAGTTTCTTGATGTTTGTGGGGTTTTTTGTAATAATTTTAGTTTCTCTTTATTCATTTATCCCACACATAATACCATAGTATTATTTTTCTAAGTCAATGTATATACTTTTCAAAATATTCATATGGTTCTCTTTTGTGGTAGGTTTCCTCAATATTATAAGGATTTTTAGTAGATTGATAAATAATTCTACAATCCTTCCAGAGGGCTCTTTGATCTTACTATAATTCCTCAAGACTATTTTCTTTTTATTTGGCACAGTACAGATTGCTGGGTTGTTAGCGCATTTGGAAAATATTTCACTTGGCCTCAAACCTTGTTCTGTTGCAGATCAATCGAGTATCTTTCACAGAGATGGTTACAAGAAAGTAAAAACACACAATTCTGAACTTGGTCCCTAAGTTTCTAGTGAGATCTTGGATCAAGATTATCTTATCTTGATAGTAGTTGAGAGCAAAAAGTTTAAAACCACAGCTTGATTCATAGTTCTGCTAGATACCTGTTGATCTTGAACAAGTTACTTAAAACCTTCATCACTCAAGCTCCTCACTTACAAATAAGAACAACAATAATAGTAATATTACCTTTTTAGTTGATTGATGTGAGGGTCTCCAGAGTTAATATATATAAAATGATTAGAATAATATCTGTCATATAGGAAGTGCTACAAAAGCACTGAATATTATTTTCTAATCCATCTCTTTCCCCATACCACCATCACCATTCCTTGAATATCTGCAAGTCTCATCAGAGGAAAAGAAATAAGGAATATAATAGTTTCAAGAATATACAACTTTATTTGCATTCTTCTGACCTGAGCTCTAACCCATAACATGCTAATTAGTATACTAAACCTTTGGAGAAATGACTTGATCTCAAGCAATACCACCTAATTTTCCTTCATCAATTGCCCTATTTTTTGTCCAGTGATATTTTCTAATTTACCATTGCCAGTAGTTACATAGTAATACCAATGAGAAAAGTAATGGTAGTGTGAGAAACTGCACTATGACTCAAAATAAAATATGCACACTGTTGAAAGCTTTTTTGATATTTCTACTCATTTCTCCTTTCATTTATTTTTGAACTAATGACCAAACATATGACAGAAATGGATTCACTTTTTTTTGTCTTTCAGGAAACAAGAATGCCACATTTCTGTTGTTGTTTGCTTATTTGATTTATATTTTGTGTGGTAGGTTGCTGATTTTTGCAATTCACATCCACAATATTTGTCATTAGTACATATATTTCCAAAATATTATCAATACTGAATCACATTTAGTTTGGAATTTCTTCCTGAGTTTTAAAAAATGTTTTATGTTCTTTATAGAGATTTTAATGAGAATTTAGAAGAGGCAGCATGTGTTCCTGATCAGAAATAACTTTAAGATTACTTAGAAAGGATAGCTCATTATGCAAAGTTGTAGAATACCAGGTTTTCTTTTTTCTTCTAAAAAAAAAAAAAAACAGGAGTAATAGAAAAAAGTACTAATGAATCATAGTGCAAAATTTTTAAGGCTCCCTAGGAAGTTTTGCACTCTGATACTTACAAGCTTTGTGGCCAAGAGGCCATTAATGTAATTGGTGTGCATTCTACAGTGTACAGAATGAAATTCAGATAGATAGATGACAGAGTGACAGACATACAGACAGAAATTAACATTCACATGAACCTCAGTTGACAAAATAAGGGCTAAATGAAGAAAGTGACTGAACAGGGGGAAATGAGAATTTTTGTGCTCCTTGTTTGGAACTGTACTTATTGTGTCCTGATTTTAATGGGGAAATAAACCAAAAAGAAGACAGAATTTTGGGGATTGATAGTAAGTCAAAATTTCAGAATTTTGGAAATCCTGGATTTTATATGCCAATAAAGCATGATATGGTAATTGACAGTGAAAAAAAATGGAAAAAAGGAAAGGTGTCTGACCATATTTTTCACAATTCATGTAGTTAACATTCAGTACAAATTAAATATTATGCTTCATATTAGATACTGAACAAAGAGTTTTGATTTGACAATGAAGAAGGCAAAGTACCCTATCCTTTTTCTTCCAGAGACTATTTAGTAATATGAGCCAGGAAAAAAACACTGTCACAAAATAAATAAATAAATGAATAAAAATTTATAAAAACGCTGTCAGTAGGTCATTGATAAATAACAATTTAAGTTTGCTAATTAAAAATAATTCATTTTATTTTGTTGCTTACTTTGGCTTATTCCAAACCAGAAAATAATATACAAGGGGTCATTTAAGAATATGTGGATTGGGGATGTAGCTTGCGGGTAGAATGTTTGCAATGTATGCACAAAGCATCAGTCCTGTCTTTACGATTTCAATCTCCAGTACTACAAAAATAATAAAATGAAATAAAATGAATAAGTAAGAAGATCCTCCTTTATGTCTTACAGGATAAACCTAGGATTCTAAATCTGTGAAGTGAGGATTAAGTAACCCACCAGGCAGATCAGTCTAAAGGTTACAGATCACTATCATTTAAACCATTTCTAGTTGGAAGCACCTAGTTAACAGTGAGGATCTACCTAAGGAAATTCTTGCTAGGATGCATATGCACATTCACATTCCATTTTCTAATGGGTCACTGTGTCTATTTGAAGTTTCAACAGAGCAGGACTGAATGTTCTAATTACAAATAGGTAACAGACAACTGAATCCCAGTAGAATACGAACATTATATAACAGCAAGAAATATAGAGGTCTTGAATCGAGTACATGGGCTGCTAATTCAGTCCTGTGAGGGAGAAGCCACAATGTGCCATAGGAGTATGTCTGCAATATATAAAAGATTATTTTCACGTTGAAGCATTATATTACTGAAAAAATAAGTAGCATGAACAATAAAAGTGTGGGGCAAATCAAGGAACTTCAGGTAGTTAGGAAAGGCTACAGCATGGTTTTTCCTTACTTAGATCTTCAGGATTAAATCATTTTAAAGGTATATCTGAAGCATTATAATCTGAGTGAAAGACAAACTCATTAAGGAGCAATTTCAAATGTTAAAATAAAAGAACCAAGAATATTTAACAAACCATAGTATATTATAATTCAGAGTTCTGTTTCCAATTCTGCATCCAGAAAAACTACAATTATAACTTCTGAAAATACTAGGTGATATTTATTTATTTATTTTTATTTCCAGAACACAGGGGTGTTCTGTCTCTGTGATACATCCCCATCCATTGTTATTTTTTTTTAAATGTGAGACAGGGTCTCACTAACTTGCCCAGGCAGTCCTCAAATTCACAATTATTTCTCTTCAACCTCCTAAGTGGTTGAAATTACAGGTATGTGCCACCATACCTGGCATAGGAGTTAATTCTTAAGTGGATTTCTATGGCAGCTCTTAGAGTAAGCAATGTTTGGCATGTCTTCAAGGAAGTTAGCACTTTTTATTAAATTTTGTTTTCCTTAGCAATAATCATAACTACAGATAATTAACTCCAAGCACATTGCCACTTCCTCATAATTATTATAGTTCATTATAAGGAAAAATAACTTGTAGAATCATTGACTATCCTAAGTGAAAGGGTCATTTGTCACTCTTTCTGAATGGCATAACTGAAGTCCTAAGATCTTATGAACTCACTTTCAAAAGCCACACAGTGGTAGGGCCAAAGTTTGAATATATTCTCCTACACAAAGTTTATACCAGTTTTGCAGACTCTAAATGGGAAAAGATTATATAATCATTTTGAATTTTATTTTTCTGTAATTTTCTCTTCATATAGGAAATATTTCAGTATCATATATAAAGATTCTATGCCTCAAAGTTTCCAGGGACTTCAATAACAGTATCCTCCTAGCATGGTAGCAACACCCTCCTAGTTAATGTTACCTTGTTTCCAGTCTATCTGATCCATCTGACTAAATACATGAGTGCCCAAACCTTTCCAAAATACTACATTTGCTCATTAAGGCCATAATGCTATAATAATAGTATAAAATAAGTTTCAATACTGCATAAAGTGACTGCCTAAACACAGCATCTCAAATAAAAGTTTATTAATTTTATAATATTGTAGAATTAGATGGGCAGTCTAAGATGGGTAGATAACTTGGTTTCATGAGATTTTTACAGAACCACAATTTAATTCTACCTATTTTGTCATTTTTTTAGTGTATTGTCCTTCTCCATATAATTCAGGTTAGTTCCCCCTCCACATTTTTATTTTGACATCTGAGAACTGAGTAGAAAGTAAGTGAAGAAGTAAGAGATCATTTTTTTTTTCACATTAAACAGGTATAATAGCACAGATTCATTCAGAGAAGCAAAGCCAATAGGATAAACTGACCTATGCATATATACAAACACACCCATACGTGCACACATAAATAAAATTTTAAACTTATAATGTAGAATGCTACATGTAATATAAATTATTTGCTATGTGGAATTTATTTATGCAACATAATTTGTTTTTGAAGAATTTGCTTATGAGTCTGGATTTTGATTTAGCATGTACAAAATTCACATAGTAGCCAGGAAGGAATGAAAGACCATAGGCAGAGTAGAACTGCATGGGCATGGACTGTCTCCTCTTTCTCTTCTTCCTCTTACTTCATCTTCTCTATCTCTATCATCTCCTCCTCCTTTTCCTTCTCCATCCCTATTTCCATCATCTATCTCTGGATCTGGGAAGCTTCAGCCCTGCTTTTTCCTTCCAACTGAGTAAGAGCCACAAATCATTCAAGATAATCCCCCTTACTTAAAAATCTACTGATTATAAATCCTTTTACAGCAAATCTAGGCAGGATTTCATTAAATAATTGAGAACTGAAACATAGAAAAATCAACATAACAAAATCTTATCACAAAAGGTTCACAATCATCCCTATGAATTCCGTTCACCTTTCTCTAGCAAAAAAAGATCAGTAGATTAGAGGGAAGGAAAAGGTGGGATGAAGGAGGAGAGGGAAAGGAGAAGTACTGGGGACTAAATTAGAAGAAATTTTATTTCATTCTTTTATAATTATGTCAAAATAAATGCTGATGTTATGTATAACTAAAAAGAACCAATTAAAATTTTAAAAAATAATAAAAATTCTTAATTGCATAGCCCAGCCCCATATCATTGCATAGAAGATGGAAAATATTAGTTTTTATCTGGGCAATTGTGTTCCAACTGTTTCAACTGTGCTAGAAGGCAAAAATAAACTTCAGAGAATAATCAGTTGTCCTTCCCTGTTCTAGAAGCTTCATTGATTACAATGTCTCAAATTTGCATTTTAATTTATCAATTGACTTCACTTTGTCTATTTTTTTCTCCATTTGACCCTTCAATTAGTCATTCAAAATTTTGTATCTCTTCTATATACCTCACTTCTTTTCAATGCAGATTCCTGTTATTCACTCTTACCCCTCTTTCTGTTCACCTGGAGGGGGGGAAGGGAGAGAGGGAGAGGGAGAGGGAGAGGGAGAGAGAGAGAGAGATTTTTTTCCTTTCCAGCAGCACAAATGATTACTCCTTTTGCAAGACATAATAATAACAACAAAAGCTTCTTTCATCAGATATCTTTGGTTCAACTCACCCCACATAAATCTTTCTCTTACTTGGCATTACTTCAATATTAAATATACAGTTGTTTCTCTGTCATAAAATTCAAAGTTTGAATTTAGTGTATATCTTGAGAAACTAGGATTTTCTCTCTCCTTTCACTTCTTTTTATTTTACCCTATTAAGATAGGCAGAATGAAAGAAGATCCACCAGTTTAACAAGGTATTGAATATATAAATTTTACTAGGGAGACCATCCAATGTTAGCCAGATAAAACTGAATCACGTAGATGCTTTGTGGCAAAGCTAATTAAGGATTTAAAGCTTCATCTTAGAACAACAATAAACCCAGTAAATCCGTGGTGATAGTTCCCCAAGATACAATGACAGAAGGTCAGGATTTGTCAGCATCTCTCTGTGAGAAAAACGGAAGTGCAGGGGAAGGATAAAAGATAATAAAATACAGGGGGGATGATGGTGAAAGAGGGGAGCAAGAAGGGAAATGGGAAAGGGGAGATCAAAGAGATAAGGGACTTATTAGAAGCCTTTCTGGGAGTAGAGATGGCATACTGGTGTGGTGAAGAAAGTTTTTACTGTATGTCCTAACTTCTTCCTTACCAACAATTGCTGTTTTAGTCAGCTTTTTCACTGCTGTGACTAAAAGAACAATTTTAGAAGAAGAAAATTTTATTTGGGGGCTCACAGTTTCAGAGGTCGCAATTATAGATAGCTGGCTCCATTCCTCAGGGCTGGGAAGTGAGGGTGAATTTAAGGTGGACGAGTTTGGTGGAGAGAAGCAGCTCACATGATAATCAGAAAGCAGAGAGTGCTCTGCTCAACAAAGAAAAGAAATAGATAACCCAAAAGCACACCACACAGGAACTCACTTCCTCCATCCATACCCTACTTGCTTCAGCTACCAAGGAGTTAATCCCTTTCAGGGGATTAATTCTCCATCTTGATTAAGGCTCTCATAACCCAATTATTTCACCTCTAAATCTTCTTGCATTTTTTAACACATGAGCTTTTGGGGACACCTAATATTTGAACTATGACAATTGCTTACTTGAGGATTGTTGTATACAGGTCTCTACCAAACACTTCCAAAATATCAAGGGGATTCTATGAGGATACTTCATTTTTTTTTCTGATGAACTGTATTCTTCCCAAGAATAGATCTCTTTCATTGCAATACCTGACACTAGTGTAAGCATTATTTTATTAAATGATTATCAAACCAATTGCTCAGGAAATAGATATAGTTGTAAATCAACTCTCCATAATAATCTTTAAGCCAATATTCATCCCTGTGATTACCTGATTAAGGTAAACAAGCACTTCTATGTTCCATTTCTCTGAACAACATGAGGTATACAACACTGAGGCATTTATGACATTGAGTTCATATTTTCTCTTCAAATTACAGGAAGAGGTAAGTCAATAACTATTTTTTGACTTTCTGAATCTGCACACAATGAGCACTTTTCTGTATTTGGTTATATACATTGTAAGTTTCCCTTTCTTTGAATAAATGAAGTTAAATTTGTTAAATTTGTTTGTATTAGGCCAAGCCACTATAGTTTGAGAGAAATGAGAAAAGATTATTTTAATTTCCAAGAATCCAACCCACTTTCTAGACAAACTTGCTGAAGAAGGCTTGCAGTGCAAGAGAAGGAGAGGAGAGACCCTGCCTGAAGATTTGACATATCAATTAGTGTTACTCAGACATTACTAAGGTAATATCTCATGCCATGTTAGTCTATATCTTTGAGTATATATGCAAACCTTAGAGAGTAGAAAGCTAAATGTTTGGATTGACAAACTAACTTGCCATCTCTGATATCTACTAGCAAGATAAGTATAGAAGGATTTGATACACCTTACAAATTGACAGAGACAAATTTCCTCAATTCAGTATTCATTTCTTTCTGGTTAATTTAAGGTACATTTGTCATGGCATAGGATTTAGTCAAGAACCCTACAAAACTGAGGTTATGTTACTTTTTTACTAGCATGCGTCAATTATTTAATTTAATTGGTAGCACAATGGCCTCATATTTATTTCTATCATGATATGCCCTACGAAGCATCGTCACCCAAATTTTCTGTCTGTATCTATTCCTTTTATTATTTTATTTCTCCATCTGTGCCTTCATTTTGATTTCTACCATCCTTTTCATCTTCTCCTTCCTTGGACATTTTTATGCTTTCCTGGTGAAATCATGGGAATTGCTTAATCCCATAACTGGCTTTTAAGTACACATAAGATATGTACTTATATTTAGCCCAAACGTAGACTATACATTTCTCACTTAGTTGATTTTGTGTCTTATGAACATTATTTCAAATATCTTATTCTTTTTTTTTTCTTTAGATTAAGGCAACTACAGAGTAATAAAGCGGCTTCCTCTGTCCCCTTTGCACTCTTTAATGTGCTACTTAAGCACCATGGGCAAACTGGCAGCACTTCAAGAGACCAGTGATGCGGTGGTACTTTGCTAATCAAGCCTTGTCCACTGAGACTGAGGTACAGGGGATGGATAGATTTAGACATGAACTAAGAATCCAGAGAAGTGTATAACTTAAGGGCCATGAAATTACTTGAAAACTTAATTATGAAAAAGGATGAGATGATTGTAGGGTAGGAGGTCAACTTTGCCTCTGGTTTTTATGCTTAATACTATAGGGGATATCCTTTTATGTAAAATGCAATTCACTAGGCATTTACATAAGTTTTTAATTATATACTTACTAATTAAAAGCCTGTTTTAATCTTGAAGTGATGACTTACCAGTAAATATCTCCATAATAATCACATACCTGATATAATTTAGATATAATATAAGTTTAGAGAAAAAGGTAACTGACATAATATTATTTATTAAAAAGAGAAATTGAGCCTTTTGTGAAATAATGGAAATGAGTTCCTCTGGCACATTCTATGCACAGATCCTAGGAAGTACTCAATTAGTAATGTTTTAAGATATATCTGTGTCTTACCCACTAATCATGGAATGAAAACATACATTCTTTCCATTTTTTTTAATGCTTAATCTCAGAACGTAAATTTGCCCCTACAGAAAACATCAAAAGACAAATTCCCTTAGCAGCATTTTACAATTAATTTTAATATCTATGAACTAAGCACATAAATTCTTCTAGTTGTAGCATATGCAAATGTGTTTCTGCATATCTTTGAAGTAGCTGTTATTAAATTCAGATACCATCTATGCTTGAGGCTGAGCATTAAAATAGTTTTTACAAAATAACAAAAGATGCTGTATGTTATTTTCTGGATGGTTTGTTTTATTTAGTAAATTTCCTTAGACAGGAAGTACAAAAATGTTGTAACAAATTCCATAAATTATCTGCATGGAATTTGAGTCTCTGTATGAACAAAGGTTTTAAAATAATTAAAGTAAATATCCTCAATATAAGAGAAAAAATTAATACTGGAAAAAAATCTATTGCAAATCATAAATTTTGTTCAGGAAATTTGAATTAGAGATGATAAAATTAATTACCCCATGTAATGAAGAGCTTGCAATATTTTCTGCATCTATGTCATATTTTAAATATCCTCCTAAAACACATATGATAAATTTAGCCTATGTGTAGAATGTAGAAAATTGAATAGATTTTCACATCAAAATGTTCATTGGAATGGAATAAAATGGTCATAGAAATAGGTCAAATGCCTTATATGAAATAAGCCAATAAATAAAATATTCATCTAACCAAATTTGGAAGCAACAATTATTAATTTTAAATTGAAAACGTCATAATATATGCAATGTACAGCTGAGATTAGTGTTTAGGATAAAACATATTTTTAAAGGGAAATGATTGATATTACATATAGCTGGAGAATTTCTAGGGATTATGAAATTGAAACCTGTGGCCTTAAATCATGGTACCAGTGTTGGACTTGGTTAATTTTGCTTTAGGATAAAAACTTTAAGAAAAATGTTCTTGATAATCTCTGAAGCAAAGAAAGAAAGTAATCATATGCTATGAAAAAATGACAGCATTTCTAATTTTTTAAATTCTAGAATTGATCTTGAAGCAGGTCACCCTAGATGCTTTTGAAGTGTTCACTAAATTCCTTCCCTTTTTAGGAATTAATGAATTAGGACATCACAATAATGCTTTTGATAAGTAAATTTCTATAAAAAAAACATGTTAATAGTGACATGGGCAAATTGGGATTAGGCTAAACAAACATTCTGATGATTCAGTTTGAATTAAGGGTAACAGTTGATGGAATTCTTGAGGCTTTCTCCATTTCTCTGTCCTAGTTAACATTTTTTTCTGGTGAACAGGATTCAGTTATAGAGGGAATATTTAGTATAGAGGTATATTCCAAAAAGAGGAAAAGATTAGTTAATGAGATGTAATTTTTAAATAAGAAATAGGGATTTTTAAAAGTACAGTAGCCTGTTTTCTTTATTAATATTTATTAAGATTTTATAAGAATAAGTGTGTTCTTATAATTTGTCTTGACAGTATTTCTTCAATGGATGGTGGCTGAGACTGTGTAGGAAAAAAATCTAAAAAGAAATTTCATTTCTGGCAGCACAAATGACTACAGATTCTGAAAAAAACTTATCATTAAAAACAACTAAAATAATAGATACTTTAAAACAAACTTGAATCCAAAATCAAAATGTTAAATTTTCAGAAACAAGACCTATTTTTT
This sequence comes from Spermophilus citellus, assembly GCF_964194105.1. Taxonomy (NCBI): domain Eukaryota; kingdom Metazoa; phylum Chordata; class Mammalia; order Rodentia; family Sciuridae; genus Spermophilus; species Spermophilus citellus. The sequence goes on along the minus strand of NC_138186.1, from coordinate 110,346,311 downwards.
AATATAATTTTACTGAGGTATAATTGAAATTCAGTAAACAACACATACATAAAATATATGATTTAGTATTTTTGCATATACACAAACACATGAAAAAACAGACTCAGGATAATGATTATATCCATCTTCCCAGAACTCTCCCTTGTGTCCCTTTTGTATTCTTCATGTTAAAGTCTTCAGACTCTCCTGAGGCTACATTGACTTGCTTTTGCTACGATCAATTAGTTTGTATTTTGTAGTTATATGTGTATTAAACATAAAATAACTACTCTATTTTTGACTGACATTCTCAGTCACAGTGAGTATTTTGACATTCACAATTTTGAAGTGTGTATCAGGAGTTCATTCTTCCATTGCAAAATAATATCCTTTCATAGAAATATTTCACAGTCTGTTCATACTTTACCAGGTGATGAACATTTAGATTATTAGTTTGTGGTTATTATAATGAAGCTGTGATGTACAAATCTTTGTTTGGATGTATGCTTTCAACTTCCTGAAGAGCATTCTTAGGAACAGAATAGCTGTACCATGTTGTAAGTATATTTAACTTTTTAGGAAACTGCTCAGTTGCTTTCTAAAGTGGTTGCAACATTTCACATTCCCACTGACTGTGATATAAGCTGCAGCCCCTTCACAACCTTGCCAACACTTTTATGGCCAGTCTTTTTAATTTTAGCCATTTTAATACTTTTATAGTGGTATCTCATTTTGGTTTTTATTTGCATTTTTCTAATGTCTAATGGTGTTGAGCATCTTTTCATTTGCATATTTGCCATCTGTATATCTTCTTTGATGAAGTATCTGTAGTAATATTCTCAGTGAAGTGTCAAGTCAAACCATGGCTGATGTTTATTTGGTGGCTTATTTTCTTGTTACTGAATTTTCTGAGATTTTTTGTTGTGTCTATATGTTTTACATATACTGGTTACAGGCAAATGTAACATGTGTAGAAAAAAATCAATCACAATTGACAGAGATGTTAGAATTAACAACTTTGGATGATTGATTTTTCTCCCCATGATTTGTCTTATTTTCCTGATTTTTATAGAACCCTGTAAAGTTTGATTTGATGCCACACATAATGATTTTGCCTTGTAGGGTGTTGGGGTCATTTCTGCATTCCTACAAATATTCAAGGGTTTTATTGGTGATGAAGTTAATTTACTTGGAAGTTGTTTGATTCTTTGAAATCTTCCTTATAAGATTTCTAAGTGGGTTCTCAATTTATTCTTCACCACTGAGTCAAGAATTTTTCTGTGCTCTATACAATGTCCATACCTTAGAAACAGGTGGTATTCCTGGCCCTTCATGTGCAATAAGTATGTAGCTTCTAAACTCTTGAAGACATATTTACATATATATGTATGGAACATGATATAAAACAAAGCATTATTACTGACTAGTAATAAAGGAATTCAAAGATATACTAGAATAAGCTCCTAATAAATGTGTTTTCCCTAATAAAAGGAAGAGAAAATTTTCTTATCTCCCAAGCATTTGCGATTCCAAATAAATTAGTTTATATTTTATCAATATTTCATCAGATGTAACAGAGAATATTGCTGTAGAAAATATATACAGATTTTTGGAAATTGGTAAAACAAAGAGGATATTTAATAGAAACTAGTTTTGAGATGACGTACAAAGCCTTCAAATACTTCAAAATAATGGAAAAATCTATGATGATTCTATGAAAATAAAACATTTTTGTTTTGTTTCATTTTATAAACAAAATTTGTGATTCAGATCACAATTAAATTATAAAATTTGGTTATAACACTTATAAGGAAAGTGAAAAAGCAAACCCTTCATATGCACAAACAACAACTAGCAGACAATATTTCATCAGATGTAACAAAGAATATTCCTATAGAAAATATATGCAGATTTTTAGAAATTGGTAAAACAAAGAGGATCTTTAATAGAAAACTGAACAAATGATATGAATAGGCATCTTACTCAAACAAAAACATAAATTAATAACAAGCAAAAAGAATGACTTTCAATATCCAGAAATGCATAATGCAATGAGAAAAAAAATTATATTTGGAAATTTACAAAATTTAAAATGTAAACTGGGCGTAGTGGCACACAAATCCCAGCAGCTCCCAAGGTTGAGGCTTGAGAATCTCAAGTTCAAAGCCAGATGCAGCAATAGCAATGCCCTAAAGAACTTAGAAAGACCCTGTCTTAAAATTAAAAATCAAAAGCAGGCTGGGGATGTGGCTCTGTGGTTAAGGACTCCTGTTTTCAATTCCTGGTATTCCCCCCAAAAAATTTTAGATGTGTTGTGAGGTTGTAAATGAGAGAGAAATAACATACTGATTCTATAAGTATTACTGAAATAAACACTTTAGAAAATAATTTGTCAATAGCTCTTAAAAATAGTTGTGTGGCAGAAAAATAAATACAACACACAGTGCCCAGAATGAGGAATGTGAAAATTTGAATATGTAGTAACAGAATATGGAAGTAAAAAAAAATAGAGATTATAACAAATTTAAGAATAAGGACCATTAATCTCATATATAGAAAGATGCAGTATCCTTACCCCAACCATCCAAGGATTAGAAGTAAGACCTAAGGAATGAATTAACAATATGATCAACTTTTGTAAATTAAATGGATCCTGTGTAGTAGAATTTTATTTACTCTGCATGGCCATGTTAGAAAAATGAGAGCCAGACATGAGTATTCAAAAATGAAATTTCTGCCTCATTAGAGGACAAATATATTTGAAAGGTAGAGCAGCCTTTAAAACTTGCATTTCAGTAGGTATAAAATATCTCTAAGTTTACTCCTCAATACTTTAGAAAAATAATTATAACATACATAAATATACACATATATGTGTGTTTATGAAAGGGGATTGGGACAAATGGAGTAAAGTGTTATATTTGGTGGATCTGAGTAAAGGTTATGTATGAGCTTTTTAACTATTCTTACAACTTTTCTATAAGTACAATTTATACAACAATTCAACTAGCAGAAAGGTGTTCTGCTATCTATATATGTTTATAAGAAGAGTTCAAAGAGAAATAAAATGGCTCTAAGGAATACAAGATTTAACAGAACAACCCCCAACCCTTGTCCCAACAATCACAATCTATTCATAAATACAATGCCATCTTTCCTGTCCACTAGACACAATTCCAGAATTTCAGAATTCAAAAAAAACAAATTGAAAATAATCATTTCAGCAGTGCTTTAGTATGTTATGCAAAAGTCTCTTCATGCAACTTCAAAAATAACTTCTGATTTACTTTTTATCTGAGTGAATATTAGTTAGCAGTGAGTATGCAGAGTGGGAAAGAAAGGCTCTAAGCCTAGCTTAGACACTGATTAGTGATGTGATCTTGTCTGAGTCTCTCTTTCTAAATCTATAATATAAGATAATTTTATTTTGTTGAAAAGACTGATATGAGGATTAGTTGACAGAGATCTTGGCATCTTGGATAGAACTTATCATGCAGCAAGATTTTAATGAAGTGTTTTATTAACAAAACAGGAATCCAAAATCTTTTTATTTTTTGTTTTTCTTATTCACTCTAGTAGATCTTATGGATAGTTTTATTTTATGGTGAAAATGTTAGAAAGGAAACTTATCTTCAGATAGGAATTTTAATCTTATGTGAAATTCTAGATTATGTTTCTAAATTTGAAGCAGAAGTTTTGTGTAGAGTCATTATAATTTTTACTGATGAATTTATGATTGTAAAAGCAACAAAAATGAATAATAATTTACATTTAAGTGAAAAGTTCAAATATTAGCTGTATGTTAAGCTCAAATAAGAAGTATGCACTTGTATATCTGTGGTAAATAGAATTCTAGACAGCTTGGAGACACCTCCACCCCACCCCACACCAGCCCTGGTGTACATACCTTGTATAAACCCACTCACGGCCTGAATGCCACTCAAACCTGTGAATATGATGTGATATTACTTCCATAGTTAGGCTGAAAAGCTGTTAATTATTGGTTAAGCTGGAGGGAAGTGATCTGGACAGTCTGGATCTAATCAGGTGAGCCCTTCTTGTAGTAAGAAATGAAAGAAAATCATTTTAAAAAGACCTAGGGGCAGAGCTGGAAACTAAAAGCCTGAAAGTAGCCATTGAAGGACACCTGACCAAAGATCAGCCATTATCTATGTGCCCCATGGCTTCAAGGTAATGAATTCTGTCAATGACCATGTGAGCTTGAAAGAAAGTGGATCCAGGCTTAAAAAAGGAAAATGACTTGGGCTAGGATGTGGCTCAGTGGTAGAGTGCTTGACTAGTATACACAAAGCCCTAAATTCAATAATCCCCAGCACCACCAAGGGGGTGGGGGGAAAGCTCTATCAGCAACTTGATTTCAACCTTGTGAGACCTTGAACGAGACCCATGAGAGCTAAGAAAATAAATATGTGCTACAAATTACTAAATTTGTTATAATTTGTTAATTTGTGAATATATATATATATATATATATATATATATATATGTAAATGACTAATGTTATAGTAATCTGAAATGATTAAGTAGTGGAATGTTGTTGATCCAAAGAGAAAACCCCTGGTTTCTAGTTTCCTTGAGTGACAGGTTTTTGTGGTCAGTTCTGTTTCAAGTAGTGCTAATGGTAAACACAGCATGTCCACAAAACTGACAAAGTCTATAAGAATGTTTGCAGAGATTGATCTTATTTTTCCAAGAAGCTTTCACTTATATGCAATGTCTGAATCCTGTTAAACTCTACCTATACAGCTAGATCCCACAGAACAGTGTTTTTCTAACACTCTGCATCATAGGAGTTTAAACTATTTCATGAAATTTACATTTTATGGCTCAATATTTTAATAAATAAAATATATACTTCTTAATGCTTCTTCCATTACATTTTTTTTTTTATTTTTCTCACAAATACTAATGACTTGCTCTCACAGAGAAAAGCAAGTACTTCAAAGCACCTGTGGTGCACACTTCCTGGTAGGAGGTATGTGAAACCCAGCTACTTGAAAGACAGTTTGTCTTTCATGTTAGTAGAAAACAAATACTTTTAGCACAACTTATAGTAGCAAAAATGAGATTTTTATGATTTTTATCAACAGCATTATACCCTTCTTTACCTTTGTTTATTTATAAATATTGTGTATAACTCCTTTTTTTTTTTTTAACTGTTTCTTTTGGTAAGACAAAATAAGGATTTATCACTATCTTCCCAAAGTAACACATTAGTAAATCAACTCTGGGGAGTTAGGGTGATTGTGATTGAGTAGTTTATACAATCTTTCTTTGGATTCAGTATGTTCATACGGGGGCAGGCAAAAGTAAGTGTAGGTAATAAAAAATTGGGTCTGATCAGAAAGATTAAAACTGATTCAAGAAGAAAGGAAATAAAATGCTAATTTCTGCAAAGCCCTTCCATCTCCTCCTCCAACCTGTTGACAAGGCTACTTGCCTCCAGGGAATTGTTCCTCCCTGCAGAGAGAGTAGGAGTTGTTAATGAAGTACCTCCTAGGTGGCACCTTTCCGGCCTGTTTGGGAAGACACAGAGAGGCACCACTGGAAGGCTTCTTTCTCACCTTTTGGGCCCCCATTTGTCACTAGTCCTGTAGGCAAGGTAAGGGGAAAAGGAGCACATGAGAACAAAGGAAATATAAATATAGACACCTAGCTCTGGGGCCCCTTTTCTGCAGCTTGTATCTCTATTTCATCCTTTAAATAAAACTTGCTTTCTATACTTGCCTCTGCGTTTTTCAGGTGTTCAGTCTTTAACATCTGGGGAAATGGGACTCAGTCTTGATTGATTCTCATCACTGGCATAATTATTAGACTAAAGCAGAAGATATAGGAACCTGTCTTATATCATTCCCATATTATTTCTGCACCATTAAAATAGCATTATTGTTCCATGTTCATATATTTCTGTTAAATATCCTAGTACTTACCGGCCAGGAATGTGATAATACTCAGAGTGCCAATTCTCACTCCAGCAATTATATAAGCAGTGTAAACTCCCCCAGCATTATAAGAATAGAAGCTTGTTATTCTTCTCAAATTATAATTAAGACTGTTCATTGTTATGTTAAAAATAATTTCCAAGTTTGATAAGCAACACATGATATCTCAAACTATTTTTAATTTTGTACTTCCTAGTGAAGTTTTTAAATATTTTTCATGTTTATCAGTCATTTATTGCATCTTCTGTCCTATAGATTCTTATCTTTATCCATTCTTAAAATGCTTCCTTAAAATTTAATTCCCATGTCCTTCATGCAGGATTATCCAGAGATTGCTCAAACATTTTCTTCCACTTTTTCAAAAAGATGGTGTATAAAAGAAAAATTTCTGGCTTTCCCAGTGACATTCCTATAAGCATATTTAAAATTATAATGTAACCTTTAGTGTTTGTATTATAAATTATTGTTTATTATGGCAATTACCAATAGAAAAAACTCAAAACTTTTGTCCTTTCAAAAACATATATTAACTGTAGCTATTATTCAAAATTTAAAAATTCCATAATCAACCTTAATAGAAGTGTTATCTATTTTTACTGACAATACATTTCAATAGCATTAGAGTTTCCTCATATCTCTAACAATGAATATTTATTTTATTTGCATTAATGATTTTCTTTTGGGTCCTACTTTGTTTTCTAACATCATATACATTAACAATTGTTATATTTTATATTTAAAAATCCACTAAATTTTATGTAACAAATTCTATTTGAGTCATTTTCTGTTTCTCTTTTTCCCCAACTCAAGCATTTGCATAGTTAAAAACACAGAGACAAAGAGAAATATTTTTTAACAGAGTATATGGTTTCACTTGCTAATGATTTGTACCTAGATAATTCCAGTCTATGATATGGTACATGAAAATAGATACAGATTTCAATGACCAACATTATTTAGCCATAAATTTTAAAATATTGTATATTGTGGGTTTTAAATAAAATATGCATACTCTGTTTAAAAACAGTTAATTTCTATAGTTCATGGAAAACTTCTATCAAGGAAGTAAAATTATCAAAAAAGTTATAAATTTTCCTGCCAATGCAGCAGAAGAGTACAAATTATCTTTTAGATTTGTTTCATCATATATATGTTATAACATGTATCACATAATAAGTGAGGGTTCATACCCACATAGATATAAAATAACTACACTCATAGGTCTTCTTTAGGTTTATATGTCATTAAAAAGTATATATATTTAATGAAATCTCTCAACCACGAGCAGTGACACATGCCTGTAATCCCAGAGGCTCTGAAGGCTGAGGCAGAAAGATTGCAATTTCAAAGCTAGCTTCAGCAATTTAGTGAGGCCATGGCAACTTAGGGAGACCCTGTCTAAAATAAAATAATAATAATTAAAGAACTAATTTCTTTTGAAGAAATTGGATTCTCTGTTTTTATTGTTGTTTAGGGTTATCTTTATTTTTTAATGCTGTTGTATCAAATTACCACAAATTTACCCAAATTTAGTGAATTAAAATGACAAAAATTTATGATCTTATATTTCTGAAGGTTAAAGTCTGAAATGAATCTTACAGGACTGAAATCAACAGATTTGTAAGGCTGGTTTCTTCTGAAGGTCTTGAGGAGAATCTGTTTTTTGTTTCTTCTGGAAACTTCCAGCTTCCCTTCACTTCTTTAACTAAGTCTATATTGTACCAATTGCTTCTTCTCTGGTCATGTCACCTGGTCCTCTCTCTGACATCCTCTTTTCTTTTTATAAGGACCTGTTAAAACATTGGATCCACCTATATATTGCAGTAAACTCTTATCATATCAATATCTTTAACCTAATCACATCTACAAATTCTCTATACCATGTAAAGTAACATTCACAGCTTGCAGGGTTAGAACATGGAAATCTTTATTTAGCTACCATAGAAGAATCAAGTTTACTTTTAAAATGAGAAAATATCCTTTAAATTATTGCCTAGAAATTAGTAATGCTTTACCTATTCTTTGGGAAAGGGTCTATTTTTTATGCAATATGCCCATACGATCTGTGTTTTGAACTTGGAAGGAATCTGCCATACAATTTATTTTTACCTAAAGCTGTTAATATCCTAAAAACAGTTTGCACACTTGTAATTGGTCTATTTTTGTCCATGACTTTTTTTTTAACTAAATTCATATTATCCCATTACAAACATCTAAATGATAAAATATAAGTAAAAGAAGTTTTATTAAACAAATGAAGGAAATTTACTCCTAACTTATAATGTGTGCTGATTTTTAGCTTGAAGGCTATCTTTACTACCAGAAGGTCTCTAAAGTATACTTTAAAAAGAGAACTTATATTCTATAGAATTTGTAAAAAGTGAGGAAAATAACTTAATCTAGAATCCAGGGATTTTCTACCTTCATGAATTTCCTCTGCCTATGCTTATCGCACCAAGTGGCGTGGAAAGAAAATTTATCAGCAAGGTGCTTAAGGAACAGGCAATATTTTTAAATAAGTAAATAACTGTTCATATAAAAATATTCTCAGGCCTACTAGGAGATTTCCTGCCCTACCATTGCATTATTGCATTGTTTTTCTGTGCCACTTCTTCTGATCAGAACCCAGAAAATAAATACAATTAATCATATTTTACAGAACATAATCCCCACTTCAATTAAATGTGATATATATTCTCAATACAAATTGTCAGAATTTGTATTGAGAATATACATGCTTTAAATGCTACTATTTATTTATAGAAGTTAATATACTAAAGTAAAGAAAAATGCTCTATTTATTTAGATGCCTTCACATTAAGAATACAAATAAGCAAATCTTAGAAATCTGTTTCTTTCCATTCAAAAATATTTAAAAATTTAAAGTATGTTTAATGTAACAGCTAATGTTTAAATGAAATTGTACACCCAAGTACCTGCAAACATGTATATTGAGAATAGATATTATTTATCAACTAAATGAATACAACAGCTACTGTAATCATGTAGTTCAGAATATATTAATTTATCACCTACTATTTGATGGGCATTGTTTTGAAAAATGGGCGCAGAACACTGAACAAACTCATAAATCATGAACCTACATAGTATTCTGTTGGAGCCATCCATCATGGCTGGTAAGAGCTGATTGTTCTTACCTTGTTCCAAACACAGTGACATCACATTGATGTCACAAATTAGCCATCATGGCAGTATTGCCACTACAGCATAAATTGCAATATTGGATATTTTGATTGGATGTAGATGGTTGATTATAAAATTTTTATCAAGACTGTTTTGCTTTATGTTTAGTTCTTTTTATATATCACGAACTGAGAATGAGGATGGAGAAAGAGTTGCCAAGCATTTGAGAAAATTCATAAAGGCAGAAACTAATTATCTACAAGAATAGGGAAAAACAATATTGTCAAACTATTAAGGATCTTTTCCTGTGATGATTGGTACACTGAAAATAGGAAATTCAAGTAGAATTAATACACAATAAGATTATTCACAGATGTGCAGATGCAAGAAAACTGTAGTGATTACTGCAGTAAATCAGGGCTACTAACTGCCAGGCATTAAATACTCATCTGAAAGACATGAAGGATAGAAGAAGTTGCTAGAAGTTATAACTAGTAATTGGGAAAACTTACTAGTACTGGGAAGCAGAAGTTACCAGACCTATAGAAAGAGTTTGCAGAAAAAGCATTTAAAATGTGGATAACAAGCAAAATATATAAATAAGATACAGACAGCTCAAGATAAACTTAAGGTAGAGAGAGAATCAATAACATACATTATATGTCTTCACTCTTCTCATTCTTCCACCAATTTCCTCCTGGGAATCCTCATTGACCAAATTCAAACAAGACATTGAGGGTACAAAGAATCCTGTAGATAGAATCCATTCACCTTGGTTTTCTGAGGAACTGTTTAGATTTAGAGAGAGTGGTTTCAGGGCAAAAGGAAGATATATTTTAAAGCCCCATTGAGGATATTAATTATTATTATCATCAAGTTAGAAGAATCATTAAAATAATTTTTTCCAACTGCATTTATATCAGGCAGAGTAACAAGAAAGTTAGATATCAATAGAGCTGCCCTTTATAGTAGCATAAGAGGATCAAAAGAAAATTATATTGAAGAGTGATGATAATTTAAGAATGATGTTCAGTTTAGTGGTATAAATAGAGGAAAGCACCCATTGATATGTATATGTTAATGTTATAATATTAGTTAAAATAAATGTAAATAAAAATATGAAACTAATAAATTCCTGGTTTTCACCTGGAAAAAAAATAAAAAATAAAATAAATAGAGAAAAGTATGTCTTTTCCCATTAATTATTTTTTAATGTTTTCGATGGGATTTGATTAATAATAACTTTTAGTATGTTCTTGTATTGCTCTATGTTGTCTATTCTTTTGACTGTGCCTTTATTTGTCTTTATAATGACGAAAGTTTTTGTTCCTGTGAAATTATTAAATTTTTGTCAAAAAAAAAATCTATATTGCTGATCCACCCCAAGGCAATTATTTGCAGGTAATGTTTGGTCATTGAACAGAGAATCACAAGCCTATCCTTCTTATGAATTAGGTTTTTTAGGCAACTGATGAGAAATAAGATTAAAACATTAAACTTTTGTTGATCTATTATAGTAGAAAACAAAAGCTAATCGCTCACAACAAGTGTTTGTTTTTGAGCATTCTAAAAACCTATAATGAAAGAGTAAAACAAGCTCACTTATGATTTGAAACAGAAGCGATATCAACTTCTTTATTTCATATTAAATGATAAGTAAATTCCTTTTAGAATTCCTCAATGAAGAACCACCACAATATTATGGGGAGAGAAACTCATTAGCAGTACATGAATTTGAAGAAAGTATACTTAACAAAGCCCACAGCCAGGATAAGACTTTCAAGTTCAAAGTCCAGTGCAGCATCAATTGCAACAACAGTAAAGGTGTTTACTTGCTTTCCCAAGAGGAAAACTGTGTCCACTTAAAATATTTATCTTGATTTAATAGTCTCACAATGTGGCAAGATAAGCTGCAGTTGGGTGGACACTTACTTATCTTTCCTATTAGAAATGAATTTTTAAAAAATCATTCTATCTTTTTGAAGCTTCCTTACAAAAATAATAGGCTAGATGTATATTCATGATAAAATATTTCCTTTTAGTAACCTGGAAGTGGCAAGGCAAAGATAGTCAAGAAAAGATAAAATATGTTTTGTCTTAAATGTGAAATATCAACATGCTTTCCAGAACTTGTAATCAGGTTACAGAGGTGTTGAATCCAGTTCTACCACTGAATTAAATCAGTTAGCCAGTCTGAGGCCTTCCTTCATTTGTAAAAGAAATTTTGCTTTGCAGATCATGTTTATTGGATCAATTGTCTACTACAAATCTCAAAGATCCAGAAAGAGTATCAAAGAAATTAAGTTATTGCATTCATTCAACAAATAAATATTATATGCCCCTTACATGAGATGCACTGGTAAATAAGTGAGGTCAGCAAAATTTCAGGGCTTGAAGTGAACTCAGTACCACATAAAATAATTTCAAGAGATATGAAAGTGTTCAAAGGAGGGTGGCACCACAACCAGGAGTTAAATGGCGGAGATGGACTTGTAGTTCTGCGGGTAGAATGAAGGTCTACTCTCCTTGCAAATGTTACACAAAATGTATGTGCATATATTTCTCTTGAAAGCATGATTTCACATCTTTCCCTGGAAGAGTAAAAGGCTCATGACAACCAACATGTCAAGGACTACTGCTATAAAGAAAGGGCGCAATTTAACCAGAGAAAAAAGAGGGTATGATAAATGTCTTACACGATGCAGATACAAAGATGGAAAGGATTAGAAAATGGATTCCACGGCACATTGGGCTTATGGTGAATATAAACCTTCATCTCAATATCAAAAGGGAGTTATTGAAAGAATTTAAGGAAAAAAATCCCGTGCATATTTAGGATTTAGAAAAATCATTATAAAATGTATATGGAGGATGAACCAGAGAGCTAGACTAGAGAGGTAAGTAAACCTGATACTGTATTCCAAGACAGGCATGATGATATGATGATAGCTGACCTTGAGGGAGTATTATTAGAGATGGAGAGGAAGAGAAAGATTTTTAGAATACTTAGGTTGACTTGATAAAAATTTGATATGATTAAATAAAAGAAATCCACTGAACTCAATAAACATACATCCACAAAACATAAAAACATGTATAGGTCTAGAGATATAGCTAAGTAGTATAGTATTTGCATAGTATGAGCATGGTCCTGGGTTCAATCGCCAATACAAAAACCAAAAACAAACAAACAAAACCACTCCCCTTTCTTATAAAAGGAAAGCTTCCATTTGTAGAAATATGGAAATGTAGAAACTCTGTTTTCAAATATTTTCCCTAAAAAGCATCAAAAGGGAAAATTTATATGTCAAGATTTTACTGGGAGATAAAATCCTACCCAAGAAAGACAGTGGTGACATAGAGGAAGGAAGCTGCAAAACCCATGAAAGCAAATGCTTGTGCATATTTGTGGATGCATAACACCACTGGTGTAAAGATTTTATATTTATTTTTCATTTCTATGGCACACAATAGTCAAATGGTGATGCAGAAACAGAGGTGAACTCAAGGGTATTGAGAAACTGATAAATTTGAACTTTATGAAGAACAGAGGAAGAAATCCCTTACAACAAATATTTTGAATTGATGACAGCAAGAAAGACATAAGACAAACAGAGTAGAGATGAGCATTGAACTTGGATAGCCACAAATAGAAACACATCAGAACTTTGACTATTATCAAGGGAATTTATGGTTTCATAAAGGACATTCAGATAAGTTAAAAAAAGAGGTCATATTTATTTATGTCAATTGTCCCATGGACATATGGGACTTAAATAAATAATGATCTGATTAAGTATTTAGCTTTGTTTAGCTGTTTATTCATATTTTCTCTGCTTTCTAAATGTTTTTAAAATGTCTATTCTATAATTGTGTCACTGTCAACTTTAAAATTCGTCTTCTATTCTCTTCTATAGTAAGAAAATGAATATATAACACTGTTCTTAGGATGCTATGTTGGACAGAGGTTCAATATACATCAACGTGGATGTCCTCTAAAAGCTAAAAGTAAGTTAAGTAAGGTGACATCTCAGTTGGTAAAGCAGTGCAGAAATCATAAATAGGTTTATGCCCATTGTTCTGTCATAACTATTGATAGTGCATTGCTCCCTCTCAAATGTGTCCTGGTTCGGATGATAAATACCAGAAATAAAAAATCAGGGCAAAAAGGTCATCATCAAGAAGGTAAAGCACAAAATGAACAGAATTAATCAAATCAGATAGGCAGGCACATCTTAAAGCCAGAATAAGAAGTAATTAGTATGTAGACATGCAAATTGGAAAAAAAAGAGAAAAATTTGCAGAAGTCTGTTTGATATGACATGATTTTATATGTAGAATATCCTAAAAATTCCATAACTAAAGCTAATAGAACTACTTAATTCAGTAAGTGGCAGGATACAAAAGCAACATAAAAAAAGGTTGTGTTTCTGTATACTAACACAAGCTTTCCGAAAGAAATTTTTAAAAAATCACATTTACAACTAGCAAATAGTAAAATATTTAGGAATAAACCAAACTTAGGATGTGAAAGACTTATATTTTGAAAACTACAAAACACTGAAGAAATAACTTAAAACACCAAGAAATGAAAAGACATTGTTCTCATTAATTGAAAGACTGAATATTGTTAAAATGTTCATTTGTCCAAAGCAATTTAAAGACTCAATTTTTTTCTATAAAAGTACCAGTGACATTTTTAACAAAAGAACAAAACAACTCAACTTCATCTGGACCACAAAGAGTATGAATAGTCAAATCAATCTTGATAAAGACTGAAGTTGAGGCATAACATTCCTGATTTTAGAATATTCATCAAAGATACAGCAATTAAACAACATGGCACTGACATAAAGACATATGAATAAATACAAATAATGCAATATAAATCCCAGAAATAAGTCAACCAACATATGGATAACTATCATTGATGGAAATGCCAATAATATACAATGGGGTAAAGATGGTCTCTTCCACAAATAATGTTGAATAATTAGAAGACTGAAATTGGACTATTTCTTACACCAAATATTAAAAATCAACTCAAATTAGATTGAAGAATTAAGTATTACACTGGAAAGTATAAAATCCCCAAAAGAACACTGGAGAAAAGTTTCATGACATTAGTCTTGACAGTAATTTAATGGAAATGACATCAAGAGTACAGGCAACAAAATACAAATGAACAGATGGGACCACACCAAAGTAAAAATCTTCTGCACGCCAAAGAAAATAATGGTGTGAAAAGATAACTTTCAGAATGGGAGAACATATTTGTTAAACATAGATCTGGTAAGGGGTTAATTCCAAAATACATAGCACTCAATAGCAAAAAATTAATAATTCATTTAAAAGGGTCTAAGGAAAAAACATTTCTTCAACAAAGAAATGCAAATGGCCAAGTACGTGAAAAATTGTTCCACATTACTAGCCACAGGGGAAATGCTCACCTAAAAACTAAGATGTCATCCCCCCCCACATCAGAATGGCTATTATAAATATATACTTTTATATATATATATACACACACACACACACACACACACACACACACACACACAAATGAAAGTGTTGGTGAGGATGTGGAGAAATTAGAACCCTTGCAATCTGTTGGTAGGAGTGTAAAATGGTACAGTCACAATGGAAAATAGTATAGAGGGTTCTCAAAAATTTAGAAATAAAACCATAATATGATCCAACAATCTCACTGTTGTGTAATTATCTAAAAACATATAATTAGTCTCAAAGAGATTAGCATTTATATGTTCATTGCAGCATTGCCCATGATATCCAAGATATGAAATAAATTAAATGTTTACTAAAAGATTAATGAATAATGAAAATATAAACATAAACTGGAATACTATTCTGAGTTTAAAAATTAAATTCTGCAATGTGGGACAACATAAATGAATCTTGAGAACATTATTTTATGTGAAATAATCCATACTTAGGAAGATGAATTCTGAATTATTCCACTTATGTAAAAATAATCAAATATGTAGAATCAAAGAGGGAAATGATGGTTGCCAGGAATGGGGAGGAAAAACAGGAAGTAAGTATCAATGGGTATAGTTTCAGTTAAGCAAGATAAGTAAGTTCTAGAAATCAGTTGTACAACATTATACCTATGCTCAACAATGCTGTCTTATCATTTCAAAATGTATTAAGAGGCTTGGTATTTGTTAATTATTCTTACTAAACTGAAATAAGTAAGTGCAAAACACTAACATATTTACAGGAGTATTATTTCTATCAGTAAAGGGATGGTGAGTAATAGAATCCTAGGAAAATCAGTGTCACTGATTCTACAGGAGTCAACCTGACCCAGCTGTAGCAATGCTTTGGGTCTGAACATTTGGATAACATTCTGTCTCTATAGGAATCCTAACCTTATTATGAAATTAGATGTTTGTGATAATTACAACACAATTACATTAATTTAGTCTACAACTTTGTTTCCTTGGTCTAATATTGTGTTTATCAAATAGCCTTCTAATTATTCTTTGATTTCTCATGCAGGAATATGCACTCTCATTCTTTTGTTCAACTTTATTTAACACCTACCTTATGCCAAGAATCATCATGGACATTGGGGATACTATGACAGATCCTGCTTTCATAAGGCTCAAAGCCAATTTAGGAAATGAGAGAGAAGAAGTATGAGAGATATCTGTTTAGTGAGATAAATGTGGTGGTAGCCACATTTTATATTTACAGGATATTCTCAGAGCATCTAATCATGGGAGTGGGAATAGAGGTTACAAAATATCAAGGAAGATAAAAGTTTTCATCCATTTTCCAACCCATATAAGAATACCCCTAAGTTTAGATAGGGAGAAAAATAGAAAAATGTGTTGCACTCTGCACATTTCTCAACAAGCCACCCCAACAGCCTTCAGACTTGAAGGTACTCTTAAGTTATAGATATGGTAGTGTGTGCAGGGTCAAAAGTGGCACATAAGGGGCATAAAAGGGCATATGCTATGGTCTGAATGTGTCCCCAAAATTCATGTGTTGAAAGGTGTCTTTTATATGTTCTACTTAGTTATATATGACTGTAGAATGCATTTTGACACATCATGCATATATGGAGTATAACTTCTCATTCTTCTGGTTGTACATGATGTAGGATCACACAGATCCTGTAGTCATAATGTGTACATAGGGTAATAATCTCCAATTCATATCTAGACTTAGGGGCATGCTAATATGGGTTGGAAAGTGAATGGCAACTTTATCTGCCTTTCTGTAGAATTCTAATCATTCCGGAGGGGAACTGCTTAGAAAAGAAGACTAGAGCAAAGGTGGGGCAGCTCATAGAGAGATTTCTATGCAACGCATTAAAAATTCTCTGAATAAGTTTTCTTTTTTCCTCCTTCTCACCTGTCCTTTTCCCCTTATCTGCTGTCTTCTCTTTACTGCACTTTTCCCCAAAGTCTTGCCTGAAATATATTGTGATCTCTTGTTCTTCATAATAAAAATTATTTTTCATTTCTTTATTATTTAAAATCCATTATAATTCCTTTAAATGTATTTAAATATGAAATTGAAAAAAAATATTGAGGGAGACTTCCTAGAGGAGGTGACATTTAAGTAACTAATAATTAAATGAGTGACAGCCAGAGGTTCACCTCAGTGGCTTGCATGCCCAAGGCCCTGGATTTGATGTTCCACATCATAGAAAATAAAAGAAGAATTAAATCACTGACTCAGAGTTAGTCAGATGGAATAAGAGAAGATGTATTACAGCCAGAAGAATACAAAAGAAGTACTTATCAAATTTGACACATCTGAAGATGAAGTGGCAAAAGTTTTCTGCTTTTATTGTTATTTTTTTCAAGCTTGAGATTTAGTTCCTGTCTGATTTATGTATTCAAATAAGGAGGCCAGCTAATTTCACATGATCACAAACAAATTGCCTTTTTAGTTTATAAAGGATTCTCATGGGTGCATGGCTATTGAAGTTTGATGGAAGTTTTATTAATGTAAGAATTTTAAACTTTACTTCCTAAATCTGAAAAAAGTTAGATCTGCATATAATGGTGACATTCGAAATATGTTAATTTTCTTCTATGTAGATCAAGTTCCCTAACAACCAGTCCAATGTCATAGATCCATGATTGCTATTTTGAATAGCAGGGCAAAATGAATATGGAATTGACCTCCCTTGGCTCCCTCGAAGTGTGGGAAGGAATTAGAGTTCACCAGAGTCTGAATGCGGTGATTAGAAGTTAGCTGACAGAACAAGAAATACTGCTCTTTTTGGTACAAAGTGTTTTAAAACTAGACTGAGAATCTACATCAAATTGCAGCAAAACATTAGAAATCTCTATAGCACCTACAACAGGTACAGTGGGACCAAGTGATCAATAACCACCTGGTCTTACCTACCAAATGAGACAACTAACACAGCCAGGTGCAGCAGTGCATGTCTGTCATCCCAGGCTCTGGAGGCTGAGGCAGGAGGATTACAAGTCAAAGTCAGTCTCAGCCACTTAGCAAGGCCCTAAGCAACCTTGTGAGACTCTGTCCCAAAATAAAATATAAAAAAGGGCTTGGGACATGCCTCAGGGATTGGACATCCCTGGATTCAATCTCCTGGTATCAAAAAGAGAGAGTGAGTCAAGAGACAGAGATAGACACAGAGACGCAAAGAACAGATTTACCAGCTCCAGGCTTTTCAGTGAATACCTTTTATCCTGTCATGCCTAAAAATCAGAATGGATAGGGAGGGAAGTCCATAACAAAAAATTTATCTTATTTCCCCAAATGTCCACTACCATCTTGGTAAAGAGGAGGTGAGGGAAGAAATGTACAAAAAGATTGAATATGTATCTGACAGAAATTAAGCTATTACCACACTTTAAAAATATACATAATTGCCCCAAACAACAATTTATTGTTTTGTTATACATAAGTAGTTTCACTATCTGTATAGTTCTTCTTTTGGATTTATCTAGGTTTGTTCATGTCCCAGCAGGCATCTGACAGCT
Source organism: Spermophilus citellus (assembly GCF_964194105.1). NCBI lineage: Eukaryota > Metazoa > Chordata > Mammalia > Rodentia > Sciuridae > Spermophilus > Spermophilus citellus. The sequence goes on along the minus strand of NC_138186.1, from coordinate 110,328,229 downwards.
CCACCAGGGCTAACAGTTCCACAGTTCTTCACCCACATACTTTACAATGGTAGTGGCTCTGTTTGTCAGCTTTGAATTATGTCATTATTTCTCTACAGTGAATTAACTGTGAAGGAAAGCAAGTTCTTCCTAGATGGGAACAGAATTTTCTGTGCTGGTAACAGGATTTGACATGAAAAAGTCAAAAGATGAGATATTTTTTATAGAATCCATTTACCCTTTGCCATTAGGAAACACAACTTTTCTTGAATGTTTGTCTCCTTGTCTACCTTAGGTACTTCTGTCAATAACATTCACCACAGTGTCAAAGAATTTGTGTTACATGAAATTAACAGCAGTCTTTAAGTCAAACAGCCAGAAAGGGAGGAGGATTGAGGAAGGTTGCAAGAGGTTGTTCTGTAATGTTTAGCTCAGATCCTGCCCCCTATCCTCTAGACTGCTCACATTTCACATTTATGGTTTCATTTTGCTTTATTTGTTTTTTTTTTTTTTTCAAGACTAAGGGATTCTCCTTTACTTTTCTTTTTTTTTCTTTTTTTTATTGGTTGTTCACAACATTACAAAGCTCTTGACATATCATATTTCATACATTAGATTCAAGTGGGTTATGAACTCCCATTTTTACCCCAAATGCAGATTGCAGAATCACGTCCACAATTTTACACATCCACAATTTTACATAATGCCCTATTAGTAACTGTTGTATTCTGCTACCTTTCCTATCCCCTACTATCCACCCTCCCCTCCCCTCCCCTCCCATCTTCTCTCTCTACCCCATCTACTGTAATTCATTTTTCTCCTTGTTTATTTTCCCATTCCCCTCACAACCTCTTATATGTAATTTTGTATAGCAATGAGGGTCTCCCTTCATTTACATGCAATTTCCTTTTTCTCTCTCTTTCCCTCTCATCTCATGTCTCTGTTTAAAGTTAATCTTTTCTTCCTGCTCTTCCTCCCTACTCTGTTCATAGTTGCTCTCATTATATCAAAGAAGACATTTGGTATTTGTTTTTTTAGAGATTGGCTAGCTTCACTAAGCATAATCTGCTCTAGTGCCATCCATTTCCCTGCAAATTCCATGATTTTGTCATTTTTTTAGTGCTGCGTAATATTCCATGGTGTATAAATGCCACATTTTTTTTTTTATCCATTCATCTATTGAAGGGTATCTGGGTTGGTTCCACAGTCTAGCTATTGTGAATTGTGCTGCTATGAACATCAATGTGGCAGTATCCCTGTAGCATGCTCTTTTATTTTAGTTAGGTTTAAAATGCTGAAGGTGGCAGGCCTGTTTTCTAAGGTATTTCCACTAAGGTTTTGGCAAATGTAAAATCAATTAGACATTGCATTTATAGATGCATTTTTAATAAAAGTTTTCTTGTATAAAATTCACCATTATACTGGTATTTGGAGTGAATCTGTTAGTTTGTAATAGTTCAGTTATTGGTATTGATAAATTTGAGAAGTTAACACTATTGCTAGCCATATTTGGTATTTCAAAATACCTAATTTTCTAAAGCTCTTTACTTACATATCTTACGATTTTTTAAAATTGAAACTCTTTCTCAAAATTATTATAGGCCACCTATTACTCCTGCTAAATAAATAAAAAAAAAAATAAATAAATAAATAAATAAATAAATTAAATAAGTGTATGGAAGACAAATTCAGCCTTGAGAAGAAAAACAACAACAACAGCAGCAGCAGCAACAAATAATTTTTCAAAAGGACAAAAATGTCTTTCTAAACATATATATTAAATATATACATAAAAATATAGTCTCCAAATATTTATATGGACTTCCACTTCCATCACTTTCATAATACCTTCATTTTATTCTCCCTTAACTACATTAAACTTTGAAGTTTGAAAAAAAAAAAAAAGGATTTTTATACTCCATGAAAGTCAGATTATGTCTTTATGGTCACAGGTTACATTCCTAACAAGGAAGAACAACTGAAAAATTCATGAATGGTTTCTAACTTCTCAAAGTTAATTGTTTAAGCAGATGGTTCCGTCTTTATTACAGATTGTTCAGTAATTGGAAGCTATTTGTATTTCATACCAGAGAGGTCAGGTTTGTGTCACAGTAACACCTCTGATTAAGGAATAGACCTTAACTAAAAAAAGAGAATTAACCTGGAAAATAGAAATTTATTCAGTAGCGCAGCTAGTGAAATTCCTTTTTCCCTTAGGGAAGACTTAGCCTTTTAAAAAATGGCTATAATGTCTGCCTGAACATACACACTCCTGGAATCCACCGGCTCCTGCTCTGCATTTACTTGCACCCAAACTTGCACATACATACACAATCACACAATCTCCGGATTTCCCCAGGGCCTCTTGACTATGGAAGCAATTTTCCTCCTTTTCCCTCCTGAAGTTTTGTATTTTCAAACTGCTGTGAAACCATGTACCTAATATAGATTTTCATTTCTTTTTCAATTACCTAAAAGAAATATCTATCTTTACATGCACTTAGGAATGTGTCATCATTCTAATTGGACAGACATTTGTGGACTGACGCTAATACTTATGTTTGTAATGATAAACCAGCAAGTTTATGGTGAAATTAGATTCCCAAGCACTTGAAACCTCAATACTAAGATAACTTTACTTATCTTTAAATGTCATTTGTTTATGTTCAGTTTCCCTCAGCAACTTTAATGGAGGAATCACAAAAATCTTTGAGGTGGTAATAATTTGTCAACAAATTTTATTTTCACTCATATTCAGTGGATTAACATTTAATGTAATTAATAATATGTACTAGAGAATGCACACTTGTGTAAATATACTTAATATTTTTATGTCTTGTCAAGAAAATGATTAATTAATTGTTTTTAGGATTTTAGATTATAATATTTTATTTAAATGTTTACATGTTGTACATTCTGTTCTTACATGATGTTCCAAAGGGATTAGTATAAAAACAAACTCTATTTTGCTTCTAAAATTGAAAGTTGAATACTGACTACAAATAACACCTACATGTAATGGGTAATGCTAACATGCTGTTTAATTTATTGATTTGTTTTTTTAATCAAATAATTTAAAATATGTAATTTTAAAATATACTTTGTTTATAAAGGAAGAAACCAGCATTCTTTATTACCATGATAGTCATAGCTCATCTACTGTACATTACCAACAATTACTGTGTCAATAATGCCATAAATATTTAATTATTATGAAAAAAATAAATAAATGTATATTTATCATTGCACAAGTTAGGAGATATGTATATGCCTTGCCTTTGGAATGCTTTGAGTAATATTAAAGTCAGATGGCAGTGAAGCCAAGGTTATACCCAGTCTGCCTACCACCATAATCTCTACTTTTAAGGAGTAGGATTATAGAAAATTTGACTAAGTATTCACATTATGTATATGAACACTCTACCTTATGATTTCATCTCACTCTAATGGAATGGCAGTTATCGAGAATACAAATAACAATACATATGTAATTAACATTTCCAATGTTCTTTATTCCATTTTGTAAATCCAGTTTTATTTCTTCTAATATTTTCCTTCCTTTAGATGAGTCTATATAATATCATATATATATATATATAAAATTATATATTATATATATATATACTTTTGACTGAAAGTGGATTATTTTTTAAAGTATTTTCAATAGGGAAAAATTCTAAGATTATAACATATTGATATCCATCTACTGTTTTATAGCTAGCATTGCTTCTGGAGAAATAAGCTGTCACTCTAATTTTTGCTTCTCTTTTATTTTTATTTTTCCTCTTTTTGGTCTTAAGATTCTATTTCTATCACTGGTTTTAAACAATTTGAATATAATTTACTTTTGAGTGGTTCTCTTTGTTTTTACTCTTGTAGTTTATTGAGCTATTTAGAACTGTGGACTTACAGTTTATAAAGCTCTTTAGTTAACAACATACCTAATTGTCCAGTTAAAATTATCTCACAATTCATTGCTGCCTAGATTTTAACTGATTTTTCTTTGTGTTTTATTTCAGAAACTGTATATTGCTGCATTTTAAATTTACTATACTTTTTTTCTGAAATGTCTTACACACATACACACACACACCAAACCCACAAACCTACGTATGTATTTCATGTCTCTGGTTAAAATCTGCAGCCTTTCCTATACCTTCTTGGTTTTACAGAACACACTTTTTTTAAAAAAAAAATCTGCTTATTAAAACTCTTTAATTTATTTTCATTATCTTGAGTCTATTTCTATTGAACTATTTTTCATTTTACTTGGGTTGTATTTTGCTGCTTCCTTACATACCTGATAACTTTTTATTGGATGTTAGATGTTGTGAATTTTGCTTTGTTAGGTGTTGAATAATTTTTATTCTTGAGCTGTGTCTTGGATTAAAGTTAAAATATTTGAGCCAGGTGTGATGGCACTTATCTGTAGTTCCAATGGCTTGAGAAGCTGAAGCAGGAGAATCACAAATACGAGGCCAAACTCACCAACTAAATTAGATTCTAAGAAATTTGGAAAGCCCCTGTCTTCTGTATGCAAGCACTTTTCTCCTTTCAGAACTCCCTATAAACAGCATGAGACTCTCATGTCTACATCCTCCACTGGGGGAGAAGTAAGTTAAAAAGAATAAAAAGGTATTCTCTGAGTTTCACAGTTTTTATCTCCATGTCAAATCTTGAGTGTCATTATTTCAGAATATTTGGTCTTTCATTTGTTTTCTTGTGTTCTAGGGTGTCCTATTCATTTTTTTAGATAATGATATTAAAATCAAGGTGTAGTCTCTAGGTGTGCTCATTATTACTGGAATTCCACTGCTTCTGAGTTTCTCAGATGACTGATCAAGGAAATACATGTGTAATTTTGTAAATATATGTGTTTATAAATTATATGATCCATATAAATACATAACATGGATTATGGAGATAGATTTTTAGGTGATAGAATAAGTAAAATGTGAAATAATATTAATGTTTTCAGTTTTAGCTCATTGCAAAATTGATTTAGATTTTTGCTTCTCTATAACTTCTACATCAATAGTAACCAGACTACCACTCTTCAATATTTAGTTATCTAATTGTTAAATTTTACTATACATGAATATTGGATTGAGAGATTAACTAATACCCTGATAGTTCTGATAATAAAAGTAAAATACACCATTTCACTAACTGGATTACAGTACTTATGTACAATTCCTTTTCCATAATTACAACTAATAGACTACAAAATTACTTAGGTAAGTTTCTTCAACACCAGTATGGTTATTTTATACGTTTCCAAAAAGATTTATATTCTTTTGTCAGTCTACCTTCCATCCTGAGATCCCTGAGATACTAAATGATTTATTTTTACATTTGCATACATTATGATTCAGTATTTGTGTTTTCAAGTTCTATAGGTTTTAACAAATACTTAGTGTCACAACACATAAACCATGTAACGTTCAGATTAGTTTCACCACTTTAAAGCATCCCTCATGTTTTACATATTTAATTTTTCCCATCCCCAATCCCCAAGCAACCAATAATAGTTTTCCAAATTTATAGTTTTGCTTTTTCCAGAACACCATAGATAGATGATAGATAGATATGTATAAAAAATGTATATAGATAAATCATAATATATAATATATAGATAGATAGATAGATAGATAGATAGATATCATGTGTAGATTTTAGACTAACTTATATTATTTAGCAATTTGCATTTAAGATGAACCCATGTTTTGGAAAACTTATTACTTCATACTTTTAATTTTTGAATAATATTCTATTGTATGGATGTTTTACACATTGTCTACTTGTACATTCAACTATGGATGAAAATCTTGGCTACTTCCAGTTTAGATACTAAATATTTCTGTGCAGATTTTTAAGTGGACAAAATATTTGAAATTAGTAAGGTGAAGTCTTAGGAAAATGATTGCTGCATCATATGATATATTCATCTTTGTAAGACCCTTTCTGTCTTCAAAAGTGGCTTCTCAATTTGGTATTCCCAACAGCAATGAATGAGAATATATGATACAATTCTTCTTCACCAACTATAAATTGCTTTTGGTTATTACAGAATTTTAAAGAAGTAGAAGAACATACAGTACATATTATTTGGAGACTGATATCTGTAGCTTCTCATGCTTTTGATTTTTAGGAAATTTTTCCACATATTAGTAGCTTTTCTTTGAATTGGTTGGTCACTTCCCAGTGCATGATTAAATGTTATGTTATTTATCCATTATTCTCCTGGTGAATGTTCAACTTCTTTCCAGTTTTGCACTATTCTAGGTAAAGTCATTACAGATATTCTTATGTAATTATTTGTCTAAACATATGCTTTTATTTTTTAATTTATATTTTAAGTATGGAATCACTGATTTATGGTATAGATGTATGTTTAAATATTTAAGAAATTGCCAAACATTCCATTAAGTAGCAACATCTTCTTACATTATGATTTGGGTATAAAGTATCCCTAAGAAGGTTTCTATGTTCATATAGTTAAATTATCAGGTAGTAGTAAAATTTTCAGATTTTCATCCTACTTTGGATGAACCAACTGGAAATTAACTGCAGGCAGATGAGGGTGTGTCTAGAGGAGGTAAGTCACTGGGGCATGCCTTAGAAGGGTTTTTCTTCCCTGTGGTTCTTTTCATTTTCTCTTTATGTTTTCTGGCCACCATGTCCTGTCACAACCCTCCACTGTGATATGCTGAAATTGAGCCAAAATAAACTTTTCCTCCTCTAAGTTGTTCTCTTCAGATATTTTGGTCACAATAACACAAAGCTGACCAATTCACCGTACATTGTTCATGAAATTGTTTCATTCTCTTTATTAAAAATTTGGTTTGGTCAAGATTTTATTTTATTTTCAATTGTAGCCATTGTACTTGTGATAGAGAAACTTTGATTTACAGAGGATGTTGTACATCTTTTAAACTTTTTATTAGTCATTCACATATTTTTATTTATGAAGTGTATATTCCATATCTTTACCCATTTGTTATTTAGCAAATTTTATTATTGATTTACTAAAATTCTACACATATACTGACACAAAGTTTGAATTAGAATTAAATATTGGGTATATTTTCTCACAATCTGTGGCTTGCCTTTCCTTTTTGTGATTTTTTTCATTACTGTATAATATTTATACATAATATTGGAGTACATTTTGACATAATCATTACTGAGCCAAAAACTTCAACATTGATAAAGTTCTATTTAATCAGTGTTATATTTTACATTTAGTATTGTGTTAATCTCTGTGAGGACTCAAATGTATTAACCTATAATTTTTTAGAATTCTAAAAGTTTGATATTTATTGTAATTGATAGGGTTGTGATCAATCTTCAATTAATTGTTGTTTGTGGGGCAAGTTAAGGGTTCATTTTAAAATATGATCATCTAGTGATTCCAGCATCGTGTCTTGAAAAGACTTCCTTTCTACTCATTAAATTAACTCAGAAAATTGGTCAAGATTTCATTGTAGATCTAATTCAGAACTTATTTCTGTCCAAATAATTATTATAGTTTCATATTACATTTTGTAATGTGTATCCTCCAATTTTGATATGAAATTACTCATTCCTGAATTATAAGCACTCTATTAAGAGTATACTGTTGTGTTCTCTCAGTCATAATATTGCTGATTTGTTATCAGTTTTTCTTGATCAGTCTTTGTAGGTGCTATTAATACTTTCAATTTTTTAAAGAACCAGTTCTTCATTTATTTCCCTAATGTTTGTTTTCCATGTAATTGAGCCCAATGTTGTCTCCATTTCTTTAAATTACTTTGCATATTATCTGTTCTTTTTTAAGCCTCATGTCATGAAAGCTTAAATCATTATTTTATTATTTTACTTTTCAAATTAAAGTAGAATGCATTTGAATTTATTTCACATTTTCTTTGACACTTACGGGTTACTTATAAGAGTGTTATTTAGTTTCCAATCGTTTGAAGATTTTCTAGGTATTTTGCCATTATTTATTTCTAATTGATCTTCTTGATTTCTAAATTTGTTGTCAAAGATTACAAAACCTTTTTATTTTATTGATAGTTTTTGCTTAAACCAAGTACATGTTCGAGTTTACCAAACTTTCCATGTAATCATTGAAAAGAATGTGACTTCTTCAACTGCTGCATGTAGTGTGTTCTCACAGTTGTATCAAATGTATTAATAATCTTGTTCAAATTATCTCTACCCATACCCACCTTTCTATTTTTTTTCAATTAACAGGAAAAGGTGTTAAAATAAAGATTTTCACTGTGGTTAACTATGATTGTTTTGACTATCTATGATTTGGAATTTGTCTATATTTTTTCTCCTTAGTTCCAAGAATATTTTGTTGTTATTGATTGCATACACACTTAATATTAACATTTCCTTTTTCTCTAGTAGTACTCCTCTTTTAAATTCTATTCTCTGTGAAAATAATTTAGATTTATCAGCATTTACATATGTATATGAGTGTGTGATTATACTTAATTTTCATCTTTTATTTTCAACCAGCACTCACATATAAAAAAAATATTCTTGGGATTTGATGTACATTGATAACCTCTACTTTAAAATAAAGAATTGGCTATATTGGTATTTTATACCTATCCCTTTAAAATTCCTGAGTCTTAGTAGCCTTACGTAGTTTCAAGTCACTGTTATATGATGAGCTTACAAAATTACTAGGAAATGGAAACATGTATTCCTTTAAATGAAATCTGAAAGCTATCTGCTAGAATAAGAATATAAAAGATGATTTTTTTTCCATAAAGCATTTGTGATGGTATTCAGAAGTATCTTTTTCCATTTAATAGTATGTGTTTGTATTAATGACTGATCTCTTGACACCTTTTCATGTGTACAATATGGCAAACAAAATCTTCTAATAAGAATATCTACTTTTGTCCCTACAGATTTTCTATATTTAAAACAGCAAAAATTTATAAAGCATCTTGCAATATATATGAACTGTAAATACACTAATGCTAATTCTTAATATGCACAAAATTATTTACTTATTTCTGGAGGTTAAAGTTTGGAACTACTTTAAACTAACTACAAAGCAAACTTTGTAATGTACACAAGATGAAAAATGCTTTTATACATTTTGTCTTATCAATACTATAATAACCATAATAATTAAAATAAGAATTTTATCAATATATTATTCTATTTTATTTTTTGTTAAAATGCCATTGTTGGGATAGTGGTTTCATTAGTCTTACTAACACAGCAATTTGAATATGTTTACGCTCCTGTAATTTTTCTTTTCTTAGTAACTCATATGTTAATAATGCCTCTTTAGAGTCTGTTCTCTGAATGTAAAGAAAAACTTAATCATATTTCAATTTTTTTAAAAGTATAATTTTTGTTTTTGTTATGAAAATGCATATAGTTTAGTTTAATTCCTACCTGGCTTTGTCTTACTTGAAGATTAGCAAGATTAACATAAAATCTCTGATGGCTCTATTATATGTTATTTTGTAATGTTCAAAGAAATATTAATAGGAACTAAAAAATTGCCATTCCCATGAAATACAGTTCTCAATTGTATATAATTATTATTTGCATTTTACTTTCTGCCAACCTGAGAAAAAACATCACACTTGAAAATCGCTTTTACCAGTACATACAAAATTTCGTTTTATATTTTTCCTGTTAGTTTTATTTACAATTATGATATTGTGCTACATTGTAATATTTTTATGATTATATTTATCAGCTGTTTATATATTTTTATATCTCTTGAGTAATTATCCATTTTTGTAATAATAAAATAAAATACAACATAAAACTTTCAATTATGCATTTAAAAGAGTTTGAAATTGCATTAAGTAAAACAAATCAAAATAAACTGTAAACTGTTTTCTGAAGACAGCCCAATAGCAAATATACAGAATTTTAAAATCTTTGTTTTTAAATACATTAAAGTACTAGAAAATAACAAGAGTTCTAATTCAGTAGATACTCATACAGGGTTCCCCTTAGAATAATGGCCCTTAAAGTTTTTTTTAATAAGCACCTGAGAACATCCTGATGTTCAAAGTAATCCCATGAACATTTTATAGTAGCTTTTGTAGAAGATATAGTGTATTTTAAAAATTTTTTGATCTAACTATAATTTTTCCATCCACCTTAGTTCTATCATGGACTTAAATAGTCAACACGTTCTAAAGAGTTATTTTGAAGGGGTTAATTTATTAGTCTTTTCCCCCTAATATTCTCCTGATATAATATACTTTTATTTTTTTTCTTTAAAATTAAGAAGAAAAAGTTTGTAAGATGAAGACATCATCAAACCTTGAACCCCCTCCTAAAACATCTGAGGATATTGTGATTATAATTGATTTTACGGTAACATATTTTATAAATAATTTTTTATATTACAGATGAGAAAACTAAGGTTAAGTGGCTTACAATGTATTGACATTCATGAATTATTGTGAAGCCTATTTTCATACTACATTACATTGCCTCTAAAAGCATAGCAAATAATTGATTTTGTGTACATAAAAATGCATTGCACAATGAAGTATAGTTTTAGACTACCTGTATTCGAATAGTCTGAAGTACTGTTTTTTTTTTTTTTAATAAGACACTTCAATTGATTTAAATAGCATTTCTTGCTGAGTCCAAGTATTAAAACTATTCTCAATCATAGTCATATCTAACCACTAACATACTGGCACTCAAGCTAAAGCCAATCTTCTAATTTTTCTTTAACCAAAATCTGAGGATTATTTTCCTGCTTACCAAACAATATGTTTGTCTTTATACAGAAATAATTTCAACTATTATATTCTTCATAAACATATGACTCAAAATATTCTGTAATCATGCAAGCTGTCAGCTCTACATAAGCTCATTCACATATAGATAATGATTTACCATACATTTACATATCAGTGAATCACGGTTCAAACTTAGTTCTGATCCACTGATAATCATGTTTATATTCATTTTATCTTCATTTTTCCTCAATTCAGAGATATTTAATTTTAAAAATTGATTTCAATATACTTATAGGAATACAGTATTATTATTAATGTTTTTACCTAAGCACAAAAACCTCATTTTTATTTATGTGTAATTTTTTACAGATTATATTACTTTTGAAATTAATACCATTGATTAACAATTCCTGACAAATGAATGTTAATTTTGCCTTAATACAGATGCATATTTCTTTATAGAGAATTTTGAAAATTTGGTAGAACTCAAAGCATCAGTTCCCTTATTGCATCTGATCTATTGTGTACAAATAGAAGTGGAAAGATAAAAGTATGTTGAGAGGTTCCCACAAATTAGAATTTGTTTACTTCTTATGCTTGTTTTATATTAGTTATTAAATCACTTAAGATTATTCAACAGATCATGAACTAAAAATAATGACTCTAATCTGATTTGGTTCACCAATAAATTTGAAATATAATAAATCATGCACAGGTAAACATAGCAAAAGCGTTGGAAGGGTTGACTTTAAACTTGTCAATTAAGACACCTTGTGGTAGGAAAATGAACAAAAATAGGACTCTTCAAATATGTGAAAAATAATTGTTTTCTTTTTAAGGAGACAGAAATTGTGAGAGAAGACTAGTCAATCAGTATAAAAAAAATTTCAATGTAAATTTTACATTTACATTGTGTGTAGATGTAGAGTTGTGTTGCCCCTATCACTCGCTCAGGAAATAACATGTTGTTCCAATAGTAGAGGAGTTGTTTCTATTTGGGGCAGGCATACACTGTTGAGAAATCTGCTGCATTTTTAGGAAAAAAAATAACTTGATGCTTTATGTTGCTAAAAGCCGTAAGCTCACTAACTATCATTTCTGGAAATATTAAACCTACATATATTTACATGTAGGTTTTATCAAAAGATAGAGAATATCAGACAAACTATCATACAATGATTGTACATTTCAGTTACTTTAATATACTATGGTTTTTTTAAATAATGAAAATTGGTACAATCTGAACCAATCTACAAATGGCATGGTTACCATCTGAGAGCTGGAAACAAAGTCTCAAAAGGCAGTTTAACAGCAGAAGTTATCTGAAATGGAGACTGGGAGAGGAATGAGATGTATGGCTGGTGTGCTAGGTCTAATGAAAGAAGGCAGGCTGGCAATCAAATCTATTCAGACTGTATGAAAATTTGGAACCTAAAAAAGTGAATATGACATTATATACTAGTCAGTCAAGATTTGATAAAAAAAAATAATAAGTTGGGAGAAAATAAATCTTTCTTTAGAATTTCACTGCATAATATAGCAACCACTAGCTACCTGTCACAATTTATTCTTTAGATTTGAGACAGTTAAAATTTTATAAAATTACATTTTATGTTCATCAGTTAGACCAGCAATATTTCATGTGGCTTAATGGGCACATGTGGCTGGTGACTTCCTTACTGTACAATGCAGGTTGAGAGCATTTCTACCATCATAGAGAGGTCTTCTGGTCAATCTGGCCCTAAATTGATGGCCTCAGACATTTGTAAATAGTAAAGCAGCTTGCATTTGCATGAGTGCATTGCCTTGGTTTAAAGGTACAACTTCCAAAATGGGAATGCTATTCAAGCCAATAATTCTTAATCCAGATGAAATACAACTTCTGAACTTTCAAACTTGTGACTCAGTCTTAGACTTTGATGACAACATGCAGGATTTTAGGAAACAGAGAGCCATTGTTCCTCACTGTTATGTCTAAAACTTCAAAGCACATAAGAGCACATTTCTGACAGCTGTTCATGGATTCATTCATTCAATCACCAATTCAAAAAACATTGAGTGTTATAAACATTTATTGGGCACTATGATAAGAGGTAGTAATACAAAGACAATTGAGATAAAGATTTTCTATAAGAACCTCATTGTCCAAAAGTAGAGCTTTCATGCCAGAAAATCATCCCAATATATTTTGTCATTTGTAACATAATGGAAATAGTTCTGGCAGGTTTTTAAATGGGTGATTTGATCATCACTTTTGAAGAGAAAATGAGATCAGAGACAAGAAAATAAGTTAGTATACCATTTTTAAAATGAAGCTGTAGAAGTAGTAGAAAGAAAACATATTCAAAAGAATTTGGGAGGAAAATGAGTAAATTTAATGAGAACTGAGTGTAGGGGTAAGAAAGAATAAAATGTAAAATACAATTCTCACAAATCTGCTGCATTCCCATCTTCTCTCATTCTATTTTAAGACATAACTCACCACACTGCTGCCTAAGCCATCTGATTTCTCTCTCATCTTCACTCCTCAAGTAATTCTTTTATTGACTCTAACTCTGTAAATCAGGGAAGTAAACTCTCAAAGTTGCTCAATTTTTTTCATTTCCATTTCCATTGATTTCATGTTTTGCTTTTATTTGATTTTCCTTGCAGAGATTAAATTGAAGTAACCTATTATTTTTCTATTTTTTTATACTCCATTCCATGTATCTCACACTGATGCTGATATGGTATTTTCTTAATGCATGAATATCATGGGATCACTCCCACTTAGTATTTCAATGACTAACAGGTAAACTAAAACTCCTCACAATGGTGTTCCTTCAGGACTTCTCTTTCCTCTCTTCATATAAACTCACAGTCTCAACTATAATCTTTGAACCACACATAAATGTTCACAGTTTTCTGAATAAGGGGTGTTTTTTCCCCCTTTTCTCTTTAGACTCACCCCTCTAGTGACAACATTCCCCATCCCAGCAAGGACACATGCCTGGTTTCTAGTTGTTTTTCTGGGACAGCTATGTACCACCTTCTCCAGAGACTTTTCCCACTCCTGTTTTTGGATACTCGCTCTGGGTCAGACATATTCTCTTTGTGCTCATATACTCTTATATATGCCTAAAAGAGCACTTTTTATAAATAATTGTTAACTGTTTATGGTAATGTATTCAATTTGGGTTCTTCAGCATATTAGGATGTTTAGTGGTGAGTTTAACCAGAAAGTGGAATACAGGAAGAGGCGATCTGGAAAAATCTATAAGTGCCCTGTTATATAGAAGTACCTGGCAATCACAGAAATAATCTGAGATCCATATATAAATGTGGAAGTCACCATAATCTATGTAACAATGATGTTATATAAAATGCCCATAGATCGAGGCTGGGGCTGGGGCTCAGAGGTAAGTGCACTTGCCTGGCATGTGTGAGGCATTGGCTTCGATTCTTAGCACCCCATATAAATAAAATAAAGGTCTATCAACAATTAAAAAAAAAAACAAAAACAAAAAAGAGCTGGGGATGTAGCTCAGTGGAAATGTCCCTGGTTTAATCCCTAGCACTACAAAAAAAAAAAAAAAAAAAAAAAAAAGAAAGAAAACAAAATAAAATGCCCATAGAGAGAAAAACAAAAAGATGTGCAAAGTCTTTATTCCTCATTCTCCTTCTATCCAAAGTTTAAAATTTAAAAATAACAAATAATGGATCACTATTCTATGCTTTTTTTCCACCATCCAGGTAATTATTTTACTAGATTAGTCATATTAATTAAACTTTCACAATGTATTTTCTTAAAACTATTTATTATGATTTTGTGAGTTTTCAATTGGACTCCCCTAACACTTGTCACCAGGACACCTGTGTAGCCTTCTCTACCACCCTCCACTCCTTTTTGCCTACTAAAACATAGATAGTAATAACTTTTCTCTGCAAGTAGACATAAGAAATGTTTTGTTTCACCCAGGAAAATCAGAAAAATAAGTCTTTAGTTATATGTGTTCATTCCTTTTAAACAATTTAAGGTGACAAGCTCATGAAATGACTTTATTAATATTTTTGGTACTTTCTCTAGAAATATTGACGAAAGTCTCTTTGCAAAAACAAAAAGTTGATCAGATAACTTTCCTAATAAAACTTTTAGAACTCTTACTATACCACATTTGGGAAAAACATTTAGGGTTCTTTATATGAATGTCAAGGTCAGGCCTAATCCAGTCTGTTTTTAAATACTCATCTTCATCTTAGCTCATCCATTGCCTTGATTGCTATGCTTTTGCTACAAAAACCTACCTTTCCTGCTTTTGTGTTCCCACATATGCTATTTCCTATATGGGACTTACCTAGCAATTTCCTCCTCATTTCTTCTACTCCAATTTTAATTTTCAAAGTTTAAGTTAAACCTAAAATTTCATTTACTCATAACATTAAAAAGTCAAGAACTACTTGTTCTTCCTAGTTTGGAAAAAAAATTCATCAGGTTCACTTTTGTTTTATTTAAAATTCTATTGAGAGTATAAGGAGTGAATTAAAAAGGAAAGTGTTGGCAACAACAACTAGATAGAAGATACTTATCTTAGAACAAGCAATAGATAAAAAGTGCCTTGCCTCCATAGAGGCATGAATAGAACCCAAATTATCTGAGGACCTTTACTGGTTTCCTTGTATGGGTGCTTCACAAAGTCTTTCCCTGGTAAGAGACTATCTTTTCTATCTATATATCTATATATCTATATATCTATATCTATATCTATATATCTATATATATATATATATATATAATCCGTACTATTTCCATTTATGTTGCATATATGATCATATAATATAGAGAGTTAATATATATATTTGAGGGTCAACACAGCCAGAAACTTCGATGAGCCAAATAAACTTTTGTTGAATGCATAAATATATATGAAAGAACATTCTATGGATATCTACAATGAACTGTGGGAACCAAGAGAAGCGATTGAACAAGTCTTCCTGGAAGCAGGATCAAGAAATAGGTGACTTTTTATATGAACCTCAATGGGTGAATATAAAATTCCAGAGAACAGCGTAAGATGAATGTCGAAAATATACACAGATGTGGTGAATAATAACCTGGACATGGATATCTAAGTGAGTCTTGAGAAGAAAGGGGAAAAAATAGCTGGAAATAATGCTGTAACAAGAAACATCAAAAGACTGAGTCAAAAACAAGAAATGCCAGATGGGCTGGAAAGTTTTCTTTAAAGTCAGGAAAAGATAAGGCTGTCTAGTACCATGTACTGTATTCAGTATTGTAACAGAGTCCAGAGCTCATTAAGATACAGAAAAAAGTGAAATATTGAAAGAGGAAAATAGTTATTCATTATTTGTACATTGTGTGACTATTTATTAAGTAAATAAAAATAATATGTAGACAAAGATGTAGAAATAAAATGTTTTTCAAGGTGGTTGAACATATAAGGAACATAAAATCAATTGCATTCCTGCATTCAAGCAACATAAAATAAAGAAGCATTGGAAAAGTACACCGTCTGTAATAGCCACCAAATCTATAAAACCTAGGAGTAAATTAAATATTTATGAGAATTTTATGCAAAAATTATAAAGGATATTAAAGATGAGAAATCCAGTGCTTATGATTAAGGAAATACTGAACAAACATAAATTCTATCCAAATAGATACAAAAGTTTGATTTTTCTCCAATTTAAACTCCAATAATTAGTGTGTGCATGTGTGTGGGGCAATATTTCTGAAGACAAAAAATAAGAAAGAATGCTTGTCTTTGGCAGAATAAAATGGCTTATTATAATGCTACAGTAATTAAGATAATGAAGTACTAGTATAGCAAAAGATGAATTAGCAAAGGGAATTAAATATCAAGGCCATGAATATATGAAATATTGATATGTTCCAGATGGAACATCAAAGATTATTGAGGTAAGAAGATATTTTTCAACAAATTTATCAAGGAAAGTGATTACATACTTGGATTAAAATGAATGTAAATATTTTATTTGAATTAAAACTGAAATGATTAAGTAAAATTTTTAAATTTTTAGAAAAGCATACAGATTAATATCATCCTGTTATTATTAGGAAGTGTTCTTCAACAGAGCATCAAATGTCTTTAAATGCATCTCATATTGCTTACCTCATGCTATTGTAGTCCATAAACACTGTCTTTCAGTTCCTTGAATACATGCCATGCTTCCTCATATTGTGTGACTTTTACAAGAACTTTGTCAGGGAGTTGGGAAACTCTTTTGCTGAGTACTTGCTTCTCATGATTCATATCTCAGTACAAACAACACTTTTTCATGAAAGCATATCACATTCCCTTAGACTAAGTAAGCTTCCTTTATTACAAACTCTAAGATTTTGTATGGGTTAAACCTAAAATTGCATTTACTTTCCATTGACTGTGTGAAATAAATTCAAGTGCACTTTCCTGTAAGCATTTGGATTAGTGCTAAATACATTTTAACTTAATTCTGCTTCACCCTTTTTCAGTAAGACTGTTTTCAGTGCTCAAAGACAATTGTTAGGACACATTTTATTTCTACTCTGCAAGAAAAAAAGCTTTTAAAAAAGGAGCACTGGTATGTATTTCCTTAGACCTATGCTAGAACAAAGGGGAAAATTCAACACAAATGGAAATAGTACAGATGCTATAAAAACTAAGGTAAAATTAGTTTCATATTTTATATATAATGGGAAGTTTTCAAAATGAGTAACAGGGCAGCAGTATTTTTCTAATTGTATAGTTAATGTCTTTATACTTAAAAGAAGTCTACCCTGTGCCAAGGTTTGAAGGTAACAAAAATATGCATATATTACAACATACTGCAATATATCCAACAATATATTACATTATACCAATAAATAATTTTCTATATAGCCTATATATATAATATTTGATATTTTCAACTATTACATTGTCCTGTTCAAAATATAGTGAGGGAAGTATCACTACTCGACAGAATCTAATTAAATGGGGCACTTCTAGTGACAGCACTCTTCAGTTTGCATTTATGTACTTAGTAACATACTTGATACAAGTCGGTTTCCAAAACTAGATTCTTAACTATGACAGTGAGCACCATGTCCCTTTTTTTTTAATCACCATTTCATTACCAGAATCTACCACAGTGAGCACATACATATTTTATGAATGATACCAGGGTGCGCAACAACTCTCATCATAATATTCAGGTTTTTAGAGAATGAAAAAGAATGTCTTTGGGCTGGGGATGTGGCTCAAGCGGTAGCGCGCTCACCTGGCGTGCGTGCGGCCCGGGTTCGATCCTCAGCACCACATACCAACAAAGATGTTGTGTCCACTGATAACTAAAAAATAAATATTAAAGTTCTCTCTCTCTCTCTCTCTCTCTCTCTCTCTCTCTCTCTCTCTCTCTCTCTCTCTCCCCCTCTCTCACCTTCTCTCACTCTCTCTAAAAAAAAAAAAAAAAGAAAAAGAAAAAGAATGTCTTTGGAATCAAAGCAATATTAACATAATACTGCTTTCTAAATGAATTAAAGATATTCTGCAGAGCAAAGAACGTGCCAACTGCTTCCTCTTTTGTCAAGTGTTAAGACAAATACAAGAAAAACTTCAAGTTTCTGTTATGGAAAAAGGTACAAAAATTGGAAAACATATTAAGATGGAAAAGAATCTGAAAACAGAAGGGTAGTCATAGAAGATACAATGAATGAGCAAAGTTGAGGGGCCAACAGAATAAGGTATGTGTTCGCAAGCTGGAGTAAGAGAGCAGAAATACCAGTGAAGACAGAGATTGCAATTGGTCTCCCCATACCTGTTTTCATACTTAACTTAGTAACAGAGCCTCTGACTTTTAGCTGGCCTACGACTGCCTAAGTGAATATCTACATTTCCCAGTTTACCTTATAGCTAAGTGGGCATATGAATAATTTGTCACCAGTGGAATGCACAATTTGTGAGAGAAAAAGAGTCTTGCTCTTTTTCTTCTTTTTATAGTCTTTCCTTCTTATATAGATGTGGATACACAATCTGAAGCTATGGCAGCACTCTTAAATCCTAAAGTGACTTTAAATTAGAAGCTGAGATACAAAGTTAATGGTTAAAAAACACATTTAAATATTATAGACAGAAAATAAGTTCAGTGTATTTTTTATTTAGCCTTGAGAATTTTGATCAACCTAAGGGGAATTTAAAATTTTTAGTGCATTAATTTGATTAGATTTTAAATTCCACAAGTTAACCTTAAGGTTAACTATATTGAAATTGATAATGTTACTAGTTTCTGAAAGTATAATATTACTGAAATTTCTAGTTGCAGTGTAGGAAAACAGTGATTATCCTTTGTAAAGAGGCAGAGACACATTTGTTTAAAATCTCTTTTAAATTAGGCTCATATTAAATGTGAAGGCAAGATATAGTGTAAAGCAATACATTAAAGAGGATTCTTAAAATCTTATAGTGCAGGGGAATTCACTAAGAGAGTAATGATTAGTAATATAATAAAAACATAAAATAAGGAGGACCTATTGAACATAGTTTGGAAATAACCAATATCTGCATTTGTTTACCCACTTTCACTTCTTGAAGCTTGCTCTCTACCAAATCAAAGCAAACTTCTAGGGATTATTTTTATTAATTTTTAAAAATTATTATCATTTTTAATTGGCACATAAAATCTACACTTTTTAAATAAAATTTTGTACATATTTTTAAAAGTGATAAGCTGGGAGTCTCTAGGCTGGAAAATGCCAGATTCAGTTGAAAAGACTGTTTTAAACTTAAAATAAAGCAAGTGATCAATTAGTCATTCTGAAAGCAGAATACAGAGATCCCAACCTCTGTTACCTGACAGCTACTGGAATACTGGCAATCAGGGTCTTGAGCTATAGAAAAGAAATAAAATATTCTCAGGAGAATCTAACAGTCTTAGGAGGAAATCTGCAAAGACAGGGACATATTGATAGATTACAGCATAACAGGTCACCTAGATTAAGCTAGGACAATTTTAAATTAGGTAAGTATTCTCTTCCCAACTGGTCATACACAGAGAGCCTCTAAATCTGATTTTAGTTGTTCTGAACTGGTTACTAAGATTTAACAAGCAAACATCTGAACAAAATCTCTAATATGGAAGATAGAAATCCAAATGAACAAACAGAAAAAAAGCAACAAGGAAGAAAAAGTCTTTTCAGGAAGAAGCGAATGTCTAAGAAATGAGACAAGATACCATAGTCATTATTCAACACCTCATAGAAATTAAAACATCTTGGCAGAAATGAAAAGCTCAGTATAACATCCAGAAGACAGAGGGAACTCAAATGAGAAGAGAGCAATGATGAATTTAGACTCAAAAGTTCATGGATTCCAATGTCAAAAAAGAGGAAAGAAAGAAAGAAGGGAAGAAAGAAAAAAAAACTGAGAAAAGAAGGAAGGTAGGTATAGTCAAAGTAGTAGGTCAAATGTTTTCCTGCAGCTGAGGGACAACAGGTGATAACCTGAAAAACTCACAAAGAACCTTGGACAATAAAGGATGGTAGAGACATGCCTGTGACTGAAATAATTCAGGATGCTAAAGAGAGAGAATATCAAACAATTTAAGAGAGAGTTTGTAAAAACCAAAGGATCATATATAAAGACCCAGGGAACTAAATGATTTCAGGTTTCCACAGAATGGAGAACTAAAAAATAAGAAAAAGAAAATTAAAATGGAGGGTAAAATAGTAGAATTTCTTTAGATTTATCTGGGAAAACAATTTCAGCTTAGAATTCTATAGGTAGGAAAACAACTATTTATGAAGATTTTTTTTAAAGCAGCATGAAACATGAAGTATCTACAAAAAAAAATTTAACTTCTCAAGCACTCTTCTCTAGAAGTAACCAAAAGTACATAATGAATCAAAGTTAGAGAGGATACATGTTAGCGAAAACAAGATTCTTCACAGCCCAGGAGAAAATTGAACCCCCAGAAAGCAAAAGAAGAGAGGGATCTTGAGATAATAATTCCTCTGCAGGTACAGAGAATGACCCTTTAGCTCATATTGGAACACAGTGACTCAAATTCTAGACACAGAGATGTCATTAACCAAAATCCTCAATGTCAGTGTCATTCTATCTTAAACCAGAAGACAAATTCTCAAGGTAAGCTTGGCCCATTGTTCTTCATACTTCACTTGAGTATTTTGCACACTAATGAAATTCTTGGACTTCTCACACTCTGTTCTTTAAAACAGATAGATATTCTTTTGTCTCTTGTGAAAATTTACACTGATTAAATTTACATCTGAGAGTTGGACAAGAGCCTCCATAAGCCTAGACTCAGAATATATACAACAGCCCACTCCCTCCAAAGTACAATTTTTGTTCCACACTCCAGTCAGGTGCCTTGATCTGCTGCACATATACATTGTATATACTCTTCTGAATATATAGTTTATTTCATAACCAACAGATATTAAAAAGTATCTTGGGGTTAAAATACTTTGAAATCATTAGTACTCAGCACATGCACTCATTCAACAATAGCAATGTGTAATTTGTATTTAAAATAAATATGTATAGATGCAAATATACATAACTGAATTTTCCAATGTTTAAAACACTGCAATCAATAAAATATCCATATCCATTTTATGCATCTATTAAATAGAATCTCCTTAGTGTTCCCTTAGTAGTTAGAGTTATTCATAGGAAGTTATGGATATATCTACCTGTGCATTTATATAATTGGTGTTCTCATAGTAGTTCCAGTTAATTAGATGTGTTGTTTATGAATATAAATCTTTGTCATTTGCACCCTGGTTAGGATTGTACAGTTGTGGTGTATGTGTCTCCATTCATTACCTCAAGTCACAGGTTATGCTGTTGACTAGAACAAATACTCTCTTCCTCACTTTGCAATTTGCATACCATTCTTGAAAATAATGTTTACTCCAACACACTGCCTTCCCAGAGAGGAGACTTTCTTTTATTGTTTGAAATTTATTTTGAAAGTAATATTTCATTACAATTAAGATTATCTCATGTATGTATCAGTACCTAATGCAGGAAAATATCTGTTTTGACCATATTATAGATACCTTTTAGGAAATTGAATAAAAAAATTATCCACTCTCTATAATCTGTATTATCTATAGAGTTAAAATGCAGCAATTTATTAATAATTTTTGAAATTTACTAACTTAATAGAGAGTAAAATATCAAATTTTATTGAAAATACAATAATCATTTTCTGACTACTTAAAAACTAAAGATGTGTACCTCCTGTCTACTCACTAAGATTGTTTAATATAATAAGAAACTGAAGTTTTAAAATGCCTTAAATTCAAATTAGAATGTGATTGATGAAAAGTTTAACATTATCCAAAACTCAAATTTTGTTAAATATGTTATTTGAGGTTGTTTACCAAGTAACTAAACAATAAGAGGTTTTAGAAATGATTTTTGAAATTCTCTAAAATTATATCTTAGAACAAAATTATCACTGAAATATAAACTTGAACTTAAAATAATCATAACACCAAAAAATTTTTAAAACACTTGGGTTTTTAATTTTTAACTTAATTTAGATATTAGGCAATTTGATTATGTGACAATTTAGACTGAAGAAATGCTTCACAGAGATTTTGTTCATTTATTTTCTGTCAGGGGCTCTAAATGTAATGTTAATTTAAAATTAAGTAAATTAATTAATCAGCAATATAAATGAAATTTTATGGATTGTGTTATCAAAAGTAATAGAAAATAAATTATGATTAATGATGAAAACGATTCTACTAGTGTATTAAAATCTAAACTTCATCACAATTATTAATATTGAATCTATCTATTCCTTTCCCTTTGTTGAATTCTACTGGACTATTAATACACAAGAAATTCTTAAATTGGATATGAGCTAAACTTCAAATATCAGTGATCACTGTATAATCTTGTACAACCCAATGAACATAGTCTGTATCCACTCACAGAAAGGGTCAGATTATGACTGTTATCTCTAGAATCACTAATTTTTCTCCTTTTAACTACCCTAAGCCTAAAGACTACATTACATCACAGTCCAGCTTTTCCTAAATCTGAGTAGCTCCTTTTCCAAGCTTTCTTCTTGTCTTCAGGTGTTGGGAAGTGGCCATGTTTGATGACCTAGAAGAATTCAGAATGCGTACTTCTCTTAACACAAAGAGTATATGGTGCACATACTTATACATGCAAGAGAAAAATGAAAGTCAAAGCTGAAAGTAAAATGGACATAATTTTAATGTTTTTTTTTTTTTAAATTTTGTGCATTGGATTCAAACAGCAAACTGTGTGCACTCAACTGTTATCACAATGTTGTCAAGAGGTCTGTGTCTTTTACCATTTTACACACAATTGTTCATTACAGCATGTTGTCAGTCTCATGGAAACCAGGGGTGTGGCATGGTAAGCAGTGGTGGTAGTGCACCTAGCTTTTATATTATCTAACTTGAAAATATTTCTCTTCTATGATTCCTTTTTCTTGATAAAAATAGTTTTCACCAAACGTTGGTGGTGCACACGCACTACCATTCATGCTTGACATCACACCCCTGACAGGAACACATGTTCTTATTTTGTTGATAAAAAGTATTACAAAAATTTCCATACAAAAACTATTTTCATAGAAATCTTGCATTTCCACAAATAAACCTGAACATTTTTTTGAAAAAAAACTGCTCAAGAATTTTGTTCATTTAACATTGTGACTGTATTGTTAAATGCAGTCCACTTCAAAGTTCTTTGCACATACTTTTCTGTAGATGACAAGTCCCCTTTCTCTTATCATCAAGATCTTCCCAGACTCCATCAAGTTCATTTCTAACAGGAACAAGGGTTTGGATTGACATATCTTAATGTTAGCATGAAAGCTTCTGCCTTCACATAACCAATCAATATTGAGCCCTCCTTTACAAGTTCAGACAAAGATTGCAAAACATCATCCTTTTGACTCAGAAACAATGAACCAACTGTTGCATTTTTATTTCTGGTGTGGGGTTAGGGAAAGGGTATCAGGAGAATAAGTAGGGATCTGGTAGAGTTGCATGTTAAATCTCTTGTCTTGGTGAACTTAAGAAAAAAACATTATTGCCTTCATAATTGATATTTCTATCTCAATCAGCAACACAGACTATCAGAAAAAGAAAAAAAAAGAAAGAAAAACAATTGATGAAGATCTGCTTTATATTCCACTTTCCATGGAATTCAGATGTGTTTTGCATTACATTTTTTTTTCACATCCTATAAACACATGTTGTTTATTCAGACAATAATACTGAGTAGTGGGGGCTAGTAACATAATCACTTCTATTATCTGGCTGCTCAGAAGACTGTACTGTTTCTTGTTACACTACAGTTTTTGCTGATTCCAAGTATTTTTATTCTTAAAGACTTTTTTCTACTGGTTACCCTGTTGGGCATTGACATTCCATCTCCTGGCAACAGAACCTGTAATTGCTCACTGGACTGCATTTGAAACCAGCCACAAAATGCGCATGTAACATTCACTCAGAAGAAGGGAGGAACCCATGATAAACAGTGTAACCCCGTGTAACTTGGTTGATCCATGATGCTTGTAAATCAAGTCTGATCATTGTAACTGCTTAGATCACAGAGTCTCTAGTTCATAGACACAGCGGCATGAGGTAACTCATTTTATTTTGCACAGGTTGCATATTTCCACAGGAAACATTCTCGCTAAATTGCTTGGAAAAAAAGACGACAGTTTGTGCTTGGGTGTTTGGCCTCCCAGCTTTATGCCATGGTTTCTTTACCTGGCAACCTTCTGTCGTTAAATGTGTGCATGTTGATAACTTCTTCTGTTTTCACAATAACTGGGGCCTGTGGCTTGTGTTTTAGACGACGCTGGCACTTCAGGGACATCCTCAGTTCTTCTACCATAGCACTACAGAAGGATCTCTACAGAAAAACACAGAATATTTGAATATTACAAAACAGACAAACTGTAAATTTCCAGAAACAATATTAAAATCCATCTCAATAGACTTGCCAATTTAGCAGACTCAAAGGTTTGAAATTTTTCATTATAAAAGTTATAACAAATTTTTACAGTGTTAAGATACAACATATTATAATTAAAATATGCCATCAAAGTGGGCTAGTTTATATCCACCTGATACAGAAATGAACTCTCAGCTAGTAATGTATATAATTCATATCTATTGAAAAAGATTTTCTGATGACATATGTAAAATTGATCAGTATAAAATAAAAATCTACCTTAAAATTTAAATTCAAACATACATAAATCTGCACCAGAAATCCATTCTTGACAGTTAAAAAGTAAACAATATAGAAGAAATGTACTACTTTTCAGATCACAAGATGAAATATGCAAATTTTCTGTAAACATTGACTCTTCATTATGCATCTCAAAACAACAAAAATAGCACTCACACAGACAAAGCTATGAAAATAATTTCTAGTATTTAATTACATTTTTGTGACTTTACCTATAAAATATGAATGGTGATTAGAAACAAATGTGATTTAATTATGAAATGACAAATTGTAACGTGTTAAACATCTATGAACAAATATTATCTTTGTTTTGTCATGAACAACTTGACAACTGAGAGCTGAAAATAATTCATCCCATGAGAAATAAAAATGACCCAATATTTTTTTCTTAATTCCCATCTTATTTGTAAAAGATTTTCTAGATATTCTGTATATCTGGGGATCATTATCACAGCTCCTCAGAATTCCATTACAGAGTTGTATACATGAAACAAAATTTGGTTAGTTTCTTTCTCCACTTGATTGAGATATTTATGTATTAGTTACACTCAAATCAGATAAACCAACTGCAGCATATCATAGTTGAAACTCAAATTAGGCTCTTTTTGTACAAGAACCAAAAAAATCTAGACATCAACCAAACATTGACAAGTACAAAAACAGTTACAGAACTGTAAAAAAGTGATATGAAAACATGATGAAATAAACCTAATCAAAAATGCATGTGAAGACCTGTTTGTTGCATTAGGTATTTCTACCTTGCTGTTTCTTAATTTAGACTACTTCTAAGAGATATAGAATAAAAATTTTAGCACACATATGTCTGATGTTCTTAAAAATTAATTTGCATGCATGGTCTTTTGTGACACTTTAAACAATACATTAGTTAGGCCTGTACATGAGAGAGACAGTAAATCAGAGGGTGACTTCCTGTCATTCACACCATCTTCTACAGTGTATCCAAGTTATGAGATTTTTGACACCTTTTTATTCATCTGTGTCTATATCCTCATTTTTCTCTGATAAGTTCCTTAAATAACTTACTTACTGGCCTTCCTAAGTGTGTGTTTACTATATTCCACCTGTAAGGGCTCACAGTTGCCAGGATAATCTACATATTTAACCATAAATTATTAACAACATTTTCTCCTGTAAGAAACAGGTCAAATCATATCTCCCTTTGTGACTTCTCTGATTCAGCCCTCTCCCCATTTTCCCATCTTCCCTTGCCCCAACTTCTCCCTTTCTCTGTCTACACAGCCTTCCCTATTTGTACCACCACAACTTTTCTCTTTTGCTTTTTCTTGCTCTGTTATCCTGTTTTGGTTTTTCATTTTTATATAACTACCACTTTATCCCTTAGCTCAGGACATGACTCAGATATTAGTTTATCTAGGAAGCCCTTTCCACAGGCTGAATATTTTCACTCAATTTAGTTCTATTCTCCAGTATTTTGTACTCATTTTCACGCTTTTCTATCAGGCCTCTAGGTCTCCTATGCATCATTCACGCTGAACTGTAAAGAGCAGAGAACAATTTCTTATGGCACTGCTTGTACACACACGTGTTCTTTAAGTGCTGATCTAATTAACAATAGCAACCTAATTAATTATTAACAACAATAACTACACATGGCCCTAATATTTTAACTCTTATTTAACAGTTTTTCTGATTTAATTGCTTAAAACTTTTTCATATTTAGAAGCTTAACGAAACCAAATGTAAAACTTTGGCATTTGTTAAATAACATAAAATTAGTAAAAATGTTAATGAGTGATGATTAAATGTTATCCATAAATTTCCCATTAATTATAGTCACTAACATTCATTATTTATTATTTGTTAAAATAAACAGTTCTGAAATTCATGAATTATACATCTATTAAAGGACTTCCATGGCACCTGCCAGCCAATGTATGGACACAGTGTTTCTCATTGCTTAATACCTACTATTAGATGTATTTATTAAGAACATGATGATAATGATGATGATGATGATGATGACAACACTGCAGAAATGGAAAAATCTGACTCCAAAAGGGGGAGAAATACATAGTCTTGAGGTAATTTAGTCTTGGCTCTCTGTTGAAACATTTAACAGAAGAATGGATTAGATAACGTGACAGGCTCAGACCTTGATCCCATTACCCTTAAAATGTTGTAGGACGTGAAATACGGAATTGTTTGAATTAATATTTTTGTTCAAATGCACCAAATTCCCCCAACACTGACTAATTTGTATCACCTTCTTTTGGCAGTCTCAATTTTCAGGCATTTTGATTACATTGGTTTCAAAGCAGAAAAGGCGGAAATATTTTTTTTTTTTTGTCTGTACTAAAGAAGTAGACTAAGCAACCAATTTTCTTAGGAAATAATCTTATAAGTGTCATATACATGCAACTACAAATGACTCAATTTTATTTCTAGTAAATTCAATAATTGGTACCCTATGTTTACCTTAGAATATAAATGAAGACATAAAACTAAAAAGTAATTTCATGTAATATCAGATTTTAAGACTAATATAAAATGTAGGCAAAACCTGTTCCAATCTAAGATCAGAATAGTTTATCTTTTATACTTTTAAATTATCTTAAGTAATTATAGTTACCAATTTAGAAACAATCTCAAAATTATAAACCTGTAACCCACCTTTATCATTTTAGACTTCATTTATTTTACAAAGCCATTAGAAAGTGAAAATTTTAGTGAAGCAACCTTTAATCAACCAATGGTCTTGACTGTATAATGTCAAAATATCAACTTTATTAATCTTCTCTCTAAATAAGCTGAATTTTGCCAGTTCCTTTTTGATCTATCAGTATAAGATTACCTGAAAAATAGTTTTCCTTTAGGTTACAAATAAAATTACTGTGAAAAGATAGGTTCTTATCTCATCGAGAGATTATTTCAAATCCATCATGAAACTTTTGACATCCTTTCAATTTCAGAAAGATTTTGGAATCAACAGAACAAATTAAAGGCATTTAATGATATCATAAAGTATGACTTAGTTGTTTTTAACTAGGGTATACATCTTATTTTGTTTAGTTTTGGTTTGGTTTTTGTTATAGTTCTGTAATATAAATTCCCTATCTTGATCTGTGTATATATCTAAAATTGAAATCATATAGTTTTGTGAAATGTCCTTATTGTATGCTGTCAGAAAGTTACTATAACGTTTACATAAAGCTTTAACTTGTTATCATTCAATAGAAACAGATTTTTCTACTTCCCAGGAGTGCTTAGAATTTTTAAGTTTTTTTAAATTGAACTATGAAATAGGCTTTACAAAAATCATGTGCACTTTACATGAGTTTCCCGAGTTATCATAAAGAATTAGTAGAAGGAAAGAATAAGAGAAATAAATGAAGCAAGGAAGGAGTGAAGGAGACAGGGAGGAAGAAATAAGTGTAGAGAAGTACCAGAGGGAAAACTATTTTGCCTGTAAATCACTTCTTCTCAGGGGTGGAAACCCATGCATTGTGTCCTTACATAAGGGAAGTCCCTTAGAGTGAAAACAGCAATGAAAATGTTTCTCCACATTAATGTAACAGACTACAAAAAGAAAAAAGAAAGGCACAAGGATACTAACCATTATTAAAAACCTCTTTTAGTAAGTTTCAAAAGTTTACTAAACAGTGTCTGGATGGTATGGTGGCACTAACCAAATAGAAGATTCCTGAAAATGAAAATTTAAATCTTTGAGCTGTTAGCATGTATAATTGCATTAAAATAAGTAAAATTCTTTACAAAATTTACTAGATCGAATGAAGCAAACTGTATTTACATTTCTCATTCTTCAAATAATAAATGCCTAGAAACTTTTAAAAGTATGAAACTGGTTAATTTACATTGATTTTAAAGCCCTAACTTGTATTTTGAGTATAATAAAAACACACATAAATAGTCCACTGATACATGTGCACTTAAGTGGCTTCACAAAACACCATTGTTGGTATTTAAGAATAACTTAACTTTCCAATTTATAGATATATGAAAACATGATGTCACAGCTTTTGGAAAACAGATATTTTAAACATTAGAATTCTAGCTATAACCACACTCCACATTGAACACTGTCATAAAATTTATTATTAAGTTAAAACCAGAAACTGCAGAAAAATTACAAGTTTGATGTTTTTAACTTTAAGCTCATCATTCTCATGTTAAATTAACGTATTTGTTTATCACCTAAACAAATAATCATAAAGTATATGTTACTATCAAGTCTTTATTAGTGTTTGTTTTTAAGAATGAAACTATTTTATGTGTCTTGCTATCCTATTTCTTGAGAGAATTAACTAAATCATTCAGAATGATTCACAACCATTTTTTTCATATAGTTATTTTTTGAATCCCTGTGAAAATATCTTTGATCTGCTATATCAGGTTTTGTAATTAATCTAATAACATATACCAGCATATGACAACCAAACTGTTCCATTTTGTGGTTTTTCATTTAAAATTTTTTTAACCAGTTATGGATAATCAATACTTTCTTGACACTTTCCACTTAATTTCTGTCCCTATAAGCCATTTTCTGTAGAAACATGAATTGTATGTAGTGGATGCAAATCAAAATAGTTACTGTAATCTATTACAGAAAATTATATCACATTAAATAATAACTAAATAAATAACTAAAAGGGAATAAAATGTATAGAATATTTCATATAGTATTTATATGAATATTAGTGTATTAAATCAGAAAACAAATATCATTTAATGTGACCCATTAAATTTTTCCTTTTGATTTATACTATTTTTAACTGGTAACCTTTTAAAGTTACCAAACAGCTAATGCTATATATCAAAAGTCTGAATTGACCTAAGGCTACATGAAGCAAAAAGAGATGATAAATGAATTGTTAAAACACTCATGTTCAAAAATATAAAGCAACTTTGATCTTGATATTCAGTTTTATTGTAGCTATGATTTTGAAAAAGTTATGCTATTTACATAAGACTTACAGAGTCAGAAGGGACTTTATGTGTAAAGTTTGTAGAAACCCTATTGCTTAATCAATGTAATTCTATAATAAGAGAAACTAAAACTTAAGTATTTAAGTTGTACCTATAAGCACACAGCTAACATCAAAGTTAAGACAGGAACCTTAATCTCTTAACATTCATTATATGAAAGCTTTATTATATGAGGCAGCCTCATTAATGATGATTTCATTCTTAGTTGATCTTTTTGCTTGTATTCTTTTCCTATTAAATGTTAAATTATTTGCATACTAAATTATATAGCAAACAGAAAAAAAATACAGAAAAATGAAATGCACATCTTTCTGAGTAAATCAAATGACAAAGCATGTTATGCTTTAGCCTGGATTATTTTACAATGATAAACATAGCCAAAGATTAAAATATTCTAAGAAGCCTTGACTTAAGAAAAGTTACCCAATATCTTCATATCATATTTGCAAATTCAGTGAGACTAGGAAAAATAAATCTTCATTATACAATTTCATACTTCCCTATTTTAGCTAGAAAAATCAATAAATAAGATCTGGCTAGATTCAAAACAACTTTAGTTAATACACCAGTGAAATAAATAAATTTATTTTTTAAACTAATACACAAAAACATAAAACTTGTATATATTAACAGGTAATGTGATTCATTGATACACATATATCATGGGATGTTTAAGACAGTTAAACACATCTCCTCAAACATTTCTCATTTTTTATAATGAAAACATTCAAAATCCTTTCTTCTAGCTTTTTGGGATGTACAGAACTGCCATTGTTTTCCCTAATTATCCTATTATAAAATAGCATACCAGAATATTTTACTCTTGTTTTTAATTTAATACCCAATGATCAACCTCTCCTCTCCCCATTTTCCCTCTGACTCTTTGCAGGCTCTGATAACCACCATTCCATGCTCAGCTTCTAAGAGAACAAGCTTTTTATATTTCACATATAAGTGAGATCATATGGTACTTGCCTTTCTATGGTCTGCTTATTTTACTTAAAAATGAAATAAAGTTCCACCTTTGTTGTCAAAAATGATAGGATTTCATACCTTAATTCCTAATGCACTTCCATTATAGGTTCATAATCTGATTTATTTAATTTTTAGAAAGTAAAGAAAGGCTAAACCAATTTAAACTTGATTAAAACAAGGTTGAATTGTGCTCTCATGTATTTCTAATTCTAAAACTATTTATTTATAGTTTGGAAAATGAAATAATTAGACAGTGCCTATGATCTAAGGCTGCAATCTGTTTATTTTATTGAAACTCCTAATCTATAGATTGTCTCAGTGCAACTTCAAGGGAAAATAAACAATAAAAATAGTTAAATAATCACCTTCATTGTGTATAGTATGAGATAATTTAAAGTGTTAGACTAAGCATCATTGACCTTGAGTAACATATTTGACCTTTGAGACACTATCCTCCTCTGCACAATATAGGTAATGACATTTTCATGGCTCTTTGGATAGTTTTGTACTCAAGTGGCATCGACATGCATGTCAAAAAGCCTAAAGTCGGGCTGGGGCTGTCGCTCAGTGGTAAAGTGCTTGACTCTCATGTGTGAGGCACTGAGTTTGATCCTCAGAACCACATAAAAATAAATAAAAATATTGTGTGTCAATCTATAACTAAAAAGAAAAAAAATAAACAAAAAACCTAAAGTCATTTATAAAAAAATATGATAGCAAAATTGTCATTTGTCAAGCTACAATCTCAGTTTTAGAACATCACTTGCAGGGATAAATAAAGACTGCATCATCATAAATAGTTGACTTGAAAATCCTTTAGCTGAAAGTGGATTAGTGAGTTAAATACATACAGAAATATTATTTCCAAGTATCTCATATTTACATATAAAGACATTTAAAAAAAACATCTAGTTGGTCTTTATACAGATCATTAAAGGAAATTGAAAGACACTCTGCCTCAGACAAAGTGACATAAAAACAATACTAATGGAAATATTGGTCCAAGTTTATTTACAACATTTAACTTTTAAAGAAGAACACATTATATAGTTAAATATTCTTCTATTAAAAATCAACTTAAAGCTTTTAATTTCTGAAAATTTAAATGCATTTAAAATTTCTTGCACCAAATTTAATTAATGAAAAGTGCAGATATATTGCATTGTGTAAATAGACATCACTGAGAAAAACATAAACAAACAAAATCTTTATTGATCATTTATAACACAGTTTGAATTACTGTAACTTATTCAATAAATGGGTTCTTTAAAAAGAACTGTTTCTGTAAACACTAATTCTTCAACATACAGAAAGCAATTTGTATATAGAAACTTGTTTTAATTCTTTGGCTTCTATAAAATATAAATTCAGGGAACTTTGAAATGCATTTTCCTAATGGACAATTTTTCACTCAGGATCCATTGTCATGCAAGTTTTAACTAAACCACTCTGATTTTCTCCTGTCATTCCATACACTGAAAAGTTTCATTTATTTGTGCTTCTACTCCTCTGATTTATAGTAAGTAATATTCTACATATGTTATTCAACTACAAACAAAAACATTCTGGGTGCCCTACAAAAACTTGTTTTGGACGGTCAATACCAGAAAAATATCATTTTTTGGAGATTATCTTGGATAAGATTCTCCAGCGATCTATAATAACAACAACTGTATTGACTGAAACCAGCTATGCCCTAAGAAACAACTATCACTCATAGATATAATACTGTATACTTCAACCATCTTAGAAAGATAGTAGAACAAACATATGTGCTCAAGATATCTATCTTACCAGCTCACTATCAAAGCAACTATTTATTTATTTTATTTCTCAGATTATTCACTGTATTTAGTGTAAATAAATATGATAAAATAGTAAATATTTGGGGCACTTTTTGAAGGTGTTTTTGTGTCAGAGGACTCAATAACTCATGGCCAAGACATTCAATAAAAACAATTTGTACAATTAAATTCATTTTGTTAAGTAGGGAATACAGTATTTTTGAATGTATATCAGGCTAAAATGTATCAATCTATATGTATATGTTACTATTCTAGCTAAAAGTCAACATAAGACATAGTTGTGGATATTTTTTAAAACAGGACATTAATTATGTAAAAATTAGAAATTTTGAACATAAATTAATGAACCATAATTAAGTTACAAATAATTTTATAAAGATTCAAACTATTACAATATACTTGCAAAGCTAGTATATTACCATAAGTACCATAGAAAACTGTTTTGTTAAGCAGCTTGTTTCAATTATAAGTATCATAAGGACATAATGAGACCTATTCAACAAATCTATACACCTAAAATGTACTGATCATTGTGTGAGGTATAGGACTAGTTCTTGGATTGTTTACTCCAATACAATGGTTACAATCTTACAGAGCAACATATTTACAATCAAGGAAAAGTTAATACCAAAATAAAATCATATAAAATGCACATGTTGATTGGTTACTTTAAAAAATATATTCAGACAAGAAAAACTTTTGAGCATTCCTCCAAATAGTCCAATTGGAAAAAATGAGAAAAATACTTATTTATTTTAAAAATGTGAATAAATAAAAATCAATGTGTCTTTGATGCTTTAGTATTTGCATCAAAATTAAAGTCTATATTATACAAATTATTGTATACCATGTATGGTTATTTGAAAGCAATGCAATTCATTTTTGTTTATTTTTATACTCTATATATTTCCATTTTAGTCCCTGTTTTCATTTTTACTTTGATTCATTTTAATATAATGTGGTGTTTTTCTTTTTGTGGTGCTAGGGATTGAACTAAAATGATACTTTTATATTACTAGCCTTAATTATCAGCTTGGAATTATGAGAAAAGCTATGGTTATCAAGAATTGTTTTCAATAATATTTTACAACATAAAAGTCATATAAGATATTTTATTTCCATCTTTAAACAATAAAAGTTATTGATCTAATTTCATCATCATCATTGCCATTAAATGTAAGCTGATATGTAAATATATTACATAATCATAAATTTGATTCATAAAGTTCATATTCAACTATGCTGTCTATACATTATATATGACACACTATTCAGATAGAGACAGGGAAGTTGATTTTTTTTTAATACTGAAATGCTATAGATCAAAACAAGAAGAAAGAAATTTAGTAAGGAGAAATGTGATGAGAATGCAATTTGAGCCATAACTGTGACTAGTACATTCTTGTTTACATTCAATGTGCAAAGAAATTCATTGCAGATTTGTCTCTTAATAAATATTTATTGAATGAATAAGTAATTTCACAACTGTTTACCTTGTTTTTAATTCTAAAAATTTTAGGTTAAAACACCCATTATGGTAAATTTAAGTAAATTGTGAATTGCTATACGGATTCATGAATATTTTATGATAAAAACCAGGAATATGTTATAGCTAATTTTAATAAATTAAATAAGGTGTTAAATATCTTTTAGGCTGGATTACAAAGCCTAACATATTTCAAGAAAAATGAAGAATTGAGCTCTTGAACACAATTTACCACAATAAATAGAATGAGTCACCTCCAATAAAACAATAATCAATGTACTAAAATTTTCTCTATGATATACTTTTAAAATATCTTACTGGAATCAATTTCATCATGAACTTAAATGATTGATAGAATTATGCCATGAGGCATTATTCAAGATCTTTGAGATACAAAGAAAAGAACAAAGTTCTTGTCCAATAGGAAATAACAGTTTACCAGGGAGAAAAGTGCCCCACACAGAAACAATAAAGCTAAACTCGGTAGTATGGTTAGAAATAATGAAGATGTGCATAGGATTCACAGAGAAAAGATATCTACACTTAGTTCCAGAAATTATTTAAAATGAGAAAAATAGCTTCCCAACATTTCGACAGGGGATGAATGTTGGATGACGATTGGACCTGAAATCAGCCAAGCAAAAACATGAAATGTATAGGCCACATTGTTTTCATTGCAACAGAAATTAAAAACCCACCTCCATCTTGTAGATACAAGCCATGCCTTATGCCCAAACCCATGAAAACTATTGATTAGGGAACAGGTCTGGACAATTTAATGCCTAACCTAAAATGATTGGTGGGAATTTGCAAGGTAGAAAACTGGACAAGGTTTGTTCTAGTGAAAATACAAAATATGATCTTGTAAATTGAAAAAATAGTGCAATTAGAAGAAATATACACACTGGAGAAGTCAAAGATGAAACTACAGCAGAAGCCAGGGAAGGATCTGAATCATCACCAGTGCTGAGGTAGAAAAATCTGGATTTCCCTAGGGGAGTTATATGGCAGCCCTGTGCAAGCATGGGCTGTGAGACTGCAGTACCCAGTCTGTGCTGAAATAAGAACTACTGTTCACATCCTTCCCAGTATAATGATACTGCCCCATCTGTCTCAGGTTTAAAAAAAAATTAATTTCCTTTTCCTAATTTTTAGAAAGTCATATATGTCCACAGAATATCAAAAATTCCGCTTGGCATCTGAAAAATTCAACTGAATTAATTATATATAGTAACAATAAAGGGAGTTTATTTTCAAAATTAAATCACTTTTCTCTTTGTTTTCGTTTTCAAAAGAACTTTTTTTTTTTCTTTTTTTAGTGTTATTTTGGAAAACAACTTAGGTATATCAAATGAACAAGACACCTAGAGATAAGGACAATAGAATAACACATATGTCCAGATTTAATTTGTCTATTTTATTTTAATATTAAGTTATAACTTAAAGAAAATAATTACATACGAATGATTTGAAGTTCCAATTAGAAAACCCAAGTTCCTTCTATAATTTTGTTCATATTTTAAGCATTAAATAACCAAATATCACATTTATTCACAAATTATAATGACAAGAATAAGTGATGAGTTAATGTTTTTTTTTTTTTTGGTTAGTCTTTGGATTTAATTTTAAAACTCATTTTTATACCAGAGAAAGGTTCATAATAAAAAAACTGTATTTAGTCATTATTAGTCACACAGGTACAAAAAATATTTGATTTTTCAAATCAGTAAAAATAGTCATTCTTAATGTTGTTGAGGGAAAATATCATGATTTTCCCAAAATTTTCAAGGTTCATAATTGGCTACTTCAGTCACAGGCAGAATGAGCTTATAAATATTCATTTATTAAAAACATTATTTGTAAGTTTCAAGAACTGTAGTCAAATAAATATGTGAAAACCGTATCCAAATTCCTGATTTCAGAAAGGGGACAGTTGTCATAACAATAAACAAAAGAAAGATAGTTTCAACTATGTTTTCAAGATCAGTTTTAAAGGTATTAGTATTTCAAAGAATTTTAACAGAATATATTTCACTTGCATTACGGTATGACATTATTTTTAATACCACTTTCTGTTCTTTGTATTTACCAATAAATGTTCATTAACCTTTCAAAAATTAAAGAGACCATAACTTTACTCTAACATAGGTGCTGAACTGAAGACCTAAGAGTTGTTGAATTTTATTAAAAACACAAAGATGTTCATTTGCAAAAGACTATATACACAAAGTGCTGGAAGACTTAAAAATATTAGTTATTTCGGGTCCAGAGCTATAACCATACATACAAAAAGTCACCTGGAGTGATTTTTCAAATATTCTCTGTCATATTTACAATTATAGAACTAGAAATAAAAACTGTAAATGAGGTCACAAACTTCTCAAGAATAGAATACAAAAGCATTTATACAAATGACTAAATATATTTAAATGAAAAGAAAAAAAATAGTCTCAATATATTTGAGATTATACATATATTCTTATAAAGACTCCGACACAAGTCAGGAAAAAGACTTGTTAATAATAATATATTAATAATAATATTAATATATTAAGTGGCAAAAAAGAAACCATGATATTTCCAAATATTCATTAATACAGGAAAGTTAGTTAAAATGTCTACAATGCAAGCTAAGGTTTTTTAACTATAAATTTATTTTGTTAACTATGTCCAAATAAAAATTCACATCTCTATCTCAAAACTCTTAACTAGTATTATACATTTTTATCTGCAGAATGCTTTTCTTAATAATACAATTTATAATTTTCATTAACTGTAACCTTCTATTAATCTAACTGCAATGAACTTTAAGCAACAACATTTGCCCTTAATTCAGATTCCAAAAATATGGGAATAGCTATTCTGAAGTTGACTATAATTAAATATATTACAATGAAATTAAATTTTGTGAGGGTGATCATGAGTCTTTTTGTGAAATATTTTATATTTCACAAAATGCAATTTTTATATGATAAATGACATAGACAATTAACAGCCACAGTTCTAAGCACTACCCTTGGTTGCCAAGATCAAAAAGTTTTTCATTTGTGTTTTATTATAACAAAAATAAGTGTTTTAAATTGCAAAAATGTGACATTTACCTTTTCCAATTGAGCGTTTTTTTTGGATTTGTATAAAAACTCTCCCACTGCCACAAAAACTGAGAGCACCAAGCCGGCTGCCAGAACAATGAAGATGCCACCAATATTTTGAACCCCTAGGGCACTGGCCTCTTTGCTTTCTTCCTCTGGGCAACCATTGCCCCTCCACCACTTCTCCTTCATCATATGCAGCTTGCCTTCTTCTTGCAGCTGAAGAATTGCTATGGTGATTTTATCTCTGTATGGAGAACCTAAGAAAGGAGAGGACATGTTAACCATTCAAGGAACACAGAATTTCATAACTAAAAGTTAGCAAGATGAGAGGAAAGCAGACATTTTTCCAAATGCTTGAGTGTGCATATATTCATTTTCAGTAGAGAAAATCAACTGGGAAAAGATAATAGAAGTTTAATGAGATAAATAAAACAGAAAGCCTTTCTAGATTTTGCAGGATACATAAATTTTGCTAAGAAATTTCTCCACTTTATAAGCTGACACTACATAGCATTGGAAAATAAATCAAACAGTAAGAAAGAATTCACAAAAGGAAAAGGTAGAGTAACAAAGATGTTTAGTTCACATCTAAGAATGGTTCTACAGTGAAGTCAGAGCACTGTTAAGTCAGTAGTTTTATTTTTAGGATTGTAGGGAAATTATTTTTCTCAATATGAAATTAAATAGTTAAAGGTAGTAGTGATGAACAAACCGTATCCAATCATTCAATATTTTGCAGATAATGGGCATACAGTTTTATTTGCTACTTGATCTGAATTTAAAAAGTCGCAGGTTATATAGAATTGGATTATTTGAAATTCATTATGGAAATGTAATTCATAATTCATAGACTCGCTGACTTGATATTGTAAAGTATTTTTGATTGTTTGTCATTTTGTGCTTTGGAGAAAAATGTTCTTTTCAGTGGAGGCAATGTGACGCACATCTGTAATCCCAGTGACTCCAGAGGCAGAGGCTGAGGCTGAAGTACGAGGTCTCCCTCAGCAAGTGAGACCCTTAGCAATTTAGTGAGCTTCTGTCTCAAAATAAAAAATTTAAAAGGACTGGGGATGCAGCTCAGTGGTAAGCATATCTGGATTCAATTCTGAGTGTAAAAAAATTTTTTCATTTAGAATTCTGCTTTTAAAGGTATATGTTAATCTGCATTAGCAATTAGTTGGTAAATATTATTTGACTAATTGAATGCCTAGAAGCAGAAAAAAAAATGAACTGCATGCATCTTTCAAAATCTGACCCAAGAAATTGGACTTACTGCATGCATTCTCCCATCCAGAAATAGCCTGCTTCTAAAGTGTAATTTTCTTTGCTAGAACACTATACTTCACATTCCATTTTTTTCAGCACAAATTCACCCATCATATTTTTCTGCTTATAGAAAAATACTAAACATTTCAGCTTTTATTCAATGCTGCCTGTGATTATATGTGTAAATATATCTACATTCATAGATCTTTCTTTGCAAGATGAGGTAAAGTAAAAGCAAAGAAGAATTGTAGCATGTTAAGTGTGTTGAAAATGTTGAGGTAGTGAAGATCTTTCAAACACAACTGGTGAGCTATTTCTTTAACACAATACTTTACTCACTATGGTTTCTATAAAACTTTTTTCATGGTTTTTCTTTAAAAAGGCTATTATTCATCTTTGTAATTGGAACTGTCTCTGCATTTTTTATTATGAAATAAATTCCAAGTATAATAAAGGAATTCCTGTTCCAGTTTCCTTCCTATGCTCTTTTTCAAATACTACTCAAATTCCAATGCTCAGTGGGAATTCTGCCTACCACCCCCATACACTCTTCAAATTTTAGTGTATTACTCCATTCTACTTTCTACTTGGAACAGTTAGGTACTGGACAATTAATTTAAGTAATCTATTGTTATTATTAATTACCTGTCTAAATGGAACCTGTTTTTCTATATTACATGCTCTTTGGAGAAGATATTGATTGGTTTATACAACCACCCATCCATTCATCCATCT
Organism: Spermophilus citellus; assembly: GCF_964194105.1. Taxonomy (NCBI): domain Eukaryota; kingdom Metazoa; phylum Chordata; class Mammalia; order Rodentia; family Sciuridae; genus Spermophilus; species Spermophilus citellus. The sequence goes on along the minus strand of NC_138186.1, from coordinate 110,288,923 downwards.
CTCTGAATTCTCATAGACTTTAGACAAATGTTTGCATCTTCTGCAAAATTTGATTAAGGACCTTGTAAAGAATGTGGCACATGCCTATAATCCCAGCGGCTCTGGAGGCTAAAGCAGGAGGATTGTGAGTTCAAAGCCAGCCTCAGCAATGGAGAGGCACTAAGCAATGAGACCCTATCTCTAACTAAAATACAAAATAGGGCTGGGGATGTGGCTCAATTGTTGAGTGCTCCTGAGTTCAATCCCCGGTACCAAAAATAAAAGAAAGAAAGAGTAACAATCTATGATTTGGATCTGTTTGAAATGTATTAAAACACCATGGAACTCATCTTTTTTTTTTAACCTATTTTGCTCATTTATTTATTTTTTATGTGGTGCTGAGGATTGAACCCAGTGCCTCACATGTGCTAGGGAAGTACTCTACTACTGAGCCACAACCCCAGCCAGAACCCATCTTTTTTTGACTATCCATATTCATTAATCCACCATGTCTAGCTTAGAACTAGCTCAAAGGTCACTCTTACTCTGAATAACCATTCTTATTAATGTTTTTCCCTATAAAATAAATACTTAATTGAAAGGCGAGGAAATTTCCCTTTTAAGCACAATGGTAGTTTATCAATTGTGATTTTCATTTAAAACATAGCATCTAAAAAAAAACATTTTTCTGACAGTATTTCTGAAAATGGCCATACCTGGCTAACACTAGATGTAGTTTCTTTTCTGGAAATATAATCATAAGCAAGATTTAAGGGGATTGTTACTTGAAAAGGGACTTTCAAATACAGAACACTCTTAATCCAGCTAAATACTTTGGGCTAGCTTATTTCTCATCCTGAGTAGTTTTGACAGACTATTAGTTTTTTTGTTTTGTTTTGTTTTGTTTTTTCCAATTCACCATACCCACAGAACTGTACTGGAATGTTTGTTCTGATATAGTCAAGCACAACATTCTCCACTATAATTTCAAGAACAAAACTAGACACAGATCTACAAAAACAAACTACTTCTTAGCAAATGATGGGCCTTTCTTGTTTCCTTGTCAGCTGAGCTTCCTATTTCCAATTTCCAATTCAATAGTTACCAATTAAATATTGAAAGGTAGTGGTGATGAACAAACTGTATCTAATAATTCAATATTTTGCAGATAATGGGCATACAGTTTTATTTGCTACTTGATGTGAATTTAAATGTCACAGGTTGTATAGAATTGGATTACTTGAATTGGGTTACTTGCAAATACAAAAAATTCCCATTGGTAGAAAACCTTAGTACACTTGTTCTCCTGAGCACAGTAATGTTTAATTGATATTTTGTTTTAATCAAACTTATAAAGTTACTACAATTTATTTTGAGGTTTTAATAGGATGAAATAATATATGGATATAATCAATAACTGCAAATCACTGATGTTTTACATATTATTATTTCATTAACTTAGTTTAAGTTTTTTTTAATAGAACAGTATTTCAACAAAGAATTGCTACTGCTTTGAAATGGAATTTGAAGCTCATTGGGAAGTATTTCTACACAGACAAATGTGGACTGAAATTTCATCCAGTTGTGAAATCTCAAGGACATATTGAGATCAAAGAATAAAGAGTATCTTTCATTCTCCTGTGACATGAATAGCCATGTGCTTAGTTCTAATGAAGTGAAGAGTCATTAGTTAGATAGATAGTCCCAATTCCAGCTCAATTCATATACTGACCAGCAAGGAACTGATGGAATTGGGTTAAACAGAGAAGCTGAAGATTTACATTTTCAGGTCACCTGCAAGGAAGAGATGCATTTTTTTCAAGAGGTCTCTGTTTCATTTGGAAAAAAAAAATACCTGAGGAAATGATAAAGTTGTCTATTATAACTCACAAATATGCTTACAAACTTACAACTAAAAATAAATAGTCAAATACTTAAGAAGTAGACAACCATAAATTAAGGAAATCAATAAATGAATGAAGCAACATAGACAAAACTATCAAAAAATCTGCAACATCTACAGTAGACAGACAACCTTCATTTCCAGTTTTATTGAAACTCTGTGGAATTTCCACAGTGACCATTTATTTTCAGTTTTTATAAAGTCATATAAAATATTTTGTGTAAAACTATCTAACTTAAGTAGATATTCAAAATAAGTCAAACACTTCCTAAAGCTGAATTTAGCCTTTGCATCTTTATTATGTAACATTGGTTCTTTGGTTCTGTTTATATTTTTTCTCTCATTTGACTTTCTTTGGTTATTTCATCATATTCTCCATATTTACAGTAAGGGAACATTGTTTTTAAAATTATCTTTTTAGAAGTTACCAAAATACCATGTGATATGGTAAAAAGAGTTCCAGTTTGCATAAGAAGAAAAAGAAAGAGAAAGAGAAAGAAAGACATATGTTTATTCCAAGGAAATCTTTTGATGTTATATGCATAAGACATGAAGCTCAAACTGAGCTATCCAAGGAGGAATAGAGGTTATTTTGAGCGACATACTGTGACAGTATGTGGATGGAGAAATAAAAATGATGAATGTACTTATGCAGAATTTCCTCAATTATAAAATTTTTGACTCCAAAAGTCCCCAAATGTTGAATTTTGATCAAATAATTTCATGTAAAATTGTGATTTTATAAGAATTTCTTCCAAGATATTTATTAAAATTTCCTAGAATAAACTGTGATTATTACAAATAATAGAAACAAATCTCAGCAAAGATTTCAGAGGTAAATTTAGATGATTCATCTCTCCCTGCCTCCTTCTCTCTTTCCCTTCCTTCCTCTTTTTGCCCCTCCCTCACAGCTTCTATTCTTCTGCCCTTCCTTGTCTTAGTCTTTTCACTCCTCCCATCCTTTCTTTTCCTTTTATTTCCTTCCCCCAATGTCTTCTTTTCCCTTCCTACCCCTGCTCTCCTCTCCTCCTATCTTTCTTCCCCTTCTTTCCACCCTCTATCCTTTCCTTTCTACCATTCTAAGTGCCTCACTTGTAGAATACAGCACACATGTAAGTCATAGTTAATTTTAAAGTCTAAGTCTGACATACACAATTTATTGATTTGCTCAGTATGCTGCCGTTTTAATTCTCTGTGTGAATGTACAGTTATATACAAATATTTCCCTTATTTCAGTATATCCAGATATCATATAAAAATATGGTAAATGCAATCCATATTAATCTTAATTCTGGCAAAGACTTATTCATCAGTAAACAGTTTTTATTTCTGGATGCACAGTAAATTATCTAATACCCTATCAGATTTAATGAAATATGCTGAAATCATATTATTCCAAGCCTGGTAATTTTCCAACCATCAGGCCAAAAGGTTCATTACTTCCAGATCAAGGTTTTATATGGTTTAACCCATTAATACAATATTTCCAAAACTGGAATTATCACAATCTTCTCTTTTTGGGAAAGGTGTCACTGTTTCATATTTAAAGAATTTCTTGATCAAAGAATCTTAAATTATTCTCCATAACATGTCTATCTTTGCATCTATCTGAGGCAAAAACAGCAAAAAATATAAATAAAAAATAAAATTTGCTTATAACTTTTTAATTTATTTTCAGAAGAACAATTTTTCCTCAAGTCTTTTAGTGCCTACAACAATATTTTTCTTTAAAACCTCAATTGTACTGTTTTAGAAACAATAATTAACACTTATTGTGATCCACTGCCTTAGGTAAAAATAAACTACATTTATGACATAGGTTTGGTCAGGAAGAAGATGTTGTTCCTTTTTAGCTCTTTCTGCCTCTCCCTGTATATGAATTCCTTTGTTCTCAATTTTATCCATTATGATAGCAAAGTTGTCAACTTGCAACTTCATCTATTGTTCCAATTTTCATGAAACATCGTCTCATGAGAATTCATAGCACAGTGAGTTCTCCACACCTGGTTTTCAAGTCCCTGAAAGATTATTTGGGGGGAGGGGACAAGAGCTGTAAGAATTATTTAAATATATATGTATGCCAAAATTGGTTAAACCAATTTTTGAAAGAAAATACAAAATATGTAGTTTTGTTCTAATAGAACCCAAATTTTTAAATATTTTGTTAAAAGACTGAGGAACTCTTAGTATTTCTTATTTTCATAATGACAAATACTCTGTTTACTTCCTGAAGGACTTCAGTTTTCTTTATTTTATATTTTTTATTTGTTCAAATCTCATGATTATATTATGTGCTGAGCATGATTCAGAAGTAACCATAGGTTACTATTTGCTTTTTGTGGGTTTAAAATAATTTTTTAATGTGCTATTAATATTCATTTTTTAGTATTATATGTAGTAATTGCCCCAAGATATTGCAAATCTCTGAAACATACTAATTTATATACTCCTAGGTATATAATCTTAGCATAATCTTTAAATATATAGCATTCCAGGGACATGCCTCAAAGAACTTTAATAATGCCTTAATTATTCCTCTTCTTTAAAAGAATTTAGCCTGATAAGTGTTTTCAAGACATATACCCCAAAATATGATTTTCTTTAAATGTTCACTAAGACCAGACTCGCTGTCAGTGGTGGTAAGAAACAATCCATTATCCACTTTCGACCATTCAGTGTCAGCATGATGCCTATCACATAGTAAGTATTCAGTATATTTTTGAATGAAATGACATGAAATTTTGATGCATTCAAGAAATGGTCAATTATAACACAAATAAGCTTATTTCACACTTCTAGTATTGGCCACTTAGAGTAAGTTAGGATGGCAAGCATGTTTATAAATTCTTATACTAACTTGAATAATCAGGGGATTCCTTTGTCAGTGTCTTGATAAGTAAAAGTGCTGCAACCACAAATGGTATGAAGTTTTTTGATAGAATCATGAACAATTTTTTTAAGGTACTAGGAATTGAACCCAGGGGTATTCAACCACTGAGTTATATGCCTATCACTTTTTATTTTGAGACAGGATCTCACCAAGTTGCCAAGAACTTGAGCTTGTGATCTTTCTGTCTCAAATTCAAAAATCACTAGTTCTATAAGCATGTACGACTACACCCAGCTGTAATTATCAACTTTGATGCTTAAGTGATATTTCTACTGGCAGTATTACATTTTATCAAATAACTCCCTACTTCTTATGCTAAAATGAATACTAGTTGCCCTAAAGGCAAAACAGATGCTTAGTTCTTTCAGAGATTTATCTTTTCTATCAATGCATGACAAAATCTTCTAAGAAAGTTGGAATCACACTACATTTTCTTAGCTTTAGATATATTTTATGACCCTTCAGGAGATAGTACTCCCTTTTAAGAACTGCTAAATGTTTTATTTAAATTTCAGATTGAATTTTACATCACTATATTTCCATTTTGATGTTTTACTCAGTCAATAATGCTGTTTTACAATATTATAACACTTTAGCTCTTTTTTTGAGAATTTGTCTGTTTTTAAAAATAATTTTGGTGGCTGTTTAATATGTATTATTCCAAAAGGATGTAAATTCTCTGAGGACTGGGGTTTTATCTGATTTTATAATATTATATCTGGCACACTAAGCAATTTTTTGTGAACAAATGCATATGTAAGGTAATATTAATTACTTAACCATTTGTCAACATCCAAATATGTGCAAATGAAAGTTTGTCTCAAGTGTAGCAGATGTTAATTATGGACACCCAACAGCCATCTAAACTGCAGCCCCTAACTCTTCCAAGAAGCTTAGTCTAAGCTTTTAAAAGTTTGCATAATTGGAGATTCAAGATGGTAGATTAGAAGAAGTCTGCATTTCCAATTATTCTGTGGCTTGGGATTCAAGCAGCTGGAGTAACTGCTTCTCAGTAAGGTGGGTGAAAAAGGGATATCACTGAAATTCAATATTGGACAAAGTCTTGGAAATTTGGATTCATTGAACAAAGAACAAGAGAGAATACATAGAAGCCAAGTTGTTTGTGGCAGCAACAGTGGTGCTAATTCATGGCAGAGAGGAGGGACCATATAAAGAGAAACACAAAGCACATATTTGACATTGAAAAATCTGTAGATCAGAAAAGTAAGTTGGAATTAGCTGATTCAGTATCTACACAGTGAACAGGTATTTGAAAGGGATCTGGATTTCTTAATTGGTAAATGGAAAAGTGAAGCCTGGACCATCTTAGGAGGACATGATGGAAGATTTGCTGCAGGAGCCTCAGAGATCACAGTAAACATTGCCATACTGTCCTAATAAGCAATAACATGTTGCCTAGGGTATACCTAGCAGAACATGAGTAACACAGGCACAGAGAAAGTTATTACCAGGGGTATTCAAATCAGAAAAATGAAGAGAAGTACATTTTATTTTCTCTTTGAGACCGGCAGCTCACATGGCCAGATGAAGAGGTTCAGAAACTGAATAGGCCAGTGTGAATACACTCAGGGACTAAGCCTGGAAAGGATATATCTGTGGGAAGCAGAGTAAGTGAGACCTGTGAAGGGCTGACTCCCCTGCCCATGAGAAAAATTATTGCAAAGCTTCTGAGATCTACAGCAGAGATCAGGACCTGCCTAGCCTTAGTGGTATATTGATCTAATCTGTCCAGAGCAGGTACCACCCAACTAAATCCTGAATGGAGCTAAGCCACAGTCACTGAAGCATCCCTCTTAGAATTCTGCAGCAGCAACATCCTAGGACTGCATCAATCTGGTCTGTCTGGGCAAAACTCCAACAAACAGTCCCGTAGACTGTCCCATTTCATTCTACCTAACACTGGTGAGAAGGAAAGTTGAGAGCTATGATATTTGAGGCCACAAAGCAACTCTTAGCAAATACAAATATATATATATATATATATATATATATATATATATATATATAAAATCTCTTGCATCTTATGTGAACATAATAGAATAAAATTAGAACACTACACTACAATAAAATTAGAGATTGAACAATACACATTTTAAAAGTTGTAGATGGACACAATGCATTTATTTTGTTTACTTATTTTTAAGTGGTGTTGGGGATTGAATCCAGTACCTCACATGTGTGAGATAATTGTGCTACAGAGACACAACCCCAGCCCCTGAACAATACAATTTTGAATGATGAATGCATGATACAAAAAATCAGGGTAGACATTTAAAAATTCTTATAGTCAAATGAGAATAGTGGTACTTCATCCCTGAACCTTTGGTACACTATGAAGGCAGTTCTGACAGGAAAGTTTGTGGCTATGAGTGCCTACATAAAGAAATCAGAAAGAGGGCTAGGGATGTGGCTCAAGCAATAGCATGCTCACCTGGCATGCATGTGGCCTGGGTTCGATCCTCAGCACCACTTACAAACAAAGATGTTGTGTCCGCCGAAAACTAAAAAATAAATATTAAAAAAAAATTTCTCTCTCTCTCTTTCTCTCTCTCTTTCTCTCTAAAAAAAAAAGAAATCAGAAAGAATCCTACTAAACAACCAAATGATGCATTTCAACATCCTTGAAAATCAAGAACAAACGAATTCAAAAGACAGTGGAAAGAAGGAAATAATTAAGGTATTTACTGAAATTGATAAAATTAGGAAGACAAAAACACAAATGACCAGTTAGACAAAGAGTGATTCTTTGACCATATAAATGAGACTGATAAACCCTTAGTAAAACTAACCAGAAGGTAAAAAGATAAGACACACACTAATAAAGTTAGAGATGAAAAAGATAAATCACTGCAGACTTCACAGCAATTCAGAGTATAATTAGGAAATATTTTAAAAATTACATTCCAATAAATGGAAAAATCTAGGGTAAGTGGATACATTTCTATACACAAAGAACCTACCATAATCGAATCAAAAGCACAGAGAAATGGTAAACAGACCAATAGCAAGCAATGAGATAGAAGCAGAAATAAAAAGTCTTCCAAGGAAGAAAAACCAAGCACCAGATGGATTCTTAGTGGAATTCTATAAGACCTTTAATAAAGAATTAATGCAAAATTTCTTCAAATTATTTCATGTAATAGAATATAATGGAATATTTCCAAGTTTATTCTATGAAGCCAGTATTCCACTTATATCAAAACCATTTAAGGACACATTAAGAAAAGAAAACTACAGATCTCTGATGGGATGTTAGATGCAAAAGGATAAATCACCACAGAAATGACAGAAATGCAAAGGATCATTAGAGACTACTTTGAAAATTTAGATGTAAAAGTACTTAATAAGATATTAGCAAATTATTTTTGACAAGATATTAAGAAGATTGTATATCATGATGAAGTTGGTTTTACATCAGGGATGCAAGGATCATTTAACTTACACAAGAAAATAAGCCAAATTTATCACATAAATAAAATTAAGAATAAAAGTCTCATGGTCATCTCAAAAGATGCAGAGAAAGCCTTCAACAAATGTCACCATCTATTCATAAAAAATATCTAAAATAACTATGGATAGAACTAATCTTCCTCAAGATCATGAAGGCTATATATGACAAACCCAGCAACATAGTGAATGATGAAAAACTGGAAATATTTCCTTTAAAATCTAGAACAATACAAGTTATTTATTCTCACCATTTCTGTTTAAAATAGTACTAAACATTGTAGTCTAGTGGTTATGGAAGAGAGGGGAATTAAAGAGATTAAAAGAAGAAAGGAAGAAGTCAAATTAGCACTGTTTACAGATGTTATGATCCTATACTTAGAAGATCCAAAAAGTTCCACCAGAAGACTGCTAGAGATAAAAAACAAATTCAGCAAAGTGGCAGTTTACAAAATCGACATGCACAAGTCAATACATTTTTATATGTAATGAATCCACTGAGAATGAAATCAGGAAAAACAATTCCATTCAGAATAGCCTCAAGAAAAACAAATAACCCTAAAAATAAATTTAACCAGAAGGGGAAGATCTTTGAAAATCATAGAATATTGAAGAATAAAATTTAAGAAGATGCAAGAAGAAAAGACATCCCATGTTCATGGACATGTAGAAGAAATATTGTTAAAAAGCCATAATGCCAAAAGCAGTATACAGGTTCCATGCAACCCCTACCAATGACATTCTTTACAGAACTACAAAAAACATTCCCAAATTCACTTGAAATTATAAAAGATCCAGAATAGCTAAGACAATTCTAAGCCAAGGAAGCAATGATAGAGGTATCACTATCCATACCTGACTTCAAATTATGCTATGGAGGTATAGTAACAAAAACTTTATAATACTTCCAAAAAAACAGACACAACAGACTATTGGAACAGAGTACAAGACAGAGACAAACCCATACAGATACAATCATCTGATTCTTGGCAAATGTATCAAAAACATACAATGAAGAAAAGACAGCCTTTTAACCAAATAATTCCGGGAAAATGCATTATCCTTAAAAATGAAAAAAAAATGATTGTATATTCTTATCTCTCAGCCTGCGCAAAAGTCAACTCAAATGAATCAAGGACCTAGAAATTAGATCAGAAATGATGCAACTACTAGAAGAAAAGATTAAAGTCAACACTTCAACATATAGACTAAAGCAACAACTTTCTCAATAGGATTCCTAAAACTCAGAAAATAGTGCCAGGAGTTAATAATTAGGATTACATCAAATTTAAAGGCTTCTTCACTGTAAAGGAAACAAGAATGTGAAGAGAAAACATATAGGATGTAAAGAAACCTTTACTTGCTACTCTTCTGATAGACAATCAATATACAGAATTCATAAAAAACACCAAAAACACCAAAAGGAAAAAACAAATTAATAAATGGACAAATAAACTAAACAAAAACTTCTCAAAAGGAGAAATACAAATGGCCAACACATATATGAAAAATTTTCAACATAATTAGCAGTTAGGGAAATGTAAATCCAACTATATTGAGATTTCATCTTGCTCCATTCAGAATGGCATCTATCAAGAATACAAATAATAATAAATTTTAATAAGAGGATGTGAGAGCAAAGGAACACTTTTACACTGTTATGATAATAAATTAGTGCAACCACTAGGGGAATCAGTATGGAGATTCCTCAAAAGACTGGGAATGGAGTAACCATATGACCCAGATATAACACTGCTGGGTATTTATCCTAAAGAATTAAAATAATAATACTATAGCAGGGCATGCATATCCATGTTTATGGCAGCATAATTCACAATCATCACCAAACCATGGGATTAGCCTAGGTACCCATCAATGAATGAATAGAAAAAGAAAATGTGGTACATATAGACAATGGAGCTTTATTCAGCCATAAAAAAGAATCAACTTTTGTCATTTGTAGGAAAATGTGCAGAACTTGAGAATATTGTAGTAAGTGAAATAAGCCAAATTCAGAAAATCAAGAATCATGTATTTTCTCTCATAAGTGGCTGTTAGAGGGAAAAAAGGAGAAAAGGAGAAGAAAGTTGAGGACAGAACTCATGAAAATGAAGGAAGATCAGTAGAGTGATAAGGAGAGTGAGTAAGGAGAGATAAGGTATAAAGTGAGTAAGGAGAGAAAGGGAAAATACTGGAGAATGGTTCAAATTATATTGTAATATTGTGTGTATTAATGATCATGTAACAATGAATCCCACCATTATGTGCAACTATAATGAACCAATAAAAAATATGGAAAAAATAAAATACTACACACAGAAAAAACCTACATGTCCTACACACTTACAATCTTAAGCAATTTGAATGCATCAGGTTTTGAACTCAAACTTTATTTAAATATTCATTATATATATATATATATAATTATCTGTAATAATTTTAATCTATTTATTTTAAATGAAGTATTTACTATATTTAGCAACTGAGCACTTCATGGGCCCATTAATAGCTTAATTTAGATAGCTGTTAGATGGGTGAGGATTTATTCTTATCACTCCTTGTATTTTCTTTTGGAAGTAAACAATCTGAACACATAAAAAGAGTATAAGAAATTAATGAAAAATAATAAAAAGATGAATTAGATCTTGAAAATTGTCAGTTCATATGAGTTAAATTACAGAATACTAAGCATTAAAAAAATGTGAGTCACTCTCTAAGCTACCTAATAATCTTTTTGTATTGCAAATCTGCTAATTTCATATTTTGCTTAAAATTTTGCAGTGGTGGTCTGGGTCTGTAGTATAAAATCCCATTTCCTAAAAATAGTATAAAATCCTTGTCTTCAAACTATCTTCAGTCTTCTTTCCTGAATTTATCCTTTTCTTCTTACATCCAGTATGCCAGCAATATCAAGTAGCTGTATTTTGTTTTCTTTTCCTATAGTGATACCCTTTCATATTTTATCTGATTTTTCTGACAGAACTTCCTAACATCCAAACTAATGTCTGCATATCTTTCCCCATCTGTACTCACTTTTTTGTGGCTGCCATGAAGATGTATAGAATCTTTCTTTGACACCACAAAACACTGCAGATATTTTAATGCAGCATTTAGAATCTAGTACTCTAATGCCATTTTAATATTTATTTCCCTATCATATGATGGTGTTATTATATTACTCAGTGCATGTGCTAGATACTAAGTATATAATGGTGAACAACATAACCATGAGTTATGATGAATTATAAAGCTTCTAGAGATTTTAGTGCAAAAGAGAACACACATGTTGAATGAGGTTTTACAAATATAAGAAGCATTGTAAAAGAGAACAAAGAATTATAGGACTATATGAAAGATGAAATGACCTTAGTCTTAAAAATAGGTACATAAAAACAATATGTTTCAAAATAGGTTTGTTAGTAATAACTCTTATTTTTCTTTGGTTAACTTTTGCCTATTTTTCTGTTTCTTTTCCACCCATACCTGTTCCTGGTTTAGAAAAGTACATTTAACAAAGAAAATAATAATGATAGCATCTAAAATTCATTTCTTCTAGATAAAGAGAAAATAAATAGCTTAAAAATATCAAGGTTCATGGTATAATATAGACAAATGTAAATGCTACATCCATTCACGTTTAGAACACTGAAAAATCTAGGGATAGAAGGACTATACCTGAACATTGTAAAAGCTATGTTTTATAAACCCAAGGTTAACATCATTCTAAAAGAAGAAAAACTGAAAGCATTCCCTCCAAAACCAGGAATAAGACAGAGGTGCACACTTTCACACTTCTATTCACCATAGTCCCTGAAACTCTAGCCAGAGCAATTAGACCAAAGAAAAAAAAAGATTAAAGGGATACAAATAGTAAAAGAAGAGTTCAATTATCTTTGTTTGCCTATGACATGATTTTATATTTAGGAAGCCCAAAAAACTTCACCAGTAAACTGCTAGAACTCATAAACAAATTCAGCAAAGTAGCAGAATATAAAACTAACGCCCACAAATCAATTGCATTTCAATATTCCAATGATGAATCAGCTGAAAGAGAAATTACAAAAAGCATCCCACTCATAGTAGCTTAAAAAATTCTTAAAAATAAATCTAACAAAAGAGGTGAAGGATCTGTACAATGAAAACTACAAAACACTAAAGAAAGTAATTGATAAAGACATTAAATGATAGAAAGACCTCCCACATTTTTGGATAGGCAGAATTAATGCCACCAAAAAGGCCAAATTACCAAAAGTGCTATACAGGTTTAATGAAATTCCTCTAAAAATTCCAATGATGTTCTTCATAAGAATAAAAAAAGCTATCATAAAATTCATTTGGAAAAAAAGAGGCCCAGAATAGCCAAAACAATCCTAAGTAAGAAAAATGAAGCAGGAGGCATCACAATACCAGACTTAAAATTATACTACAGAGCTATAGTAACAAAACAGCATGGTATTGGCACCAAAATAAACAAGAAGACCAACAGAACAGAATGGAAGACACAGACACAAACTCCCATAAATACGATTATCCATACCAGACAAAGGTATCAAAAACATGCACCAGAGAAAATATAGTCTCTTCAACAAACGGCAGAGGAAACTAGAAACCCATATGTAATAGACTGAAATCTAACCCAATCTTTCACCCAGCACAAAAATCAACTCCAAGTGGATCAAAGATCTACAAATTAGAAAATGCTGCACATACTAGAAGAAAATGTCAGCCCAATACTTCAACATATTGTCTCAGGAATTGACTTCCTTATAAGACTACTAAAGCAAAGAAGTAAAATAATATTTTAAAAATCAATAAATTAGATTGCATCAAACTGCAAAGCTTTTTCATAACAAAGGAAACAATCAAGAGTATGAGGAGAGAGCTTACAGAATGGGGGAAAATCTTTACCACCTATAGCTCAGCTCAGGCATTAATTTCCAGAATAAACAAAGAACTCAAGAAACATAACACACACACACACACACACACACACACACACACACACACAAACACCCCAATCAATAAATTCTAAAGGAACTGGAAAGACCCTTCTTAAAAGAAGAAATATTAATGGTCAAAAATATATGAAAAACTATTCAACCTCTCTAGCAATGAGAGAAATGCAAATTAAAACTATACTGACATTTCATCTCACTCTAGTAATAATGGCAACCATGAAGAATACAAGTAACAATATATGTTGATGAGGATGTAGAAAAAAGGGTCCATTCACTCATTGTTGATAGGATTACAAATTGATACAACCACTCTGGAAATCAGAACAGAGATTTCTCAAAAAACTAGGAATGGAACCATCATTTGACCCAGTCATCCCAAGGATTTTTTTTAAGAGAGAGTGAGGGGGGGGGAGAGAGAGAGAGAGAGAGAGAGAGAGAGAGAGAGAGAGAGAGAGAGGGAGAGAGAGAATTTTTAATATTTATTTTTTAGTTCTCGGCGGACACAACATCTTTGTTGGTATGTGGTGCTGAGGATTGAACCCGGGCCGCACGCATGCCAGGCGAGCGCACTACCGCTTGAGCCACATCCCCAGCCCATCCCAAGGATTTAATATCAGCATGCTTCAGTGATGAAGTCACATCAATGTTTATAGCAGCATAACTCACTATAGCTAAGCTATAGAACCAACCTAGATGCCCTTCAACAGATGAATGGATAAGGAAATTTTGATATATATACACAATGGACTATTACTGAGCCATAAATAAAAATTCCTTTTTGACATTTGCCAGTAAATGCATGAATCTGGAGACTATCACGCTAAGTGAAAAAGCCAATACTGAAAAAGAAAGACCAAATGTTCTCTCTGATATGTGGATGCTAACACACACAATAAGAGGGGATGTTGCAAGGGGAAAAAGAAAAGTTCAGTAAATTAGACAAAGGAGAATAAAAGGAAGGATGGGGATAAGAATAGTAAAGACAGCAGAATGAATCTAATATAATGTTCGTATGTGTATGTGTGTGTGTGTGTGTGTGTGTGTGTATATATATATATATATATATATATATATATATATATATATATATAAAACAAAGTGAATCCCACCATTGAGTACACCTACAAGAATGGGGTCCTAATTATAATAAAATATATTCCATGCTTGTATAGTTTTACCAAAATGAATTCTACTGTCATGTATAACTAGAAAGAACCAATAAAGAATGTTACTGTTTGTGTAGAAATGAGAGAAAGCAGGTCAAAAATATTAGAAGAATTAAAAGACAAGATGGAAGAAAATAAATCCAAAAGATGTATCTGATAAAGGACTGTTATACAAGATATGCAAAGAACCCATTTTCTTAAAACTAAATGACAAATTAAAAATCCTAATTAAAAATGTAAAAAAATCAGACACCTTAAAAAAGAAGACATACAAATGTCAAGGAAGTATATAAAATTTTCCATATCACATGTTATCAAGAAAATAGTAATTCACATAACAATAAAATAGTACTCACATCTATTAGAATATCCAATATTCACAACACTAACAACACCAAATTCTTGGGAGAATGTGGATAACCAGAAATTTTCATTTACTGCAGATGGGAGAGCAAAATGATGTAGTAGTTTGGAAGACAGTCTGGCAGATCATTATGAAACTAAAGATACTCCTACCATATGATTCAGTCATCATGACCCTTGGTATTTACCCAAAGAAGTTAAAAACATATCCACACAAAAACATGGACATGCATATGTATAGAAGCTTTATTCACAATTGCTAAAACTTGGAATCAACTAATATATTCTTTAGTAAGTGAGGGGAAAAATAAATTTGGTTCCTCAGGACAGTGGAATATTATTCACCACTTTAATTAATTTATCAAGCCATGAAAGCACTTGAAGGAAACTTAAACATATATATTACAACATGAATTAATTCCAAATGAAAATGCTACATACTGTATGACTACAACTTTGTGACATTCTGGAAAAGGCAAAACTATGAGTAAAGTAAAATCACTTGTGGTTTCCAGGGATTTCATGGAGGAGGAAGGATGAATAGACAAAACACAGGGGATTTTTAGGCAGTGAAACTGCTTTGAATGATGTTACAGTGGTGAATGCATGTCTTCACTTTAGTTCAAAACTATAGAGTGCACATCAAGCATCAACTGTAATGTATACTATTCATTTGGTAATAATGTGCTGATGCAAGTTCATCAACTACAATAAATACACCATGCTAGTGAGATATGCTAAGGTATAAGACAACTTATGCATGTGTTGGAGTGGAGAGTATATTAATAACTAGAAAGAACCAATACAGAATGTTACTGTTTGTGTAGAAATGAGAGAAAACAGGTCAAAAATATCAGAAGAATTGAAAGACAAGATGAAACAAATCTTTGTATCTTCCACTCAGTTTGGCTATGTATGTAAGAAGTGCTCTAATAATAAAATCTATTGTTAAAAATGGGGTAGAGACTATGTGTGCTTAAAGCAAATATATGAAAATATTAAATGTATTGGCCACCAAGAACAGTGTAGATATAATAAACTTTAAATACCTACATTTCAAATCAATAACTGACTTAATTTGGATAGAAGATATGCTTTGTCCTCTATAGCAAATGTCAAAATATAATGGATTTATAACCTTCATTAAAAATAATGTAATACTTTGTACTTGAACAAATATTTGTAAAATATTCAGAAGAATATTCAATTATCTAAGAACACAAAGAGAAATGTTATGGTATCAATATGTAGAGTACATATCTTAGTTGCCCTTGATTCATATTTCAAATATTTTCTGATATGTAAAAAAAATAGAGGACAAATGTTATCATTTCATAGTAAAAAACTCACTATTTTCACTGTTTCTGACATATTTCATATATATTATTTAAAAGGGACTGGTGAAATACAGTTTTATATTTTTTCTGAGCATTATTTCATGAAACTCTGGCACTACATATGAAAATAGAAATGTTTGTATCTTATAAACCCTACCTCCTTCAGGATTCTGGAATTTGTATAATGATTATGTAATAGTACTAGGTGTTGATATGGCAGCAATGGTTTCTTATTATATTTTTGTTGCAAATAAATATTAATTATTAAATTATGAATGTTGAACAGTTCTCAATAAATCATCAGACTAAACCCAAAAATTTGAAGAGAACATTTTTTTCAAGAGAATGTTCAATATTTTGAGAGAGAGAGAGAGAGAGAGAGAGAGAGAGAATCTTTTTTTTTTTTTCTGTAGATTGACACAACATAATGCCTTTATTTTTTTTTATGTGGTACTGAGAATTGAACCTGGGTCCTGCCTGCACTAAGCGAGCACTCTACCACTGAGCTACAATCCCATTTCCAAATGCTGAATATTGTTTAAAATTTATTTTTACTTTTTTAAATTGAAAGATAAAATAGTATGGATTTATGGTGTAGTTGATAGTCTGAATTATATATATATATACATATATATATGTATATATATATATGTATATGTTATGGAAAGTCTAAATCTAGCTAATTAACATATGCATTATCTCACATAGTCATCATTTTTTGTGGTGAGAACATTTTGCATTCAATCTTAGCATTTTCTAAATACAAATAATTTAAAGAACACTAATGGATCTTTTCAATTATTAGAGAGCCCTTCTTTAAGATGATCCTTAGAAATTATTTTTCTTGGGCTGAAGATGTGGCTCAAGCGGTAGCGCGCTCGCCTGGCATGCGTGCGGCCCCAGTTCGATCCTCAGCACCACATACCAACAAAGATGTTGTGTCCGCCGAGAACTAGAAAATAAATGTTGGAAAATTCTCTCTCTCTCTCTCTCTCCTCTCTCTCTCTCTCTCTCTTAAAAAAAAAAAGAAGCACTTGTAAAAAAAAAAAAAGAAATTATTTTTCTTAAATTTTTCTTTATCTATTTTTTTTCCTTGATAGATAAAATAATATGTGTTTATCATGAACAACATAATGTTTTGAAGCATACAAACATTGTGGATGATTGAACTTTTTCTAATGGTACATATGTTCTGACCTAAATTCTATAAATACAATGAACTTAATTCTTAGCACAATCCAAAATGTAATCATGATTAAGCCTATTTACAGATGAGGACACAGTGTTACAAGGACGTTCACTGACTTTACCTCATATATTAGGACACACAGGAGAAATTAGGATTTGCACATAAGTCTTCTAACCATAAAGGGTCATTCACTGTGTAACATGCTAAGAATATTCTTGTCACATAAAGGGCCAGCAAATACAAGGCATTTGTCTTTGACATATAGTACTCATAGATTTCATCCCTATACCTTGACTAACATTTTTCTAATAAAAGTGATTCGTTGATTTTAGCCTTACAAACCCAATAAATGACTGCCTGGCACAGTCAGACAGCGGCTAACTAATTTCAAATGAAATTTAAATTCATGTTCTTAAACTAATCATTACAAAACACTAAATGAATTAAATGATTCAGTCTGTGCATATAAAATCTATCAAAACTAACTCTTTTATGAGAATTACCCATTTCTGCATTATTTGGGTAACATTTGGTCATCATTTACAATATTAATGAAGGCTGCTCACACTGGTGCTCGCAATTCATCAAATTCCCTCTGGAAGTTTCCTAGATCCTAGCATGCAGAGTCTGTTGATAATATTTGTGGAGCAGGCATAACTTACTGAGACTCTCATCTGTTTTCATGACATGTAATCTAGACTTAAACAAATATGCCAGGAATGCCCAGCTTCTACAGGTGTAATTTGAGTTTTTTTATTTAATTCATTTTCTGAAAATTATTGGATCTCAAATTTATCCTTGCAAAATTACTTCAGTAATATTAAAATTATGCTGTTTATGCAAAGAAAAAATAGAATGCATTTTAATGGAGGATTGACCTGTAAGAAAGATGAATAATTTCCATCAATTTTTGTGCATTATGTTAAGCTAATGAAGACAAATGTATTCATTCATTTTAGTAAAGCTGAAAAACTGAAGGCCAGCAATTTTATGCATCCATAATGATGAATATTACAGTACTTATTATATGATGAATTGGGAATTCTAGAAATAGATGGTGAGCAAAACAGGGAAAAACATGCTTCTCATACAGATTCCTTTTTTATAAACACTGGCATCTGCTTTGAACAAACAATATACCTCCCTGGTACCTATTCTACATCTCTTACTTCATCAAATAATGAGAAATAAAGTAGTGGATCCAATGTACTTAATATTAAAAAACAGAAATGAAAGAAAAAATCCTTTTATTTTTTTCGCATGTCAAAGCAGTACATTTTCACCACAAAAATATCAATGATATAATCCATTATTACCTTTTTTACTTCAGACTGAATGTGGGTAAGACATTATTATGGCTTAAAATTTCCATGAAAATTATTAATAAGATTAAAATTTTTAATTATTAATAATTATTAAAGCTGTTTTTCACTGATAAATAGAAAATTATTTTAAAACATTCACTTGTAAGGCAACATTAAATTATTAGAGTATACTCCAATATTTACAATTAAATTAGGAAATATGATAAAAATTAAAGGTATATAACAGTTTCTTGTGTGATAAAATTGTCTTTTCATTTAGTTTTAAAGGATTTTATAAAAGAGCCTGTTCATC
Source organism: Spermophilus citellus (assembly GCF_964194105.1). NCBI lineage: Eukaryota > Metazoa > Chordata > Mammalia > Rodentia > Sciuridae > Spermophilus > Spermophilus citellus. The sequence continues at coordinate 110,270,053 of NC_138186.1, read as the reverse complement.
TTCATATCTGTGATATGATTAATTTATTTTGAGTTTTCTTCAGAAAAATACTTTTTTTATTGATTGTGAAATAATTGTACATTAACTAGTTAGAATTTATAAGTGATTTAATTGCACAAAAAAATGCAAACAACTGAGATGGTAGAAAATTCTAATACCATCAACAATCTGCACAGACAGGAGCATAATTCTCTACATCCCTGTCTCTGTGGCCACATACATGGCGTGCTATTTAGTTGTGAGTGAAGAAATAAATGAAAGAAACATGGCACTAGCTCATTGCTGAAAATAGAAATAGCAAGAAGACCCTTCAGTCAGTTTACAATATTTCTATCAAACTGAACAAAGGGAAGCAAAATAATACCAACGGGTCCTAGAGGATTTTTTTTTTTTTAACTGCTGCTTTCCTACCAGTTCATGGTCTGCTGAGTTTGCCTTGTCCTCAAAGTGTAATATGCACTCAATCTTCAAAAGAGAAACCAAGGTTTTCTGTACAACACAGTCAGGAGCAAGGTGTGGCAGCCAAAAATTCCATTAAGTAGAAGTGTTCCCTGTCCAGATAAATACATATCACCTGTGGTGAATTAAGAGGCAAGACTATAAGAGCTCACACATTTTAAATATTCCTTAATGAAGCAGTTGTGATTTGTTTTGCCTTTACCTTATCCACAAGTTTTTTCAAACATGATTTTGAATGGAATAAGAAGTTTGGTTAGCTTATTACGAATAAAATCACATACAACTTTAAAAATCTACCAAATAGTAGATACCACATTAAAATAATATTGCTGCTGTCAGGAAAACCCTGTAAGGGATTTAATGTCACCCAAACTTAATTAAACCAGCTTATGCTTATTTAGCATTTGCCTTCACATCATTGTTGATTGTTCCACTAAGGTAGTTTTATGTAAACAGAGCTTCCCTAATTAAATAGCTTCTATCTGAGTCATTCAGCTATTTCACAACACACTTTGGGCAGTAATCATCGCACTTGGTGATGAATGGTGATAGCTGGCCCCTAAATGAATCACACAGGAGGAGTCCTGGCAGGCTAGCAAGAAGATGCCTGGATTTGGTAAAAAAGAAAGGAAGGGAGGAAAGAACATGGATGATTTTAAAGCTTGTTTTTGATTTCTCACTTCAAAAGATTCACTGTACTGTATTTTAATTTACTTCACTGAACTATGCTTCCATGACAATATCTCCATATCTAAGCAGTGATAAAAGCAAAGAAAAGGAAACTCCCCCCTTTGATCACACTGATAATATTAGTAAAAGTAAAATTTTCATTAAGTATTATAAATTCTGAGAAACAAAATTTAAAATTCAAGATTCAGAAATTCAAAATTCTAGGGAATTTCTGGTACTAATCTAAATTTTCCAGAGCCTGACCACATAGTTCTCTCTTCTGAGTATATTTATCTCATTAGCTCCTGCTTAGTAAAGAGTAAGAGCCTCAAATAACATTTTTTTTTTCACATCCTAAATACATTCCATGTTTGGTTTTATTTCTAAAAAAATTACATAAAAATTTAAAACTAATGAAATGCAACCTATTAATAAAATTTAATATGATTGGGAAATAATAACATAAATGACAGATTTTAATGCTTCTTGAAAGATTATGGGAAGTCAAAATGTCATTCAAATACTACAGTTTTATTTCATGTTTTGAAAGACTAAATTAATATTAAGTGATTTGTGAAGCCATATTTTTAGAAATGTGAAATTGAAAATCATAACTTACTGCCTGAAACTTTTTTTCTCTAACATAAATAAGGGAGAGAAGTGTGAAATGTTTGTTTCTAGATCATACTACTTTGAAAAGTTATATGATCGAGGACTCATATATAATGTACAGAGTCTAAAAATCCAATTTGATTTCATATTCTGCTTAGAAATAGCATATAATTCACTGAATTTAAGAATTTAATGTTATCAAATAAAAAGGAAGAAAATAAGTTATCTGAAAACAGAAATAAAAATATATTTCCATTATTGTAAGTGAATGATTTTAATATTTATTTATTTGATTTTAAAATATTGTTTCATTAACAATTAGGACTAAGGCAAATTATATTTTAAATGTAATAAAGACATTTTAGTAGTAACAAAATAATTTATAAAATCAAAATCAATGTTATTTGACAATGAAAATAAATAAGAATGGAAAGAGAAACTTTGGTATATATAAACAATGGAACATTACTCAGCAATAAAACAAACAAAATTTGGCATTTGCAGGTAAATGGATGGAGCTAGAGAATATAATACTGAGTGAAATAAGTCATTCCCAAAAAACAAAGGTCAAATGTTTTCTTTGATATGAGGATGCTGATTCACAATGGTAATGGGGGTCAGGGAGGAGCATGGGAGGAATAGAGGAACTTTAGATAGGGCAAAGTGGAGGGAGGAGAATATAGGAGGCAAGGGGGTAGGAATGATGGTGGAACGATAGACATCATAACCCTAAATACATATATGAAGACACGAATGGTGTGAAAATACTTTGTACACTCAATGACTTGAAAAATTGTGCTCAATATTTGTAATATGAAATAAATTGCATTCTGCCACCATATATAACAAATTGGAATAAATCAATAATTGAATAATAATAAAAAGAAAAACATTTTAAAAGGACTTGGGTTGTGGCTCAGTATGCAAATATTCTTCTTGATCATAATTGTCATGTCAAAGTACTATTCTAATCTTTTCAATTTTTTAATATGCTTTATACTGAAATTCCAGCAAGTTGCTTATGAAAGAAGTTTATCCATGAGCTGTTATCTAATTTTTTAAATTTTATTTTAATGAAAATATTAATATACTACATATCACACTACAGTAATCAATATGTTGCAAAAAGTGATCTCACCTAGAGCTATAATTCAAACTGATTTCTGGATTGTTTTCATATAAGTGACCTTGCCACTGTCAATGAATATATTTTACAATAATTAACTTGTCTTCAGCAGGGCAGTCAAGAGTTAACCGATAAAGAGGAAATTATCTACATCCTCACACTTTAGAATACTCTTGGTCGCTTGTCTATAAGATAAGCTTAAAGTTAGAAGAAATAGATATTACATATACTGTAACTAGTATTTCCTCTAATTAAAAAAGTTACATTAAAATATTTATGTATACATCAACATTTTTAACTGCTTCAGATTTTATTTACTAAAATAAGTTTATACTTCTTAAGGTGTCTGCAATAGGGAGTTCTCAAAAATTATTAATTGTATGGTTCCAACAAATTATAACAGAAGACTCCCTCAGAACTGATTTCATCACTTATATTTCTTTTTGAAATAGTCTTCACATTTAAAACATCCTAGTGAGTTTTTGAGATTTTTATTAATGTATTATTTTTACTTAGTTTTGGCAAGCATTCCCTCAGAGCAAGACAATATGATAGCATCCTGGTATATTGGCATACTGCATTTACATATAAGAATGAAAACAGATGAAACACTCAGGTCTAACATTTCATCTTAGGTATAAGTCAAAATTCTTTACTTGAAAAATTTTGATGAGTGCTATTATGTACTTCTAAGTAGTGAAAATATCTGAGATATATGCAAATGTTCTCACACATACTCCTTGAATCTTACTCTCCTTACTAAATTTATTTTTGAATTTTCGAATAATTGAGTATTGCAATTAAACTGAATTACTCAAGTTTCTTTGATGAGGTCATCACATTTAATAGTGTAATATGCCATATTTAACTAAAAGTACTTTATTTCCTCTGTTTATAAATCTTGTTGCAGTACCATATTTCCAGACATGATATTTGTTCATTCAGCAAATAATGATTGAGGACCACAGATTGTGGCTATTTATAAAACAATGGCAACACCACTCCTCACAGATATAATGAGGCTGGGAATGTAGACCAGTGACAGAATTCTTACCTTGCAAACACAAAGCCTGGAGTTCAATCCAGAAGGAGAAGGAGAAGGAGAAGGAGAAGGAGGAGGAGGAGGAGGAGGAGGAGGAGGAGGAGGAGGAGAATAATCCATTACAATAAAATTTGGGAAGTTATTCTAAGTTTAGCTTTTAAAGGGTTTTCTGATAGTACAACTCTATTATTTTACTAGTTAAAGAAAAGGAACCTAGTTTGGTGTAGTGGAGTAGGTGTCTAGGCCTAACTACTCTGGTAGCTGAAGGAGAGGATCACTGGAGCCAAGGAGTTGAGGGCCATCCTAAGGAACAAAGGGAGAATGAGTCTTCTTTTAAAACAAAAGGAACTTAGAATTCAAAAATTTTAAATGACTTTTCCAAGAAGACAGTGACAAATCTAAATCCAGAACATCAGAGGTGCAAAAATTCTCAATAAAATTCTGGTAAATTGCTTTCAAAAACATATTAAAAAGAGTGCATCATGATCAAGTGGGGTTCATCCCAGGGATGCAAGTTTGGTTCAACATAAGGAAATCAATAAATGTAATTCATCACTTCAATAGACTTAAAGATAAAAGTCATATGATCTTTTAAATAGATGCAGAAAAAGCATTTGATAAAATACAACACCCTCTCATGTTCAGAACACTAGAAAAACTATCTATGCTAAGCCCATGGCCAAACAACATTATTCTAAATGGAGATAAATTGGAAAATTGGAGGCATTCCCTCTAAGAACTGGAACAAGACAGGGAAGCCCTCTCTCACCACTCCTATTCAACATAGTCCTTGAAATTCTAGGCAAGATAATTTAGACAGAGAAAAGCAATTAAGGGAATTCAAGTAGGAAAAGAAAAACTCAAACTATCACTATTTGCTGAGGACATGATTCTATCATAGAGGATACAAGAAACTCCACCAGAAAACATCTAGAATTAATAAATGAATTCAGCAAAGTAGCATGATATAAAGTCAACACCCATAAATCAAACACATTTCTATGTATCAGTGATGAACCTTCAGAAAGAGAAGTTAGGAAAACTCCCCCATTCACAATAGCCTCAAAATAAATAAATTAATTAAATACTGGAGAATCAATCTAACTAAAGAGGTGAAAAACCTATACAATGAAAATTAAAGAGCATTAAAGAAAGTCATTGGAGAAGACCGTAGAAGAAGGAATATCAGAATACTGAATGGTACGCAGTGATACTACTAGCACATTCCAAGACTCCTGAGTATGCACTAACAAGTATGTTGCACATCACAAATTCCAAATAAATAATATAGTAACTTAAAATTTCTGGGCTTACTATATAATTTTTACTCAAGGAAAGTACTTTTCTAGACCTAACTATGGAGAATGCCACAGTTTGAATACTCCATGAACACACAACGGGGCCAATAATTCTCAATAAGAATTTAATTTAGCACATTTTGAAAAATAACTTCCTCAAACTATAATTGTGAACAAATCTACAAATTTTTATGTCAACATATATTAAAATTAATTGTCATACTTTTAAATTAATATCTAAACCTAGCATAACAAGGACACATCTTTGGGATGTCTTTCCCCAGCACACGCAAAAAGGAATAATTTTCATGGAGAATTAAATCACTATTATATTGTCAATTATCACCTTGCACTAGCTAGTCTAAACATGTTAAAGATAAAATAGTCCTCCTTCAAAATAATTTTCATAATTTAAAGTTCTAAACAATTATTGGTAAGCTCTTATTAAACTTCAAATTAGTATATAAGTATTTCTTATTCTTTCATAAACATCGCATTATGTTTGAAAATTAAATGGGAAAATTCCCATAATAATGTTGAACCCCCAGTACATGGGGGCTCAAATACACTTGCATGTTTGGCAATAGGAAGTCAAGACTTATTTTTCATGGCTACTTTTTTGTTTGTTGTTGTTTTGTTTGTTTCTTCGTTTTTGTTCCAGGGATTGAACCCAGGGGCACTTAATCATTGAGCCACATTCTCAGCCCTTTTTATTTTTAATTTTTTTCTATCTTGAGACAGGGTCTTGCTAAGTTACATGAGGCCTCACTAAATTGCTGAAGATGGCTTTGAACTTGCAATAGTCCTGCCTCAGCCTCCTGAACCACTGGGATTACCAGTATGTACTGCCATGCCTAGTATTTTTTTTTTTTCCTAAAGTGACTGTGCAATCACTTTTGAATCCTGAAGACATCTGTAGTATTACATGAATTAGTGTCTGAAATTTTCTCAGGTCCATTTAATACTACTTTGAGCCATAATGAATTTCAGAAGATTTAATATTAATTTTTTGGTGAGGTCAATATGGTGCAATTTTTGGACCTCCCAGGCATTTGAAAGTTACTATAAAAGATCCTAAAGGAGCAAAGATGTGGATAATATTTTAAATTTGGAGATTTATTATAAAATGATATTTTGATAAATATTTGAGCAACATTCTATTCTGTATATCTGCTGGTTCAAGTGAAAGAAACTTTTCCAAATTAAAAGTAATAGAATTATGAGTGAAGATATACCAAAAAAATGGCTAAAATACTTACATAAACATACAATAATTTATTTTTAAAAAGCCATCAAAAACTTGTAGAAGCTAGAGCTTAAAATATGTTATTCACTTCTTGTGATAGGCTAATGAGTATGTTTTTTCCTTTTTCTTTCAAAAACACACTGATGAAATTAAAATATGCTGAACATTATATTTTGGTTTTATACAATGAGTTTCTTGTTGATGCTGTAACAAATTAACCATAAACTTAGTTGCTTAAAACAAAACATATTTTATCATTTCACAGTTATGGAGAAATCTTAAAATTGATGTCTCTGTAGGGCTATGTTCTTTCTATGTCATCTGGGGAAAAAAATCTGCTTCCTTGCCTTTTCCAAATTCTAAAGGTCAACTGCATTCATGACTTATGGCACCCTGTTCAAGGCCAACAGTAGGCATTTTATCTTTCTATTATATTTCTTCTGCCTCTCTTCTTTATCTCTTCTTCTTTTCTGTTTTTTTAGTTGTTGATGGATATTTATTTATTTATTTATTTTTATGTGGTACTGAGGATGGAACCCAGAACCTCACACATGCTAGGCAAGCACTCTACCACTGTGCTGCAACCCCAGCCCTCTCTTCTTTTATAATCACATTTAACTGAGACTCTACACTCCTGCCTACCTCTTATAAGGAATCTTGTGATTACATTGCACCTAACTGGCTAATCAGGATGATCTTTCAATTTCAAAATCCTTAATTCAATAACAGCTACAGAGTTCTTTTACCATTTAAGTAATATGTCCATAGGGTCTGGGGATGAGAACATGGACATCTTTGGGCAACCATTATTCTGCCTTCACATGGATACATGTACTGTAATATTGTATTTATTTACTTATTTATTTATAACAAAATATATGCTCATATATTTTATTTGGGCAGGAAAAACTTACTATGTAGACAGAGATTTATATATGTAAATATTTATATATGTTTGTAAATGTATATTTGTATATGAAATTTGATTTTTTTTAATGAATCAGGATCTTGCCTGGGCTGTTCTTGAACTTGTGGACTCAAAACAATTCTCCTATCTCAGTCTTCTGAGTAGTTCACACATCACAGGCATGTGCCACCATACCTGACTTAAAAATTTTTATTCTTTTATTTCATTTTATTATTATGAATGAAAAATACTTCATCATGTGTAACAGGGGATGTTAAAACAATTATCTTTGATGTTAAACATTCTTGGTATTTCACTGATAAAAAAAATCTGCTGGAAAAATGAAAAATTATACTCCATTTATGTATGATATATCAAAGTGCATAAAAGTATTGTACTGTTATGAATAACTAATTAGAACAAATATTTTTATTTTATTTTATTTTTTTAATTTACTGTTATGTATAAGACACTTAATTAGGCATTTTATATTTATTGACATTTAGTTTCACATCATGATCTTAACTAAGGTACAGTTTGAAATTGCAATTTGTATTTGAGAAAAAAGAACCGTAACATTTATTTACTATTACACAGTTTATTACAGAGGAAACAGGATTTGAATTAAATCCTCTGAAGATGACTCTTCACTCTGGGTAAATCTATAGTGGATGTTTTTCTCTCCTCAACTTCCCAATAAACCTTGGGTATCCTTGGCAAACTGACATTTGCTCAAAGACTCCTCAGTTTTTGGTCATCCTGGTCACAGGAGTGATTTGTGTGGATTGTTCTAAATAACACAAATGGGTGGCCAAGAGGCTTTGCTACTCTCTTCAGATCAGTGGCAGGGAAATATGAAGAAATGGGAGGGCACGGATATTTTAAACAATGATCCATCTTTATTTTGGTGCCAGAGATTGAATCTAGGAGTATTTAATCACTAAGCCACATCCCCAACTCCCTGTTTTCGTTTTTTAAATTTTGAGACAGGATCTTGCTAAATTGCTGAGGCTGGCTTTGAATTTGTGATCCTCCTATCTCCTATCTCAGCCAGAGCTCCTGGGATTACAGGTGTGCCACCATGCTCAGCATAACAATTCTCCATCTTTACAAGGGATTCGATGTCTATCTTTGAGAATATGAGGAAGAATAAATGGGTACAAAAGCATCTCTCCTAACTTAAACCAGATACACCATAGTGTATCTCATCTCAAGGATGAGTAGAAATTCTCAAGTAGAGAAGGGAGACCACAGGGATGAAAGACCACAGGATGAAAGGTGCAGATGTGCTCAGAAGCAGGAGAGGAGCTTCTAGACAAGGAATCCAAAAGTAGGAGATGAGGGAATAAGAAAATTCAGCAGTTTGGTAGGCACAGTGTCATGGGGGCTGGACATTTATAAAGATTGAAATATGCATAAGCAGGCTGAGAAAAATAACATTTAGAGAATTTGTAGATGAGTGACCCATGGTTTGTGACATTGAGAAATGAGACTATGCCTGCTTCCTTCTTTTAAGTGAAACAATTGACGTAGTAATTCATAGGAACCATTTTTGCCTTATTCTTTTAGTTAACTCTAAGTTAAATAATGGTCATAAGCCTCGATTCTGAAAGAAATTGTTTCAAAAACCTTGTTTGATTCATAAAATTTTTTCAAAATGCAAGATTGAGAACAAAAGGTTCTTTAGGAGCAAAGTGTGGCTACTATAACAATGTTACAGTAATAATGGCTATAGAGCATTTGGTAGGATTTATTTTTCTTATTTACTTACCATTTTGAAGCATAGATCCAAATTGTGATGCTACTTTTATGCAGTAAAAAAATTGACAAGACACAATCAGTAAAAACAAAATTCTTCATTGCATAAGCGGAGGCCCTATTCCCTCTCACCCCCTTTTCCTAGCAGCTAAGATTAATGAAGAAAAATCAAGTGGTTGACATACAACCTACCCATGGGAGTGCCAACACCATAACCTTTGGAGTCTATGAGGCCTCCAATCTGTGTCAGGTTACAATTCCGCTGGGTAACAAACTCAATGGTTGTTGACTCCATTAGGAAAGCATAGTCAGAGGTCAGAACTCGCTGGATCCCTTCTTCATTGCTCTTCACCAGAACAGACTGCCTCCTGCTACTCATGAAGGCCCACATTTTGTCATATGTGGAGATTTTTGATTTCTGGGGGAAAATAAAATGTACTTCAATGATAAGAAAGATATCTCTTAGTTTTCATGTGATCTTACAATATTCAGACACAGTGACTACATTTAATTTACTCATACCACCCAATTATTATATTAACACTCACAGAAATAGCTAACACCTAATAAAATCAAAATAAATATTTAAAGGTTTCTCATAGAAATTCCTCATCACATTTCCAGGTATAATAATTATTCCTTTAACAAACACGTTGAAAATGTCTTGCTATTTTAAAAATTCAAGTTAGCAAATCATAAGTAACAAATAAAAGAAAAAAAAGATCAATAAGTGTATTTTATGCTTGCATATTTCATAAGTAACTTATGTGTGTTATTTTATTTTTCAACATTAGTATAACATCAAATTTAGAAGAGACAAAAACTGGACATGAATTGACAGTCAGACTGCAAGAATTTTTGTTTTTCACCAATCTGCTTGAGTATAACACAGATGTCACATTGACCCCCAAGGATACACAAAGGTATAGATTGAAGAGACAAGGAGAATTTCTTAGAAATAAGGTTACAAATAAGGATGACTCCATTTCCACTGAGACATAATCTGGCCACCACAGAATCTCTTTTATTCTGCCTAAAAACAAACAAAAATCTATCACTCAGGCCTACTAACTAACTAAAAATCCCTGGACCAATAAAATTGAATAGATTTATAACCAACTGAAAATTCTCAGTAGGGCTTCGCTGGAATTTCATTATTAATGGAAAGAAATGAGTTTTGTTCAGAAGCTCTAGTAAAGCATAAACATGAAAAAGGTTAGCATCTGCTTATTGAAAGTTCAACTCTGAAAACCTATCCTTATTCAATTCTTATACAAATACAAAAAAAATACTACTGATGTTATAAACACCAAGGAGGTATTCATCACACTGGTTGCATTGTCCTTAAAAATGTCAAACCTTTTTTGAACAAATAGATATGCAATTATTTTCAGAGTTCAAGTGTGCTTTCATTTATATGTGTGGAAAGTCATCAAAGTTATTTTAGCACTATAACCATGAAAAGGAAGGCACACAACAATACTAAAAAAAAAAAAATATGCCACTATTTCAGTGATGAGATCAGAACAAACCACTCATAATTTATTGGAAAAAAATAAAGCTACAACAAGTATTTTATTAAAAAATTTTAAAAAGACAGAATTAGGACTAAAAGAGGGTTAGAAAAGAAAATATTTGCTCTTTATTGAACTCTAAAACAGGCTAAAAATGAATGGCTTAACATCTGAAAGGATGCAGTTAAAGCCCCTGGCATAAGATCGACAAGAATCCATGTTTGAGAAACCATGCTCTTGTGTTGCTTCAAGGAAAATAATGAGATATTGAGAATAGAAATGGTAAATATGAATAATATTAAGGTTATGATGAAATTCTTATTTAGATCATTGTGATCAATAATGAGATTTTCATCTTCATTTGTCTTTTCAAATTAGTATCAGAATGAAGATGATGAATATGGCTAGCACAAGTTCATTTTCTTTAGACAATAAAGTATTTTTCTCCTAATATTTTGGATTGAGTGAGGTCTAAAGGCAAAAATAAAATAAAAATTAGAGCTCTGCACATTGAAAGGGTAATATATAAAGAAATAAAATGGACACAGTTTTCTATTTAGTGACTGATAGGAGATAAACAAAATTCTACCAATTATATTACACAAAAGTTTTATAATTAAAGATTCACATTCATTATTTGACAATTTTTAAAGTAACATTTTCAAAGGATAATGATAGTTTGATATCCTAACATGGTATCCCTGAAACCAAAATCAGGTAAAAGTTTAAGAAAGCATATAAGTTATTTTTACCTATATTGCCTACAAAATTGCCTACTTTATCTCCTTTGTTTTGGTTATAAGAACATCAGCAACAAATGCAATTTGTTATTTTATTTTCATTTTATGGTATACTTAATCTATTGATGATATCATTGAAATAACTTGGAAGACTAGCATTTTCATTCCTAATAAAAGGGAAACATAGTGATTACAATGTCACTAATCATCAAATAGCACCAGAAGCACCGTATTGCCTAAACACCATTTACACAACATAAACAATTTAAAGAAGGTATTTAAATTATATATGGCTACATGAATGCATCCATTCTGAAATTTTGGTAGTCATGTGGAAAATACATCCAAACTTTTTAGTTTAAATGAATACCAACAAACTAGTTTCAAGTTTTTTTTTTTATTTTTGAAACATATAATCTAAAATATTAAAATTTCATCTGCAAAATAACACTTTTACAAATCATTTTTTTTATTTAAAATTATTGAAATATTTTACTAGAGAGATTTTTTTTTTCACTTCTCTGAGCATTTCCCAGAAAGCACTATCTATACTTGTTCTTAAACTAGTAATTTCTACTTTCCATTGTTACTTCATCATCTCTTATTAATTGCTTATTTTCAAGGATCTATTGTCGGTAATTTTTTTGTAGTTTCTTTTATCTTCCTTCCTGTCTGAAGAAGATATATATATATATATTTTTCTTATTCTTAACATTGCCAAATAAGTGGATAGAAAAGTCACTCAAATTGGTTTGTTTCTCGTAATAAAAATAAAGAGGCAATTTAAGAAATCTGATGATCTTCTGGTCACAAGCTAGACACTGAGTATGTAGAGGTATCCTTCTAACATTATGTCTCTGTCATTTGCTCACTTATTCAACTATAGTTTTTAATTCAACCCATTTACTTATTTTAATTGCCCAACCCCAGCTATAAAACACAACTCTGTGCAGAAATAACATGGAAGATAGGATTACAAGCAGCCACTTCCTTTGCAGACTGGAATGTGCTTGTGTGTGTACATGCATGTTGTACATGTGTGCAAGGTAACTGCTTTAGAACTCTATGAGTGGGTTCAAGATACTAGAAAGAGGAAGTATTAGAATTTCAAGGATGGCTGTTTTCTGACTTGTATTACTCTACAGGTTGTATTAAATGAAATATACACTTCCAGTTTTGTATCACATAACCTCTCTTGCACAAAGATTAATCATATTTGTATGATCCACAATCATCTTACCCAGACATTTTGTATGAATCAAAGAAATATTCTGAAATTCAGATCTATTAAGTTATTTGTCTCTTACCTATTTTCACAGAAACTTGGAAAAGAGAACTAATTCTTAACATCTTTCATCAATTCTACTTCTATTACTTTTAATAATAAAAGGTTTACAGTGAATCATAGGGTAATGAACAAAAGTCTGCATAGCATGAATTTTACTGAAAACCTTATATTTTTTTCTAAGGCAGTATTTTTTTTAATTAATGCACATCAATTGTATAGAATCATGAGTTTCCTTGTGGTATGTTTATGCCTGCATATAACATTTTATCATTTCTGTTACCTCAATTAATCCCCTTAACGTCCCCTCACTCCTCCTCCTGACACCAGTCCTCTTCTCTAATAGTCTCCCTTCACCTATCTTGTCTTTTCTCCAGTTTCCACATATGAGAGAAAACAAATGATACTTGTTTTACTGAATCTGACTTATTTCTTTTAACATGATGAACTCTAATTCTTTACATTTAAAGATGACTTATAAGATACTATATATATATACACCAAATATAAAGTTTAGAGTGTTTTACTCTCTATAAAGCTGACTGCTCATAAATAGTTGATTACTTTCACTTATGTAACAGTTAACATAAATTCAGAGGAGAGTAGGGCTGAATCAAAAGTAATGATTACTACTTCTACAGCTCCTATAAATTTAATATATGCTTTTATGCAAGCTACTTAATCTCTCCAATTCCAAGTCATATAGTACTCAAATGATACCTGCTAGACTCACAGGGTAATTTTGAAGATTAAATAACACAACATATGTAAACATACTATGCAGCAGTAAAGTGTTTTGCAATTTTAAATATTTTTATAACAAGAATATAATACTGACAAATCTTTTTGTATTGTTTGTCTAAACAAAAATTGCAAAGGGAGGGTCTCATGGTTAGACTTCAATGGAGAATACCAAGGCGCAGGTTCATATCCTGGTTGAGGAACACTTGTTTTTACCAGTAAAAACATTAAAAAAAAAATACTAGCAACTCTGACAAAGGGTAAATACATACACTCTCTCTCATATGGCACAAAACTAAGATGAAACAGATTAGGAAAAGTTGTAATAGAAATGTAATTTAGACAACTATAATGTAAGTGGATGAAATGTTATTGACCAACCAACTTTTAGAATTCAGTATCTAGCCCCAACACAAAGTTCCAAAGATTGGTCAGAATGAACATGAATCAAACAGAAGTAGACTTTACTGGAAAGACACTTTAAAACAGTTCATGCATTAGAGCCTGTTTATGAGCAGCATGGTGACTGTGCCATCCTACCAAGCAAGAAGTCCAGAGATCCAAAATATACTGGACACAGTTGAGCCAGAGGAGGCCATACTGAAACCAGAAATAATAAATTGAGATCTTAAATGATATTAGACCATTGAGGCCTGTCTTGGGCCCTAGAGGTTATCCAGAAGAATAATAGGCATTTTTCAGGCAAAACAGAACAGCTCTAGATATGAAGTATTATCAATAATAATAATACTGACTATAATAGAACTTGCCACCAGATTATTCTAAATTATTTATAAATACTAAATCATTTATATTTTATAAGAATTCTATTGAGTAGACATTTTTGCCTCATTTTACAAATGAAAAAATCAAAACACAAAGATGCCAATGATTTGTCAAAACCCACATTCTTACTTAGCGGCCAAACCATAATTCAAACAGGGTAATGGTAGCTACAGGGTGCATATTCTTGAATAGTGCACTACCTTACTCTACCAAAACACACATACAGTGGGTTTCACAAGTGAAAGACCCACTACATACCTCAGAATACAGCTCAGTCTCAGTTTTTCAGTCTTGAGTAAAAACCCAGGTTTGCAGTTACCCTTTTCAAATCTATACAATGGGATCAAATAGCTAAGAATAATAATTAATTTAGCAAAACCCCAAAGTAATTTAGCAAAACCCCAAGCAATTTAGTTAGACCCTGTTTTTTATAAAATAAATAAATAAAAGGAAAATAATAAATTTGAAGAGAGCCTCTAACATGAAATATAAAGGTCAAAAAAGGGGGAGGTGGTTTAAATGTATTCAGAGAATGATATTAAATGTGAAACCAAAAAACTGATTATATTGAAAGAAACTACACTCAGAGAAAAATAATATTAAAATCTGATAGAAAAAGAAATCTCAAGTGAAGTACTGCAAGGTGGGTTTGAAGAAAATTGGTAGAATAGAATAAAATTTAAATATCAGAAAGAAAGAAGAAAGTAAAAGGAAGAGCTATTTAAAGAGTCATTCTGAGATGGAAGACATTGAGAATATTCTTGCTAGGCATGATGATGCACTCCTGTAATCCTAGTAACTCAGGAGGCAGAGGTAGGAAGTTCCCAAGTTCAAGGCCAGCTCAGTAATTTAGCAAAACCCCAAGCAATTTAGTTAGACCCTGTTTAAAAATAATAAATAAATAAAAGGAAAAGAAAAAAAGGCTTGGTGTGTGCATCAGTGGTTAAGCACCCCTAGGTTCAATCATTGATATCCAAAATAATAATAATAATAGTGATAATAAATAATATTCAGACTGAGAGAAAGCACTTAAGAGATGCTACCCAAGGGGGAAAGGAAGATGGTGGAGCAGAGCAAGATGGTGATCCCAACCCCTTGATATCACAGAAAGGAAGGAGAAAAGGAACATCTGACAGGAGAGGTAGGTGAGAGAATACATGCTCTAAGACCCAATATTTGACAGCCTGAAACCTGGAGAGCCTTGAGGTTAATTACTAGAGCAGGGGGATAAAAAGGGCAGAGCTTCCTAACCTTGAACTCAAACCAGGATGGGGTGAGGGAGAAGAGTTAACAGAGAGAGGGAGAGTTCAAGTGTAAGTTCACTCACTTAAAACAGCTGGAAAGCAAAGCAGACTAAATAAAAATGTGACAGGAGCAGCGGTGTCATTGAAGAAGATCAAGCAGTTTAACCCAAATTTTGGACAGAAAGCTATGCTGGGCATGACAGCCATTTCAGGGAGACCAGGGCTGGCCAGTATTCAGAGAAGAAATTAAATCAACACAGCATTTCCCCACCTTCAGATAGCAACAAGTATAACCACAGCCAACACCCTGTAGTGGGAAATCTCAATAATCTGCCTAGAAGGAACCGGTAAAGGAAAGTCACTAAAGCAGAAGGTCACTATAGTTCCTTCCCCTCACCACAAACAAGTAAAGCGGAGCAGACCCATTTAGTAAGTGCTCCCTTTACCCAGAACACTGCACAGCCTCCACCAGAAGCCTGAGTAGACAGAGCAGATGCCCACAATTCCAAATGGTAGGAAGTACAAGTGTATAACTATGTGGCAAAGCATTCTTGGTTCCTGGCAGTGGAGGAGGACAACGTTTGTGATATGTAGCCATGGTATGTGGGGGTTTGGAAAAAGGTGGGATTTCTGTATAAGGTCTGGACATTAGAGAGGGAAAGTGCTTATGATTCATGGATGCAGCTAGTAGGAGTTTAGATAAGGATGGGGTGGCTGCCTCTGTCCTAGCTCTCAAACTGGAGCAGAAGCTGCAGTTGACAACCTTAAGTAGCAGGAGCTAGAACCAGGTTAACTGGATGAGTCTCTTTCCTAAAAGTAGGGGCAGTACCCTGGTGATCTGTGTCCATCAGTGAGAAGCCTTCTGTACCATAGACCACACACAGAGAAGCCACACCCACAAAGCCTAAGCTTGCAGACAACCACCATGCTACATGCCAATTTGAAGGGGACCTGTGGAAGGGAACAGGTGTGTGGTGACCTGTGGCAGTCAGAGTGAAAGCCCAGAGCCAGGCACAGTACTGATGTAGAAAATAGACACAATACCATACACTGTAAGCATCCAGCCTCACTCCCCTGGGCTGACATATATGATAACTACCTTGTGGGAAGTCTATAGCAACCAGGTAAGTGGTTCCTGTGCCCCAGCACCTGTGGGGGAAGCCAAAGGTAAAGAGTGATGGACATCTTCTAAAGATCCAAAGTTCCGATAAAATCCAAACCAAGACTCAATAAGAATTTTCTTCATCTTGGCATGTTTTACTAAAAATAGCTCTAACATCAACTTTGATGACATAAATATCATTTTTCATTTTTATTTGATAGTTGTTACCCTAGTATTTAATACTGTGCCCTTGAATCATTTGATTGTATTTCTTTTATTTTTTTAATTTTTTTTAAGAGAGAGTGAGAGAGGAGAGAGAGAGAGAGAGAGAGAATTTTTAATATTTATTTTTTAGTTCTCGGCGGACACAACATCTTTGTTGGTATGTGGTGCTGAGGATCGAACCCGGGTCGCATGCATGCCAGGCGAGCGCGCTACCGCTTGAGCCACATCCCCAGCCCCGATTGTATTTATTTTAATGTTTAAAATCATTATCATTAATGAGTTTTTGATTATCATTAGGCAGAATCATTCTCTACATTTTTGTTTTCCTAACTCAGGTTTACACTTGCTTCTCGTACACCCTCTTTTCCCTCTTACATTACTGCTATGGTTCAAATTCATCACCCCCATGCATCTTTTTATTATTTTAAACTTTGTGTGTATTATTATGTTCTGTCTTTTTTTTCTTATTTTTCTCATTTTGCCCATTTTCTCCTCTTCTTTTCAGCCACTATATGATGTTGTAAATTTTACAGTATTTAGTAACTAATTTTTCAACCCGTTTCAGAACATTATTACAAGTTTATCACTGGGTTAGAGGAAAAGTGGAGAACAGTATGAATAAGTTTTTTTTTTCTGTTTGTTTGTTTGTTTTTCTAAGGTTGGATACACATGGCTTTGATTATAATCAGGAGTATTCAGTGTCTTCTCTCAAAGTGGTGCTGATTCTGGAAATAGCAAAGGACACACAATGAGTGAAAATATCAGGATCTGATATTTGTCTAATCTAAGCCTCTTAAGAAAAAGAAGCACACAAAATAGTCCTTTGCATAAAGGAAGAAGTGATGATCATTCCAATAGATGGTAGACATACAATCAGTAAAAAAATAAGGAAATAAGTAAATAAGAAAATAAATAGTCCACAACATTTCAACAACTGACCCCGTGGACACCACAGTGGAGGAAATGTTGGATAAAAAATTTAGAAAGTTCATAGCTAAAATGTTCAATGATATAAAAAGATGTATGGAATAAACTTAGAAAGAAAAGACAGGAAGTAAACAATTATTTCAATAAAGAGAGATTCTCAAAAAGACCCAAATAATATCTGGAAATAAAAGAATCAGTAAATCAAGAATTCAATGCAAAGCATCACCAATAGAATATTTTGAAGATAGATTTTCAAGTCTTTGAGATAAAGTAAATATTTAAATTAAAGTCAACACTAAAGAAAAGTTCTTAATGTTCAAGAAATATGGTATGATATTAGGAGTCCAAATTTGAGAAACCTTGGGATATAAAAAGGGTCTAATATATTAACAAAAGAAATTCACAAAATCTTCAATGAAATAATATTTTAAAACTTTCCAAATCTTAGGAATGAGATGTAAATCCAAATACGAGATGCATGTAGGACTCCAAATGGGCAAGATTTTCAAAAATCCTCTATAAGACACATTATATTCAAAATGGCTAATATGCAGAATAAGGATAGAATTTTAAAAGCAAAACAAACAAACATAAAAAAAGGTCACATTTGTAGATAAACCAATTTGGATTTCAACTGATTTCTCAACCTAGACCATAAGAGCCAGGAGAGTTTGGAATAATATACACCAAGACCAAAAAGAAAACAGGTGCCAAACAAGGTCACTATATCCAAAAAAATTATCCTTCAGAATTAAAAAAATAAATGAAGATTTCATGATAAGCAGAAACTAAAAAATTCATAACCACTAAGCCTGCACTATAAAACATACTTAATGAAATATTTCATGTAGATGAAATAAAAAAATAAAAATGAGAAACAGCATAGAAATGAATTATACTGGAAGAATAGTCGATTTAAAAAGAATTAAGTCTGAATTAAGTATTAGATATATATCAGAATGGCAGGAATGAAAATCATCCATCTAATGATAAATATAAATTTTCTAAACACTAAAATTAAGAGATATGGATTGAAAATCGTATTAAAAAAAACCCAACCATATGTTATTTACAAAAGTCTCACCTTAGATACAAAGATATCCACAGACTTAAGGTCAAAGGATGCAAAAATAGAAAGTAAAAGCAACCAGGGGTAGCTACTCTCTTATTAGACAAACTAGACTTTGAGCAAAAATAAATCAGAAGAGACAAAGAAGGTCACTTCATAGCAGTTAAGGGAATCAACTAACAAGACAAAATGATTGAAAACATTTATGCCCCAAACAATGATGCATGCATGTACATAAAACAAATGTTTCTCACTATAAACAATCAAATAGATATCACTACAAAAATATTAGGTGATTTCAACACAACCTCTCAACTTTAATGAGGTCATCCAGACATAAATAAAGAGTCTTCAGAACTAAAAAATACTATTCATGAAACGGAAGTAACGCAAATCTACAGAATATTTCATCTATTGACAACTGAGTTCACGAGTTCACCTTCGTCTAAGCAGCACATGGAACATTCCCTAAGATGGACCATATAGTAGGGCATAAAGTATATATTAGCAAATACAAAACAAAAAGGAGTAATTTCTTGTATCCTATCAGATCATAATGGAGTGAAATAAGAAATCAACAATAAGATGAAAAACAGGAA
This sequence comes from Spermophilus citellus, assembly GCF_964194105.1. Taxonomy (NCBI): domain Eukaryota; kingdom Metazoa; phylum Chordata; class Mammalia; order Rodentia; family Sciuridae; genus Spermophilus; species Spermophilus citellus. The sequence goes on along the minus strand of NC_138186.1, from coordinate 110,250,704 downwards.
CCATTCCAATACCTGGAGATTAAATAATACACTTTAAAATGAGAAATGAATTTAAAATAATTTAGTGGAGAAATAGAAAATTCTTATAAACAAATGAGAATAGTGATATCATATATCAAAATCTCTGGGACATTATGATAACAGTAGAGGAATGTATACATTATTAAGTTCTTATATTAAATACATAGAAATATACCAAATAAACAATCTAACATTCCTCCTCAAGGCCCTAGGGGGAAAAAAAGGAATAAAATAATATCCAAATCAAAAGAACACAGGAATTAATTGAAATCAATGAAATCGAGAATAAAAACAATACAAAGGATACTAAGGATCAGTGAAAGAATTGGTTCTTTGACAAAATAAATAAGATTGATAAGCCCTTAGGCAAATTAAGAAAACTAGAAAGAAGGCCATAAATAACAAAATAACATGAAAAATAAAAGGAACTATCATCACAGACACTATTGAAATCCAGAGGATTTGAAACTTCATACTTCAATATGCCAGAAAATCTTAACATACTGATACATTTGTAGAGTGATATGACTTACCTAATTGAACCATAAAGCCAAGGCCAACATTATACTAAATGGAGAAAAACTGAAAGCATTTCTTTTAAAAACAGGACCAAAAATGTGGATGTGTAACCGATGTGATTCTGCAATCTGTATACGGGGTAAAAATGGGAGTTCATAACCCACTTGAATCAAATGTATGAAATATGATATGTCAAGAGCTTTGTAATGTTTTGAACAACTAATAAAAAGAGAAAATGTACCTAATTTGAACCATAAATAAATAAATAAAAATAAAAACAGGACCAAGACAAGATGTTCACTCTCTCCACTCTTATTCAACATAGTACTTGAAAATCTAGCCAGAACAATCAGGTAGGAGAAGGAAATTACAAGGATACAAACGGGAAAAGAACAAGTAAAATTATCTCTATTTTCTGACAATATGATCCTATATTTATAAAACCGCCCCCCAAAAAAAAACCCTCAAAAATTCATTAGAACACTTCTAGAGCTGATGAACAATTTCAACATGATAGCAAGATACAAGAGCAACATACATAAATCAATCACTTTCCTATACTCTAATGAATCTGCTGCAAAAGAAATTAGAAAAACTATTCCATTTACAACAACCAAAAATAAAAAAGTACTAAAAATAAATCTAACCAAGGAGGTAAAAGACATCTACATGGAAACTACAGAACCCTTAAGAAAAAAAATTGAAGAACTTAGAAGAGGGAGAGACCTCCCATGTTCTTGGATAGCAGAATTAATATTATCAAAATGGCCATAATACCAAAAGAATTATATAGATTTAATGCACTTTCCATGAAAATATAATGACATTCTTCACAGAACTAGAAAAAGCAGTTCTAAAATTCATTTGGGCCAGGCACAGTGGCACACACCTTATATCATACACACATTATATCCCAGTGACTTGGGAGGCTGAGGCAGGAGGATCAAAAGTTCAAAACCAGCTTCAGCAATTTAGTAAAGTCCAATGTAACTTAGCAAGATCTTGTCTCAAAATAAAAAAAAATACAAAATAAAAGGGGCTAGGGATATGGCTCAGTATTTAAGTACCCCTGAGTTCAATCCCAGTAAAATGAAATGAAATGCAATAAAATAAAATAAAATTCATTTGGTAAAAATAAGAGATCCAGGATAATCTAAATAATCCTGAGCAAGAAGAGTGATGATGAAGGCATCACAACACAGGGCCTTAACTTATACAACAGAGCCATAGGAATAAAAGTACTTCAGTGGAAACAAGACAAAACATGAAGACCAGTGGAACTGAATGGAAGACACAGAGATAAACCCACATAGATACTTCCATTTGGTAGTTGGAAAAGGTGCCAAAAACATGTTTTGAAGAAATGTGATCTTTTTATCAAATAGCACTGGAATAACTGGATATCCATGTGTAGAAGAATGAAAATTGATCCATTTTACCCTGCACAAAAATCAACTCAAAGCAGATCAAAAGCCTAGAAATTAGACCAGAAACTCTGCAACTGCTAAAAGAAAATGTAGGCCCAACACTTCCACTGGAACAGGCATAGACTTCTTTAACAAGATTCCTGACAATCATCAAGAATTCAGCCAACAATAAAAGTTGGCGAGGATGTGGTGAAAAAGGTACACTCATATGTTGCTGGTGGGACTGCAAATTGGTGCAACCACTATGGAAAGCAGTATGGAGATTCCTCAGAAAATTGAAAATGGAGCCACCATTTGACTCAGCTATCTCACTCCTTGGTTTATACCCAAAGGACTTAAAATCAGCATACTACAGTGACATAGCCACATCAATGTTTATATCAGCTCAGTTCACAATAGCTAGACTATGGAACCAACCCAGGTGTCCCTCAATAGATGAATGGATAAAGAAAATGTGGCATATATACCCAATGGAATATTACTCAGCTTTAAAGAAGAGTAAATTTATGGCATTTGCCAGTATATGGTTGGAGTTGGAGAATATCATGCTAAGTGAAGTAAGCCAATCTTACAAAACCAAAGGCCCAAGGTTTTCTCTAATATGTGGATACTAATTCACAATAAGGCAGTGAGCACTAGGGAAGAATAGCGTTATCTTAGATTAGGTAGACGGAAGTGAAAGGAGGGAAGGGGAGGAGATGTGGTGATAGAAAAATATAGTAGAATGAAACAGATATTATTTCTGTATGTAAATATGTGACTGCATGACAAATATGATTCTGTAACATGTACACTCAGAAAAATGAGAAATTATATTCAATCTATGTATGATATATCAAAGTGCATAAATGCATTCTACTGTCATGTATAACTAAAATAAACAAAAAAAGTTTAAAATAAGCAAGACTCATAAAGCTCAAGAAATAAGATCAAGAATCACTAGGTAGAATCCATCAAATTAAAAAGCTTCTGCATAGCAAGAGAAACAATTAAGAGCTGGAACAGAGCACCTACAGAAAGGGAGAAGATTTTTCCAGCTGCTCCTCTGACAGGGAATATATATATATATATATATATATATATATATATATATATATATATATATCTCAAAAAACTTAATAGCAAAATAATAATAATAATAATAACCTCATCAATAAATGGACAAAATAACTAAACAGACTATTCTCAAAGAAGAAATAAAAATGGCCAATAAATATGTGAAAAAAATGTTTAACTCCTTTGGCAATCAGAGAAATGCAGACCAAAACTACATTGAAATTTCATACCACTCCAGTCAGAATGACAATTATCAAGAATATAAATTAAAATAAATGTTGGCAAGGATGCGGGGAAAAGTTACACTTATATATTGTAGTTGGGTACAAATTAATACAACCACTCTAGAAAGCAGTATGGAGAGTCCTCAAAACCTAGGCATGAAATCACCATATAATCCAGTTATCCTACTCCTCAAGTCTATTTTCAAAAGATCTAAAATTAGCATACTATAAGGGATGCAGCAAAATTCACAATCTACGTGTCTGTTAGCAGAAAAAATAGAAAAAGAAAATGTGATAAATATAAAATATATACAATGGAGCTTTACTCAGCCATAGAGTTGAATGAAATTATTTATGGCATTTTCTAGTAAACAGATAGAACTGGAGAACATCATGTAAGTAAAAAAAGCCAGACCCAGAACGTCAAAAGTCAAATGTTTTCTCTTTTCTCTCATATGTAGAAGCTAGACCAAAATAAGGAACAACAGTAAAAAAAAAAAAAAAAAAGAAAAGAAAAGAAAAGAAAAAAGAAAGAAAAGGTAGAGGATATCATGAAAATAAAAGCGAGATCAATGGATTAAAGAGCATTTGAGGGAAAAGGAGGAGGTATGCAAAAAGGGAAGAAAAGAAGAGTGGAATCAATCTGATTGACTTTCCTACGTACATATATGAATATACCACAGCAAATTTTACCTTTATGCATATCCACAATTTAATCATTAAACAAACAAACAAAAAAAAGAAAGTAAGAAAGAAGAAGGGGGATGACACCCTGGACATAAATTTGATGGGTTATATAATAGAAGGAGATACTCTGGCAGGGACACCAGAGTTTAGAAGATAGTGTTAGAAAAATGATAGAAAAATGAATTAGGGTGACCACAATGGCCTTAAGGTTTTCCTCAACTTTCTAAATATTAGACAAGCTCTTAACTGCCTCAAAGTACCAGATCTCAGGCTGGTCCTAGTCTTTACATAATTCAGAGGGTCTTATAGTCTAAGTCTTTCCCCTGTCTTTTCTCAGATCATTTACTTTAGCAATTTTGTAGTTATAAATTCTTTGTCCCTTTGAGATGTAAATATTTTTGAAAGCTCCTCAGTGTTACCACCCAGGATTTCTTTCTCAAGTATCTTAGGAGTCATCTTTTAAGGAAATGTACTCATCAAGGTAAAAACATCTCTGTTTTCCAGTCTCTGCAGAATGATAGAGGCTATTCACTGGGTGCCTTCATTCAAATTGTAAAACTACCTTCTGTTGAACACAGGAGGAAGTTTATTTTATTTTATTTTATTTTATTGAATAGGCCATTTACCAAACACAGATTGTTATTATCCCCCAACCCCATCCAGATCTAAAAATTTTCCCACTCATACTAAAATATCTCATCCTCACCTTAAACTCTCTCCAGAGTTGCAGCAGAGTCGGGCCTCTTTTTCCCTTACTGGTATAGTTTTGAATATAGTGCTTACCTGTTTAACTTTTCCCAGTTGAATTTTTGTTTCATGGGGCAAATATGTTCTTATATGTAAAATATATTTACTGAATTACGTTGAAGGTTTTGGCAAAATTATTATCAATACTAACTAGGTTCCAGGCATCACAAGTACTTAACAAGCAAGAACACACAGATACTTACCATTATCATAGGAAAAGTGAGAATTAAAAGTGCATTTGAAGCTGACTGGAGATGAGTGATGGAATCAAACTTACATTGTGAAGAGAATTTGTAGAGAATGGACCCGTAGTGGCAAAGGTGGATGTAGCTTAAGACTGTTTAAGAGCACACGGCTTCAGTCCAGATAAGTAGCAATACTTGCCCCAGGAGATAGGAAATCTTTAGAAATCCAAGAGACATTTATGGTGTGCCTATGCCACCTCCCCCACCCACCACCAATACATAAGTCAGTTTTTGTAACACAGACAGCAGAAAAGTTTTAGATTAAGTGAACCTGTGTTCTGTGGTTTAAACTTGAGTTTTTCTGAGAGAGAAAGCTAAAAGAAGGGTAAGTCTGGGGACAGAGAGATCATAAGTTATGAATTTGAAGTGCTTGAGGAATATCCAAATGGATCTGTCATGTGAACTTAGTTATATAAGGCTGAAGTTCAATGGCAAAGTCAGAACTTTTTGAATTCATGTTAGAAACAGATGACAAAATAGTAGATGGAAGAGAAAAAAATAGAGGAAAAAATGAATCCTAATATACAATCTTGTGGAATTTTGAATTTCAATGGCTTGAGTAAAAGGCAAAGTCTGCACATCAGACATAAAAAAGTGAACACAGATGAGTGAAGAAAAACTGAGAACTATAGTGCTACAAAAATCAAGGTAAGAGGAAGTTCAGTGAGGCACCCATTACTTAAAGTGATTTTGCTAAAACAAAAAACAAATCCAAAACAAAACTCAAAGAGAACTTTGAATTTGGTAATAGAGGACTCCTTGATTATTAAGAGTGAATAGAGCCAAATATTGTGAGCATGCCTATAATTCCAGTGACTGAAGAGACTGAGGCAGGAGGATGGAGGATCTTACAATTGAGGCCAGACTGGAAAACTCACAAGACCCTATCTGATAAGAAAAAAAAAAAAAAAAAAAAAAAAAAAAGGACGAGAGCATAGCTCAGTGATAGAAGGCCCAGGGTTCAATCCTTATGCCCATTTTCCCAAACAAAATATTATTTTGAGGTAAGTGAAGCACTTAGAAGTCACATTGAAGTGAATTCAGGAAGGATTTGAATAATCAGTATTGATGCCAGGAAGTGCAAAGAAAAAATCAAAAGTAAGACTTTGAAGAAGAGGAGATCAAGACCAGTAGAGAGAATATTTTCGTTCAACTAAGATTTTCAGATTGAAGAGATTTGAACATGTTTAAATGCCAGTGGGGAGACAGTTCAAAAGAAAAGAAGGGTTTAAAATGTCAGATAAAGAGAAAAATCAATAACACAGAATTACTTTGACTAACATCTTCCTTTTTCCCTCTCCACCCCATCCCTGGTAACCACCATTTTACTCCCTGCCTCCATAAGAATGACTTTTCTATCCCACATACAAGTGAGATCAAATAGTATTTGTCTTTCTGTCCTGGGCATATGTCATTTAGCATGGTGACTACAGTTATACTGTAGCTGTACTGTATTGCATACTTAAAATTTGCTAATTAGATTTGAAATGTTCCTTACCAGGAAAAAATACAAAAAAAATATGGATATGTTTTCATTAGCTTGATTATACTCATCATTTTTCCATGTAGAAATATATGTAATTTTTATTTATCAATTTTACCCCAATAAAGCTAGAAAAATCACATGGATTTCCTAATAATGTGGGTTTCATCAGCAGAATGACTAATATTTTAAAATATTCAACTGACTTGACCTTTGATTTCAAAATGTTTATTTTAAACACACATAATATTATACACTTTCTTTTTAAAAATATTTATTTTTTTTTTAGCTGTAGTTGGACACAATATCTTTATTTTACTTATTTTTGTATGTGGTGCTGAGGATGGAACCCAGGGCCTCACACATGCTAGGTGAGTGCTCTACCACTGAGTCACAATCCTAGCCCCATAATATTATACTTTCACTGTAAGAAAATAAGAAGCCTCAGATATATTTATTTTTAATCAAATAGAACCTTGTTGCACATTCTTAAGATGGACTGTAGGATCTTGAAGATTAAAGTCAACAAATCGATGGAGGCTGCACAAGTTAAATATAAAAAATAAAAATGCATTTATGATTCATGAGGAGGTAATTAAAATGAAGTTAATAATCAAATACTTTTATGTTGAATGTAAAAGCCATGTACAAAATGACCTCTTCAAAAAAAAAGATATAATAAGTTTTGAAATGACTCTGGCATGTTGAAACAACCACTTGCAGTTTTACTCAATTTCTAGTAACTGTGGTTAGATTCATTCAAGGAATCAGCAGCTGATCACAGCCTAGGAATCAGATAAAATCACATGCAGGAACAAAGTGACTAAACTGTTGAAGGTCCTCTGTGACATGGAGAAATGAGGACAAAAACAAAACAGCAGGAAAGACTCAGGACACACAGACCCAGCCTGGCCTGCTCATTGCTGAGTCTAAATTTATTAAGAAAGACTTTCCAGAAGAATGTATTATTTCATTCCAGAAGAATGAGACATACACTAAGCTAAGCACATCATAAAATAATTTTCTGCACAAAAAGAATGAAGTTATGACAAATTACAGCATAATAGAGAAACTGATATACCAAGTGTAGCCAAGGAAAAGATACATTGAATTGCTTTGAATTACTGGGGGAAAATATAGTACATGTTGTTCTGCTCCTTTCTTTAAGAGATGAGAAAATGAAGGTTAGCCAGTTTTTTTTTTTTAATTACCAGGTAAGATAGAATCTATCCTATGATTTTTTTAATGGAATATTTGTAATTATATAAAAAATAACTTCTTCAGCAGAAATGAAAGGCAGTCTTAAAGAATATCTTTAAATTTATACTGTACATAAAGCTTTAGACAAATAAATTTATATCGTATCTAAGAGATGTTGCATAAAATACATTTCAAAGCACAGCAGTCTAAGGGAAAAGCATTTTAAAACATTTTATAAATAAAATCATCTCATTTTCTCATTCAGATTTTTTTTCTCTCTCTCTTCTAGTCTTCCTTTTCTTAAATCTGTCTCATATTAATGGCATTTCTGTTACTCTAGATGGACTTGGGGTGTCAATGTTTAGCAGTGTTTATTTTATCAAAATGCTGAGGCTTGTAAGCTGATTTGGCTTTTGCTACATCAGCATGAAACCAATATAACCAGTTCATAAGACACTGTGTGCTTATAAAAGCAATTTTCATGGAGTAACATCAACAAAAATATAAAAGAAAACATTCTTGTCAAGAATAAATAGCAAAAGAATAAGAAGTGTAACAGTATTGCCAAAAATTTTGTTCTACCTAAAGAATATGCAATCTAAATATATACAGTCTTGTAAACATATATCTAATGATTAAAAATATATACAAATATTAGTTTAATTTATGATATAACTCTAAATAAGTTTTGCTGCCTGAAAATTATTTTACTCTTTGAAAGTTTGAAATAACTAAGAGATTTTTAGAGAAAAAACTTGAACATTTTACACAATTTTTGAACTAAGATATAATATGAGAAAGGTGTCTTGTAATTTTATTTTTATCCTCTCTAAAATGTTTTAAAAGCTTAAATAAGGTAGGGATATTCATGCCACTTGCATATGTCTCTTTTTCTCTTCCTGGGAGCAAAGTAGTCTACAAACCATTTTATTTTAAAAGAATATTTTTAGCTTAAACAAAATCTTTGCTTTAGATACACAAGTGAAAATTTCAACTACTTGCTCTTTTTGCTTTCTGTCAAATACAAATTAAAACTAAGAAACCATCTTATGCTCATTGGTTCTACTTAATTATAAGCCTGTCAGACTGCCTACAATTGAAAGAAAATGTCATTATCAATATTTGATAGTAAGAATTTAGAATTAAGAAGTGTAACAGCATTGCCAAAAATTTCTTCAGTATGTTCCAGAAGAAAGTTTGTCTCCATGAATGAAATGTACAATGAAATGTAAGTTTCATTGTGTTTTACATGTCATAACCACAAAGCATCAATAATATAGAGAGAATTGTGTACCTATTTTAATATGTATTATTATTCATAATATTTAAGGTTTTCACTTCAATTCAGGCTTGTTAAAAAATGAAGCAGGTGACCATGCATATTGACACATGCCTATAATCCCAGAGTTGGGAGGCTGAGGCAAGAGGATCGCAAGTTCAAGGCCAGCCTCAGCAATTTACCAAGTCCCTAAGCAACTTGGTGAGACCCTGCCTCAAAATAAAAATAAAAAGGACTATGGATGTAGCCCAGTGATAAATTGCCGGTAGGCTCAGTTTCCACTACCAAGACAAAGCAAACCAACAAACAAAAACAGCAGCAAACACCCCAACTAGTTTCAAATAATTTTAAAAATAATTTTTATTTGAAAGAACACATTTAATCACTTTTGGTCTAAAACAAAACAATCAGGAATAAATGTTTTGACTATTATATCATACACATAGCAGAATTAGTTGAAATTTAGTGCATAAATGAATATGGAAAAATTACTAAAAGGAGAGAGGACAATTTCTGATCAATTTTTAATAATTACCAAGATAAATTTAGTACTCTTTGGCACTTAATCAATTCATTATTTTTAATCAATTTCCTATGGTCAATTTTGTTCTAAATATTAGATATTTGGTACTGTAATAGTATTTCTTATTTTACTATGGAGAGGTTTAATATGTATTTAATATGCAATAATTTTAAATATGTGGTTTGAGAAGAGCCCATACCAAAGTCCCCTTGGTAAAGGAGAATTTGGCTGAGATTTGCATTTTAATTTTTTATTACAGTAAATAAATTACCAACAATACTAGAACATATGTGCTAGGTAACAACAGCTGAGCCCTATCTGGACTCATCTGACCTTGGTCACTAGGAAATTAGAATTAATTCAGGAAAACAGGACTGAAGCCATATGTGGTTCATATCAGAGGTGAATCTGAGTCTAGTGCAGTGATCTGAAAAGCATTTGGTTGTTAGCAAACCTGTCAGTCCTTGGAATAATTTTGGCAGTTCTATCTCAAAGCATCTGCAGTCTCTTAAAACAGGATATTTGAAGGCAAGGACAATGAAATAGAAATTCTCTTCTCAGTGTTACTATGAATTAATAGAGGAAGAAAAGAGAGCAGCTCAACTGAGCATAATATGACAGCCATCATGTTTAAAAACATTTGGTGCAGTTAATCACAATTTTTGTTTTATAGGTGGCTGAAACAATATTTGATAGTTTATTCTGCACCACTCAGAATCCCTCATAATGAGTCATCTGGTTACTGCATTTTGTTCTTTAAATAAGACATCACTAAACTTTTATGCACAAACGTTACCTTTCTAATAAATAATAACAATCAACAATATATTTTACTGCCATGTGATCAAATGAAAAGACAATTAAGAAATTTCATTTCACTGGGCTGAAGCAGGAACTTAAAAGCTCCACAATTTCTCAGCCATATCTAATAAAAAGTTTCCTTGCTAAAATCATAGAAATGTCATGAAGAATAAATGAGTAAATTCTTCTAAAGTCATTTTGATAAACCATCAAGATCTCTTAGGAAGCTAAATTTATTCTTTTCAAGTTTATCTAGTTAATATTCAGAGAAAGATAATGACTATATGTTATGATTGTAACATATATACACTATGTTTTTATATATTACTTTATATTTACAATAATTTGTAATGTTTTAGGAATATGTAAACAAGCTACTTCTTTCTTTTTTTCCTATAATGGGATTCCATCAGTCTAATAGGCAAATTAGCAAATGCACCCTGAGCCTTTGCTGAGGGACGGTGTTTAATTAACATGACTTACAATGTCAGGCCTTTCCAGGCAAACAGGCTCAGAGGCACAAACATTTTATGCTAAATTTGAGCTCACTCCATTCAATAATTCACTTACTTACTTATTCATTCCCTTATTCTTCTATTCTGGTATTTGTTGAAAACCAGCTTGTTATACAGACCTTGACAGGCACTGTACATGCAGAGATGAACCAAAAACAAAGTATGGCTACTTTCCTGGCAAAACTTAAATTCTCATGTCAATTCCTTTTGCTACAGTCTTATATTTATTTTCTGTATGCTTCCACAATTTTTACAGTATTGTAGTACCCATTTGTTTCTCTTTGGCAATGAAATAGTAAATATTTAACATTGACCCTCTGGAAAAGTGTGTGTGTGTGTGTGTGTGTGTGTGTATGTGTGTGTGTGTGGTGGGGTGGTCCTAATTGGTGGTATTGGATTTTATTTGCTTCAATTTTATCAGTTGTATTTGCTGACTTTACTCTCACTGTTGCTGATTTCAAGGTATGGATCTTGGTTGTATGTATAACTAGCAAATCTTTATGTATTTATAATCAAATTATAGAATTTCTTAAAGTCAGTAGGAACTAGCTGAAGGGTACAAAAACTTCCCCTTCATCAAAAGTCCTGAGAAACTTCTCATTTGTTCAAAAATCAACTCCATGGGCTGGGGATGTGGCTCAAGCGGTAGAGCGCTCCCCTGGTATGCGTGCGGCCCGGGTTCGATCCTCAGCACCAAATACAAACAAAGATGTTGTGCCCGCCGAAAACTAAAAATAAATATTTAAAAAATTCTCTCTCTCTCTCTCTCTCGCTCTTTAAAAAAAAAGAGCAAAAATCAACTCCAACAGTGTTCATACTGATGCTTTAATAACTCAAATCCATTTCTTATAACACATTTTCAAACTAAGAATTATAACATGGTGTGATAACTACTACAACAAATGACATCAAGATGTAGCCTAAACTGATGAAGCCTGATATGACACAAAGACAGTAGAAGTAATTCCCACTTTTTAAAATAATCATTCCCAATTTTACTGTGTCTCTTACTCTTCTCTGTAAATGAAGTCCTCAACTCTGAATAGTAATGCAAAAAAAAAAAAAAAAAAAACCACAAACAGTAACATTGCTCTATATTTGAAACTCTTTTAAAAAATATCATTTTTTTGCTCTGAGTCATTACTTCTCCAAGTGTCCTAAATTTCATCATAATATTTCAGGATAATAGGTATATGTATATATGCACATCATATACCCACACCTATATAACTGAAAACTTATATATATTAAAATAAACACAAAATAAATATTCATTTCTACTTTTCATGTATTCCCCTGTGGTGCTGATGATCAAAACCAGGGCTCAATCATGCTAGACAATCATGTTTTAAATAGTAAATAAATGACCTTATTTGAAATCTAGGGAGAAGAGATGGGGGATGAACCATTCTAATATTTCCACCATCCACTGGCTTGACAAGCCTAGCTGATCATAATAATAATGAATATGCATAAAGTAATTGCATCAGTGATTACATGCATCATTAATTTGTGGTACATTTAAATTAGGTGACCCATATTCTGACCTAGGGACTTTGTGCTGCCTTTTCTTCCTGGAATATACTTCCCCAGCATATCTATATGCCACATTCCTTTGCGCCCCTCTGCTCTTCCCTCACATATGACCTCTTACAGAAGACTTCCAGTACTTGCCCTATGTATAATTTAAACTCTTCTTTTACCACAGATATACCCATATTATTCTTGCTTTTGATCTGTAGCATTTAATGATTATGTAGAATATTCTATACTTCCTCTTTATATTTATGTCTCAACTCATTTTATATCTCCACCTATTAGAGGATAAGCTTCACAGGACAGAGATTTTTGTAAATCCTTGTAGTTTTTCTTACCTCAAACAGTGGCTGGTAAATAGTAGAAAATAATATACATTTAATAAATAAATTAGAAAAAAATGAATAAATGCGTGAATAAATATATTCAATGGAAGTATTTATACTGTGCTAGAGTTTAAAAGACATTGATATTAATTTAATTATTATCATCCTTATTAATCTCTGAAGAATAATTTCTTCTTTCTAGATCTCAATTTCCTCCATTGAGGAATAAATAGCCAAGGCCATATAAATGCTGAGATATATTTCAGTGGAGACAGTGTATATATCTATGAATATTTAGAAGAATAACTAGACAGTTATTTCTCTCTCTCTCTCAGATTTTGTTTATAGCATATTCAATCAGGAAAAAATATCACTGGCCTAGGTTTAAAAGAAAGCATAAAGATAGCCACATCATTGCTCTATATAAATAATTTTAAGCTCTATTTAACTTAAAATGCAACTTTCAGGCATTAATGAAAAGAGTATTTCACACTCCACATATGTCAAGGATGGGAAATAAAATTAGTATTGCTGTTTCATTCCCACTTCTAGATCATCACTCTCCCACTGCCTCTTGGAAATAGATACAAACTCTACCTCCTCATTTAAGGCTCACACTACTCAACCATACTGTTAATTCCTTTTGCTACCACCTTATATTTATTTTCTGTATGTTACCACATTTTTTTACAATATTGTAGTACTCATTTGTTTCTCTTTGTGATGAAATAGTAAATATTTAACATTGACTCTCTGGAAAAGTGTGTGAGTGTCAGGGTTGTCCCAATTGGTGGTATTTGTTGGATTTTATTTGCTTTATTTTTATTGGTTGTATTTTCTGACTTAATTCTCACTGTTGCTGATTTCAAAGTATGGATCTTGGTTGTATGTATAACTAGCAAATATTTATGTCTTTATAATCAAACAAATTATAGAATTTCTTAAAGTCAGTGAGAACTAGCTAAAGGGTCCAACAACTTCCCCTTCACCAAAAGTCCTGAGAAACTTCTCAGTTGTTCAAAAATCATCCCCAACAATGTTCATATTCATGCTTCAGTAACCCCAATCCATTTCCTATAACACATTCTCAACATCTAAACTTGTATTTGCAAACTCAATTACCACACTATTTGGTTGTAACCTCTCCCCCCCCCCTATTTTGTGTATTCAAATTCTGTACTAGTCACATTTTCTAATCTCATAGGACACTCATACCCATTATACTCTATCTTTTATTTGGAGCATCTTATTCAACCTAAATTGTTAATGAACTCAATTATCTATGTCCTCTGAGTCTGTACCAAAACACATCACCAAGTGTAAAGCTCCACCAGACAATGAACACTGGCCAGAGTTCTTACTACCTATCTTAATTTTCTACGATGCCTTTTCAAATTTTTCCTATCCTGAAACTCAAAACCTTCTGTGAACTCATCCATTCTTAAAACTTGGACTTGCCTTTACTTTATAGAGAAATATTAAACTTTATCTAGGACATATCCAAAGACCAATTCAAAACACTTCTTACATTAATAAAAATTGTTTTATATCAAAATCTTCTCTCTTTTATGGTAACCTTTCCTCTCACAGTGGATCCTTTGTGTTCTTCTTTGGATTCCACCACATCCCTGTGTTCTTTTAAGACATCCTACCCAACTATTGCTTGCTTGCTACTCCCTCGAAATTGATAAAACTTAAACATGTCTAAGTCCTTTAGGTTTTAACATCCTTTATGCTTTCCCCTGCACTTAACATTATTTCTCCTCCACTTTTCAGCAGAACTAATCAGAGCTGTCTTTAACCTGGTATTTTAAATACTTAAATCTATCTCCCAGTCCATTCTTATTGAAATAAATCTGAGTAAATATGCTAATGATCTCTATACATTTCTAAGTCTAAATATATTTGAACTCCAGTTCCTTAACTGTTACTCAGCATGCAATATTCTTAACCATGCTTACATTCTTTACATTCTTTTTTTGGTACCAAGGATTGAACCCAAGGAGGGTTAGCCACTGAGCCAGATCCTCAATCCTTTCGGTATTTTATTTAGAGGCCGGGTCTCACTGAATTGCTTAGGTCTTTGCTAAATTTCTGAGGCTGTCTTTGAACTTGAAATCCTCCTGTCTCAGCCTCCCCAGCCACTGGGATTACAGGTGTGAACTACCGCACTGGCCACTCCTACATTCTTGAGATAGGTGCTTAACAGCTTTCCTCATATCCTCTACTATCACTTTTAATCCGTTCTTGACACTGAGATAGGACGATCCTTCTAAATCTCAAATTTGATCATATCAACCCACATTTTAACTCATTTATAACATTCCATGTTACTTTTATGATTTGAAAAATGGTTCCTGCTACTTTTGAGATCAAAAAAGATATCTATACAGCCCTATCAGGCATTACAAGTATCATATCCATTTGTTCCTTATTCTTTTCTTACAGAATATTCTTATTCTCCTTTTCATAATGGGTTGGACTGTAACAAACCCTATTATGTCCAATGATATAATCTTAAATATTAATAAAACCTCTGATGAACTCTTGATTAGGGGGACGACTCAGTTGGCTTGCTTAGACAAAATTATATCTCAGAGTATATTATGGCCATCTTTGCAATTTTTTTAATTATTGTTTTTAGTTATATACAATACCCTGATATTATCACAAAAGCATGGAACACAATATTCTTCAATTCAGTCCTCAGGACTTCCCCTCCACTCCATTGACACATCTTCAGTTTACTTTTTTAATTTTCCAATTAGTGTCCCACTAATACTGGAACCTATCATGCCACATGCAGTTTTTAATTATATATTTCTATTTCATGATTATTTGGTTGAGTTGTATAAACTTCCTTACTCTTATTGATTACCATTATATTCCCATACCTAATAAGGTACTGACAGGGACTCAATAAATATTTGAAGGAACAGATGCATTAAGCTAATGAAATTATAAAAGGACAATTAGCTATGAAACACAGGTGACTTAGAAATATGATATTATTGAAAATGTATCCTAAGAAAAATTCAATAATACATTTTTCTTAGTTCAGCAAAGTATTAACTATCCATAAAGTTATTATAAAATAGCTGAAGGAAATATGCAAATCAATCACAAAATTTTATTAAATTCCATTTTTATGCATGTAAATTTAAATTATAGGCTAATTTTCATTAACATTAGAATCCTATAAAGGAAATCTTAGATTGAACATGTTCTTAGACAATTTTCTTAATACTGCTATTAACCAAGAAATTATTATGAGTAAATGCTATGCTAGATATTGTAAGAACACAATGTTATTTAAGTCCTCATATCCCTGTGAGATAGGTTTTATTATATTCATCACAAAGATGGGAAAAGTGATATAATAAAAATTAAATATGTAGTCCAAGACTGAGATTCTTAAATTATATGCTAAAGAAAATTTCAGTGTATTATCAAAGTAGTCATGATTTTTTTCTGAAATTGGTTTTACATATAAATCTTGGATATTATATAACACAATTATTTAGATTTATATCATAATATTCTTTACAAAATAAGTAAGATGAATTAGCAGAGGTACAAAACAAATATATCTGCTAGTACCAACTAAAATATTATATAAATATAATGAAGTATAAATATAAAATATTATATAAATATAGTTTAAAAGCAAACACTCAAAATGCCTATGCAAAAGGATAATATTCATTTATAGAACTAAAGTAAGACTGAAATCCAAGAGAAATGAATATTGCAGTAAAAATATCAAAAGAAAAAAATAGTACAATAAGCAGAATTACATAAATGGTACAATTAGCTTGGATTGTTTTCCAGAACACTCTTTGGAAGTTAAATCCAAAAATATTAGTTCAAAAAATATGTTGAGTGGTTTATAAATAAAGCTAAATTTAGTCCTGAGAGGATGGAAAGAATTGTTTGGGTATGTGAGTCTGTGTATGATATGTAGTCAAACTCTACAACTCCTACTATATCCTCTATTCAAATTTCAATCCCATAGATAGTACAGGCAGAATAAACAGAGAAGCTGATCCAGGTAAGTGTACATGAAAAACATTGAGTCAGTATCCACCATTATAGCTTGGAATTTCTTCCATTTAGCAATGCCATTAATTACATATGAGGCAAGGTAGATATGTAATAATATGGTTATGACCTTACACTATCCTTCACCAAAGGCAATTGGAATTGTATTTTAAACTGAATGGACACTTTTATATTTAACTTAACCTGTTTTCCTTAAGATTTTGTCAATTGTTTTGATACAAACATTTACTAGAATCTTCTATTGCCTTTACCTTAACAGTGGAGATAGCTAGGTTATAAGTTGCTATTTCTCTAAATAGTATTCCTTTGATTTGTACCACATGCCACCTAATAATCATTATTATTTATTTATACATAGATTTTAGAATTGTCACTTCTGTAGTATGTCAAACATATGACCAGATACTTTTGTTTCTTATTCTGTTCAAGAATACAACTTGGTATCTATGATTTTGGTTTGTTCTTGCTTGTTGTTGCTGTTTATTAATTACCCCCCATCTCAGAGTTGGAGTTCCCCATCTGAATGACTACATATCTTGTTCCATTTATGCCTGCAAAAGCTTGCAAAAGCTTAAGTTCTATTTTGCTTTTGTCAAGTAGATTCCATATTAGGAATACCCAGGCCAGACCTATCTTTCTCCATAGATATGGTCACTCTGCAAGAATGAATCACACCAAGGTCTTTTATATCAGAGACCTATGTTGATTTCCGAGAAAGTGCAGCCCTGACTTTTGTCACAGGTAATCTGTGACTTAATCTACAGAACTTTCAACTTTCATTCTAGAATGAGAGCATTCACATCTTAAGGGTGGATTACCAAAATATAGGGCACTATATTCTACCTAAACAATTCATAAACCAGGATCCCAAATGACAGTTACAGAACTTACATACATATTCCTTATGTACATGTTTATATTTAGTCAATCTTAACAAAATTTAGGATGAAAAAAACCTACTCACCTGAGAAATTTAATTTTCTTCTATTTCATTTAACAAATTCACATAGAATTTTTTATCTTGCTTTACGGATTTTATTTTAAAATGTCATCTAGTTAAGAATGCATAACTAGGGGCTAGGGTTGTGGCTCGGAGATAGAGTGCTCGCCTAGACTGTATGAGGCACTGGGTTCGATCCTCAACACCACATAAAAATAAAATAAAGGTATTGTGTCTACTTACAACTAAAAAAATTTAAAGATTAAAAAAAGAATGCATAACTAATTTATTAAATTATAAAGAAAAGTGTCATTTAAAAGAAAAATAAACGAAATTTAAGAACTAAAAGAATTTATTTCTGAAATTGCCAATGAACTTTGAAAACAATATAAATTATTTGGGTAAATATCCAACTCTGTTCTAAAAATCAAGAAAACATTTTGACATATTTATATTCAGAGCTTTTCATCTTTAAATGTGTTAGCTATACTGTGCTTGAAACCAAGGAAGTGAGAGAGGTAAATGCTTCTATTTAAAACACAACTGACTCCCACTCACAAAACTAACTTTTAAATGCAAAATTTATTTTGGATTGGAGTGAAGTTCCAAGGACACTTTAAAGAAATTATAATCACAATTTAACCTTATAAATACATAGGCAGAGGAGCTCAGCTGTGACTAAAAATGCATGAGAAATAGATATGGATGAATTTAACTAAATAAAAGAGACATCAACTGAAAATATGTTGCAAAATGAAAATTTACCCTGAGGTGTCTGAATGAAAAATGTCAATAAATATCCATGAAACCAGAAAAATTATCAGATATAACCTTCACTAACATTAATGCATATTAAAATTTATTAAATGTATATATTAGCAAATTCTTAACTGAAAGCTAATGAATAGCATTAGTAAGAATTGTTTTAAATATAAAAATCATGGTGAAATAAAACTAAAGTCCAGAAAACTTATATATAAATCTGGATTCTTTATAAGTGTGTGTTTACAAAACTATTCATTCTATACAGGATTATTTTAACTACTTCAGAAAAAGTAAAAGGAACCCATTCAGATTTTATATCCTGCCTGAGAAAACGATAAATGGTGTCTTTCCCAAAAAGGCATTATTCTTCATTAGAATGTATTTGTTACATTCTTTACTTCCCACATGACTTTTTGCAATCATGGTCAGGAGGCATATAGTTTTCCATGAAAAGAAAATAAAAAATAATTTTGTTTTATTTAGACATTCTCAACACGCATAAAAGACTGTTTCACTTTCAAATCAAGTTCCTTTATTTATTTTTTAAATAAAGGGATTTTATTTGAAAAGTTCTTCTTTTGTAATTGCCTTCAGATATTATACTATAACCTTTTGGATAGCCTCAATATTAACAAGTTTAATTCTACGTAGATAGATTTCCTCTTGGAAATAAAGCATTGCGATTATAACAGTGCCTGTTTAAATCACATACTATTTTGTTGTTACTGTTCTAAAATCAGGGATAATTTTCTGTCTTACCAAACTTCAGTCAGGCTCTTGAACATTCTACTAGGCACATCTATGCACTTCCTTGTAAAATACAGTTTTAGTAAAGAATACTAGTAGATCATTTCAGCAAGAACCTTTCACCCTTCATATCTGATGGTCCTCAAATTCTGTTCAGGTTCCTTATCTTCCACCATCTTCCAGGTGTTGTCTGATTACCCAGGCCTATCTTTAGCAAAAATCTTGTGAGGTTGATTTAACCAAAATCTCTTACTCCTCATGTTTTGCTTTATAAATGTTTTCATCCATGAACCCCTACCATTATCCCTGGATATAAGTTTATATTGTTCCATGATTATTCTTCTACCCACTGAAAAAATCCCATTGCAGTGATTCCTGTACCAAAGGCAATGGTCTTGAATAAAATCTACCTTGCCATACTTAAATAAGCATCAATACATAAGGTTTTTCTTTCAGTTAGCTAGTTTTCTTGTGTTGCATGAAAGCATGTCCTAAAAATTATTCCAAATGAAAGCTCTAGATTTTTTCTTAGCAATCAAAACATCAAAGGAAGCCCCTTGAGTTATTTCCTTTGTGAAGTGCTTTTCATTTTCTGTAAGCATTCTACAGTATCATTACACAATAGACTTTTTTTTTACAACAGACTTTTTAACCTAAAAGTTGTTAGAGATGTTTTTATTTATCTAGAAGAAAATTCATTTTATGTTTTTTAAAAAACTACACCTATCTGAAATCTCTTTAACCTCTGTGTGGGTAAGATGATGTTAAACTGGCCATCTGATTTGAAGAGTTAAGAAAGCATAGATATAAAACACTAAGTAAAATGCTAAGGATACTACCATAATGATGTTACATAGTAGGAGATTAAGAAAAAAATGAGATGTTTGATCTTCGGGGGCTATTAAAAGGTAATGAAATAGATTAAGAGAAAATATTTTGAAGATGATTTAATGGAAGAATGCTATGATCTGATGTGTTATTCCTAGGATTCCTTTGCTTTGGCTGGCATGGGTGTATATATGCAATATACCTTATAGTTCCTAACTGGTAGAGAAGAGATTATAAAAAATATGATGCACCAGTGGATATGGAAAACCAGTGTGTCTCACAGGTAAGAAATATAAAGAGTAATATCTACAAATGAGAAGTAACCACAGACCATTTTAAGGTGGCAGGGAGGCATCTGAACACTTAAGATAAAATGCAAGCAGGTGAGTAAGAATGTTAGTTTGAGGCCATTTTGACAGTAATTATTTCCAAGAGGACAGTTGCAACAGGAAGAGGAAGTACATTTTCCAATTAGCACTAATTCAGCATTTACCAAGGTAAGTGTTACAGCAACTTTACTAGAACACTTTTGTTGATTCAAAGGAAGCTGCAGATGTCCCAGAATGCTGTCTTTGCTGATGGTGAGTTTCTTGTAACATCATCCATCAAAAAGATATCATGTCAAGAAGGCATCAAACCATATGGTAAAGACAAATTTGGGGATGGCAGTTTGACTGACTCCAGCCTTAAATTTCAGCTGATACATCTTTTTGACATAAAAGTAAGCAAAAGTGTTACTATAAACAAATGATTTGCCATAGTGAATGTTACTTAAAAAACATCTATTTAAGTGAAGCCAGAGCAAACTTCAATAGTACTTAATAATTTAGTTATATGACCAACTAAAAACAGAGTATGAAATTATTTCTTCAAATCCTTTCATAGGAAAACACCTGAAATGTTTGAAAATTCACTTTGAGCAAAAGAAAAATGCTGTTAGAATTTCTCATAGAATATTTTAAGTGTTGCTTATTTTCACAAAGCAAGTCACATTGTTACTAAAATAATGAATTAAAAATTAAGATATCTTCAAGTTCATTTTGAAAAATAATGCTTCTAATCCAGAATGTAAGGAACATAGAAGTTTCCATTCAGCAAAGAGCTGAAAAAAATTAAAAATCAACAGAGAAGATATGTCAGGGCAAACCACTGACCCTAAAATTGAAAAGACAAACTGGTAGATATGGAAAATCTAAAAATACTGAAGCAGAAACTGAAGAGCAAAAACCTATATGTCCACAATACTGATATAGGAAAAGCTGACTGGTAGTTGATGAGTTGTTGGGGGTCAGAATAGACAAATTTGAGACATAAAAATTGCAGGAAAACCACCTGCTATGTGTGAACACAGCAAAAAGAGGACCATTTATAAAATAAGTTGGACCTCACCAGACACTAGAGTCTTCATCTTGTATCTCCTAGCCCATTGAAATGTGAGAAATATATTTCTGTTGTTTATAACAACAGATGAAAACTCCAAGGGAACATAGTTATGGGAGGAGAAGCCATTTTTGAAATATTCTAGTGTATTTGATCTTTTTATCAAGGCCTATTTTCAGGAGAAACTATTTTACCAGAGCATTACCTGCTGGAGTTATATAAGAATTGATGTATGTTGGAGAAGGGAAAGACCCAACTCATGCCATCTGTAGTCTTTTATGTAGCATCTCACCAAAGATGACAGGGGCAAAGAAGCACTGGTGAAATTCAAAGTCCAAGGTCACATGTGCAGTACACTAAAGGATTGAGACTTGATTTCAAAACAAAAGAAATCTCCTCTACCTACACCTCTTGCTACAATATTAAAGGCCTATATGCCATAGTTCCTTTTACATAGTACTTAATGTCTGCTGTCAACCACCAGCACCATCACAACAACAAAAATTACAAGGACTACTGAAACCGTAAAAGCACATTTTAAAGAGATTAAAAAAGTGTCAGAATCAGAGTTACATATGGCAGTAATGTAATTATCCATCCAGTAATTTTTTTAAAAAAATGATCATTATACTAAAGAACTTAATGACAAAATAGATGATATGCAAAATTAGATGCATAATGTGAGCACAAAGATAAAAATTCCAAGAAATATCACATTTATTAAAAGTATTGCTGCATAAAGGAAGAGAGACTGATAGTCTCCATGGTTACACTGGATTTAACTGAGGAAAGAATATCTAAGATTGAAGAGATGACAATAGAAACTTCCAAAACTAAAAGTCAAAGAGAAAAGACTGGGAACAAAAACAGAACAGAATATCCAAGACAACTACATGACATTTAATGTACATGTAATGATAATCAGAAGGAAAAGAGAAAAAGAAACGAATATATGAAGAAACAATGGCTAAGAATCTTCCCCAAGTTAATGTCAGACAGCCAACTGCAAATCCAGGAAGAAGAGAGAACACAAAACAAGATAAATTTTTTTAAAAAATACAGCTAGATGTATCATACACAACTGTCAGGAAATCAAAGATTAAGAAAAAAATCATGATTTTGATAGAAGTCAGAAAAAAAAATATAGAATAGCAGCAATAATAATTACATCCAACTTTTTTGAAGTATCTATTTTGTCAAATTTCATACATTTCTAATAAATATATTAAATATATTATTAATATATTTCTAATAACATATATTAAACAATACCAGGCCATTTAAGAAAAATGTGAGTGGAAAAACACCAGAATTCATGCCTGATAAATTAAGTTAAATTACAGATCAAAGATCATACATTGCTGGTGGGGCTACAAATTGGTGCAACCAATTTGGAAAGCAATATGAAGATTCCTTGGAAATCTGGGAATGGAACCACCATTTGATCCAGCTATTCCTTTTCTCGGACTATACCCAAAGGACTTAAAAACAGCATACTACAGGGACACAGCCACATCAATGTTTATAGCAGCACAATTCACAATAGCTAAACTGTGGAGCCAACCTAGATGTTCCTCAGTGGATGAATGGATTAAAAATGTGGCATTTATACACAATGGAATATTACTCAGCATTAAAAGAGAACAAAATCATGGCATTTGCAGGTAAATGGATTGCATTGGAGAAGATAATGCTAAGTGAAGTCAGCCAAATCCCCCCCCCAAAAAAAAATGCTGAATGTTTTCTCTGATATAAGGAGGGTGACTCATAGTGGGGGAGAGAGGGAGAGCATGGGAGGATTAGATTAATTCTAGATAGGGAAGAAGTGGGAGGGAAAGGGAGGGGGAAGGGTATTAGCAAGGATGGTGGAATGTGATGGTCATCATTATACAAAGTACATGTATGAAGACTTGAATTGGGTGTCAACATACCTTATTTACAAAGATATGAAAAACTGGTATATATGTGTATTAAGAATTGTAATGCAAAAAAAAGTACATGTATAATGACTTAAATTGATGTGAACATACTTTATATACAGAGATAGAAAATACAAAAAATTTTGCTCTATATGTGTAATAAGAATTGTAATGCATTCCACTGTTGTCATGTATTAAAATAAATAATAAAGTCAATTAAAAATTACAGAAAGTTATCTAAAATATCATTGAGTATTTAGAAAATAACAATTTTATACAGTCCATGCATGACAAGAGAAATTTTATGAAAAATTCAAAAATATTTTGATCTGAATAAAAATAAAATTTCTCAGTTGTAGATAAACCAGTAACACTACTTATGTATATTAGAGGAAAAAAAAAGATTTAAATCAATTACTTCAAATTCCATCTTGAGAACTACAGAAAGAAAGGCAAAAGAAATAAACAGTAATCACAGAAAGGGCATGAGATAGATTATGGTGGAATTCAACTAGAAAACATAAAAATAAAGAAAACTCAGTGAAAATAAAATCTGACCCTTTCAAAATGACAATAAAATTTATCTCTCTCAAGCCAAAATGTCCAGAAACAAATGAGACAAGCAAAAATTGCCAGTATCAGCAATGAGGAAAGCAATATCACTATAGGTTTTACAGATATAAAATAATAAAATAACATTGTGAAAACTGTATATTATTAAGTTCAATAACTTGAAAGACCCAGGCATCAAAGACTTTAAAGATAAAATGGATAACATGAGTAAGCCTATGTCTCTGTAAAGTAAAACTTCTCACTGAAAACCTTCCACAAAAAGACTACAAGACTGTATACTACCACTACAGAATTCTGCCAAACCTTTAAGGAATAACTAACACCAATTCTAAATTAACTGTTCAGGCAAACTGAAGAAGACATAAAGAAGACCTTATTCTATGAAGTAATATTATATGACACCAAAACTAACAAAATATAAAAAGAAGCAAGCAAAGAAAGCATTAGACCAACATCTATCATATCTCTACAAGAAAAAAAAAATAGAAAATTTGAAGACACAAAACTCAACAATCTCAACAATGTACAAAAGGATAATGAAAAAAGTGATAATTCACAAAGACCATTCTTGGTTTATCCCAAGAATGCAAGATTGTTTTACTTAGAAAATCATCAATGCTATTGTCTGTTGTATTTTGCTGCCTTTCCTATTCCCTTCCTTTACCCCTCCCCTCCCCTCCCCTCCCATCTTCTCTCTCTACCCCATCTACTGTAATTTATTTCTCTCTCTCTTTTTTTTCCAATGTGAATCTGCAATCTGTATACGTGGTAAAAATGGGAGTTCATAATCCACTTGAATCAAATGGATGAAATATGATATGTCAAGAGCATTGTAATGTTTTGAACAACCAATTAAAAAAAGGATTAAAAAAAAGAAAATCATCAATGCCATTCATAAAAAAACATGTGATCACCTCAATAGATATAAAATTTTGAGTAAAATTCAATAATCATATTAGATTTTTTTTTAAAAAAAGAAAAGAATATTTTGATAACGTAGGAAAGAATGGAAATGTCTCAGCAAGATGAAAGGTACCAGAAAAGAACTGAATCTGATATAATTAAGAAAAAATAGACACACTTTTCTCTAAAGTCAGAAGAAAGGAAAAGATACCTGTTCTCACTACTGCTAGTCAACACTTTGTGGGTGACAGTAAATGCAGAAAGGCACAAAAACAAATGAGTCACTTGAATTGAACAGAAGAGGGGAAACTCACTTTTCACAGGCAACATGATAGCCTACAAAAATGTCTAATAGAATTAATAAGGGACTTTCACACATTTTTCAGGATACAGGATCAACAATAAGCAATTAATTGTTTCTATGGAATTAAAATTTTAAAAAATAGCACTGACAAAACCTTCAAAATAATGAAGAACTTGGCAATAACTGACAACATTAGAGACTAAGAACTAAAAAGAACAGCTGAAAGACATTAAATGTTCATGATAAAATATGGTGTGTTTGCTGAGCAAAAGTCAAAATTCTTAAGATATCAATTCTTCCCCAAATGATCTATAGACTTGATTTAATACTAGTGAAATTTTTAGCATATATTTTTGAAGGATCGGTCATACACATTCTAAGATTTAGATACAAATAGAAAGGACCTAGAATAGTCAAAACACATTTGAAAATGAACAAAATTTAAGGATTTATACTCCTTGACTTTGTGAATTATTACAAAGTTACAGTGATCAAGACAGTGCAGCATTGTCATAGACAAATGGAAAAGACTAAAGAGTGCAGAAAAAGATCAATGTACACATCTTAATTGATTTTTAACTGATTAGATGAAAAGAAAATGCAGTGATGAAAAGATAGTCACTTTAATGAATAGTCATGGAATAATTGGCTATTCACATAAAAATAAAATAAAACAGAACTTCATATCTTATACTATGTGCACAAAGATAATTCAATGAATCACAGTTCTAACTTTAGCCTAGTTCTACACAACTGCTAAAAGAAAATACTGTAGGAACGTTTAGTGATGTTAAATTTGGCAAGTTTTAAACATCAGGCAACAAAAAACACAATCTATGAAACCAAGATAAATATAATTTCACTAAAATTGAGTACTTCTGCTATTTCAAAGTCACATTTAGAAGGATGAAACAACAAATTGCAAGCCAGGAGAAAACAACATGGATGATTCTCAAAAAATGCAGAATGAAAGAAGAAAGCTTAAAAAGAGCATGTGCTATCAATAAGATCTATACAGTATTCTAGAAGAGGCAAACTAATCAGAATTGGCAGAAAACAGGTGAGGGTTAGGGGTTGGATTGAGGAAAGGCAAAGAACAGATTGCCAAAGGGTACAAGGAAAGATAGCAGGTGATGGATATGTACTCTTACGATTCTGCTATTTTCTCAGTGGTGTATATAAATGTAAAAAGAAACTTAATTTACATTTTAACCTTGTACACTTTATTTAATATCAATTTTAGCTCAAGAAAGCTAAGTAAAGAAGCTTTTAAGTTCTTTGGTATATATTTGGTATATATTTATACACATGATAATGAACTGTTATAGAAAGTTAATTTTGAAAAAAGGGAAAAGATGTTATTCACACAGTGAAATATTAATATATTCTACTTATACACAGTAGCAAAAATAAGTTAGGATAGACAAAATGATCAATGGAATGCAATTAAAACTTGGGCGACAGAAAAACATAGATGACATATAGAAGATAAATAAATATAGACAGATAGTTTCACACATGATATAACTGCCACCACAAATGAGTTAGAAATAAATTATCACTGTATGGAGGTTATTATTGAACAAAGTTTGTGACAGCAAGAATTCAAAATCAATGTGGCTGCTAACACTAGTGGAAGAATCAAGAAAACATGAGACACCTGCTACATGACAATTAGAAACCACAATTAGCAATCACATTGAGTAGAAATAAAATGAAAAGCATAAATTTTTAAAAAACAAAATTTAAAAGATACATATTAAAACACCACTATGTATACAGGTATAGCCAGAGCCAAATATTTACTTTATATACATAAGAGAGTTTCCTTGTGAGAAGGGAAAATGGGGCTTTTAGTGGGTCTCAAGTAGTAACAGTTTTTAAAAAAATTATAATAGTAAAATAAAGTAGGACCTTGCATAGATAACGACAATTTAATTAAAGAGTGAGGTTTATATGTGCTTTATTTTCCTTCTCCTCCAAGTCATTTTTAGTCAGTTAATGCACTGTTCATATGACCTGTTTGGTAATAAACATTGTAGCTAAAAACAAGAAAAAAAAAAGAGTGAGGTTTATCCAACTCACCCTTCCTCTAAATAAAGGAAATGAAAACAAACTAAATTAATTCTTACTCAAGTTGTTCAATGTAATTTTTGTAATTTTTTAAAAATGTGGTTCTTTTTAGTTACATATGACAGCAGAATTCATTTTTATATAATTATAAAAACATGGAATATATCTTATTCTAGTTAGAGTCCCATTCATATTGATTGGGACTGTGTTGCTTTCATGTATGTACATGGGAAAATTATGTCAAATAGAACTTTTTTTTTAAGTCTTTCTTTTTACAGAGTTAAAGCAATAGGACTCCTAGACATTTGGTACTGGGGACTGAACCCAGGTGTAATTTACCACTGAGTTATATACCCAGCTCTTTTTTTTTTTTTTTTTTTTTTTGAGACTAGGTTGCTTTCACTAAGTTGCTGAGGATGGCATCAAACTTGTGAACTTCCCAAGTCATGGGATTACAAATCTGTGCCACCACTCCCAGAAATCATTTATTTATTTTTTTAAGGTGTTCAAATGTGGACAAATGAAAACACATCTGAAAGCAAAGCTTTTAATGGAATTAAAGCCAGAGCTTAATATAATCGAAGATATTTGAAAAATCAAGAGCTTCTACTATTGTTAACACTTAAGAAAATAGTTTAATGATGAGGGAAACTGAGCTTGTGAGTTTAATATAACAAATCTCCATGGCCAATCTGTGGTGAGCAACTACAAAGAGTACAGAACTTGCAGGGAACATATCCAAGCAATAAAAGAACACTAAAGCCAACTATCAGAACTCTATCTTATTATGCCTACTTCCTGAAGTAACTACATTCCAAAAAGGGCATGAATAAATCCAAAAATATAACATCTACAACTCAGCAATAGTAACTCTATATTCATCCTGCACATGAAGAGAATTCTGCTGAGAGATTTTAGTGAAAAAAAGAACACTTGCTGAAATTTTTTATTATCTGCAAAAATAATTAGGGAACAATTGATTCATGATTATCAACTAAGAAAGGAACAAACATAACTGCAAATACTGTAAAAGGTTATTTATTCACCTATTGAGATATTTTGCTTTATTGACTCTATTGTTTTACTCTAAACTATAATGGCCCTTTTTGATAGGAAATCTAATAGAACAAAAAATCAAGGAAAGATAGAAAAATTGTAAAATAATATTTACTAATTTTCCATTGCCTGATTTAGATCTGGATTTTACACGTAGACTTAAGCACAGTGGGAAATTTAGAACCATTTCAAGAATATAATTAATCAAGTAGTATGACATTATGTGTTGGAGAATGTCCAATAATAATTGAAGGAATCAAAGTGGAAAAAGAATGATTCAGATAGCTTCATGTAGATTCTTTTTTCAATTCAGTAATATTCAGCGATAATACAAAAACTTTGCAGTACTTATTCTCCATGTATTATCTCAAATTTTAGCATACCATGAACTTACCTAAATAGACAAAAATTTTAATCCAAAATAATTATCTAGGATCACATAAAAACAATAGAAATGTTAGTATCTTGTTTCAAACTAGACTTGCTTAAACAATTTGTGAATGGACATAACCATAGACTTCTCATTTCTGCCTTGTGCTTTCTATGAGAGGATTGTCTGAAACAGTTTTCCCCAGGTTGTTTTGGAAGGTCATGTGCCCTCACAAACACACACACACACACACACACACACACACACACACACACACACTGATCTCACATATCACACACATACTATATACTCACTCTGGAGTTGACCATTTTGAACAAAACTCAACTTCTGTCAAATACATCCTTTTTGATAGATCAAAATAATAACACATTTGAAAAGATATTGATAAGAATAAAAGCATTCTCCTATTTTATGTAAAATATTATCAATAATTGTGTTTCTAAATGAAATATTTTCAATATTAAATAAAATTCAAAATTATCAAAGTATAAAATTTACTTTTGAAGAAAGATATGTGAACTGGTAAAATAAAACAGGCATCTGTCAAGACACACCAAGTTTTCACACCACCAGTGTTACTGAAACAAAGAATACTTGAAAAATGTTACTTAGCTTGGCAGTCATTTAGTTATTAATTGATATGAAAAAAGAGGCCATTTAGCTTTTGTGTTTGCTATAAGTGACTTATGTTATGATTAATCAGAAGTTTCTCACTTTACTTAAATCTGACCAAGTTATTACAAAACAAGTAATGCTGCCCCCCATCTAATCTGCTACTTAGTATGTCAAATTTCGCTACTTTGGATCTACCATGGACCTGTTTTCATATGGTATAACATTTTAAAATTCATATGGTATAACATTTTAAATTTTGATTAGACAATGTTTAGAGATACTTATAAATAATTTAGTAGTTCAAAAATGATAAGTTAAAATAATAAAAATAATAATAATATATGTCAAAGTTGTGATACTTATGTGGTTAGTTTTATAAGCAGTGAATCATTCAAAGGAATAATCATTAATGCTAAGCTCATTTGATCTGATGACCACTGGCATCAAAATAACTTCCCTTTTGTACAATCAATTTCTATATTTTTCTCACTTCTCACTATGAGCTATAGTCACTATAGCCTTATACCCATACCTTAAATAAGGATGCTATTCAGAATAAAAGAAGGGAAAATTGATGTTCACTCAGGATACTGCATGTTAAGTGGAATTTTCCTGAAAAAATGGGGGCATATGTTCATTCAAATGGAAAAAGAAAAATTACTTATGCTCAGGAGTCCTACATTCCACTGCCAGTTCATCATTTATTACAGGAGAAATCTTGGGTACGTTCCTTTATTCCTCACATAGAAAATTTCCCCTATATAAGTTAAAATGATGGCTAATTTTCAAGATATTATACCATGAATGAAAAATTCAAGTATTTTTATGTTCTAGAAATGAAAAATAGTATTTAAAAATTATAATTCATTTTAACCTAATTTTGTATAATTTGATAGCAAGATAAAAATGAATCTTTCATTAACATTATTTAAAAACTGTAAATATGCATGAAATATTTCTCCTTTTTTGTTCTATGAAGTCTTTGATGAAATGAACACTGCTATATACAATGATATGTACTAAGAATGAAACAGCTGAGAGATGGAGATAGAAATGTGGCTAAATTTCCTGTATGTGGGAAGCCATAAAGCTACTTGTTGAACCCATATTTGGAATGACTGTAGAAAGAAAGCCCAATAGAAACTACAGTAATCCATGATGCTTGAGTGAATTTACTGTAGCATTATGAATGAATAGTCTGCAACATAAACTTAGTAGAACTACATGTGTATATCACAAATACATGTCATTATAATCTTTCTTTTCAAAGAATACTATCCAAGCCCAGGTAGATAAATATGTACATATTTCTAAGGAAAAGAAATAAGGAATTGTAAGACATATTTCAACACAGAACTATAATATTAACTTTTAAGGAACCATTTACATGAAGTATGATTTAAACCATACACCAAAAATGTCCAGATTTATGGTTACTTACAAAATTTTTATTAAATTTTAAAGGCTGTGAAGTAAAGCTCTTATATATTTTATAATCTTTGATCCCTCTATGGTCCTTGGAAGATATTTTACCATGTAGGCTTAATTAAATAACAGCAATATATATATTTTTAAAAAATGTGAGAAAAAAATGAGACTTGTTTAACACTTCAACCGGAGAATTGACAAGTAAGCAAATATTTGTATTATACCCTATTATATTTTGTGTTCCTAATGCCCTTTCTCTCCTCTTCCTCCTTCTCCTCTCTTTCTATTTATGTGTAGAGTACCACAATTAGATAGAGGAAAAGAACTTCATTGTGGCTCTCCCACTAAACAGTTGTCAAAAGGGGATGTAGCAATCTCAGAGGATACAAGTAATAGAAGTGTTTAAAGCCTTATGCATATTAAAAGCACCTATATTTAATTATGGAAATTATCTTATAAATATTTAAAATTATATATGCACATATATACATATATTGCTCATCTGTGATATAAGGCAATAAGTAACATTTGTTAAATAGAACCTACACAAATTTTAAATCCTTTTAAAAAAATAGAAGCTACTTTAATCTTCCAAAGTAGTCAAATTCCTTAATATAAACAGCTTCTATGATTTGATTTTATCCTTAGAACACTCTCGTTTCCTGTTGATTTAAGAAAGAAAAAAGTTTAGTTTGCCTAGATAGTTCAAACTTGAGTGCTTCTCTTAAAAAGCTTTATTGAGAAGTCATTAAAACTTGCCTACTGTGCTTCTGCAAACTGAATCTAACTTTGTGACCTTTATGTTTCACTTTTAAAATTTCAATCTGTTTGAAATGACTAGCTTCGTTTTTTCTTTTTGCCTTAACTAAAATCTCTCTATTGACCTCAGTTGGTTTGACCCTCACCCACATACAGTGTGATTAATATCAAAGTGGCTCTGCATTAAACATTTGCTTTGACGGGCTCATTATCTTCCCTTTTTGTTATTTTTCTTTGAGTCCTTTTTGATATGTATGAATTCGTTAGAAACTGACAAGAGGCTTGTGGTGATCTTATGCCCCCCTAAATAGGCTTTTATCTACTCCATATCAAATGCTACAGCAATATTAGAATACATCATCCTTTTTTACTTTGAGAACACAGAGCAATCTATTTATTCAAAACCTCAAATAATAAGGAAGAGATTAAATGGAGGTCATGGCACTGTGTCTTTCCTTAGGAACAACATCTTGAACCTCTTGCATAAAAGCTGTTTATACCTGATTTCTGTAACTGACTGATCTGTTTCTTTATATTTCTCTTTTAATTAACATAAATATTAACACTATTGTATAGAAGAACATTTGCAGAAAACCTAAGTTTTCTAGTTATTGCAATGAGTTTCAATATACAATAGAACAATTCAACTCTACATGATATTTCTAGAAAAAAGATTCTATCATTTCTATAAATCCAGATCAGCATAATTTCAATTAGTAAATACAAAGATATACATATGGTACAATATGTGAATATATATGCATATAAATCATTTTTTCATCTATGACTTACATGCTGTATGTTATATGCATAAACATTTTCAGAAATTTAGGCTACAGTGTTAACTAGTTCAGCTCTCATCAATGATATGACTATTCTTTTCCCCAAAAGCATATTGATATAGTTACTTCTGAAGAAGCAAGAGAAGAACGTAAAGTTTTTTTTTTTTTTTTAACCAGGGATTGAACCCAGAGGGGCTTAACCACTAAACCACATCCCCAGCTCTTTTTAAATATTTTATGATTTTATGAGAGACAAGGTCTCACTGAGTTTCCTTGGCTCAGTTTGAATTTGCGATCCTCCTGCCTCAGCCTCCTGAGTCACTTGGAATATAGATGTGTGCCACTGCACCTGAAGAACATATAGCTTTTAAAGTCATTTCTAAATGATGTCTGAAGAACATTGTATACAACTTCCAACAACAATTATGGGAGCAGAAATATATTTTCTTTTTCCTTATTAAGCAAATGTTGAGGTATAATTATGAATATAACTTTTTATTTCACAGGTAATAGACTTGGCATTGAAAAAAAACATAAATTATTAAAATGAAATTTGCTATAGGTTTTCCAGAATTTTAGAAAAAAATATTTCCATTGGTACTTTAGAGTTAGAATAAATAAAATATTCTTTAATATTGTGTTTTATTTTGCCAATATAGAAACCTGGGATTTTAAACAGGTACATATCAAAATCCTCTAACTTATTAGTATTTTATATTTTTCATTTTATTATTATTTATTAGACAAAGAAAATTAAAAGCAATATATAAGAAAACGTTTGTTTTTTTTTTTTTTAAATCATATTAGGCTTTGGATTCAGATGCCCCATGTTCATGCTGGCTTGTCACTGGGCAAAATTACTAAGCTTCTCTAAACTTCAGTTTTCTCACCCAGTAAGTGGGAATGTAAAGCTAAATATTTTGGAAAGGCTTTTAGCCTAGAGTCTGGGATATGGAAAAGGATCAACGAAGAGTGATGGTAATAAGTATTATGTGACTGAAATACCTTAGCATTAATAACTATGATGATAACACCACACAGAGAAAAAGTGTCAAAAGTGAGCAATTATTGGGAAATATTATTCTAGCATGAATCAATAATAGTAGATCATGGAATGATCATATACACTTCAACATGTGCATCTTGCACCCATAGAATCAATAAAACATTTTTTGTAAATTGCTAGTTTTTGATGTAACTTATAATCTAATAAGGCTTTTAGTATGAAAATTTACCACTACAATTAAACAACATTGTGAACTTAAAATCTCTTGTTTTGATGAAATATTCTCTAAGGAATATAGAGAAAAAATAATTTAAAAGTTGATGATAATAAGACAAGATCCCCACAAATTTCTTATTATTATTTATGTCCATCCCTTATTTTTCAATGTTTATTTAACTCGGACATGAAAATGAGAACTAAAATGATTTCTAAAACAAGACATTAAGCATCTAAAAACCTGTTAGAAACCTTACAAATCCTCTTTGAATTTTCATCAAATTACACGAAGACTTTGGAGAAATCTATGATCCTAATTTCACTGGTGTGATATGCTTATAATTTCATGTCATGTTCTTTCTCTTCATGTGTTAATTTTCCATTCATTGTCTTAGAGATATTCAGGTTTCAAAGTGTGTAGTGACAAATGATTAAACATATTAAAATGGTTAAATATATTAGTGATTTTCAGAGAAAATGAAAATATTAATTGAAAATTTGAATTGGAAAATTAAACATAGTACATGGTAGTTTACACTAGTGGTTCTGAAGCAAGGCCTGAATTCATATCTTTGGTCTGGCATTTTGTACATTTTTGGACAATTCCAAAATTTTATAATCAATAATTCTCTTTCTTTTAAATGTAGATAATAAGAGTGATCAGATAATAGGTTTTTTGAAAGTATTGTGTGAAAAATACATGCAGCATGGCTAACAATGTCTGGTATCTGGTAAGCACTCACTGAATAAAGTTTTCCACATTATTGGATTGGCAGAAATAAATCGTTCAGATGCCTGATTTCATGGATCCCATCTCACATTTTTTTCTAATGAACTAGGTGGGTCAGTAAGAAGTATCAAAAATGTTATTAAATCCTTCTTTCCACTGTTATCATATTTAGTATATGACTGTGTTAGCAACTAATACTATAAAAATGTCTCAAAATGACAAAAATAATTCTTTTAATTTCATCATAACCACTAACAAAAGAAAAAAATACTAACATTTATTGTACATCAAAAAGGCAGCTTGGATCTCTGTGTGTTTTCTAACTGCAAGGTATAAAGAAAGAATCTTACAAGGTAGAATTTCTTTGCTCTGTGGTATTTAAAAAACTGAAGCTCAGAAGGATCAATTTTTCAAGGAGTTACCAATGATAAATAAATGTTAGTTCTTAAAAAATACTAAGCTATTATTTAAGGCTATTGAATTTTCTTATATGGGCAAAAACAAGGTTGATATCAAACTTACTGGCTAATTTTTCTGTCTTCACAATGCCTTAGTCTCCTTCCTCCAAATGAACTGACCAGATGTAATAACAAGTAAAAATAACCTACGTGATTTGAAGAATTAAAAAACCTAATCTTCTATCTAGGGATGCATCTCAATCCAAATGTAAATAGTATGCTAAAAGACTTTTCCTAATTAATAAAGGACTTTGATATGGTAAGGATCTGAAAATATCAAAATCTCTGTAAAAAATTCACATACAAAAAGTGTTGAAATTTGCAACAGAAGTGGACTGTTTGCAAGGACATCCAAAAGTCATTAACAAGCTCCTTTAGGTTCCAGAAAAAAGATATATAAATTCAATATACTTTGGCTTCAAAACTTGGGCTGAAAAATGAATCAATGCCATTTATGCAGTTAGTATTTGATTTTATTGACATTTAACAGAGAGACTATGAATTTATGCATGTAAATTAAATTTCTCTTCAGATCATTGACAATGTATTACCACAGACTTTAATTAAATTTAAGATGAATTATTTTTTAGTTAGTTGGTTAGACCTATAACATGCATTAAATATATATTCTAGGTGTTTGTAAGAACTGACAAATAATAAATCTATGCTGTAGAAACTTTTATTATTCCCATTTTACAGATAAATTACAAGGCATTTAATAGCTAATATAAGGCAAGTCAAAATAGTGTTTGGTGAAACTAGCATCCAAATTTGAGCAACACAGAATATATTCTTTCAATCAATGAATTTTACTGTCCTTTATAAAGCAGATTAACATTTTAAAAACATAACCCCAAATAGACTGCCTGATAAAAACTATTACAATATTGTATGGGAAACAAGATAATATAGATAGTGAAATACTAAACAGCATAGCTTCAGATATTAGAATACTCATTAGAAGAATGATCTAAGTATATACTTTTTAGGTACATGATTAACTCCCCCCCCCCAAAAAAATAATAGTGATATGTAGTGACAGACAAAAGTTATTATCATGATTGTTTTAATTGTCATGCACAAGCTCATACACACATATACACACACATATGTACTCATGGCCACATATGAACACACTCACACACATACATATATAAAACCAGCATAAACCCCAGGTTATCAGTTCTCGAAGCACTGAGTTATTTGAAGCAGTGGATGAAGGAGAAAGAGGGGATTTACGATCTGATCAAAACAAATAGTAAAGGAAAAATATTCCCTAAATAGTTTCCAAGGTAACTAACTGGTTATGGACTTGGAATCTATAAATGAGAATTGAGGATTCTAAGCTTAAGAAGAAGGAGATATTAATTCTCTCTTTGTATAGAAAGCAAATGCAATTCAAATAAGAGATTCAGCTTGTAGAAAATACAAAAAAAGGTGTTGCAAGAATGTATTTATGTTAATTATATATAGATAGCATATGTTTTACAAATCTATAATTATTACATTTTAGAAAAATTATGGTTTTAAAATGTAAGTCCATAAGATTAATCAATATAAAATATTCATATAAATAAGTTTAATTATATGTATCTTACTTGTCTATTTTATTTATTGTTTTAATAAGTAACATACAAGTAATCAATTATAATTCAGAGATAATGTTGTTAATTACAAATTCATTAATAGGACTATATTTAATTAATTCTGTATCTTTTATATTATTATATCTTTAACATAGAATTTAGTAAGAAGTTAAATTTTTATTAGTTCTATACTCAAAACTCAGTACTTTATTAAAAATGACCAAAGATCTATCTTCATTATGGAAGAAATTTTGACATGATAGAAACTGCTAAAACAAAATTATGTAATTAATTATGCTATTAATAAAGGGCTACCAACATTTGCTTCTGTTGTATTTGCATGATATTAGGATTTCATAGGCTGTGATTCCAAAGAACCAGCCTAAAATTTAACCACATTTATGTTTTCATTAATGTCTTATTCATATAAAAGTGTATACAGTTAACAACAGTGTAACTTTCATGCAGTCATATGAAGACTATCATTTTTAAGCTAAGAGGTTCTTTTAAAGATTTTCTTCTCTGTAATGGACTTTTACTTTTGATGAATATATTCATTCAACCAATGAATGACCAATAGTGTCCCATGCATGAATTATAATTATTAATATAACTTTTTACTAATGCTCTGGTACAGTATCATAATCAGGTTTACACATAATATTCTTCCATAGTCTCCTTAGTTTATGGAAGAAAAGAAATACCAATTCAAATAAAAATGTATGTGTTTCAGTGCTGAACATGCCTAATAGGAAAAGCACATAAACTTCAGAATTTTTCATCACAATGTAATTTGAAATGCTTTTACAGCCTTATGACAAGAGAACTGTCAAGGTCAAACTATGCAACAGAAAATATGAAAACTCAGTAGTTAGTTCAGATAATGTATTCAGGTAAACCACACCAACACATCCATTAATTGCTAAACAACTTTCTCTTTTTCAGTATGAGGTATAATTCTTTCACACTAAATGTAATGAATATAAAATTAAGAGAATAATTTAAGGAAAAACTCTCCATTATTCATAGTTCTGAATTTTGTATTCCTTCGTCACTGATGAATTTTTTAAAAAATGTCCACATTTTGGGGATTCATAATTGTAGACCGCTAAAATGAAATTATTGTATGTATGAGAGCTCTGAAAAAGAGTCAAATGGCATTTAAATGATATCAAAAGTGCATTTAGTTCAATTTAATTGCTAATTTGCAAGAGATTGAAATCCAGACATTGAGATAAAAGTGCATAAATTCATATTCAAATACCATCCCTTGTAGTGCAAAATGGATATGGTATGAACTTTATAAAAGAAATATTTTCAATAGCATAAGGATAAAATATTCAATAAACTTTGTATTTTCTCTTTTTACAGATAAATATCTATCACTTAATTACATCATGAGGCAAACACACTATATATATATATATATGCACAATTCGATATAAATTAAGTTCCAAACATATGTGAGCCTAGTCATTGACTTTCATCTGCTATTTTCTCTTTCATTACTACATTTTTTTTCCTTTTTTCTCTTCCAAACCCTTTTCTTAAAACATATGCTCTCTGGATCTGTTCTAAGAACAGAAAGAAGTTTCAAGGCCATTCTGGGCTATTACTTCACATTTCAGACTTCACAATGATTACCTTTTGCTTTCTGTTATTAAAAACTAGAAGGATTGTGCATTCAGGTATTTTTTGAGTTTGTATGGTGTGAGTTCTTTTATTTACACCTCTGCTTCCTTAAGAGAGGGCAACGCAACATATTCGGAATAAGGTCCAAAACATGCAGGTAACCAGAATGCCAAAGATCTCTAA
The DNA here is from genome assembly GCF_964194105.1 of Spermophilus citellus. NCBI lineage: Eukaryota > Metazoa > Chordata > Mammalia > Rodentia > Sciuridae > Spermophilus > Spermophilus citellus. The sequence goes on along the minus strand of NC_138186.1, from coordinate 110,212,779 downwards.
ATCCATGGAAAATTTTGTATCCTACATTCAAGAAGATCTACTTTTGTTTATTATTTGGCTATTCACTGAGTTTGGTGATTTCTCATTCACAGCAAAAAAGTTTTCCACTGTAATCTGTAGGACCATTGAGGTAAAATAGAGAAGTTCCTAGAGTTCCCATGGAATCAGATAAGGCAGAGAAGGTGGAACATGGTCTTCATAGAATAATAAAGAATTTTACTTTTATAAATCATATATATTGGCTACTATGTATTATTTTATTTAAAGCAAATATATTATTTCCTTATATAAAAAAGCTATAAAATCATTGATACTAAATGTAGTTTAACTTCATTTTGGGAGTCTTTGATCATTTTCTTAGGATAAGTGCATTCAAATCTTCCTCTTTTATTTGTACAATACATTATTGTCAACTATGTTCAGCCTACTGTGCTTATATAGCACCAGAACTAATTCCTCCTGTCTAAGCATAACATTGTACTTGTTGACCAATCTCTACTCATCTCCTTTCTCCCCTGCTTTACCAGGCTTTGGTATCCAATATTTTACTCTCAACTTCCATGAGATCAACATTTTCAGATTCCACATAGCAGTGAGATTATGCAGTGTTTGTCTTCCTGTGCCTGAATTATTTCGTTGAATTTAAGGTCCTTCAGGTCCATCTGGTTGTCAAAAATGGAAGGATTCATATTGTTTCGGGCTAAACCAGTACTTCGTTGTGTATATGTACAATAATTTCTTTATCTACCCATTGATTGATGAGCCTTTAGTTTGGTACCATGTCCCAGCTGTTGTGAATAGTATTTCAGAAAAGGAGAAGTACAGGTGTCTCTTTGACATGCTAATTTGATTTACTATGGTGCAAATTACACTGGACTCCTGCTTCTCACTAGTTACAAATGTCAACTCAAAATGTATTATAAAGACTGAAGCGCAGGACTGGTAATGTGGCTCAGTGGTTAAGTACCCCTGGATTCAATTCCCAGTACCCCCCCCAAAAAAGAAGTTTAATAGTCAAATATATGAAATTACTAAAAGAAAACGGATGAAATGCTCCTGCACATTGGCCTAGGCAAAGTTTTTCGACAAAACACACAAGGCACAGGCAACAAAAGCAAATACTGACAAATGACATTATTTCATACAAAAAAAGTATCTGCCCAGCAAAGGAACACAACAACAGACCTAACATTCCACCTAGAAATGGGATAAAATCAGATAGGCAGGTGTGAACAATGGCAAAGTATTATTCCTTTATCCTTATGGGAAATAAATATTTCAGGCTCTCTTTAAAAAGTTCAAAACCCATAAATCAATTGTGTTCTTATACACCAACGATGAATCAGCTGAATGGAAAATATCCCATTCAAAATAGCCTCAAAAAATAAATAAAACACTTGAGAATCACTCTAACAAAAGAGATGAAAGACCTCCTCAGTGAAAACTACAGAACATTAAAGAAAGAAATTGAAGAGGACCTTAGAAAATGGAAAGATCTCCCATGTTCATACATAGGCAGAATTAATAATATTGTCAAAATGGCTATAATAACAAAAGTGATAGACAGATTTGATGCAATTCCTATTAAAATTCCAGTGACATTCTTCATAGATATAAAAAAAGCAGTCATGAATTTTATTTGGAAATAAAATAAAGTATCACTTTTCTCACTAAGGACTGCCAAAACAGTCCTTAGTGAGAAAAGTGATACTTTAGGCATCAAAATACCAGACCTTAAATTATACTACAAAGCTATAGTAACAAAAATGGCACGGTATCGGCATAAAAACAGACATGAAGATCAGTGGAACAGAATAGAAGACACAGAGAATTACCTACATAAAAAAACAGTTACCTCATACTAGACCAAGGTGAAATAAACATACAATGGAAAAAAAGATAGCCTCTTCAACAAATGGTGCTGGGAAAATTGGAAATCCATATGGAGTAGAATGAAATTGAACACCTATCTCTCACCCTGCACAAAACTCAACTCTACATGAATCAAGAACACAGTGATTAGACCAGAGAGCCTGTACCTGCTAGGAGAAAAAGTAGACCCAACTGTCCATTATGTTGGCTTAGGAACTGACTTCCTCAATAAGATTCCTAAAGTGCAAGAAGTAAAACCAAGAATCAATAAATGGGATGGTATAAAACTAAAATGCTTCTCCATATCAAAGGAAACAATCAAGAATGCAAACAGGGCTCCTGGAGAATGAGAGGAAAACCTTTACCACCTGCCCCTCAGTGCATTAATCTCCAGGCTATATAAAGAACCCCCCAAATTTAACACCAACATAACAAATAACCCCATCAACAAATGGGTAAAGGAACTAAATAGGCATTTCACAGAAAAACTACAAATGGAAAACAAATATATGAAAAAATGTTCAACATCTCTAGCATTAGAGAAATGCAGATTAAAACTACGCTGAAATTCCATCTCACTCCTACCAGAATGGCAATTTTCAAGAATAAAAGTAACAATAAATGTTGGCGAGGTTGTGGAGGAAAAGGTTTACTCATACATTGCTGGTAGGACTGCAAATTGGTGGGACTGGAAGGCAGTATGGAGATTCCTTAGAAAACTTGGAATGCAACCACCAGTTATCTGACTTCTCAGCATATACCCAAATGACTTAAAATCAGCATACTATAATGATGTGGCCACATCAATGCTAATGGCAGTTCAATTCACAATAGCTAACCTATGGAGGTAACCTCAGTGGCCTTCAACAGATGAATGGATAAAGAAAATGTATATATACGTAATGGAATACTACTAAGCCATAAAATGAAATTATTGCATTTGCTGGTAAATGGATGGAACTGGAGACTATTAGGCTCCATGAAATAAGCTAATCCCCCCAAAAACAAAGGAATAATGTTCTCTCTTATATTCAGATGCTAACACACAATAAGGGGCTGGGGAAGGAAGAATAGAAGTTCACTGGAAGAGACAAAGGGGAGTGAATGTAAGGGTTAGGATATGGGAATAGGAAAGACAGTAGTGATAATTTTCTTTGGCTCACATATGAATATATGACCAGTGTAACTCCACATCATGTACAACCACAAGAATGGGATCCGAATTGGAATGGGATGTACTCAATGTATGCATAAAATGTCAAAATACACTACTGTCATATATACCTAAAAACAAAAAAACAAACAAAAACCTACCTCAGAGGAAAACCTGGAATAGATATTTTAAAAAAGAGAGGGGGTGGGAGGAAAGAAAAGAAAAAGATTTCAAAACACTTTGCATAATTTTGAAAATCTCAAAATTCATGTGTTTTGGGGAAGGTATGGGAACTGGAAGGGGATTTAGCATAATTAAAAGTCTCAATCTTTGAGCTGCCTCAGTTTCTTCTCCATGGTTTTCCTTCTGACATGTTTCCCTGCTCCTTCATCTTCATTTTTTCAAAACATGTTAAATGGCATTTTTAAAAGGAAGTCCCTCTGTCAACTCCACACCCCTAATTATATATGATTTACTATCAAACACAGTTTTCTTCCAGAGAAACCAAAAAAGCTTTGGTCATCCTTCATGAACTGACTGGCTCTGTCTCTTTCCTATGCTGTACTCTTGGCTATGGCAGGAAGACAGATGAAGCCCCTCTACTGCTCCTTAGGCTGAGAAGCAGTTCAAATAATATTTATTTGGCAAGTAAAAAGAAGCCAAAATATCAATAATTTAATAAAAAATATAGATAATATGTAGGTAATTTATAACTTTAAAAAGTACATTTTTTTTCAGCATCCTTTCTTACAAAGATGAAGAGGTAGTGCATGTGAGAATAAGAACCTGAAGACTTTGCCAAGGTAGAGCCCTTGCAAGGAAGAACTATAAACCCATCCCTTCTCACAGCAATCAAAAGTGGCCCTGGAAAACCTCCCTTCCATTGGGGGGAATGAAGGGAAAGTCCATTCTTTTTGTCCATCTTTTCTAATCCTCCAGCACAGATATTTCCAATATTCAGCAAATGTCCCTGTGTGTTCAATCTCTTCTATGAACAATCCAATCACTTTCTATCTGTAACTGATACTTCCTAAAAAAAATTTACTTCATGAAACATCCTCTCCAGTGGTAGCTAGTTTTTGTTGTTGTTGTTATTCCTTTGTTTGTTTGTTTGTTTCCCCAACAGTCCCCATGCCTATGGGGTAAGATATTACCTTTTTTTAATTGCATTTTTCATACCATTTTCCTTTATTTTTTCCCAGATTGCCACATGCTTTAAAATGTTTATGTCATCCATCATTGTATAAACACTGCTATTTACTAAAAACTACAGCACTTCCATTTTCAGTTTGGTTTATTCCACTCTCTGACTACTACTTCCTATTATCCCAACAAACCTTAGGCCCCAAAACATTTTTATGTTTCGTACTCTATTTTGCTATCATGCTGTGTGAATTCAAAGGAGTATTACTGACTTGTTCCTGCATGTTATTTCTACATAACATTGTGATTACATAACAACTGATTATAACTAATTGGTCAATAATAATGATATGATATCAAAAGCTGACCATGGAAAATAAGATGTTGTAGCTTGTTTTCAATATAATACATGGAAAACTCTATATGCTATATTTCACTCAAGAAATATCCATGTTTCTATCATTTAGTAGTATATGAAACTAGAGAAGAAATTTAAAGGCAGAAGCTAAAATGAAAAAAATAATTGTCATAAATTATTGGTAGTAAAAAAGTAAAACATTTATAATAAAAAGAAATTTAACCATTAACAAAGTATTATAAAGATTATGTACATATACTCCAGAAAAGTGAGGTGAATAATTATTAATATTTATACCTCACTAACATATTTTTCATACTGCTTATGCTGTTACAGTTGCATCAGAAATTCAACCAGAAAAAAATTGAGGAAAATTGGATTTTATATATATTCTAACTCCTTTCAATCAGGAACTTCAAATCTATGGCATAAAATATTGAAGATACGATAAGCATAAAGCAATATTAGAGAGGAAAATAATAAGTGGAGTATAAGTACTAACCAGCTGCCAATCAAAATTAAATTATACAATGAAGTACTACCTGACAGTCAAGAAATAGACAATTCAATAGCAATGTATACTTCTATATTCAGTCATTTCATAACAAATGCTATTTTGAAAGATCTAAATCATATTAGGAAGAGATATGGATATAGTATTCTTGAACTCCTAATAATTAAAGATGGAATGTATAATCAACTACATACAACAACTGTCAGTTCCCTGATGAGGACTCCTCCCACACCTTTAATCTTGAAACACCTGTGATACTTAGAATTTTAACCCATCAAATTTGATCTTTAACACACTGAGACCCAAGCCATACTCTGCATAAAAATAAGAAACCAACTGGTAGCTAAACTTGTGGATTTGCTCTCCACCACAAAGATACTTGGGCTCAGAAAAATCTTACCTCAGCAGGCATGCAACTATCATTATTTTAATTTTTTTTCCTTTTACATCTAGAATGAAATTAAATCACGTTCTTCAACTAACATATTGCTGACTTGAACTCACAAGAATAACTTTGGGTCACTTTGAGTTTGTTTTTCATTCAGTACACTTTCAGGAACGTTTTTCAAGAATCTTTATTTAGTAGAGGTCATTTTAAAAAGGAAAGTACTTGTAGGCAAAAAGCAAAACAAATGAAAGAAAATGTGCTATGAGAAAAGGCTTCCAGGACCGTTTGTGAGGGATAGAACAAGTTAGAGGACACAGTGTGCAGACAGACCACTGTAGTCTTCTAAGTGGAGCTGCTTAACAGTCTCCAGCTACTGCACCTTTGGGTCCACCAAGGTTTTCACACCAAAGTCAGAATTTCTATGCTCTGCTCACAGCCAATGACAGAACATAGTGAGGTTTCTAAATTTGGACCATGTCTTCCTTGTGTGGAATTTTCAGTCAGGATCATTCTCCAGATGACTGGTCACTGGCATGGCTGATGCTTTTGCAGAATAACTGGTAGTAGTAAGTTCCCTTTACATCATCCTCCTTCTTATCTTCTTTCATATATTAGTCCTCAATTGCTCTCAGAAGACATTCCTTGCCTACTTCTGCTCACTCCCCTGCCTTTTTTAAAATTTTATCACTTATAGTTGTTTCCCAATAGCTCTTGGTATCTTTAATTTCATCTTGGCATCCAAGTCAGAGGACTCAAGCTCTCCACATAGTATCTACATCAGTAAGTAGGCATAAACTGTATTCTGATTATTTCCTATTAAATAGTTCTCAATGGTTCCTTTCCTATTGAGTTCCCACCATAGGACTGTATAAGTTTTCCAGAACCTTAAGTGCTATCACTGACTGCTGCCTAAAAACTTTCTCACTTGTTTATCAATGATACCTGTGCCACAGGGATACGGTGATAAACCTACATACCCATGGATAGGTGGTTTAAAGGCTGTGACTTCTATAAATCTCCACTTCTCCATAGCAGCTTGTACTCCCTTAGAAAGCCATCCCACTGCACACTTGCAGACCCTCATCTTCTTGCTGTTACCCCACTGCAATTCTCTCTGATGGGGAAATTAAATTTCTGTCCACCAGGATTTCTTTTCCCATACTGTGCTTCCACAATTTTCTGATCTAGTGGCTGGGGATGTGGCTCAAGCGGTAGCGCGCTCGCCTTGCATGCGTGTGGCCCGGGTTCGATCCTCAGCACCACATACCAACGAAGATGTTGTGTCCGCCGAGAACTAAATAATAAATATTAAAAATTCTCTCTCTCTCTCTCTCTCTCCTTTCACTCTCTCTTTAAAAAAAAAAAATTCTGATCTAACCTCCATTCCAAATTCAGATTCCACAGACCATTTCTGAACTGCTGCTTTTTCAGTAGCCTAAATTCCTGTCCTTCACTCATATAGAAGTCCTATAAATTCATCCCTTTATTCCATTGACTATATTTAAGGCACTAAAAATGGCTATCTCAATGTTCACCAATCTCCACTTATTGTTCAAAATTGCTCTATAATTTTACTGTTACTCAATCAGTTTTCCACTTCTTCATCATGGATCCTTAATCCCCATTGTCTCAAAATCTTAGATCTTGCTACTTCCCTACTAACCTTGACATCTTTGTCCTTGTCTCTTTCCAATACAATGAAAGATCCCTTGAAACCTCCACTACATCAAAAGGTAAGTGATTCATTACTGTTTTGCATATCATCCACTTCAATTATTTTTTCAGGGATGTTGTGCTACCAATTATTCCCTGTGTCTATAGTTTTTCAGTCTCGTTTCTACTTTCCATCATTTAACCCTAAAGATAATACAGAAACACACACATATACACAGAAAATTATTTGCCATGAAATGATCAAATAACTACCTAAACTTGTCTGTCCTCTTTTTTTTACTCTATCTCATCTTTCATTCTATGATGTTCAGTGAAATTATTACTCTGCAATGCAGTCCTCATTCCTTTAGCTCTAGTTTTTCCTCACTCCCTCTCCAATTATGATTCCACAGTGGGCTCCATGTCTTAGAGTCCAGCAGAGGCCTTCCTGTCCCCTATTATTGACCTCTCACCAACATCTAATATTCTTGATTACAGCATTTTTCTCAAGACAAACCCTTGCATTGTTTCTCTCACATCACACACTCCACATGATTTTTCTGCCACTCTGCCCCCGCTTTATATATATACATATATATATGGGGGGGAATGGAATGGAATTCTTTCAGTCAGAATTATTCTCCACATGATTGGTCATTGGCCTGGCTGAGACTTTTGAGGAATAACTAGGTGGTAATAAGTTCTTTCTACATCATCCTCCTTATTATCTTCTTTCATATATTAGTCTTCAATTGCTATATGAAGGCATTCCTTGCCTACTTTTGCTCATTCCCCTGCCTTTTTTGTTTGTTCTCTCTCTCTCTCTCTCTCTCTCTCTCTCTCTCTCTCTCTCTCTCTCTCTCTCTCTCTCCTCTAATTTTTGTTTATATACCATTCTCTCTGTCCTTCTTCTCTTTCTTGTTCATTTTCCACAGAAGTCTCAGTGTATTAATTGCCAAAGGTCACAGTTCCCATCTAAACACTGATCTTCATTCTACACTTCCCCAGGTGACTGTATCTATACACAAGATTTTAGTTACATGAATTAATAATGATCAGCCTAAGCTATTTCTGTATTTTTATATTCTTACTATGTTTCTATACAAAATACAAAACTAAAAGTATTTTACTCCTTCTTTTGGGTTCCATAACTTAGTGAATAGATCAAGAAATCATCTTTGAATCCTTCCATATCAAATCTGCAATATTGGCTGTGCAACTAACCCACATTATGATAATGCAGAAGGGAAAGGAATAGTCATATCAGAAGACAGTCTCCCAAGTCCACAGGCATCTGTAAGCAGAGCCAGCCCCCAGAAACAATTTGTGTCAGAATGCTCTATGGGTGGCTGAGGCCTGTGAGTAGAGATGCATAGTGTTTTGTGCAGTCCCAGACACATTTTTAGCCTATGCTGAAATGCAAAATGGCCCTAGCTATATCTGCTTTCTGGAATTAAGATGAGAAAATCCATAGGTACAATTCCCTAAGGTCACAATGTAACTTACTAGTTAGCAACTCATCAGGGGAAGGTGGGAGGATCATGGAATCTGAGTCAGAGCTGAGGTCTGATGTCAGGGGTGTAGATGTCATGGAGGGGGAACCCCAGCACCCACATGGATGAGGTAACTCCAGATGCCAATCCTGCTTACAGTCCACTGTGGCACAACCAGCATCCCCCAGAAGGCACACTCCATGACAACACTGTTCTGATACCGCTGTCATTCTGTGGCCCCCTTTTGACTCATAAAGAACACTACCTGAAGATTTAATATGAACCACCAAAACAGCACTGTCAGCATCACTTCCCTCCAGGCTGACAGGTGCAGAGTGTTTGAGGGGTCCAAGGATGTGACCATTGACTCCTCATAAAACCATCATTTAGCATAACAGTACAAATTTTGCAAGATTGATATCTAGTTTAATATCTCCATGCCATAGGAGGGACTGTATTCTTGGGGTGGTGAGGTGTGTGTGGTGGTGGTGGTGGTGGTGGTGTGTTTTCTAGATAAACAGACATGAAAGTTTTAGAACAACCCTAACACACTTCTGCAAAAATGAAGGTCTCTCCCTCCAACTCAGTGTCTCACAATGAAGTAGCAACAAAGTTTTCATTTGCACAGTTGGATTCAGACTTTAAGGTGAAGTTCTTGTGGGTCATTTGCCTAAGAAGAAATAGATGATCTCATTGCTGGCCAAAAATAGGCAAAACTTCCTGAGCTGGGCTGAGTGCTGGTCTAGATGCTCACAGACCTTAGAGAATGGCTGTACTTCTCAATGACTGGATTCCTAGCATGAATGAAATCTTCCCAGCTGCAGAAACTGACAAGATGGTGTTTGACTTATATAAAACAAAGGATCAAAAGAATCAGTCTGATTCTTTCCACTTTGGAATAATATATGCAATTTTTTCTTTCCTCTCTACCCAGTCTCACCCTACTGTTTACCCTAAATTTATTTAGCTAACTCCAATTTTGTGTCAAACTTAAATTTAAATGCCTATTTTAAAAAGAAAGCTATGCCGTCTACTTGAATGGTTAACTGTTCGTATGTACCCTCTTTCATATTGCTGTGATGTACAGGCAAGTGCACCCAGTTGTTTAAGTAAATACTAATCTGGATGTGTTGTAAAGAATTTTGTGACTTTAAGCAAAAAATGATTACTCTCAAGGTTGTTGATGGACCTGATCCAATCATTTGAAAGGACCTATAAGAAAAAAGTGAGGTTTCTCAAAAAAGAAGGCGGCTGTAGCATCAATTGTCCTGTCAGAATTTCCAGGCTGCTGTCTTACCTAACAGCAAAGACTTTATCATCTTGGGCACCAATTCCTTAAAACAAACCACTTCAAAAAAATAATGTGTGTGCAAGTGAATGTGTGCATTTAAATATACATATCTATATGCATACATGTACTGTTATGTATAAATATGTATACATGCTGTATCTTTATAAAATCCTCATAAATACAGTTTCCACAGCACCTCCACCTTTTTATTTAGTATTCAACATTTACTGACATATGGCCTCAATATTTGTTTTCTCTACAGTACTAAAATTTCCAGGAGGAAGGAATAAAGGTCCGCTACAGATCAGTATCCCTATATTCTAGCTTATATTCCAAGGCATATAGTACATGCTAAGAAATTATTTATTCATGAGAATAAGTAGAAGGTAATTCATGTCTTTTTGTCTTTTTTTTTTAAAGAGAGAGTGAGAGAGGGGGGAGAGAGAGAGAGAGAGAGAGAGAGAGAGAGAGAGAGAGAGAGAGAGAGAGAGAGAGAGAATTTTTTTTTAATATTTATTTTTTAGTTCTCAGCAGACACAACATCTTTGTTGGTATGTGGTGCTGAGGATCGAACCCGGGCCGCACGCATGCCAGGCGAGCGCGCTACCGCTTGAGCCACATCCCCAGCCCTCTTTTTGTCTTATTTTGATTCTTTGTAATGTTCTTTCATATTATTTAAATTTTATACAATGAATTTATTCTGTTCAATTCTTTACTAAATTTTCCTAGGTATAAAATTGTTAAAGTAGTGTAATAGTGACTTTATTACTGAAAATAAATTTAGGGATTTGGAATTAGCATAATTTAATAGAGCACATGTTGGTTCTCAATTTACAAGCACCGATTCTATGATTCATATGAAATCATTATATCCAAAAGATTGTGTCCTTATGATATATTACTAATGGCCAAATTACATTAGTTATGCTTAATAGTTTTAGAACATGTGGAGCAGTGAAAGACCTATTCATATTAATATGCATTGTGACTCAGTAGGTTGAATGTGCTGGGTAACGAGGCATTTCTCACACTTTTCTTGATCATAATAAAACTTTTAGTTCATACCATATCCTAAGAAAATAGTGTTCCTATGAATCACTTTGGATAATACTGATGATTTTATGACTTAGAAATTACTTGGGACCAGTGCAATGGTACATGCCTGTAATCCCAGCCAGATGTGAGGCTGAGGGAGGAAGATCACAAGTTCAATGCCAGTGTCAGTTATCTTGGTGAAGCTCTGGGCAATTTAGCGAAACCCTGTCTCAAAATTTATAAATGAAAAGGATTGAAGATGAGACTCAGTGGTTGTTAAATGCCCCTGGGTTCAATCCCCAGTACCCCACCCCAAAAAAGGAAACCACTTGGGATAATCTATATAGCCCAATACTACCAGATTCCTGATCTGCTGCAAATATAATTTAATATAATTCAATATGAATAACTTTATAATTGCTAAAAGCAAGATCTAAAAAACACACATCTTGAGACTCACAGATTTTTGAAAATTAATAATCATTCGGACATCTAAGAAAAGAAAAGGCATAAGCAACAACAACAACAACAACAAAGATAACTGAAGATAATCATGCTAAGGTAAATAAGCCAGACTCTGACTCAGAGTGTCTAAGGCAGAATGTTTTCTCTCATATACAGAAGCCGGAGATGGGAGGATAAAAAAAATAAGAAGAAATCAGAAATCTTAAAGAAAGGGGGTGGTCTTATGAAAATGAAGGATTGATATAGTAGAAGAAGGGGATAAAAAGGGAGGGAGAGATGAAGGCATGGAGCAGAACTGGAAATGAAATCTACAAAATTATGCTACATCTATGTACAAAAATACCACATGGATATATGTATATTTTAATGCATATATATTATAATATATGTGTGTGTATACACACACACACTAATAAAGTACTATGTACAATAATAAACATAAAAGGAGATCAATAGAATACAGCAAGTGGATCTGGGGAAGGGAGGAGGAAGGAAAAGGAAAGGTACTGGGAAATGAGATCCATTCAAATTATGTGCATGTACAAATATAAAAAAATAAATCCCAGTATTATGTATGATTCTAGTGTACCAATAAAATAAATGAAAACAATACCTGGATAAAAGCACAAAAACCCAATATCAATTTAAAAAAAAACTTTTTCCACAAAGGTGATGATAGTAGAAATCTGTCTAAATATGTGATTTTCATTATGAGATACCTCTATGTTCTTGCATTTGTAGATTATAGCTAAGATTGAATGTTTATTACACATATTTGCAACTCTAAGCATAAAAGTATTTTAAAGTGATTTCATCCCATAAAGAGTTTTGACTTTAAAATTTTAAAATGCATGAGTAACATTTGCAATGTTTGATGAAAATAGGACAGACTGTCTAGAACCAACCCTGGAGTTTCTGATTCAGTAAATTAGAAAAAGGATTTAGATTTGTTTTACATTTTTAATAAGGCTTCCAGCTGATTTTTCAGCTAGTAATGCTTTTTTATACCCAAAATGCTTGAAAGACATTTAATATATTTCCATTAGTATCATGGCTCCCTAGGTTTGTGATTATATTTGGGGCATAGAGTTAATCCCTGTTAGACATAGAAAAGGGAGACTTTTGAGACCTGTGATACAAATATTTGGAAAATTATTTTGATAAGTCCATCTAAGAAAATATTTATAATACAGAATACATTTTCTATCCCATGTCTTCCCATGCCCCATGGTCTATTACAGAGAAGTAACTGTGTTCTTTTATAGTTTTCAAGCACTTAAAATTATCACAATCTTATTGTTTGCTTTGGCCTTGAACACTTTTATAGGCTAATGAATTATTTGAGGTCATTGTTCATATTCTTAGGTCTGCATCTCAAAAATCGCAAGTAACAATTTGGGGAGAAATGGACATGAACTCAAAAATATGCCTTAAGGAAATAATACATAAATGTAAATGAAGGCTAAAGAGGAAATATTTCAAAACTATGAAAGCCTAATTTTTTATCATTGGACTAAAAAATTGTCTTACTATAAATTCCAATATATTATAATTATTCATACTCTTAAAAGAAAAATATTTTGTCCTTCTGCAAATGTATCCCACAGACTATTAATACAATGGCAGCTTGCAGCCCACAATCAAGTATTTTAAAAAGACAAAAGCTTTTTTAAGAGTTTTAAATTATATTTACTTTATTTTCTGTTTAAAAGCATATTGTTATTCCATATCACCTGTTAGTTTTATCCTAAGGAAATATATTTTACACCTGAAAATTTTTTATTAAATCACTTTTTTATACTTCAAAAAATCTTATGTATACTATTAAGTGTCATTTAAAATTTGTGTATGTCAAGAATTTTCAAATTTCAAAATATTCTTCTGTAGTGTTATAAATAAAAGCATTTTCATGATGCCGAGAATCTTCACCATGTGGGATTAGGCCCCAACTTCCTTAATAAGACTCCTATAGCACATGAATTAAAATAAAGAATCAATAAATAGGATGGGCTCAAACTAAAAAGTTTCTTCTCAGCAAAAGAAACAATCTGTGAGGTAAATAGATTGCCTGCATCTTGGGAGCAAATCTTTACCCCTCACACATCAGATATAGCACGAATCTCTAGAATATATCAAGAACTCAAAAAGCTAAACACCAAAAAACAAATAACCCAATCAATAAATGGGTCAATGACCTGAACAGACACTTTTCAGAAGAGGATATATAATCAATCAACAAATATATGAAAAAATGTTCATCATGGCTAGCAACTAGAGAAATGCAAATCAAAACTACTCTAAGATTTCATCTCACTCCAATCAGAATGGCAGCCATTATGAATACAAACAACAATAAGTGTTGGCGAGAATGTGGGGAAAAAGGTACACTCATATACTGCTGGTGGGACTGCAAATTGGTACAGCCAATATGGAAAGCAGTATGGTGATTCCTTGAAAAATTGGGAATGGAACCACCATTTGACCAGCTATCTCTTTCCTAGGTCTATACCCAAAAAACTTAAAAAACAGCATACTACAGGAACACAGACACATCAATGTTTAGAGCAGCACAATTCACATTAGCTAGATTGTGGAACCAACCTAAATGCCCTCCAGTAGATGAATGGATTAAAAAATGTGGCATAAAAACACAATGGAATATTATTCAGCAACAAGAGAGAATAAAATCATGACATTTGCAGGTAAATGGATGGAGTTAAAGAAGATAATGCTAAGTGAAGTTAGCCAATCCTAAAAAACCAAATGGGGATGTTTTCTCTGATATAAGTAGGCTGATTCATAGTGAGTTGATGAATTATAGATAGGGCAGAGGGGTGGAAGCTGAAGGGAGGAGGCATGGGATTAGAAATGATGGTGGAATGTGATGGACATCATTATCCAAAGTACATGTATGAAGACACAAATTGGTGTGACTATACTTTATATGCAACCACAGATATGAAAAATTTGCGCTATATATGTGTAATATGAATTGTAATGCATTCTGCTGTCATATATAAATTAAAAAATTAATAAAAATAAAATAAAAGCATTTTATTATACAAGTAAGCAAATACACAGTTTTATTAATAATATGTAAATTCTATTGGCAATGCATTTTCCTGGGGATAAAGGGTAAGTCTTTAATGCTCTCAGTAAAGGAGGATTCTAAAACATCAATATTTCTAATTGATTTTTTTGCATGTGCCATACAGATTTTAGTTTTTTAACCTCAGGCAACAAAAATTTATGAAGGTTGGAAAAGAGTATGCTTTTTACCTAGTTCAAGAAATGCATTACTTTATATACAGAGTTATGAAAAATTGTTCTACATGTATAATAAGAATTGTGATGCATGCCACTGTCATGTATTTAAAAAAATAAAACCAATTAAAAAAAAGTGACTAGGAAAAAAAAAAGGAGTGCAAATCTGACGGGGAATTGAGCAAAAAGAACAGACCTAAATCACACACTTGGAGGCTTGTTTTATGGTAGATTAATGTGAGGAGACATACATATCAAAACTGAGGTTCTAGAATATTAACACAATTATTTCATACTGTGGTGTGCTGCATGTGCTATCAGACCCTGTAGGGATTAATTCTGAAAACAGAATTAGACAGTCAGTATAGATAGGTAAATTAAGTCAGGTCAGATCAAGGAGGCCAATTTTGAGTGAGTCCAGGAAGTTGGAGACTGTTCCCTGAGGGATTGAAGTGTTAAATTCTTCTAAGCCCTTCCTCCACCCTTATCAAGAATCTCCCCCTGCTGCAACCTGTTGCTAAGGTAACCTGTCCCAGAGCTATAAAGTTTTAATTAATGTGTCCTGGGCTAAACTATCCTTCCCTTCCCCCTTCAGCCTACCTGTTTCCCACCTTTTGGCCATCCCACAGATGGTCTCCAAAGGGGGGGGGGGAGATAAGGGGAAGATGGCCAAAGAATAAAGGAAGCCTAGGACATATAAAAAAGGTAGAACACCTTGCTTGCTTCTTGGGATACCAGGATACCAGCTATGGCCCCTTCTCCCTCCTGGGAGAAGTCTATGATACCCCTTTTTAAAATAAACCCTTCTTTAGATGCTTGCATCAGCATGCTTCTCTAATGTTCAAACTTCAACTTGTGAGGAAGTAGAACTCATAATCAGCGTATCAATTCTATCCTAGTATGCTCCTTTGACTAGCCTTCTATCAACCACAGCAGGGTCACTTCTGTAGAAATTATCTTGTAAACGTAATGCAAATTATTATTGTCCATAGCAATGTGGATTTGTTCTATCCAGTAGAGAAAACATTTACTTCCAAACTGTAGAAAAGATAAATCCTCATATTTCATTTCCCTGATTTAAAGGATTTTTAATTAGTTTTACATCTAGCAAAATGCACTTCAGCATTCCTGATTGTGTGTATATATGTTTTCTCTAAAGTCTACTTGGAACCATAGTTAATAATTAAATACAGTCTTCAATATATTTTCAGTTTTATTTGCATGAGATGCGTACATTTTTAAAAACTTTTGTAAGTTATATTTATTTACTTACTAAAATTCCCAAGTGGATTCACCTGACAGAACCAAATACATTGTACTATAGAAGAAATGCTCTCTGGGGCTACTTAAGCCAATGCATTTCTTTTCTTGGTTCTGAGAGAGAATCCAGTGATAATAGAGCTTTAACTTTTCTGACTCTCCAGTTCTCTTCTGTCTCTCTCTCTCACCTCTGCTTTATTGTTTTTGTTTCTAGATCTTTTCTGAGCACCAAATTACTCCCTATTTGTGTCAGCAATGATTGAGAGATTGGTTTTTTGTTCTGATCATTTGGTGATCTCTGTCAGATGAATGGTGAAAACCTATTGATAGATAATGACTGAGGATCTGCATTATTAGTCATTATGTTCATTTGTCCGTCGTCTTAGAGTTCAAATCAATAGAGGAAATGTTCCATGTCCATTGTAAGGAAAAATACTTATTTAATATCTTGCCATAAAAGTTTTGGTTGTCTGTGTTTTCTTTTGACCTTTGGCTGAGGTGGTAAGACTGCTGCTGTCAGTGTGTTTATATATATATCCAGTGTCTGCTTTTCAGAAAGAACTTGACTTCCTCCTCTAGTGGATACTGACACATGGAATTATAATATTCTTAAAGAATTACTGACCTATTGGTTTTAGAAATAAATGTAACATTCTTAAATACTTTGAAAATGAAGAAAGTATATTTAATGCATTAATTGTGATAACTTCTAAAATATGCTGTCCAAAGGACATTTTCTACAAAAATACAAATGAACTAATTTAATAATTATGATTTAAAAAATAAGTAGTTACATTACTTTAAGTAAATTATAAATCTTAAGTAGTATACAAATGTATATTTCCTTTTTATAAGAGTCAGTTTTGATTTCTATGAAATTATTTTATCTGAATTTCTGAAAGTTCTTATGCTTTGAAACCATACTTATTTTAAATCAAATAAGCTAAAATTACTACTGTATAAATATTTAATGCTTTAAAATGTATTTTAAAAATAAGTTGAAATAAGTTTAATGATGATTCTATCAATTTTTTCATATAAAATAACTTCACTAGCTTAAACAAAACTTCTAAGATCTTCAGGTAACTTATACCTTGGACTAATGTTAAACTGAGTTACTTTATAAATAATCATTCAATATGTAAAGTATTAACATGGTTAATAATTGAAATACTGATGATTAAACATAGTGATAAGTTTATATTGTTAAAAGTCCATCTTATGTTCTGTATATTAGATATTTATTTGATAATGTTAATTAATATGTTAATTTTGCCATTAGAAGAAAGTGTAAAAAGCACATGTGGTTGTCGAATGTTGTCCTATGTTTATTGACTAGTTTGCTAGGCTGCTGAAATGATTTAATTTACAGAAGTTTTCACTTATCTGCCTCCTCATTTTCTTGGTAAAATGAAAGTTAGTTTTTTATCATGTTATAATAAATATTGGTATGAATGGGTCTCATGGAAATAGTGACTGAGAATTTAAATACCCCTATGTTTGTGTTTTGAAGAGTATCTTTGTTCTATAGCGTCACTTTGCTTCAGTGTATAAAAAAAGCACAGAGAAGAACAAATCTTTAGTAATACTGTCTTAAAGGAAAGCATAAAATGTGTTAAAATGTCCAATTTGCTCAGTTTTGATGGGCTTATTCATAATCATTTAAAATATAAATTAATATTGAACTATCTCTTTGTTATAATTATTAATTGGCTGTATAGTTACAAATAAGTATAAAAAAAACTATTCTTCAGCTATATAACCTGCCTAAATAGAACAGATTGTATACCTTACAGAATAATTTTCTGAGTGTATGGTAATTTTATCACATTCTTACTATTAAAAAGGAGACAGAAAAAAAAAGTTCTGCAGAAACTAGTTAAGATGGTACCCTTTTGTTCTCATTTAAAATATTTACTCCTTTTATTGAACAGATAATAGATACTTTTACTCAGGAACCCATGATCCAATGTTTATCAAGTGATCAAATCTTTTCTGACAACTCCTTTGATGTTGATTTCAAAAGAAAAGATTCTGAAATCTAAAATCAAACAAAAAACTTATTAGAGTATCTTCTATGAGAAAAACTGCCTTTGGAGTTCCTAAAGGGTCCCTTAGTTTGCACATAATGAAAAAATTAAAAATGATGTGCTTTGTTTGGTGTGATCCATATTTCTTAATTGGCTAATCAATGCCTTAACTGAAAAACTTAGTGGTAAAGGATTTCAAATCAAGAGAGATTTTTTCCTTAGATTCACTTTAATAGGATAAATCATATTAGAGTAAATATTAAATAATTGTAAGTTTTATTGAAGGTCCTGGATGATGTATAATACTGTTCAAGGGTTATATTGCTCAAGTTTTCATATAATAGTTATGGATTACCCCTCAATAGAAAGTTTTTAATTCCTTCATTTTTTTTTTTTTTTTAGATTATTTGTTACTGAAACAAACTCTTCACAGACATGGATGTCTGTGTAAAAGTTCTACTATACGTTACAGGATAAACCTTGTATCCTTAACAAAGGATTTTCCCAGACACTCATGGAAAGATTGTGTCATGTATTTTAGATCCTTCATACTTCAAA
Source organism: Spermophilus citellus (assembly GCF_964194105.1). Taxonomy (NCBI): domain Eukaryota; kingdom Metazoa; phylum Chordata; class Mammalia; order Rodentia; family Sciuridae; genus Spermophilus; species Spermophilus citellus. The sequence continues at coordinate 110,194,302 of NC_138186.1, read as the reverse complement.
GAATAGGCTGTTGGATATGGGCTTCTAGGTGACATTACTTGGATAATACTCAGACTATGACTGTTAGGGTTTAGATGTGGTGTTCCCCCAAAGCTCACATGTGAGACAATGCAAGAAGGTTTGGAGGAGAAATGGTTGGGTTACAGCCTTAACCTAATCAATGAATTAATCCCTAATGGGATTAACTAACAGCCAGTATGGGCAGGTGGGGTGTGACTGGAGGAAGTAGTTTATTGAGGGTGTGGCTTTGGAATCTATATCTGGAGAGTGGACTCTCTCTCTCTGCTTATAGATCAACATGTGAACTATTTCCCTCTGCCACACTCTTTTGCCATGATGTCTCACCTCAAGCCCCAGGGAATGGGGCCCACTTATTATGACTAAGACCCCTGAAACTGTGAGCCCTTAAATAAATTTTTCCTCCTTTAACATTGTTTTGGTCATATCCTGTGTTCACAGCAGCAAAATAGCTGACTAAAACCATGACACAATGACAAAAGAACTGAGTCAGAATTTCCTACTGCCTTCCATCCAATGCAGACATATTCCATAAAAGTAGACTGTTCCACAATCAAAAGAAATACCAAGCATCTAAGGAAGAATGAGATAATTGAGAAGGATTTAATTGTGGCTATTTGTTCAGCATATTGATGGTATTGTTTTTCATGTTCTCTTTTCAAGGCAATATGAAGAAACTCATCAATTTCACAAATTTCTTTAACATTTAATTTTGTAGATTTTGATTTTTTTTTTGAGAGAGAGAGAGAGAGAGAGAGAGAGAGAGAGAATTTTTTTTAATATTTATTTTCTTTAGTTTTCGGCGGACACAACATCTTTGTTTGTATGTGGTGCTGAGGATTGAACCCGGGCCGCACACATGCCAGGCGAGCGTGCTACCGCTTGAGCCACATGCCCAGCCCTGTAGATTTTGTTTTTATAAATGTTAATGAATCTATTTGTATGGAATCTAATTCTGGCTCATCTCTGAAGTTCAGAAATTCTCATTAAGTCCTCTTACTCCTCTTGACAAAAATGATTTTCACCAATTCTATAAAAATATAGCTTCCTACTAGGATATAATTGGACATTGTGATCACAACCTTACCTGAGGTGTCACATTTAATAACAGTTCTCATTTAACATGCTTAGTAGACTTATCATTTAAAAACAAGGGATGCCTTTTTAGGTACATTCAAGAGCTACAGACCTTCTAGAAAAACTGATCTACATTTGACTTAAACACTCCTATCTTACCAGTGGTAAGAAAGTAATTTCTACTAATGCAGAAATCAGACCTGGGAACATTGAGCTTCGCCTAAAATCACAGACACTGCAGGTGAATTCAGATGGGAAAATGTTCTTTATCTTGGTCAAGTAAGAGGAACTTTTAAAATTCCAATACAAGTCTGTTTATAAAAATGTCTAGATAAAATTTCATTCTGATGAAGCAGATGGCAAATACTGCATAGCTCTAGATATGAAAAGCAAATTCAACAAAGAATTCATAGTTAATTAGGTTAATTAATTAAGATTTCATAACCTAATGAAAGCAGTTTATTTTAATCAAGAATAATCTTTGATTGAGTAGGTTCACAATAAAGAAACCTTAAGAAAATATTGTCCAAAAATTGAAAATTGGAAAGGAGTCCTGGAAGTTCTTTGCATGCAGTGTTCAAGGTTATATAGTGAATTATTTGGGGATTATCTGATTCCAGAAGAGTATTCACTGACTAACTCTATACTGACCAAACTATTGACAAACCTGTTGGAGTAGACATTGTCTTTTAGTAAATTTGTAGTGATAAAAAATATTCTTGTCCATAGCAATCCAATAAATTTTATATGCTAGAGGTGAAACTGAATTATATCCTATAGAAGAAGTACAACTATTGTGAATCAAATCATTTTGCATCTGTTAGCAAATAATTCTTAACATCTTGGAGTTAATAAGATTAATAAAATTTTGGATATATGTTATTTTATATTCTTATGAGTCATGTTTCAACTTTAAAAGCAATTATTATGTAGAACCCAAAATATTTTGTAAAGTGTTTAAGTAATCTCAGACATCCACTTACCACATTCGAAAAATCCTAGTATAAAGAAAGTTTTTAAAGATGTTTCACTCTACCCCATGACAATGGCTATTAATCTTTGTATGTTCTTCAGAATCATTCTCAGATTAAAAATACAAACAAATAAGAAAAAAATTAGTTTCACTCCTAGAGATATCTTTTCAATTGAACTGAATATTCAGTTTTTTAGCAGCTATCTTGATGATTTTTAAGGGATAAATGGATCTAAGAACTATGGCTATTTCTATCATAATCTTGGGTCACAGCTGAGAAGAAATGGGAAGGGGAGGATCTGTTCAGTACTAATCCTTCTCCCTATTTTGACCAGAACTGTTATACTTTTAGCTATTTGGTAGATAGTCTCCTCTTAAGGAAATGTTTTCATGGCTTTAAGAAGCTTGAAAATAACTCATGTTTCCTAAAGTCACCTATCTTTCTGTGATTCTATATTTTTCAAACTCAAAACTTAATCCAAAGCAAATCACTTACTTTTAACCTTAAAAATCTGTTTTTCTTCTTTTGTTCCACATTGGGAGCAATATATCCCTCATTTCTGAATTTCCAAAACTCATCTACTCAGCTTAAATGTCACGTCTTCATGGTGACAAAACACATTTTTATCCCCCCATATCAAATGATCATAATTTTCTTGATTTTTTCCTTATAGTTTGTCATGTATATGTAATTGTTTATAGCATTACTTTATAATAAGAAAACACATATTTTAATAACAGTGTCATATTGGTACACACAAATATCTCCTTTATAAATCCGCAATCCTTTCAAAAAATATCTAAAACACAAAGCTAGTAAGTGAGCTCATACATGAAAATTATCATATCTTTTTTTTTTCTTTTTTGTACCAGGGATTGAACCCAGGGGAGTATAACCACTAAGCCACATCTCCAGGCCTTTTTTAGGTATTTTATTTAGAGATGGGGTTTTCACTAAGTTGCTTAGGGCGTTGCTAAGTTGCTGAGGCTGGCTTTGAACTCATGATTCTCCTGCCTCAGACTTCTGAGCTGCTGGGAACCTTCTTTTTTATTTATTCTTTTAAGATATACATGACAGTAGAGTGTATTTTGACGTATTATACGTACATGGAGTATAACTTATTCTAATTAGGATCCCATTCTTGTGGTGGTGCATGTTATGGAGTTTCACTGGTTGTGTATTCATATATGAACATAGGAAAGTTATGTCCCTTCACTCTACCATCTTTCCTATTCCTACCCTGCCTTCCCTTCATTCCTTTGTCTAATCCACTTAACTTCTATTTTTCTCCTCCCCAACCTCATTGTGTGTTAGCATCTACATATCAGAGAAAACATTTGACTTTTGGTTTGGGGGGATTGGATTATAATATCCCATATGATAAAAGTGGATCAAAGAGTAATAGTAAAAGAAATATAAAAGTCTATTACAACATAGACATGGTACTCAATGAATTTCCTGTAATACATATTCAAACCAGCAAATTGAATTTTTTTTAAAAAATAGTATTAAAAAGACTAGATACAGAATTAAGCTCTCCAGTGCTTTTACTTTTCATTTGTTCATCTGACTCAGTGGAGTGTTAGTTAGGTATGAATCATTCAGTCCATTTCCTTTTTCATTGCATTAGTTTTGCTCTGACCATTTTTGGAGCACTTGTAATGTGCCATTGGTTATATTATGTCCTCAGGAAAAAGAAATGACTAGAACATTCAAGTACACAAAATATCTAGTTATAAGTGTTAAGGCACAAACACTTAGAATACAGTGGATTCAGCAATATGCTTATCTCCATCTAGAAAATGCTTTCAGCATTATAAAACCATATTAATTCTTTTATTTCAAAGATATTTCAGCATCACATTTTTGTGATATTTTTTCTTAAATGCTTCTACGCTAGAACAATCAACAGTTTCATTCTTCATATTACCTAAATCCCCATACTTCTGCATTAAACTTATTATACTATAATGCAATTATTTGATTATGTATTAATACTATCCAAATTGTTTTATTTTTAGCTGAACACATTATTAAAGTAAAAATACACTACATTATGGGAATACAATAATTAATTCTATATTGAAAAATATCTATAAATATCTGTTCCCCTGATAATGGCAATTAATAAATATTGAAAGTATTTTTCAGTGACAACACTACTTTACAGATTTGGTTACCCATATGGAGAATTTTGCACATAAAGCTACACATAAAGCATAAGAAATCATCAAATATTTATTGGTTACATATTATATAGATCCTATCCCTATATTTCCCTAAGGCAATTTATAACAAGAAATAATCTACTTTTTTATTTTAGAAATCAATATACTATTCATGTGGTATGAATTTCTCTGTCATCTACTTGAGGTACAATGAGCCAGTCCTATGTCACAGTTAAAATTTATTACTATGAATTTTACTAGTACCTTATTATCACATATCAGAGTTAAAACTTGTTGCTATGGATTTTTACTAACAATTTATTATAAATAGATTATGAAATCAAAAGTATAAGATGTTGATGTATTATGCGATTAAAAATGATTTTGTGTGATAGCATGCAGAAAGACTTTCCCATGAATTGTATCCTCAGGTCCTTTTTTATTTATTACAAAAATAAACATTAAGATTTCATTATTAAGACTAATGTGAGCCGGGGATGTAGCTCAGTGATAGACTGCTTGCCTAGCATGCATGAGGCCCTGGGTTTATTCCTAGGGGGAAAAATAAAAGACTAATGTGAAAAAATTTCACAGATTCAACCCAAGAAATAAACTGAACTAAAAGATGAGAAAGAATAATTAATCATGAATAAACAGAAGATAAACTCTACATCTTGTTATTGGTACAGCATACTGAGACAAGTTTTGGTACTAAAAGGAATATAGGGAACTAAAGTGTATTGGGTGTCTTCTATGGGCACACTCTGCAAAAATCAGTTTTATAAATTTTATCTAATCCAATATGCAAAATATTATAAACCTAATACTTCATTTACTTTCACAGCATGGGACACTGAATGTTCATGACAGTAAAACAAATTTTCTAAGACCAAAAGGTAAATCATGAGGGAGATGGACTTCTAACTGGCATTGGAAAAACTCCACAAACTTATTCTCCATTGAAACAACCATAAGAGATTGTTTTATACACTCACACACCCAACATAATACATTTAAAATCCCTAAAAATTGTTCTAAATGCATATGACAATTTAAAAATATTTTTATAATAAGCTCTGCTAAATCTCAGTAAAAACAAATAAAATCTATAGCCCTTGAACCTCTAGCAGTTCACTTCTTTCCTCTCTCTTCTCCAGAGCAGTGCTTCATACTTTGACAAGGAGGGCAGGCCAGAAATAAGAAACAAAATATCTAAAGTTCCCCTCAAAAGAAGTAATTTGATTTGATACAGAGTGTAAGAAAGTTCAGGTTTAAGGTTGCTCTTTGAAACACTGGAAATTTTGATGATAAAAAATTAAGTGGAGTCCAGTAGCTCTATGACCTATTATTGGGTTTGTAGGAATATAATAGTGCATTGTATAGTGCATTGTTTGGTTTCTACCATACATAAAAGTAACATGTGTAAATATTATTATATAAAAGCAGAAGAGGGAGTAAAGCTATCTACAACTAATGTTTCTTTATGCCACTAAAAGTAAATAACCATTCATGTAAAATAGAATCTAACAAATTAAGATGTATAATGCAAGTCCTATGTCAACCACAAAGAAAATTATTCAAATAATAAAGTCATTAGAATAAATTAAATATTACATTGAAATTTCATCTAACTGAAAATGAATAAATAAAGAAGTAGCAACCAAAATAAATATTTGACAAAAAAATGTAAATTGTTAGATGGAAACCCAACTATATTAATAATATCATTACCTGTTAATGTATTTTGTAATCCAATCAAGATGCAACTTTTCATACTGGAATTTAAAAAGAATATATGCTATCTACAGGAAAGCCTATATATATATATATATATATATATATATATATTACATATATAATGAAATAAGATAAAAATATATAAAAAAGGATATGAAATATATGTCATGCAAATAGCAATCACAGAAAAGTGGATGTGGCTGTAATATCAAAAGTACTAGATTTTAAAACAACAAAAATGTTACTAATCACAAAGAGGGATATTTACAGTTAAATGGGATCAATTTTATTATTTTAAATGAAATTGATTTTATTATTTTATGCAGACTTAATTGTGTTAAGTTATCAAAAAATAGAATGATTCTAAACATGCACCAAACACTAGGCTACAAAATATGAAGCAAAACCTGAAGAATTTAAAGTAAAAGTAGAAATCCAACAATAAGTATTGAGGTTTTCAGTGTACTATTTTCAATAATGAATAAGTCAAATATACAATGATCTACCAAGAAATAGATGATTTGAGCAACAATATAAGGCAACTAGACCTAAGACACTTGACTCAACCAAAGTCAAATGTCAAATAAATATCCTTCTCAAGTGAACATGGTACTCCATGATACATATGTTTCAGACCATAAGACAAGTTTTAATAAATTTGAATTTGAAAACACACAAAGAATGTTCTTATACACAATGGAATGAAATTAGAAATTTACAAAAGAAATAAATTTTGAAAATCACAAATGAGTGGAAGTTAAATAACATACCACAGAATAAACAGAAACTCAAAAAAAAAAGATAAACAAAGGAGGATATATTGGAAGACTAATTAAAATAATAATATAATATAACAAATCATGTACTTAAGCTAAAGCAGCATTTAGAAATTTATAGCTATAAATGGTTACATTTAAAAATATTATTATTGACAATCTAACCTTCAAACAGTGGAAAAAGAAGATCAAAGTACAAGTCAATTTAGGAAAGGAAAGAAATAATGAAGACTAGAACACAAACTAATAAAATAGAGATTAGAGAAATAGAGGAAATCAAGGGAAATAAAAACTGAGTTTTCACAAACATCAGCAAAATTGGCAAAATTTTACCTAGAATGACCAATAAAAAAAAGAGAAGATGAAAATAACCAAAATCAGAAATGAAAATAAAAACATTACAAGCAATCTAACAGAAATTAAAAAGTCTAAAAGAGAATGCTATGTACAGCCACACTCCAAAATATTAGACAACTTAGATGAAAAGGACATATAAATTACCAAAACTGACCCCAGAAGGAATAGGAATTATAGTGTGTGTTTGTGTGTATGTGTGTAATCTTTAGAAAAATACCTCAGAACACGATAGCTTCAGTAATAAAATTCATGAAACACTTAAAACAGAATTAATATCAATTTTTCAAAAACTCCTCCAAACATAAAAAAGGAAGGGGACTTTTCCAATTCATTCTATGAAACCAGTGTCACTCTGATACCAAAACCAAAAACATCACAAGAAAAGAAGGTATATACCAACATCTTTTGTGACTATGGTATTTTACAAAAATTATTATAAAGTAAGATTTAGTGGGCATTCACTCAAGAATGAAAGGTTTTTTTTTAATTGCAAAAGCCAATTAACATAACATACTTTATTAATGGAATAAAGGACAAAAGAAACAAGACCATTTCAATGAATTCAGAAAAAGAGGCTCTCTTGCTAGCCTCTTCAGTAAACCTCGCTACCGCATTAGGTGCCTGGAGGTGGGAGCTAGGAGAAGCCATCCCAGAGCTGGTTCTAAAGAGAGAAGACCTCACTGAGATGCTTAAGGCCCCATTATGTTCTTGAAGCTGGCTTTCTACTTGTAATCCTTCTGCCAAGTCCTCACAAGTCACTGTGATATTGACTCCACTTAGAAGACTGCAGCAGAGGAGATAACTTCATTGAAACCTGCAGCTACAGTGACTTCTTCCCTTCCCTTCTAATACCTTTCCTCCCAAGCATCAAATAAATCTATAGGAGTAAACAGTAACTCAGCAGTCAAACAGAACAAGAAGTAACATGAACAGCTTGAAAAACCAAGGAAGAAAAGGAGTAAAAACAATGCAGGATAGCCTAAATATTCAGGAGGACCTAGAGTCATCAGAAAAATGGTCATATAAAGGACTCAAGGAACACCTTAGACAGATGGAATGGAACCTTAAAGAGAATACGAGACAGCAAATTCAATCAGCGAAAGAACACATTGAGAATGAATTACATAAACAGATAAAAGAAGAAGTTAAGCATCTTTATCAGGAGATAGACATTATAAAAAATAATCAAACAATAATTCTAGAAATGAGGGAAATGATAAACCAAATTAAAAACTCAATTGAGAGTATCACTAACAGAGTGGAGCAAGTAGAAGCCAGAAGGTCAGATAATGAAGACAAAATATATCATCTTGAAAAGAGTCTAGCCAACTCAGAAAGGCTCGTAAAAAATCACGAGAAAAACATCCAAGAGTTATGGGATAACATAAAAAAACAAACTTACGAGTGCGAGCAGTAAGGACGCAGCCCGAGCTGCCCGGCTCCCTCGGCCCCTTCTCCCTCTCATCTCCACCTCTCCGCCTTGCTTCTTTCTCCCCAGCTGTCTCTACTCCCAAGCTCAGTCTCTAAATTTAGATCTCAATTTCTTTCCCCCACCCCGCCCGCTCTCCTGCGTGTCCGGTACCGAACCGCGCGGCCCTGAGGCGCCGCCTCCCCTCCCCCAACCCGAACCCCCTCCCCGGGGGTCCCGAAGGCCGCTGCTGCTGCCGCCGCCGCCTCCCGCGGAGCACCATAGAGCAGACGCTTCACCGCGCGATTGAGCTGCCGAATTATATGAAACAGCTGATAAGATGAGTGACAATTTAAAATCCAAGTGATCCGAGAACACGCACTGAGCTCTGACCCGCTGAATTCAAACTCCCGGTCACCTGCTTCCCGCAAACAAACAGCTATGACTCGGCATTAATTCGTCCGGCTGAAACAACTGGTCAGCCCTTCTCATCATACAAAGGTAAATGCCTACCGAGCCTTCATAAGTAGTGGCCACAGGTTTGAAAAGGGGCTTGGGAGAGAAGGACCCACCCGTTGAATTGGTCGCCCGGCAAAGGGAAACGACGTCATCAGACTGCTTCAGAGGAGATAACTTCTTTGAAACAGGGGTGTGATCCCATAGCCTTCCCTCTCCACACATCGGGAAAACTCAAGGGCCCCTCCCAGCTCTCCCATAAGGGCCCCTCCCAGCTCTCCCATGAGTGCTACAGCCAGCCCGAGGGAATCAGTGGTGGTGCAGGTCCCGCGGAGCTAAACTACCGCTCCCACCAGGGCTGACTTCTGAGGTCTCTTGCACCAGCTACTGGGAAGTGGATACTGGAGGGCAAGTAAAATCCGCTGAGGATTCTCAGCCCCAAACGCTACAAGCTTAGGGTCTGAGGGAATGGCAAACTGGAAGAGTGTGCCCAGTCGTTCATGAAAACAGGGCTCCCGGAAGCAACAGACTTGGCGTGTAGCCAGTATTGTGGTGAGAGGGGCCTGGCTAGAGAAAAAGTGGGAAGTGAATAGACACATGAGGAGGCCCTAGACACCCAGGATTGGAGACTCGCCCAGTCTTGGAGGAGCTGCTGCACAGTGATTGGTTCCCGCGTATGGACAGGAGAAACTTGACCTGGTGGGCACAGCGCCATCTACTGGAAGAGAAGCTAATCAAACTCTAAGACTGCATTTATTAAGGTTTTTTTTTCTTTTTTTTTCCGATTTGGGTTTCTCTTTCATTTTCATTTTTTTTCTTTCTTGTTGTTTTATTAATTTTTTTTACAAAATATATTTTTTTTATTTTTTTCTACTAATTTCAATTTAAATTTTTTTTAACTATTATTATTATTTTATTTTTTATTTATTTATTTTTTTAATTGTTCTCTTTTTTAGTTCCTATTCTTTTTCTTCTTTAGTCTTTTCATTTTTCTTATCCCCCCTTTTTCCTTGAATTCTACCTGCTTACTCTCATTCTCTTTAGAGACTTCTTCCCTTCCCTTCAAATACATTTCCTCCCAAGCATCAAATTAATCTATAGGAGTAAACTGTAACTCAGCAGTCAAACAGAACAAGAAGCAACATGAGCAGATTCAAAAAACAAGGAAGAAAAGGAGTACAAACAATGCAGGACAGCCTAAATATTCAGGAGGACCTAGAGTCATCAGAAAAATGGTCATATAAAGAACTCAAGGAACACCTAAGACAGATGGAATGGAACCTTAAAGAGGATACAAGACAGCAAATACAAGCAGCGAAAGAACACATTGAGAATGCATTCCATAAACAGATAAAAGAAGAAGTTAAGCATCTTTATCAGGAGATAGAGATTATAAAAAATAATCAAACAATAATTCTAGAAATGAAGGAAATGATAAACCAAATTAAAATCTCAATTAAGAGTATCACTAACAGAGTGGAGCAAGTAGAAACCAGAACGTCAGATAATGAAGACAAAATATACCATCTTGAAAAGAGTCTAGCCAACTCAGAAAGGCTGGTAAAAAATCACGAGAAAAACATCCAAGAGTTATGCGATAACATGAAGAAACCAAACATACGAGTCATCGGGATAGAAGAAGATACAGAGATTCAAACCAAGGGAATGAGAAAACTGCTGGATGAAATAATTACAGAAAACTTTCCAGAAATAAAAAAGGAAACAGATATACAAATTGAAGATGCATACAGGACACCGAGCACACAAAATCACAGTAGACCAACGCCAAGACACATTGTTATGAAGATATCCAATATACAGAACAAAGAGAAAATATTAAAAGCTACAAGAGAAAGGAGACAGATTACATTTAGGGGTAAACCAATACGGTTAACCACGGATTTTTCATCACAGACACTGAAAGCAAGAAGGTCATGGAACAATGTATTTCAAACACTGAAAGACAATGGATACCAACCAAGAATTCTGTATCTAGCAAAATTAAGCTTCAGGTATGACAACGAAATAAAAATCTTTCATGATAAACAAAAGTTAAAAGAATTTGCAGCCAGAAAACCAGCATTGCAAAGCATTTTGAGCAAAACACTACAAGAAGAAATGAAAAACAACAACCAAAACCATCAGTGGGAAGTGCCTCAGTAAAGACAGAGGGCGAGGGGAAAAACAATCAGGGAGAAACAAACTAAAATTTTTTTAAAAAAAGGATAAATAATCAAACATGGATGGAAGTTCAAACCACATATCAATAGTAACTCTGAATGTTAATGGCTTAAACTCTCCAATAAAGCGACATAGGCTGGTATCATGGATTAAAAAAACAAATCCAACAATATGCTGCCTCCAGGAGACACATCTGACTGGAAAAGACATACACAGGCTGAAGGTGAAAGGATGGGAAAGAATATACCACGCACACGGTCCTCGCAAGCAAGCAGGGGTGGCCATCCTCATATCGAATAAAATCGACTTCAAGACTAAGTTAATCAAAAGGGATAAAGAAGGTCATTATATACTGTTAAAAGGAACCATTAACCAACAAGACATAACAATTATCAATATTTACGCACCAAATAATGGTGCTGCGACATTCATAAAACAAATTCTCCTCAAATTCAAGAATCAAATAGACCACAACACAATAATTATGGGAGACTTCAACACACCTCTCTCACCATTGGACAGATCCTCCAAACAAAAGTTAAATAAAGAAACTATAGAACTCAATACCACAATCAATAACCTAGACTTAACTGACTTATATAGAATATATCAACCATCATCAAATGGATATACTTTTTTCTCAGCAGCACATGGATCTTTCTCAAAAATAGACCATATATTATGCCATAGGGCAACCCTCAGTAAATATAAAGGGGTGGAGATAATACCATGCATTTTATCTGATCATAATGGAATGAAATTGGAAATCAATGATAAAAGAAGGAAGAAAAAACCCTACATCACATGGACAATGAACAATATGTTACTGAATGATCAATGGGTTACAGAAGACATAAAGTAGGAAATCAAAAAATTCTTAGAGATAAATGAAAATACAGACACAACATATCGGAATCTATGGGACACAATGAAAGCAGTTTTAAGAGGAAAATTCATCGCCTGGTGGTCATTCCTCAAAAAAAGAAAAAACCAACAAATAAATGAGCTCACACTTCATCTCAAAGCCCTATAAAAGGAAGAGCAAAACAACAACAAATGTAGCAGAAGGCAAGAAATAATTAAAATCAGAGCGGAAATCAATGAAATTGAAACAAAAGGAACTATTGAAAAAATTAACAAAACTAAAAGTTGGTTCTTCGAAAAAATAAATAAGATCGACAGACCTTAAGCCATGCTAACGAAGAGAAGAAGAGAGAGAACTCAAATTACTAACATACGGGATGAAAAAGGCAATATCACAACAGATGCTACAGAAATACAGAAGACAATTAGAAATTATTTTGAAAACCTATATTCCAATAAAATAGAAGATAGTGAAGACATCGATAAATTTCTTAAGTCATATGATTTGCCCAGACTGAGTCAGGAGGATACACACAATTTGAACAGACCAATATCAATGGATGAAATTGAAGAAGCCATCAAAAGACTACCAACCAAGAGAAGCCCAGGACCGGATGGGTATACAGCGGAGTTTTACAAAACCTTTAAAGAAGAATTAATACCAATAATTTTCAAGTTATTTCAGGAAATAGAAAAAGAGGGAGCTCTTCCAAATTCATTCTATGAGGCCAACATCACCCTGATCCCGAAACCAGACAAAGACACCTCAAAGAAAGAAAACTACAGACCAATATCTCTAATGAACCTAGATGCAAAAATCCTCAATAAAATTCTGGCGAATCGAATACAAAAACACATCAAAAAAATAGTGCACCATGATCAAGTAGGATTCATCCCTGGGATGCAAGGATGGTTCAACATACGGAAATCAATAAATGTTATTCACCACATCAATAGACTTAAAGATAAGAACCATATGATCATCTCGATAGATGCAGAGAAAGCATTCGATAAAGTACAGCATGCCTTTATGTTCAAAACATTAGAAAAACTAGGGATAACAGGATCTTACCTTGACATTGTAAAAGCTATGTATGCCAAGCCTCAGGCTAGCATCATTCTGAATGGACAAAAGTTGAAGGCATTCCCTCTAAAATCCGGAACAAGACAGGGATGCCCTCTATCTCCACTTCTATTCAATATAGTTCTCGAAACACTGGCCAGAGCAATTAGACAGATGAAAGAAATTAAAGGCATAAAAATAGGAAAAGAAGAACTTAAATTATCACTATTTGCAGATGACATGATTCTATACCTAGAAGACCCAAAAGGGTCTACAAAGAAACTACTAGAACTAATAAATGAATTCAGCAAAGTGGCAGGATATAAAATCAACACTCATAAATCAAAGGCATTTCTGTATATCAGCGACAAAACTTCTGAAATGGAAATGAGGAAAAACACTCCATTCACAATATCCTCAAAAAAAAATAAAATACTTGGGAATCAACCTAACAAAAGAGGTGAAAGATCTATACAATGAAAACTACAGAACCCTAATGAGAGAAGTAGAAGAAGATCTTAGAAGATGGAAAAATATACCCTGTTCATGGATAGGCAGAACTAATATCATCAAAATGGCGATATTACCAAAAGTTCTCTATAGATTTAATGCAATGCCAATCAAAATCCCAATGGCATTTCTTGTAGAAATAGATAAAGCAATCATGAAATTCATATGGAAAAATAAAAAACCCAGAATAGCAAAAGCAATTCTAAGCAGGAAGTGTGAATCAGGCGGTATAGCGATACCAGATTTCAAACTATATTACAGAGCAATAGTGACAAAAACAGCATGGTACTGGTACCAAAACAGGCGGGTGGATCAATGGTATAAAATAGAGGACACAGAGACTAATCCACAAAGCTACAACTATCTTATATTTGATAAAGGGGCTATAAGCATGCAATGGAGGAAGGATAGCATATTCAACAAATGGTGTTGGGAAAACTGGAAATCCATATGCAACAAAATGAAACTGAATCCCTTTCTCTCGCCATGCACAAAAGTTAACTCAAAATGGATCAAGGAGCTTGATATCAAATCAGAAACTCTGCGCCTGATAGAAGATAAAGTTGGCTCCGATCTACAGATTGTGGGGTCGGGCTCCAAATTCCTTAATAGGACAAGAGTTAACAACTAGAATCAACAAATGGGACTTAATTAAACTTAAAAGTTTTTTCTCAGCAAAAGAAACAATAAGAGAGGTAAATAGGGAGCCTACATCCTGGGAACAAATTTTTATGCCTCACACTTCAGATAGAGCCCTAATATCCAGAGTATACAAAGAACTCAAAAAATTAGACAATAAGATAACAAATAACCCAATCAACAAATGGGCCAAGGACCTGAACAGACACTTCTCAGAGGAGGATATACAATCAATCAACAAGTACATGAAAAAATGCTCACCATCTCTAGCAGTCAGAGAAATGCAAATCAAAACCACCCTAAGATACCATCTCACTCCAGTAAGATTGGCAGCCACTATGAAGTCAAACAACAACAAGTGCTGGCGAGCATGTAGAGAAAAGGGTACACTTGTACATTGCTGGTGGGACTGCAAATTGGTGCGGCCAATTTGGAAAGCAGTTTGGAGATTCCTGGGAAAGATGGGAATGGAACCACCATTTGACCCTGCTATTGCCCTTCTCGGACTATTCCCTGAAGACCTTAAAAGAGCATGCTACAGGGACACTGCCACATCGATGTTCATAGCAGCACAATTCACAATAGCTAGACTGTGGAACCAACCCAGATGCCCTTCAATAGATGAATGGATAAAAAAAAATGTGGCATCTATACACAATGGAGTACTATGCAGCAATAAAAAATGACAAAATCATAGAATTTGCAGGGAAATGGATGGCACTAGAGCAGATTATGCTTAGTGAAGCTAGCCAATCCCTAAAAAACAAATACCAAATGTCTTCTTTGATATAATGAGAGCAACTATAAACAGAGCAGGGAGGAAGAGTAGGAAGAAAAGATTAACATTAAACAGAGTCTTGAGATGGGAGGGAAAGGGAGAGAAAAGGGAAATTGCATGGAAATGAAGGGAGACCCTCATTGCTAAACAAAATTACATATAAGAGGTGTGAGGGGAATGGGAAAATAAACAAAGAAAGAAATGAATTACAGTAGATGGGGTAGAGAGAGAAGTTGGGAGGGGAGGGAGGGGAGGGGGGATAGTAGGGGATAGGAAAGGTAGCAGAATACAAAAATTACTATTAGGGCACTATGTAAAATTGTGGATGTGTAACTGACGTGATTCTGCAATCTGCATTTGGGGTAAAATTGGGGGTTCATAACCCACTTCAATCTAATGTATGAAATATAATATGTCAAGAGCTTTGTAATGTTGTGAACAACCATTAAAAAAAAAAAACAATCTTACGAGTCATCAGGATAGAAGAAGGTACAGAGATTCAAACCAAGGGAATGAGTAACCTGCTGAATGAAATAATTACAGAAAACTTTCCAGAAATAAAAAAGGAAACAGATATACAAATTGAAGATGCATACAGGACACTGAGCACACAAAATCACAGTATACCAACGCCAAGACACATTGTTATGAAGATATCCAATATACAGAACAAAGAGAAAATATTAAAAGCTACAAGAGAAAGGAGGAAGATTACATTCAGGGGTAAACCAATAAGGTTAACAACGGATTTTTTATCACAGACGCTGAAAGCAAGAAGGTCATGGAACAATGTATTTCAAACACTGAAAGACAATCAATGCCAACCAAGAATTCTGTATCTAGCAAAATTAAGCTTCAGGTATGATACCGAAATAAAAATCTTTCATGATAAACAAAAATTAAAAGAATTTGCAGCCAGAAAACCAGCATTGCAAAGCATTTTGAGCAAAACACTACACGAGGAAGAAATGAAAAACAACAACCAAAACCATCAGTGGGAAGTGCCTCAGTAAAGACAGAGGGCGAGGGGAAACATAATCATGGAGAAACAAACTAAATTTTTTTTAAAAAAGGATAAATAATCAAACATGGCTGGAAGTACAAACCATATATCAATAGTAACTCTGAATGTTAATGGCTTAAACTCTCCAATAAAGCGACATAGGCTGGTATCATGGATTAAAAAAACAAATCCAACAATATGCTGCCTCCAGGAGACACATCTGATTGGAAAAGACATACACAGGCTGAAAGTGAAAGGATGGGAAAAAATATACCACGCACACGGTCCTCGTAAGCAAGCAGGGGTGGCCATCCTCATATCGAATAAAATCGACTTCAAGACTAAGTTAATCAAAAGGGATAAGGAAGGACATTACATACTGTTAAAAGGAACCATTCACCAACAAGACATAACAATTATCAATATTTATGCACCAAATAATGGCACTGCGACATTCATAAAACAAATTCTCCTCAGGTTCAAGAATCAAATAGACCACAACACAATAATTATGGGAGACTTCAACACACCTCTCTCACCATTGGACAGATCCTCCAAACAAAAGTTGAATAAAGAAACTATAGAACTCAATACCACAATCAATAATCTAGACTTAACTGACATATATAGAATATATCAACCATCATCAAATGGATATACTTTTTTCTCAGCAGCACATGGATCCTTCTCAAAAATAGACCATATATTATGCCATAGGGCAACCCTCAGTAAATATAAAGGGGTGGAGATAATACCATGCATTTTATCTGATCATAATGGAATGAAACTGGAAATCAATGATAAAAGAAGGAAGGAAAAATCCTACATCACATGGACAATGAACAATATGTTACTGAATGATCAATGGGTTACAGAAGACATAAAGGAGGAAATCAAAAAATTCATAGAGATAAATGAAAATACAGACACAACATATCGGAATGTATGGGACATAATGAAAGCAGTTTTAAGAGGGAAATTCATCACCTGGAGGTCATTCCTCAAAAAAAAGAAAAAAACCAACAGAAAAAGAATTCAACAAGTCAAGCATTTCTTCATGAAAAAAACAAACAACAATAATAAAACAGTTAAAAATTCAGGGAGATCAAGCTACTGTGAAAAATTCACACCCCAAATCAAAATAAGGATGAAGCATTATGTACCTAAAATCAGAAACAAGACAGTACTTATACTTTTGTAATCCCTAGTCAAATTTACGTGTGAATGATTATATTATCAGGGAATTAAGACAAGAAAGAGAAACAAAAAGGACTGAGACTGAAAAAAAATGATTAAAAGTCTCTATCTTGATAGATGTCATAAGTCTATATATATAAAATCCAAAGAAATCTGGTAAAACACTATTAAAACCAATAAATGAGTTCCAGAAATTTGTAGTTTACAAATTCAGCATAGAAGAACCAAATGTTTTTGTGTAAATTAGCAATGAACAATCAAAAAAGAAATTATTAAAATTTCCATATAATATCATTAAAAAGAATAAAACAGGAATATCTTTTAAAAGAAATACATGATAACAATGATACTAAAAACATATTGAAAGAAATTGAAGAACATCTAAATGCATGGAAAATCAGTCATGTCTGTGAATTTGAAGACTTAATATAGTTAAGAAAGCAATATCCTTCAAACAGATATACAATTAATATCACACCTGGCTTTTTACAAATCTTGGCTGGTATTCTTAAAATTGTTATGAAAATGCAGGGAACGTGGAATAGTGAAAACAATATTGCAAAAGAAAGAAATCAATAGACTTCCTAATTTCAAATTGTACCACAAAGCTACACCAATCAATTCTATGTCATATTTAGGCAAGGATAGACTTATAGATGAATAGAATAGAATTGAGATTCCAGAAATAAACCCTTCACAATTATAGCTATTTGGTTCTTCACAAGAGTGCCAAAATAATTCAATGGGGAAAGAATGGTCTTTTCAACAAATTGTGCTAGGACATCTGGATAGATATCCATATGCAAAAAATAAAAAAATAAAAGAGGAGATGAAATGGATTGTAGAACTAAAATATAAGAACTAAAACTATAAAGCTCTTAGGAAAAAATACAGGAGTGACTCTTTAGAACCTTGGGTTAGGAAAAATTTCTTACATGTAACATCACAAACATAAGTAATTTAGATTTCATAAGAATTAAAAACTTCCTTTGTATCCATGGACAAAATCAACAAAATTAAAAAGCCCAGGAATGGAAATGGATATTTTCAAATCATATTTGGATGAGAAATTTGCATCTAAAAAAACATAAAATAATTCTTACATCTTAATAATAAAAATACATGTAACCCAATTTAGAAATGAATGTAGGAAGTAAACAGACATTTCTCCAACGATATGTAAATGGAAAATGAGTAGATAAAATATGTTCAACATCATTGGCTATCAGGGAAAGGTACATCACAACATAGTGAGATAGTACTTTTTTACATTAGGATTGCTATAATCATATAGACAAGTAAAACGTGTTGGAAAAGATGTGAAGAAATCAGATCCCTCATATATCACTGAAGTTAGGGTCAAATTGTGCAGCCATTTAGAAAGCAGTTTCAAATCCTCAAATAGTTAAACATATTAACTTTAAACATTTAACATTAAATAGTTAAACTAGATAAGACAGGAGCTCTACCTTTTTAGATATATACCTCAGAAAAAATGAAAATGTTTGTCTATCCCAAAACTTGTACATAAATATTCATAGCATTATTATGTATGATACCACAAAGTGAAAAAAATCTACATGTCCATCTCATGCCAAATGAATAGCTATAATGTGATATTTTTGTACAATGGAATGTTATTTTGCAATATAAGGAATAAAGTATTGATACATACAAAAATAAGGATGAATGTTAAAAGCATGCATAGTGAAAGAAGCTACTTAAAGACCACATATTTTATGATTTCTTTTATATAAAATATTTGTACTAGAAAATTCTATGGAGGCAGTAGTTAATGGTTGATTTACTCTGGTGGAAGGGGGTGGGTAAATTTTTGGAGTAAATTGGAATGAACACAGGATTTATTTTGTATATGCTGAAAAAGTCTAAAAATGAATGTGGTGATGATTATGCAATCATGGATATATATAAAATTTCTTGCAATTTATGCTTTAAACAGGAATTATAGGGTATGTAAATTATGTTTTAATACACATTTTATTTAAAAAATAATACACTTGTCATTATAGTACAAAATTAAAATTGTATTCTTGGTCTTTGACCCATAGAAAAGAAAATCTATGTTCAAAGACCTGTATATCCAGAAGACATGTATAAATATATTCATATCAGTTTTGGTCACAACAGACCAAACCCAACAAAAACCCCAATATGCTTCAACCAGTGAATATTTAACTGTAATGCAAATATACCATTTATACCACGGAAAATCTGAAATAAAAAACAACAAGCTACTGATATAATGATGAATCTGGCTGAATTTCCAAAGAATTAAGTTAGGTGAAAAAGTTAATCCCAAAAGAATTACATAAAAATGTCATTTATAAAACATTCTTGAAATGAAAAAAAATTATTGAAATGGAAAACACATTAGTAATTATCAAGGGTTAAGGAAGGGGAAATGGGAGGTAAATAGATGTGGTCAATAGATGAACAAACATGAGAGATACGTTAGAAATAGTATGTATTTTACTAGTATG
Source organism: Spermophilus citellus (assembly GCF_964194105.1). NCBI lineage: Eukaryota > Metazoa > Chordata > Mammalia > Rodentia > Sciuridae > Spermophilus > Spermophilus citellus. Next base: position 110,174,595 of record NC_138186.1, on the reverse strand, counting down.
AATGTTGACATCATAATTGTAATAATGTAATAGCTTTGCAAGATTTTCCATTGAGGGAAATTGGGTAAAGACCACATAGGATGTCTCTGCATTATTTCTTACAATTGCATATGAATCTGCACTTATCTCAAGATAATAAGCTTACTCATATAAAAGAAAATATTGCATGAATAACTGAAACCCATTTGTAATTACATCAAAATTCATTCCATTTACTTCTGTAGTTGTTTTTAAGATTGACAGTGGACAGATGGTAGTAACACATTTGAAAGATGGACTCTGGTATCAGTTTGCCTTAGGACTAAATGTAGAGTAGTGTAGTCCTCATCTTTGAATGCTGGGCAAAGAACTCTACATGTGAGGCTGTTCTCAAGTTTTAGTGGATGGAGAGGTGTATTAACTGGTTTTGAGTCTACATGAAGTTTCAAATTCCTCTCGTTGAAGATTGAGAAAAATATCTAAAATAATGACAGTGGGGTCCAATGACATGAAGAGTAATATCATCTTGATAACTCAAAGGAAAGACCATATTCCCCAAAATGACTTATCACTAGTAATACAAGAAATATTTAGAAACCTATTTTTTAGTCCCCTTGTTATGCAAGATTTATAAGAATTTATAAAACTAAAAAGAAAACTAGGAGTGAAAATAGGTTTAGATCTTTTGTTTTGAAAATCGGGAAATAGGAAAGAGAAAAAGAGATTAGAAAAATATGCAATGAAACTAAACATAAAATGGAAATCAATATTACAGTTAATAAAGGCTAGATATGAATAAGAAATTGATACTATGAGGCACCAACTTAGGCATCTTTTTGAAAACATTAGAACAAGAAAAAGGAAATAAATGAGAAAAATTCTTTGAAAGACAGGTTATAAAATCAAGGCCAGCTGTCAGTGTTATTGGTTTTTTTATTCTGCTCCTGAAAATGAAATCATCACAACTGGGACAAATACTATTATAAAAACGATGATAGAAGAGAAGATTCCAAACTGGCAAAATATATGCACACAATTTAAAAGGATTTAATATATTTTCATTATAATAAAATCCTGCTTTTAACATAATTATGACATTGCATTTAAAATCCTGTGTAGATAGAAGGTTATTGTTACCTACAAACAAAGTAATAAGCTATTGATCACCAGTCTTCCTTTCCAACATACAGAGCCACAAGAAAATTTGAACATATTTACTTTCAGCATAAACATAAAGTGGCAAAACTTCATTTATTAATCAGTGAGTATATTTGAATTTAATAAAATAGATAATTATTTCCAATGCTCTATTTGTATTTTCAGAATACAACTTTAAGTAGTGGTGGACTACTATGGGCTGAAAGGCATACTTAATGAATATTCACATAATTAAAAAGGCAAAGCACAAATCTATAAATGTACTCTTGTGCAAATTAAATTTTCCCTGGGTTTCCCTCAGATTGTCAAATTCATATCTATTTACTTACCTTGTTTAATGAAAATACATAGCTCACATGTTTTACTTTAAAACATTTTAAATATTTGATTTTGTGTCTGAAACATTTTTATGCACATACATTGCCTTATACACAAATAAACAGATAAAGAACTGATCACATGTAAAAATAGCCCTGGTAATAAGTGCTCTGTTTTAGATCTATAAACTTAGTATGTTGAAGCTTATTACAGATTGATAAATGGAAGATTTGTATTAAATACAACTCTAACATTCTACGATTCTTTTGTTGGAATACATAGGATATAAATGCAATATATAAAATTAAGGATATGTAATAAATATAATTATGATGCATTCATACACCTACCTATCACTATTTCATACTATTACTATCAGCACAAAAACCTTAACTCAGTGTGCCGATATGTATTTTTATATTTGCAAAATTTCTAATAATATTTCCAAACAAATAAACCAAAAGATATTTTACAAATTTAAATTGAGTTTAGAGGACATTTTAAAAAATATAATGTTTCCCCCCAAATTCATTGTTTTTACATTTTTTTATAAGTTTACCTCTTCATTCTAATGTGAAGATTGACAAGTAATAATACTCTCCTAGGCCAAAAAGCATATCTGGCAACAATCAAATTGTAAAGTATGGCTATAGATACTTCAGATTATCAGAAAAGATATTTAATGTACCTTTCATTGTCTGAAAGATTACCTTAAGAATATATGTATTGAAATAAGATAACATTTGGGATCTGTTATATTTAATTAATGCTGATATTATAAGAAGAAGCAGTCTTTCAACATGACTAATAAATTTTTATCCAAAATCATTTACAAAGAAAGTAAAAATAAAGCTAACATTCTTACATAAACAAGCGTTTCTCTTGTGTCATTTCCCTCAGTCTTGCTACAACACAATCATTAATGAGATGATGGCATCTACCTGAATCTGTGTGTGTATATATGTGTGTATATGTGTGTGTGCATATATATGTAAAAACCACATTATTGTTTATGGGTTTAGAATCCTAGTCATATGTAGACCACCACACAGAATTCTAAAAAGCAATTTGAATAATGATGTTTCAATTTTAATGTTTTAAAAAGTCAAGTTATTGTGTATGATCACCAGAGATCTTAAAAGAATTGAGTGAATTTTCTAATATTACAACATGTTGATCTCTTTCCTAAAATAGTGCTTTAATAATGTCATTGCTGAAAATGCTTTTAAAAAGTAGTATTCCAATAACAAACCAGTATATTAATGATTGTGAAGATATTTCAGTTTTCAAAAACAACCTAACAAGCACAGAAACAAAAGTTGTGAAAGGCATAATAAAAAAATGAGTATAAGTACCAAAGAAATACAAATATCTAATAAGCACATTAAAATATTTAATGCATGCAATGATCAAAGAAATGAAAATAAAAACGATAATGTTTTCCTTACTAAAATATCTCAATAGTCTAGTTTATAATGTATACTAAAAGCTAAAGTGGAAAGAAATAATGACTCTATTAAATATTATTAGTACTAAAAATTGCTTCAATATTTCTAGATTGTGTTAAGTGATCAAGACAGCTTGTTTCTGCTTGAGGTGGACTTTTTCCTAACTGTAAGGCCCTGACCTCCATGTTTTTAGATCACTTACTTCAGACAACTTGTAATTAGAAATCCTTTCTTTCTTTTTTGAGATGCAAAACTTTTTTTTCAATTTAGGGGAGAAGGAAAGAATAGATATTCAATAGCTTAGATAAAAGGAAATGAAGGGAAGAGAGGGGGAGAGGAAAAGGAAGACAGTGGAATGAATCTAAGATATAAATCTTTTAAAAGCTTTCTGCTAGTGTTACAAGGCAGCAACCTATGCCTCCAGAACATAGAGGCTTTCCTGTGAACTGTAACCACCTAGGAAGACTGTCCCTATCTCACATTCTTTCTGAAATAGGAAAAGCCTAACTTCAGAGGGTGTCTTGACCCAAGTTGTTAAGCAATGTACTGAATGAAGACACAAGAAAGTTTACTTTCCCTGGTAAGTAAACATAGGTGGCCCACAACTCTTCAGAAAATGTTCAAAATAATATTTATTGAGTTATATTACAAAATTATACTTTGCAGCACAAATTATTTTACCTATCCACCTGCATCAAAAATAAGTTTATTTTTTTCACTGAAGATTAAAATTTAGTTTGTTTTGTGCCACATGATATTAGTTAAAATATATATAATATTTTTAATTTTATCTTTGATTGTTGAATATCTTACTATAATTTCTATAATTTCATGAAAAATTTGAGTTGGGATTAACGGTAAAGTATTTATCTTCTCATATGTCCTTGACTCAAGAACATTTTTGCAAAATAACACAAACATATCTTTGTTGGTTTCTGTTTCTTTCAATACTGGCAGAATCATATGTAATATGAAAAACCATGTCCTTGGGCTAGGGTTATGGCTTAGTTGATACAGTGTTTGCCTTGCAGCCTTGCATGCACAAGGCCTTGAGTTTGATCCCCAGGACCACACACATACAAACACACACAAAAAAAAAGAAAGAAAGAAAGAAAAAAAAAATGAGTTCATGATAATTTTCAGAATCTGCTTCAAAAAACTGAGCCCTTATAATTTTAGCTTAACATAATGGAATTTCAGTCTAATATAATGAAACAGTCATAAGGAGGTTTTTTGTTTGTTTGTTTGTTTGTTTGTTTGTTAATTCTAACAAATCTGGGTTGTTTTAACTAACATAACTTGGAGTATCAACTATCGTTCCACTAGTTCTTCTTTATAGTTTCAAAATTGATATTTCTTCCTAAATTTGAAAATTCTTTGAGGAAAAACCCCAACTATAAATTTGACATTCTTTCAAATTCTAAATATAACAAAGATACTTGGAAATTTACAAATATTTTAAATTTAAAATATTTGATTAAACTCTTATGTACTCCAGGCAATTATTTGGTGGATAAATGAAATATCTTTTTTATTGTAAGATATTCCTTTTAATTATTTTGTCATAAATTTCTAATGAAGTTTACATAATTTAAACAATGTGTTCTACCTTTTCATTTTTCATAGTTTGAATTTGGAATGTCCCCCAAAGTATCATAAACTTAAAGGCCTGGTCTCTGATGAAGCAACATACAGACATGGGGCTTTTAGGTAATGATTGGAACATGAGGGTACTAACTTCTCAGAAGGATTAATCTGTCATGGCTGAATGGAATATGGGGAAGTTATGGAAACTTTAGTGGCTGGGGTGTAGTTGGAGGAAGGGAATCACTGGAGATATGCACTGGAAAATGAACCCTTGTCACTGGTCCCCTTCTCTCAATCTCTCTTTTATTTCTCTCTCCACTTCCTGGATGCCATGAACTGAGTAGCTTTCCTCTGCCTTGCTGTTCACCATGATATTCTTTCCTCCTCACCTCAAGCTCAAAGCATTGGACCAGATGATTCTGGATGGAAACTTGGGAAATCCTGGGCAAAAATAAATCATTCCTTCTCTAAGTTGTTTCTGTTATGCATTTTGGTTACAGTAATGGAAGATTGACTAATACATCATTTAAAAATGTCTTTCTTTATTCAGGAATCTAACTCATTGTATAAGAATCCAAAGCTATAAAAAGGTTAGACCTTGTTAAAGTCAATTTTTAATTTATCGAATATTTGACTTTAATTACAGTCAACTAACAACACGATCCTTTGGTTACTATTAAGAGGAAACTCCTGTTCATATTCATTATGTATTTTCTCAGAAGGTATTTTGGTAATGAAGATTTTAATGTCTTAAAAATCATCTTAAACAAAACAACTTTTCCACTTTGCTACAGCAAATATCAGTTGCTACTTTATGCTGAATTCTGTAACATATCTTCATTAAGATTTTATTCTTCACTGTTTGAGATATAGTGTTAGGTTCTATATTTCTACTTAATTTAGCTTTAACAGTATACTTTGATTTAATTTTTTAAATTTAAAAAGCTTTAATATTAAAATAAATTTAAATGCTAGGTCTATTTTAATAAAAAATAATATATTTTAATTTAAATTGATTTTACTGATATATAAAAAGATAAAAATTATACACATTTGTGGGCTACATGATATTTGATACATGTATATATTTTACAATGTTTAAACTAAGTTAAACATACCTACTTTTAAAAATTATCATTTTATGGTGAAAACATTTAAACTCCTTTTATAAGGTTTTTTGAAATATGTAATACACTATCATTATCTAAAGTCACCCTACTATGAAATAGCACACCAGAGTATAACTATAATTCCAATATAACTTATATTTAATGACAATATATTTTTGTTTTAAATTTAAAAATTTACCCATATGTACTTTTATGCAAGAAAAATAATTTAGTTACAGTTTATGAAAATAATAGCATGTATTTCAAGTAATATTCCATCTGCATAAAATACACAAATAAACACATTATAATGTCACATCAGAACATAGAAGAAATGCTTTTAGTAAGTCAATTTATTGCCACTGACTAGATCACTGAAGTGTTTATGCATCATACTAGAAATAACACACACAGATCTCATGCTATGTAATATATCTTACAACACAAGTTTAAATGAAGTGTAATTTTTGGCTTAATGGAAAATATGTCTTCCACTGCTTCAGTTTTAAAATTTCAATTTAATTAATTAAAATAAACAAAATTTTGTTCCTGAGTTGTACAAGCCAAATTTCTTGTACTCAGTAGCCACATATATTTTTTTCAGAAGCCATAACAATAAAGAAATCTAGACTTTTTTCTTAGCCTAATGTAGTAAAATTCTTTGATAAATTTTAAAGTAAATTACTTTGGTACTGTTGAAAGCTTCTCAAATCCAAAGAAAGGGGTGAAAGAAAAATCTGAGAAAAAGGGTCAAAGCAAAATGCTTAGGGTTTAAGGGGTCGCAGAAGTAAATTGTACATTTACTCTAGGACATAGTAGGAGCAATATGTTAGGCCTCAGAAAAGAAAGAAAACTGAGTAAGAAGGAATTAGAAACAGCTATTGTGTGACGACTGACAGTACAAAAAAACTCAAGGGAATAGTTCAGCTGCCATTTTTGTTTCCTAAACAATCAATTTTCTTCTTAAGCTGTAAGAATTTCACTATTAGGATTATATGTCCATTATGGCATCAACATAGAAGTTAATGGAAGCAGACACATGCAATAGTTGTTCCCCAAGGGACCATATCTCTGATAGTGGGGCCTGGAAGACTTGATGCCACTCACAGCTGCTTCATTAAAACAACTGCTAAATGCAATAATCTGAGGATTCCTCTGTCTCCACAAAAAATTAGCTTTCAGATATCTCCAGATATGGTTTTAAATTTGGAAGACTTTCCCTCTTGCTACTGATAGTTGATTTGCCTTCTTGAAAATGACTGGGGCTGGATGTGTTGGAGTAACAGAGATAGAACTCAGGGGCACTCAACCACTGAGCCACATTCCCAGCCCTATTTTGTATTTTTATTTAGAGACAGGGTCTCACTGAATTGCTTAGTGCCTTCCTTTTTCCAAGACTGGCTTTGAATTCTAGATCCTCCTACCTCAGCCTCCTGAGCTGCTGGGATTACTTGCATGTGCCACTGTGCCCAGCTTGAAAATGACTTTTGATGATCATTTTAAAGATATTTCTATTCTTAGCCGGGAGCACCATGGCATGTGCCTGTTATCTCAGTGCACCCTGTCTGTAAATAAAAATACAAAATAGGGTTAGGGAATGTGGCCCAGTGGTTGAATGCCACTGAATTCAATCCCCAGTACTGCCCCCCCCCCACAAAGAAATATTTTTATTCTTTTCTCACAGACATAAATTGCTCCTGTGTTTGCCCTAAATTCCAAGGGGGCCTCTGTCACAATCACCACCATTGTCCACAATGCTATCATCATAATCACCATTGAGAAATTGAGGTATCCTTTCTGAAACATATGCCTAAGATTCTAAAATGAGCCAGGTAGACCCTAAAACTGGTTGTTTTCACTATTCTCAATCATGATTATCTTATATTGTTAGTTTTTCCACTCTAAAAATAGGAAGTCCTAATTTGTTTTTTATTCTACTTATTTGCTAAAGTTAGGCTTGGTCTTAATTTCTATTGTTGAAAAAGAAGACTAATAGAAGAAGAAGAAGAAAAAAAAAACATCTGTATAAGAACACATGAAGAAGGCTGAGGTGGGTGAGGTGGGTGAGGTGCTTGAGCCCTGGAGTTGGAGACAATTCTGGGCAAAAGAGCAAGACTCCATTGCACCTCTGAATAAAAGAAAACAGAACAAAAACAGAATAATTGAATAATATGAGTTAAAATATTTAAAGACTTCAGGAATGAATAAGTTATGTTAGTATATCCTGAGCAACTTCATAGGATCACTGAATTCTAACCCAAATGCATTAAATGTGAACTCTTTGTGAGAGGAATACAAACATGTAGGTGACTTCTCATTCATAAAATGGAAAGACTGACATGTTCATTGCAGCATTACTCACAATATCCAACATACAGAAGGAACCTAAGCACCCATTAATTAATGACTGGATAAAAATATATGCATGTATGAATACATTGGAATATTATTCAGTTTTTAAAACAAAGTAAATTGTACTATTTACAATAACATAAATGAACATGAAGGACGTTATACTAAATTAAATAATCCAGACACAGAAAGATAAATAGTGCATGATCTCACTCATATATAATATCGAAAATAGTTGAACTCGTAGATACATAGAGAGGTATTTACCAAGGACCAAGAGATGGGGCCAAAGAGAAGGCATTGGTCAAATAATATAGAATTTCAGTTACTAGATCAATATCATCTGGAGACCCAACATACAGATTGGTAACTATGTTTAATAATCATGAATTTTGGAGTAAACATACTGCTGCAGTATATAGAGGATGCTTAAATGACCAAGAAAAAATTAAACGTAGAGAGATGTTAACATAAGAGACAACTGTTAGTAGAAACCCACTCAGCTCTACCCCTCCCCCTCCAATCTGACTGCTTTCTGGACTGGCTGGGAGATATGCTTCTGGCTAGGAACTTGGAAGGGTGGGGGGGAGAGATTGTTTAGTGACTGAAACCAAGATCAGGAAACATGGGGTTCCACAGTGAGGGAAGAAACTAAGAATTGAGTCACCCACCACATGAGTGGAACCCAGGGGAGATCCCTGAGGTATGAACTTCCATCATGGACAAGCAAGTACTGGATGTTGGAAGTGTGCTGATTTAAAATCTTTAGACCAAGTGCCATTCAGCAAAGAGCCTGGAGCCCACCTAAATCCAACCCCTGCCTCCAGGAATTCCACCTATGGGATTACATCTGTCACTCCAGCAATCCAGAGGGTGGAAAAACATGCTTTAGAAGACCCCACCTAAAACTGCTGAGAAGAGAAACAGAATCTTTTGAATTTCAATGGAAAGAATTCTTTAACTTTTCACCAATATCTCTATATAAAAATTTTCTTTCTCTGTTTAATTGTGACCTTGATGGTACATGGACATTTATACATGTGTATTTTAATTTTGTTTTGTATTCTTTCATTTTTAAAGTTTTTTAAAAAATTTATATATTTTTTTTCTCCTACCTGTTTCCCTTGTCTCTTTTCTTCTGCTAACAATCTATATTGTTCTCTCTTTTACTCTTCATTTATTTATTTTTATTTTTTCTTCTTTCATTCTCCCTCATAATTATCATATCCTATTTATTTCTGTTCTCTCCCTGTTCACAATTTGAAATTATAAACCCTTTTGCAAACTTGCTGTTTTTATTGTAGGTGATAACTGATCAGATCATTTTTGTTTATTGTGATAATTAACATTGTAGACATCATAGTAGGAACTATTTGGTTTAATGCCGTATATTGTTTTCATTGGTTATTGTTAGTGTTTGTTTGCCCCTAAAGAGTGAGGTACTAGAAACCTTCAAGGACACTATAAGTCCACAGGGTAGGAACTCTGCTGCCTCATACCCATACTGTTAAATGAGTAGAGACACAAACAACATGAAGAAGTAAGGGAACAAATCATCCCAAACAAACCACTGTATAGATCCTCCAAACAAAAACTAAATGAAGAAGCTATAGAAGTGAAAAATATAATTGATAATTTAGAATTAACAGACATGTAGAATCTTTTATCCATCAATGACTGAATACATTTTCTTCTCAGCAGCACAAGAATTCTTATCTAATATAGACCATGTCATATAAGCTATCATATATGTTGGCAAACAATTGTAATATTACCTTAACATATTGTTTGCATCTGTAGGATTATTTTCATAGTTCTATTTCCATTGATATTAATTTTTATGTTCTTGCTATTTTCTTGATTAGAGTTGATTGATTTTTATTCAAATTTTATCTATATTATTTCTTCTTTATTTCAAACATTTCTATGTCTACTCATGTATTTTCCTTCCTACATAATTTGAAACTAATCTGTTTGTTATTCTAGCTTCTTTCTGAAAACAAATACTTAAAGTTAAATATAAATATTCATTTGAGTACTATTTTATCCCATAGATCCTGATATTTTAAGCTCTTATTATCACTTAGTTCAAAGCACTTTTTATTTACTTTTCTTGTGCTTTCTTCCTTGACCTCTGAGATATTTATAAAATGTGCCATTTAATTTTGAAATAGTTGACATATGTGGATGGGATTCTATATATCTTCAGGTAATTGATTTCTAACAAAATAAATCATTCAGGAAACACAGTCTTCATAATTTCAAATTTCAAATAAAAATGTTTTGAAAATGGTTTTTATATTGATTGTATTGGTTAAATTCATGTCAAAACTGATCAAATTTCATAGTTCAAATATGTGCATTTTATTATATGTCATTTTACCTTCAGAAAGGAAGAAAATCTTTTGCAAGCTACTCTTGTGGAAGAGAATTAATATCCAGGATATATATAAAAGCTGAAAAAAATTAATAAAGCTATAGGGGGGAAATCATGTATTATTTAATGAGTAGCTTTTAAGTTGTTTTTTTTTTTTTCAGTACTACAGATTGAAACCAGGGGCCCTAACCACTGAGCCACATCCCCAGCCCTTTTTTGCATTTTTTATTTAAAGACAGTATCTCACTGAGTTGCTAAGTGCCTCACTAGGTTGCTGAGGATAGCTTTCAAATTTGTGATTCTTCTGCCTCAGCTTCCCAGTCACTGGGAGCTTTTATGTAATCTTATCTCAAAAAGCAATAATGTAAAGTAATGGATATGCAGGCTTGATAGTAACAATAATTTAGCATTGTTTGTGAATATAAAAAAGTCACATTGCACATGTTTATTATAGGTAATATTTGTCAATTATGCTCAAGAAAGCTAGGTTGAGAAGAAATGGAACGACTGAAAAAATTGAAGCCTACAAAGGAAATTATTCCTATAATAATTCTTTTAATGTTTATTAATATTGTTCAACTAAAAAGGGCAAATGTTTATCCCAACTTTTTTATATAACTTTTTTTTCTTTCCCTTGAAATTAAGATTATATTATGAAGCCTAAACAAATAAATTTAATAATTTACCTGTGGATTTTTGAAAGATTTGATTAAAATGATATTAAATTTAATATTTTAAATCATTGCAGTTCTGATATTTTGTTAATGCAATGAAGGTCAACAGTGAAAATCCAGTGCTTAGATGGCGAAGTTAAGTGGTTTCTCTGCTGGGAAAAAAAAACATGTATGTTAATATACAAATATGCTTTTGAGATTTTGTAATGACTAGATTGGAATAGGTGTGAAAATTAGTAAAAGCCTCTTTGCAATACACCTTATCTTAAATAAACATCATTTCTGAAAATATCATAAAAACATTTTAAAATTCCTCTTTAATAACAAATATTGAAAGTATATTTCTGATAAAAGCATCACTATCCATGTTCACTGAAAGTAAGACACTTCATTCAGCTGTATTAAAGTTTAAAGTCTTTACCACTGAGCTAGAAGAAAAAATAATAAAATCAAGATACATCTCCAGATAAATACTAAGCATTATTCTTAGAAGATATTAAGAATTAACCTTGTACATTGGACTTTTGGTATCTTTTTCTGTTTTTCTAAAATATTGTAGTCTGTATAAATCATATTCATTATTTGTATATGAGAAAATATTATTGCTTAAAATTACAAAGGTTAATACTCACAGAGCAGAAGAACAATTTAAAATGGAAGTTTCTGACCACAGTATTGGCATAAAAAAACAGACGTGAAAACCAATTGCATAGAATAGAGGACACAGATGCAAATCCTCATAGGTACATATATCTCAAAGACTTAGGAATTAGAACAGAAAATCACAACTTCTGGAAGAAAACATAGGCTCAACATTCCAATATGTAAGTGCAGGCTGCAACTTCTTTACTAAAACTCCTAAAACTCAAGAAATAAAACCAAGGATCAAAAAGTGAAATGGTATATTAAATTTAAAATATTCTGCACAGAAAACTAAATAAAAGTGTGAAAAGAAAAACTGCAGAAAGGAAGAAACTCTTTGCAAGCTACTCTTGTGGAAGAAAATTAATATCCAGGATATATTTAAAAACTCAAAAAATATCAAAAAGAAAAATAACCTATTCAATAAATGGGTAAATTAAATACATATTACTCAAAAGAAGAAATGCAAATGTCTAACAAATATATGAAAAAAAATTCAAAATCCTTAGCAATCCAGAAAATGCAAATCAAAACTGCACTAAGGTTTCATTTTACCCCAGTCAGAATGGCAATCATCAAGTATACAAATAATAATAAATGATGAGGAGGACTGTGGGGAGCCATTCTGACACGTGATTGGGTGACTCCCGTTAAGGGCCTGAGGCGCTCTGGCTGTGTCGGAGCTATCCCGACCCTTTCCTGATGAGAGAGCCCATCCGTGTGGGGGTGTGCGTGACCACTGACCCTGGAGACCCAATCACTGACCCTGACCTTGGAGTACAGCCCCCCCTCAACCTTCATTGGATGGAATTCTCCCCTGAATCTCTTGTCCCCCCAAATAAAAGGCTACTCCCCGGCGTGTTCGCTCTCTCTCTCTCCTGCTAGCCCAGAGTAATCCTCGCTGCCCTGCTGGGCGGCTAGAGGCGGGAATCAGGGAGGCGAGCCGTCTCGGACCTAGCAATATAAAATAAGGTACTGTCTGTGTGTTTTATTTTGATCTCTTCTAACTAACTTAATGCCAGAACCTCATTAATGAAACCACTGCGCAGGCCGCGTGGTAGAGAGGATGTAGCAAAGAAAGGAACACTTGTTGTCGATTATTGGTAGGACTGCAATTAGTACATCACTATGGAAAGCAGTATGGAGATTTCTAAAAAAAAAAAAAAAAATAGAACCACCACATAGCCCAGATATTCCACTTCTGAGTATTTAATCAAAAAGTGCTGAAATTATCTTTCCATGGTGATACATTGATACATACCAGTGTTTCTACTATCAGAGTTCACCATATATAAGTTATAGAACCATCCTGGGTGTCCATCAACAGATAAATAGATAAAGAAAATGTGGTATATACACAATGGAGATCTATTCAGTCTCAAAGAAAAAGAAAATTATGTCATTTTTGCTGGTAAATTAATGGAATTGGAAAACATCATGATAAGTGAAATAAATCCAGATGACGAAAGTCAAGGGTTGAATATATTTTTTTGTCATATGAAGAAGTTCAAGAGAAATAAGAACAAAAAGAAAGAATTTTATAAAAATAGAAGGGAAAACAGTAGGGTAGATGAAGGGGAAGGAGAGGTGGGAAATGGGAGGAACATCAGAATAAATTGACCAAAGGATGCTATATAAATATATCAAATGAATTCTACTTTTGTAAATAATCAAAATGCACCAATTAAAATTAATAAATCAACAGAAGGAGTAAAAGTAGAGGAAAGGAATCTGGGAAAGGGCGGAAGAAAAGGAAAGATGAATACTGGATAATTAAATGGAGCAAATTGTTATATGCATTCATAAATATGCCACAATAAACCCCACTATTATACTGAACTGTAATACAGTAATAAACTCATAAAAGTGGGTGTTTCCTTCTATTAAAATATAATTTTGAATTTCTGAACTGTTGGTTGAAGCGAAACTACGCACTAAGAAAGTATTAATTAATAACCATAAAAAGGCATGTATTCCCCTTATAGTTTCATGCAGAGTAATTTTATAGTATAGTATAGTAGTAGTATGGTATGTAGCACAGTATACTATAGCACAGTACAATGCTAGTGTAGTATAATAGAGCACAGTACAGTCATAATGTGGCCAAATCAATAGAATGTAAAACAGCAAGTATGAATCCTAATATCAACTGTGGATAATGGGTGGTGATGCATCATGTTAAACTCATCAGCAATAAGAAAGTGCTCCATTTTCAGTAAATGCTAAATGTCTGTATTTCTGCACAATCTTGCTATAAATCTGAAACTATTCTAATATAATGATCTATTAAAATGAACTATAGATAATGTATGGAAGAAAATGGTTTTCTGTTGTGTTTTATCTTTTCAGCACTATCAGAGGATAATTAAGAATATATTTATTAGTAATCTATAATTAAACTCTATTAATGAAACAAGAATGCAATTGAGTGTTAAATCATGGCATTGAACAAAAATAAACTGTATTTCCAGGACTACAACTATTTACACTGAGGTAAATGATTTTATTTGTTACATTAAGTTGAACAATTAAAACACTAAGCTCTGTATATTAAGAATAGCAACAAATAGACATTGAGAGTTTATATTGTTTAGTGTTATATTAACTATAAAAAAGATATATACATATGCCCCCAGTTTCCTATAAGAAAACAGAAGCCTAGAGATGTTAAATAAATTCCTGGTGAGTGGCAGATGTAGTGTAGGGGTTCATGCCATCACCTAGACTATTCAGTTAATCATTGTATTAAACTATTATATTGACTTGAAATCAGTTATATACACTATTAATGCTATTTTCTAATTCTTTGGTCTTTATTTAATTGTTTGTATAATAAATTAAAATGAAACATAAGCTCACAGAGTTCTGAATACAGTCAAGGGACCTACAAAGAGAGCTAATTTATTGTGTAGCTTCTAATTAGCTGTAATTACAATATTGAATAAATGAAACACCTACCTTTAGAGACAATCAAATCTTTTCACTGAACTCCACTGGTGCTATGGTTTATAAAATAGGCTAATAACAATTGGAAACATTATTCAAATGCTGTCAGGAAATGTAAAAGTATAATTTATTTTCAACCCTGAACTATTCTTCCTCTAAAATAGATTTAATATGGAAACTGGGTATAAGAAAAATGAATTATATAATGATCCATAATTTAACTCCAATTCAGATAGCATATCTTATTCTTAGAGAGCACATTTACTCATATACATGTGTGTATGCATGCACGCAGACACATTCAGTCATCTGGAAAATTCTTTATAAAATTACTAAAGAATTTCTTAGAATATAGCTGATCAAAAAAAAAATGCTCACCACTATGGATTAGGTAATAAAATGAGTCTAGGCACGTGCACTACAGATACTGATATCACAATATAAAGAGATATTCAAGTTGCCTTAGAATCAGATCTCTTTAAGGACAAAGCATTTACCATTTAATGTTTAATCTATTTTTAAGCAGTATTTTTAAGGAATTAATTCAGTTTTCACATACCAACATCTACTAAATAACTCTGAAATTTATTTCTTCCCTTTTATCATCTATTTGAGATTGAAAGGAAGCATATAAAAACAGACATGATGTATGAACCCTGTTTGTTCCTTGTGAATATACATGATGAGCTGCTAAGATCACTGAGCATTCCTAGGGTGCATGACTTTACAGCTTGCTTCTCCCAAAGGGAAAATCAATACTGTACTGTCTTTAAATAAGAGCCTGATCATCAAAGATGGCAGCATCAAAAAAATAGTAAGCCTCCTTTTGTTTCATCTTACAAGGAAAGAGAAAACTGGATTCAATCAACTCTTGATAATGGAGAATGAAATGTTGTTTCTGCTAGTTTGGGGTTTGCAAAGGAATAGGGAAACAAATGAACAAAAGAAAATTCAGTTGCCCCAAGAAGCTAAGTATTCTAATATGCATCTCAACAAATAGCAGCTTCCTCCCCAAAAGAAAGCATGAAGCATGAAAAAAGCAAGAACATGAACTGCCACAGACATGAATCAGATACAAGTTTTGGTATATTATTCTTCCAGTTAATGAACTACCTGAAGGAAAAAAAAAAAAAAAAAACATTGTGTCTTTCCTGGTGCTCTAAAAGTTGGAACACTTTCTCAAAAAAACGAAAAAAAAAAAATCAGCATAACTGAAAGATCTTTCACAGTCACAATGCCAATAAATATAATTTTCTCAAAGCTTTTTCAAATCAGAGAGTGGGTTCTTTGCATGTTTATTTTAAAAATGCTAAATGATGCTTTTAATTCAACAGTTTATATAGAGGAAACATATTTTTCATTTTAGATATTTTTATCTAAGACATAAACATTAAAATTTGGTAAATGCCAAATTTGGATAATATATCCTCAGCTTATTCTTTTCGTTCAAAATATGTCCTTGACTTTTCTTTCAAAAATGTTGCCTTACCAGTGTCTACAAACACATACAGTGACAACTATTATCCATTATCCGGCACTTGACATGCCTGCTCAACATCACAATATTAACTGACTTTCTAGTTTTCTCACTCCCTGTGGGGCCCTCTCTTCCAAGATTGACGAGGTGTGACATGGTGTTTGAGCTGCCTTTTTGACCTGACAAACAGGAGTGGTCCTTATACAGATTGGAGGAGGGAGGACAAGCGAGGGAGAGAACAATGGTGTATCCCCGTGTATCCGGGATGTCATTGGTGCACTTGCTTTCCAAGGCAATTAAAACATTGTTTCTCAGATTTTACACCTCAAACACAACTTTTTTTCTTCGATTAAAGTGTCCCAAAGTTGCATTAATACACACTGCAAATGTAACAATTAGAAAGGGATTAAACTTCTGTCCCTCTGATATTTTAGAGAAGGTACTTTTAAAGATAAAAGTTGCTGCTTCTTCCAAGTTTAAATACACTAAAACTCTAATCACTTCTTATAATTCCCTAAATGGTGTTATCACTTTCTTTTTAACTATTGAATTCACTCTGGCAGAGCTAGGGCAATAAAACCCATCATATTCTAATTTTCAGACAGCTTGATAGAACCAATGTTCTCACTATAGATAAAGTGTAATGAAGCACTTTCTTTCCCATAGGAAAGTCTTTGACTCATATGCTTTGATGCCAACTAGCCTTCACATCTGCTGTTTCACCATTGATGGCTGTAACTTGGCATGCTAAACTAGTGTCTGATGAAACAGCTTTACTCAAAGGCACCATTTTATTTCTTGCAATGGGAACATAGTAAAATGGTGTTGGTTTCCTGTAGGCCTTATGCAAATCCCTGTAATAAACATAGGATCAGGCCTCACATACAATAAATTGTGTGTTAGATGAGAAAATGGGGAGGGAGACAAACTTCTTGGGTAAAAATAACTCCCTTTTATGCAAATAAAATAAATGTATAATAAAGAATTAGTTTAAATGTTCATTTCAAAAGGAACTAGTTTATATCAAAACCCATATTAGACACAAATAAAATTATAACAATTTTAAAATATCAGCTTTATTTTTTAAGCAAAATATTATAATTTAATGCTAACAGTAATGCATCAACCCACAATCAATTTCTCAATACCATTCATAAAGGAAAAATTACTTGGGAGACTTAAAAAAATTACATGGCTAAAATAATCTTCACTGGGTAATTATGTGAGATTTTTATCTCATGGAAAAAGAAAAACATTATCAAGTATAGATGAAAATTACTGTAACAGTATTAATCTATTCTGAACTGATCCCATATATTTGCCTTAAATCAAACAAAGTTTTTAAGTTTTGTTTCATTCATTTAAATATGTGGGAAAATAAATATACAAATATCTGTAGATTTCAATATGTAAAAAAAATTAAAAGTAAATTTTCTATGAATTTTAAATATCCATAGTTATTTTTCAATTTGTGATAAGCAAGTTGGCAAGAGAAGCTTTTGGCTTGGAAGCCTAACTATATCAGAATTTCCAACACCCAAGTTAAAGCAGAATTTCATGTTTGAGGCACATTTTATTCAGATCTGCCAAGAGATACTGAGAAATTATCAAATAACACAAAGTAAGATATAAATTAGAACTGTGTGGTAATTTACCTTCATCAGTTAAAAGGGGTGATATGTTCTTTTACAACAGGGAGAGAAGTGGAAGTAGTTCACCAAATTACAAGGTAGTACAATAAGAAAACTAGGTGAGACAAAATCCCAAAGCTCTTGCTCAGAACCCAATTTACTATAAATCCACAGAAAAGGCTAATTAATATCAGTTCTTTTGTCTCAATTAAGTATCAACTTTAATGTCAGTTAACCTTTCTAATGTAAAATAAGAAACATGTCTTAATCTACCCTTCACTGTGTAAACACCAATCACAGGTGCAACCCTTCTAAGACTCTTCTCTGCTCCCTAAAGGACTCTCCCCTAATTTCCCCCCCCACCCACTTTATGATAGAGTTATATATAATGATCCCTGAAGTAGCAGAATTCAACAGTTACTAATAGGGCATTATGTAAAATTGTGGATGTGTAACCGACGTGATTCTGCAATCTGCATTTGGGGTAAAATTGGGAGTTCATAACCCACTTCAATCTAATGTATGAAATATGATATGTCAAGAGCTTTGTAATGTTGTGAACAACCAATTAAAAAATTATATATAATGAAGGTGTACAAATGAAACAAGAGCATTGACTCTCCAGGTTCTTTGGAACATATATTTTTAAAAATATACTTTCAAATGGGAGTTCATAACCCACTTGAATCAATCTGTGAAATATGGTATATTAAGAACTATGTAATGTTTTGAACAACCAACAATAAAATAAAAAATATATATATATATACTTTCACCCAGTGGTACAAATAAAAGTCAGGATTTATCCCACCACACAACATTGAAGAATAAAGATCTAACTTGTTTTGTGACCCTATAATATGACAATTCTGCTTATCTTTCGGAGGGCTCCAGGAAGAGATTCAGAAATGAGCATGTAGTTAGATTATTTATTTTCAGGAAATCTACATTGAAAAAAGATGTAAACAAAATTCTGGTAAATAACTTGTAAAATTTTAAAAGTCAGTCAGAAGATTTACCATTGTTTCATGCCTTACACTAATTATCATGGGGTCTGGGTTTCAAAAAGCAAAAAGAGTCACCCTAATATGAGGGAAATGAAAGTAGATACAATCATTTATTAACTATTGGTGTCAATAAATGAAGGGATCATTTCAATTTCTTCTTAACTCTGCCTGCACAATAGTATCACCAAAGCAAGTTTGTTGTTTGTTGTCTTGTTTTGTTGTATTTTACAAACTCAGAGGCTTAGGCTTAGGATTTTCTGAAAACGTCATAAGTGACTCTAATGGTCTCATATATACCCAGACTGATAATTGTTGACATAAATAAATCAATATTTTGTAATTTATCTTATGAACTAATTAATTTCCCCAAAGGTATTCTTATGATTGGCAAATAAAAATTGTATATATTTAAATCATACAACATGGTGCATCTTGTTAATGACTTCCTCAAACTAATTAACATGTCCATTACCTGACATAAATATTTTACTTTTGCCTACATCTATGTTGAGAACACTTAAGATCTATTCTTACAATAACATCCGGATACACTATATATTATTATTCACTATAGTTGCTGTGCTATACATTATTCATGAAAGGATTTTTTTCCTTTCTTTTTTTAGCACTGGAGATTGAGCCCAGGGACACTTTGTCCTTGAGCTACACCCCTAACTCTTTTTATGGTTTATGTTGAGATAGAGACTAAGTTGCTTAGGGCCTCACAAGGTTGCTGAGCCTGGCCTTAAATTTGCCATCCTCCTGTCTCAGCTTCCCAAGTTGCTGGGATCTAAAGGCATGCGCCATCTCACCTGGCTCATAAATGAATATCTTAAAGACATTTAAAACATACCCTAATGTCATAATATTAACTTTTTCCTTCAGAAGAAAGGAATTCAATGTGAAAAAAAAATCAATACTTCTTATTTATCACAGTGATATAATTGCCTGACATGGAAAGGACTGTATTTCCATGAGACATACATGCTATCCAGCCTTACTGGTTGTAGCCCAGCAACATTTTCTACAATTTAGTGTAAAGACATTGTCCCCATAAGTTAAAGAAGTTACTTTACTGATAAAATAGTACCTTTAACATCACTAGGCAATGGTCTAGTTTATAATACATACCTAGGGAGGTAAGATCTAATAATATGTCAAAGAGTTTATATATGAGTCTTTGATGTGAATATACCTACCACCTTGTTAATATTTCATTTTAAATTAGTTTCCATGGAACAGAGACAATATCACTAGTACTGAAATTAGAAAACTCTTTTTCCAAAAATACTGGGAAGAAAACAGAACGTCATTAACTAAACTTAAACAGACTTCAAATAAGTAAAAATGACCTGAAACAAAACTATGTAGGAAATTAATAATAAGCAGAACTAGTCTTTTGTGAGCAGGTACTGAGAAAGCATCCCTGGACTTAATGAAATACCACAAATTTGTAGTTATTATATTGCATAATGGTAGGAGGTGATTAGGGCTTGTAGAGTACTAGCAAATATGTGAATACCGCAAAAGATGTAAGCCAATTTCTATCCATGTGCTAGCAAGTAATTATTGAATCTTTTACAGTAAATGTACAATATCCTATTCATGTATTAACACCACTGCTCTTTTGGTATTAAAAATAACCTACAATTTATGATTTTTAAACAATAAAGAATTATGAACAAGGTGTATGGTATGTGTTTATAAATCTAGTTGTTAAGCACATGTTTTTATATTACATAGCTTAATTTAAGAATGACATGTTTTTCTAGTACTTAAGAAGTAAGATCACTAAAGCTTTCAAAACAGTCATTGCAGGCATGACACACTAGCTATTCAGACTTCAAAACCTATCACCCCAGTTCAATTTAATTTCAGGAGATCATTGAACTGATAAGATCAGAATAAGTGGCAAACTATAAAGAACTTGTTGTAGCTGTATCTGCATCAATGGCTTAATGTAAACGTTTAGAAACTTAATATGATCAAATAGTTGAGGTCATGTGGGTGCGCCAAAATGACTAATGTACTTAGCTCTTCTGAGTAATGATGGCTGTGCCTTGATCTCTTTGGTTATTACTTTTATTGTGATACTATGAGCCCCTGGTTACTGCTTTCATAATTAATAAGTCACTTAACCTCTCTATGGCCCAGTTTCCTCATCTGTTAAATGAGTATAATGATAATTGCTTCCTACCTTCCTTAAGTGCTGTTATGAAGATTAATGAGCTGATACTTAGAATGTACTTTGATCTCCTGAAGAGGAAGATGTGTGTGTGTGTATTGTGTGTGTGTGAGTATTGTGTGTGTTTGTGTGTGTGTGTGTGAGAGAGAGAAAGAGAGAGAGAGAAAGAGAGAGAGAGAAGAGAGAGAGAGACACTTTTGTTGTTAGATAACAACAAAGATAAAGATAAAACTATTTGCCTCAGACAGGAATATTAATCCACCATTTTGCATTCCTATCTCTATTACTTAGACTTTCAAATAAATTGCCTTTCAACAGAGGGTTAAAATGGGAATGTCATAGAAGGCTACATATTTTGGAAACAAAAAAGAGAGAGAGAAAAAAAAAACATTTTACCCATCTATGGAGAACAACACTTTGTAAGCAGTCACACCTATGCCATACATTCTATCTGAAGCCCTCTGTCAAGGTTTTCCATCAATGAAATTGATTTATGTCAACATTTGTTTTGCTCATACATAATCATACAGAATTTGGTAAAAAGATAAAGGACATTCATAAAGAAAATATAAGTATGTAGCACTGATTTATGGCACATAGAACAAATGAAAAGGAAATAATTAGAGGACAGAAAAATGGAAGTCCATGAATACAGAGGAGGATGGTATTTTAAAAGTATATTTTATGGTTATCTGAGATACAAAATGACTAAAATTAGATAGAAATGACTATCTAGACAGACATAGCCAAAGAAAATTACAAAATGTTTAATGTATCAGTTGTTTAGCTTTAACTACACATGATAAGGTTGTACAAGAAAGAGAGAAAATGTTAACAACAAACAACAACAACAACAACAACAACTACAAATATATGGAGGAAAATGAAATAAAAATGAACTAACCAGTTTGCAGGCAAAACTTAGAGGTAATAGAGAAGTGCTAAAATTTGTATGGTTGGATAATAAATAATTATTGTTAAAATAATTTATTTTATTTTATTTTTTGTAGTGGGGATTTAACCCAGGGGCATTTAACCAATGAGCCACATCCCGAGCTCTTTTTGTTTTTAAGATAGGGTTTCACTAAGTTGCTTAATGCCTTGATACCTTACTGAGGATGGCTTTGAACTTGGGATCCTCCTGCCTCAGCCTCTTGAGTTGTTGGGATTACAGATGTGTGCTACCACACCTGGCAAGTATTTTTAATCTTTAGTGTATCAAGCCAGTGAAATTTCTTTTTTTTTCTTTTTTTTTATTGATTATTTAAAGCATTACATAGCTCATGATATATCATCTTTCATACATTTGACTCAAATTGTGTTTTGAACTCCCATTTTCACCCCAAATACAGATTGCAGAATCACATCTGTTACATATTCACATTTTTACATAATGCCATATTAGTGTCTGTTGTATTCTGCTACCTTTCCTATCCCCTACTATCCCCCCTCCCCTCCCCTCCCCTCCCATCTTCCCTCTCTACCTCCCCTGCTGTTGTTCAATTCTCTCCCTTTTTTTTCCCTCCCCCTTGCCCCTCATAACCTCTTATAATTCTATGTATCATTGAAGGTCTCCTACTATTTCCATGTGCTTTCCCTTCTCTCTCCGTTTCTCTCCCCCCATTCATCTTTGTTTACTGTAGTCTTTTCCTCATGTTCTTCCTTCCTGTTCTGTTCTTAGTTGTTCTCTTTATATCAAAGCAGACATATATTGTCTCAACGTAGCTTCTGAACTTAGTTAAGAATCAAATTAAATATGTTGCCTTAAGGTAATGCCTTGTAGATATCCCCCCCCCTTTTTTTTTCTTTTTATGGTACCAGGGACTGAATTCAGGGGCAATCAACCTCTGAGCCACATACCCAGCCCCCCCCCTTTTTTTTTCTTTTTTATCTTTTCTTTTTTGATTTTATTTAGAGACAGGGTCTCACTGAGTGGTTAGCACCTTGCTTTTGCTGAGACTGTCTTTGAACTTGTGATCCTCCTGCCTCAGCCTCCCAAGCCTGAGCCACCATACCTGGCTGACTTTCTCCTGTTGATAAAGAATTTCTACTCCAAAGCAGCAATGATTAAATATAAAGAGAAGCATACAGCATCTTTAGAAGAACTGAAGATATGTCTTTTTGATCATAAGCACACTCAATCGGATGCATTTAAAGTCCATAAAGCTTCCAAAGAAACTGCTGCAAAAAGAAACTGAGCCTATTCAAAATGTAGAAAATATTCTAGGCTCCCAATATCCACCTTACCTGTAAGCTAACTAAAGGTTTCCATTACACATCATTAAGGGGATTTGGCTGATCATTTAACAATATTATTGAGACAAATGATAACCAACACAAGCCCATGACATATGCAAATTCAGTGCTAAGGGTTATAGGTACAAGAATGAATGATACAGATTCATTCAATCCCTGTCCTCTTGCTGTGCAGTGCAGTATGGGAACATGGTGGCAGGGATGAGGATGGGGAATATGAAAATATATCTTGGATTGATAATTTAATGATAATTGAGAATAAAAAGAGAATACTTAGGGGAAAAAATGAATATTTTTCCCAGGCTGGGTAGATTTTGGTCTAAAAAGTGTTAGGAAATTTTTCTGGGAGAATAGGAAGGATAAATAAATATCTCAAGAATAAAGACAACCTAACTAATTAGATTGAAAGGGATGGGTGGTGATGAAAAAATGAGCATAATGTCGGAGAAGGAGGTATGAGAGTTCAGGATACAGCAAAACACAAAAGACAAACCAGTTTGGCTAGAACTTCAAGTGTAAGGGAAAGTGAATAGAGAGTAAGAAGCCAGACCTGTGCTTTGTAAACCTGCTAAGGAGCTAAGCTCTCAAGTTGAAGCAAATGGAAGGGAGTCCTTTTAAAGAGCTTTAAATCACTCCAGTAACCTTGGAGAGATGAGATAGTGGTTTGAACTAGGAGAAATAGATAGATTTCTCCTAGAAAGGCCCTGGGTTCAATCCTGAGCACTGTAAAAATTATAGAACAATAAAATGAAATGTAGACTCTGTCTTTTTAGAAGACCTAAAGTATTTACATTAGGAATTTGATGCCACTTACATTTCCTTTTAATATATGCCAGGATTTTATTTACCATATTTTCTTTTTTTTTTTTTTAAATGCCTCCTTTACCACCATTCTTCTTAGATGGACAGACTATATTAGAATGTGTAGCAAAATCAAAATTTTCAGATAGAACAACTCTGGACAGAATTTGTGAACATTTGAATCCATGGAGTCATGGGATGCATAGAAAAAAAGGTTATTCAGCTTCATTTTGTAAAACATTTGACTTCCTTCAAATTATAGGGATTTTTCTGAGAGTCCATAATACCGACAGGCTATTGCTGAGTTATTTTTGATCTTTTGGTTTCTATTGATTCACTCTCCTAATTTTCATACTTCAGGGAGAAAAGAATACACTTGTTTGGTCGCATTTTGTTTAGGCCTGGAGTGAGATTTTAACTCTAGTACACAAAATTCTTAGATTTCCAAAATGGAGGTTTTGATTCCTCTTTTAATGCTTTTTTAATGAAACTCCTGATCTCTCAGCTATTTTTTTTTATCTAAATATGACCAAGAACACACTAGTGATGCCATCCAGTTCATTTAGTTTCCTTGGATAAAACTGGAGAAGCAGTTTGATTTTGAATTATTACTTTTTTTTAGTTATGGCTTTATATTTATCCCTGAAGAGAATGTGTGGATAGCACTATGGATATAGAAGAGAGGAAGGAAGACCTCTTCTCAAAGACAATATACATATGAGTTAGTGAACAAGATCAAGCCTGTTTTTGGAAATAGAATTTTTGCTGTGGTAGAGCAACATTGTAACTCTGCCTGTGCCTTTGTAATACTGAGCACTCACCTGCTTTATGGCCAGATATCTTGAGCCAATCTTACTTGTACTGAAAGAACTATTAGTTTTAAAATAATTTTTGGGAACTGAGCCTTCCAGAACAATTAGTTAAGGGTCTTATTAAATTAGTAGAAACGTAATGGAAATTCCTTTATAAGTCAATGCCTGAAGGTGCTTCCTAGAGTGTTTGTATGTATGGCTGTTAATTAAAAAATGAAAGGGTGGTATAAAATATAAATACATAGTACAGAATAGTTTCTAGTTCATTGTAGGATTTCAAAGTAAGGATACATTTATTTGAATTCTAGAGTGCTAGAATTTTTTTTTATACCATAGTTAGTATAGTTATATAGTTTAACGAGCCAAAACATGAAGTTGGAAAGAGAATCTTTAGGACCACACTAAAATACTAAAGAAAAATCAACATATAATCTTCTCTAAGACTCAGGGCTTTTTTTCTTTCTGATTTTAACAGTAAGAATTCAGCATGTGATAGTTAGCAACATAAGGTAATTGTCAACTTAGCAATTATCACTGTATGGTTTTTATTGTAACTAGTATATAATCCAGAAGGCTTCAATTCTGAAGAAAGTCTGTGCTGTTGGAAACAGAAAGTTGCTTCATGTCAATTTTCTCCAGGTGCTAGAGGCACCCTTGTGTGCAGGAGATGAAAGAGTAAGAAGAAAAGCCGGTAGCAAGGAAAAGTGAATGTAGGAAAAAAATGACATGGCAGAGAGCAGCTGAACTAAAAAGAAGAAAAAAGAACAAAAGATTGAAAAGACAAACAAGGAGGAAAATAACCTTAAAAAAGAAAAATGACATAAGGAGAAAAAAGGGAATTATTTTTTGGAACTATTTTCTTTTTCCAAGGGAGCTTTGCTAATAATACATTAGGGCTTTGAAATAAGATATTTGAGTCTTCTTAAAATAAAAATGAAATTAAGGCCATGAAATATTTGTGAAATTGATATAAACATTTCTGGTGTCAAATCACGGATAGGTACTTTATTTGTGTTATTTTTCAAACTCAACTTCAAAAGGCACTTAGATACTCTAATAATTTCAATGCAACATGTATTCACTCCCTGAAAAATTTTTGACACTAACATTGAGCTTTTAAGAATTTCATCAACTAGTTTCTTAAAATAAAAATAAAAATCTCAAAATCAGTATTATTAGAAAGGAAAACTATAATAATTCTATATATTTAATTTGAAAAAAAATTGATCAATTACCCTGAATGTCAAATAATACCACTCTGAGAAAATTGTTTTACTCATATTTTGGTCATCCAATGCATTTCATTAAGTATTAATGAATGGGTAATTAAATATGAAGTATGCATTCAATCTTTAACCTACCATATGAGAAATTCATTCAGAAAAATAATTAAGACTTTAAGGAGCTAACTAAGAGAATCTATCACATTCTTTGGAAATTTGGTGGCCTTCAGAACTTTGTAAAGAAAGTTGAAAGTTTTGCATGAATTTTTACCAAGAAAATTGCATAATGTTGTAAAATTGCTGTTTTAAATCATATAAAATCCTGTTTTCTGATTGTTGACCTATTCTTCTGTTATCAACTTGACTGTAATCTCCTTGAAAGTGATAATGAGGTCATAGTTTTTATAGAATACCTAACCAGTAGTGCAGTTTCTGGCACTCAATAGGCACTTGGTGCATGCTTGATGAAGGAATTTATTTTATAGCTTGAACCAATTATTTAAGAAAAAATCTACTACTTCTACTGTGCAATAGAACTACCTATTGCATTTATAGGAAGACTGAAAGGAAATTTAAGTGTTTAAAAATTTTGCCCAATCTCTAAAAGCCTGAAAAGTACTTTATAAAATATTAGAGGAATTATAAATTGATACTCATTAAAGTAAAATCTCCCTATCTGATCTACTTTGGATTGGTAAGAAAACAGGAGTAGAAAGAGAGGAGTAATAAAGAGAATGAGGTGCTCTATATGCCAGGAACTGCACAAAATTATAATTCCCATGGAAGTGTTCCAGAGGGCTGTTCTTTTGGAAACCACAGTGAATTCAACAGGGTATCCTATTTCCAGACCATATCTTGCAGAATACTACATGAATAATTGTACAGACAATAAGAACTGATTTTTCTTTTAGTTCTCATCCTCTGCCTCATTTTGACAGAAATAAATGTATACATGGGAAACAATCTTACATGTAAGTCTTCTTTTCTGATTAACCAAGCCTTGTAGAATCCAAATCTACAACTATTTAATTTTCAACAAACATTATTTTTTCATTAAAAGATAAAACCTTTTTGAGAAAAAAAGATGTTTCCTTTGGGCAGATACTCTTTGAAATAAGAGTAGAATACTTACTTGTAAAGCAAAAGCTCCTGGCAATATTCACATATCAAAATGATTCACTTTCGTGAACACAGGTGAAGTTTACAACTTTCTACCCCTTGAGTTATATGCTATCAATTATCCTGAATAAATAATAATATTTAACATATAAATTTTAGATAGCCAGTGGGACTTACCTTGAAAAAAGTCATGGTTGCACCATCCTCTACTGCTCCATACTCTATCTTGGTTTGTTTAGCTAAATCATCAGCAGAGTCAATAGGAGATTCCATGCGTTCCACTGTCAGAAAGGCGGCTAAATTAGCAGTATACGAAGAAATGATGATAAGTGTGAAAAACCACCAAATGCCTCCCACTATCCTGGTGGAGAGCGCTTTGGGCATGAGCTCAGAACCTAACAGAGATTGGGGGAAAGGTGAAACGAATACAGAGAATTTGATCAGCAATCAAATACTTTTGGTCACAGTGTCAGAATGGAATCACCGTGTAATAAAAGCTTATGTCACAGATTTACATATTGCTTTAGTAAGCAAGCAACAACCATTGGGAGAGCAGAAGCTAATTTCAGAAAATAGAGAATTCTCTAGGATGTTTACTTATAGTGACAGGAGACTCTAGCTCTACCTGAGAAGGTGTAGTTAAAATATTAATGAGTTAAATTCTTTGTAAAATTAGCATTAAAAGAGAGAAGGAAAAACTTTTCAGTTTATAAGCCACATGTGTAGATTTTCATATTGTTATTATTTTTGTGGATTTCAGAGGAAATGACTTAACATATGCTCACATCCATTTTTTTTACAACCTTCCTGTAGTTTCATTTTTTCATGTGCAAGTAGCACAAATATTTTATCTATTTCATCACTTTAAAAAGTAATGGTGTATAATAGTAAAATAATTTTAATTACCCACATTCTTTAGAGATGATGTGGGGCTTTAGCCCAGTATTTATTTTAATATGAGGTAGCAAATAATTTTCTACTTCATATTATAATTGTATAAGCAAATATCTCCCATCACTATGGTTAACCTCGATGAAGTAAGTTAGGGTAACAATAAGTACTCAAGTTGTTACAAATTTATTTTTATACATATATATCACATTTCATATATATATATATCAAAATATATGGCTGGAGTTGTCTGCCCATGGTATAAATAAAAGAATAGGATCTAGGAATTAGATTTTACCTTTGATTATTATTAATTTTAATTCATTTAGGTTATAAAATAAAACCCTAGCAACTTTAAAATTTGGTCTTCTATGAATTAAATTTTATTATAATTTTACCATATTATTTACATTTTTAATGTTGAAGATATATCAGAATGTGGGCTTCTTTATTAAAATGTAAATTAAATTTGTGGATGCATGTATAAAATATATCACCATTCACTTTTAATCATTTTGAATCTATAATCAAAAAGTACATAACTTTTAATAGGGTTTGAGTAAAATGGAATGAAGCAAAGATGGACTCCTTTTGCTGATTTATTTTACAGTCAGATCTTTGATATGATTACTGATGCAGTAAGGTAACACATCTTTAGATGGATAGAAAAAATAAAATTATTCATGTTAACATTGAAAAATAAGTGGTATCATGATTGTACTATATCAAAACAGCCCATCTTGCACTGCAGTTCATCTTACCCTTGCAATTTAAAACAAACAAACAAAATTTTAAAAGCAGACAGACTTGGACATGACAGCCAACTCCAGCTCCAGACTCTGTCTACCACTCTGTAAGGAAAAAAAAAGACAGAAAAGTACCTTTCTGATGTAGTTGCTCCTAGGCCCTGTCAGACACACACTCGGACACTGAAACACTAAAACACTCTCAAGATGATCAGCAGCAGCTTTGAGCTGCTTATTTTACTTTTTTTTAAATTTTTTTTTAAAACAAGAACACCAGTAAGGTCAAACAAGACTGGGAAAGGAAAGAATAGTGGAGACATTTGACAAAAATGGCCCAATTACCACAAGTTTTTATCTTACCCAAGGACCGAAAGCGAATACCTCCTAGGCTTGTGAATCAGAGCCTGGTTAGGGGCTGACTGTCATGTACTCAAGGTAACGTCATGTCCAGCACTATATCCCACTAATTCCTGGGGAGCTGGGCATCAGCCAGAATAGTATGGGTTCCTCTTTCATGTATCCACCAGCAGTGAAGTAGTTATGTGGCAAAGCAAATGTATATTTGAATTTTTCATTGCTTGGATCACTTATCTTCAGAGATATCACAGAGTCTTATTTATAATTTCTACTACTGATATCAAGATCACCTTATTAACATATAAATCCTATAGACCTCAAACTATTTTAGGAAATATAAGTTTTAAAAAACAATATTTTTTTCTAACTGGGATAAAAAATTTTAAAAACAAAATTATTATCATAAGACCTTCAGTTTGAGGATAACTCACTCTGGACTATTAAAGTTAGTTATTAGCAGGTAACTAGCAATTTTCCTAGGTAAATTGTATTCTCAATGCTACTTGTAAGAGAAGTTTATTCTAAAAGCAGGTTTTCATTCACTACTATTTTAAAAGAATCCCAATATTATCTTCTAAGTGTAGAGTATGCCTAAGGAAAAAAATCCTTACCTTAGACGCAAAATGTAGGAAAGGGAAAATACAACTACTGACTTTGAATTTTAAAGTTATTTAGAAAGAGATGCTACAAAGAGATTAGTTAGTTCATCATTTATATATATATATATATATATATATATATATATATATATACATACATATATACATATATATGTATATCCATATATACATAATATTTATATATTCATAATTTTACAAGGAAATAATTATTTCAACTAATATTTTGCTTAATACATGTATTAAATATTATTTATTGATAAATTATTTTTCTTTCTATTTTTTCACATTATTTATTCTTCAGATGTAATTTAGAAAAGAAACAGTAATGAATAATGGATTTAGTGTACAAATAAGCATACAATGGCATAGTGTCATTTTTATAAACACTTTATAATTTAACAAAATTTCATTCCAGATATGTAATGCAATCATTGCATAACTTTCTCCAAAGTGGATAATAAATATACCACCCAAATGTACGATAAAATGTAATAGGTGGAATGACTCTTAGGAAGGAATATTTTTTTTTCTTACTCCATGCATTGTCCAATGTTAAAATCTTGGACATTTTTCTATACTTACTAAATTTACAACTTAAAAATATTACATTTTAAATGTACACAACAGTCTTAGACTTTGGTTAGTAAAATAGCTTATTTTGAATAATTGTATAATATATTAATTTCCTAAATTTTATTTAAATATTAAAGGACAAATAAAAGAAACCACAGTATCAAAAATTAAAATTCTACTTGGTAAAACCAACACTAATATAATAAAATTCATGAACCACTAAGACATCTTATTACATGTATTCTATCATTTTCTAAAATAAAATCTTTACTTTTAACATTTATATTATAAATTTTAAATTATGAAAAAGTGTTTTGCATGCACCACTGAGCATGCAATATTTTATATTCTTTATAAGCTATCAGATGCAGCTAATATTTTACTCAGAGAGTTATCTCTAAATATTTTAATTTTTTAATTTTGCAAATTTATATGCAGTAGATTTAGTAATCATGCAATATAAATGCATCTAATCAACAGGAATTAATATGAAAGAGGAGACATTTTTACATCAAAATGAGACAGGAAACAGGAGTATTGAACTGTATTCTTGTCTCAAGGAGATGTAATTTTAGTAGTACTTTAAATGCAGCTTCTGGCTAATGAATCAGGTTAGCTTGGTTATCTATGAAGTGATATACCTACTGTGGGTTAAGAAAAAAAAATTAGATGAGTATACTCTATGTGAATTTGCAAAAGCTAATTGTTTCTCAGAATCTCTCTTGGATGGGATTTGAGAAGGCCTAAATGCATTAGGTAGATGGAAAAGCTGGATTATGGTTACATGCACAGAGGCACCCATGCAAGCGACTTGTGCCAGCAAGAGCTGTCACCCCCAGCAAAGAGTGGGACATGGTGCCCAAAGGAAATAGCAGGCTGAATCGTATACCTTGCTGCATGAGAGCTCCAACTCCAAACCAGAAACTATTTAGCAAGGTAAAATTGTTTTCCACCACGTCTGAGTCAGGATTGCAAGGGTGTGGATTATACCACTCATAGGGACTAAACCTGTGGTAATTGACAGAAAAAAAGAATATATTTAAATTGCAGCGAGAAGAAATTCTATCCAGCACTTTTGCTGTAAGAGAAACAAAAAGACAGATAAGATTAAATAGAAATCAGAAAGACATTCTTATACTAAGATTGCATATGCATGACAGCAAGTGTTAGATTTTAAATACCCCTGCCCTTATCAGTTATTTCCATATTAAGATAAGAAATGGCATTTCTTTACTCTATTTTACTTGTGAGAATAAAATATGTTTATCAGTACATCAAAAATATTTTTTAAGACCCAGTCTTTTTCATGCACAGAAGTTTTTAAAAAACCTAGAAAATCATTAAAGTAGAAAATAAATAGGTATGAAAGGAATACATTTTTTAAGATTGTGAAAAAATTGTTAAAGACAGGAGAAAAACTAGAAAAACATCTTGAGTTTGTTATCATATAATAGAAACCACCAATGTGACCAAGAGTCAAATAATCAATGTATATTTGCATACCTAAGAAAATAGTACTGTGGGTTTATGTCTTGATGTGTAACAAACTCAACTCTGAACAACAAAATCAAAATCTACCGCTTTCTAACATGCTTCTGAGATCATTTCAGATCTCAGCTCACACACCAATAAGCATGATATCAAAGCAGTGTTAGAAGCAGGAATGCATACTGAGGCTGTTTTCCACTTATTTGGCTTCAGATATATAATTCATTTGAATCACTTTTTTTTTAAGATAAAGAAAATCAAATCTAATCTCAAGATCAGTTAAAGATAGTTTTAGAAATATTATGAACATCTTTCATATATTCAAACTGAGAACTTTTCAAATTGTCAACTGCTCACATAAATTAATTTATGCTATTATAATCCAGATATATTTATCAATTAATAGAACTATTCAAAAACACCATTCCCATAATTAAATATACTCATTCTAATTACTAAACCAACAATATATTTTCCCCAATATCTCAAAATTTAAAGCCACTCTTTTATAAAACAAATTAGTATATGTGCCCTATATGAAAGCATTAAAAAAATCTAATATTCAATCAAAGTTATTTGAATAATGTATCTGTCACTTCAGAGAGCCCAATTTTCTTCACAATAATTTTCTGATATACTAGAATTCCAAGATCAAACAAACCATTTTCATCTTTCTAATGTAATTTTAGAATACCCTTGCTTTAATCGCCTATCCTTGACAAACAAAGGAGTGTTTTATTTGGTTCTCTAAGTTAAACTGACACACTGAATAGAAAGGTTCATTGAATAGTAATTAAACACTCTGATCTGATTCGTTGTGTCTGTCTAAAATATAAGTAGCTTTGGTTGTAGATATTTTTATTTCAATTCCCTCCTTTTATGCAAGTTAGGGCAGTTTGTACACATTTTTAAAAAATATTTCCTGGAATCAGAATGTTGGCCATCAGTCTTTAAACAATTATGTTTTATTTTAAATATTAGAATTTTAAATTATCTAAAAATTCATTATTCATGGGAGGCAATGTAATCTAGTAGCAGATTATGGGCTCTGTACATCTCTACCCTTATAACTACATGCCCTCGGTTCCCCCACCTCAAAAATGAGAATAGTAGTAAGGCCTAACTAATAATAATTGTAAGGTTTCTTTGAATTATTATAGTTTCTGTAGATTGCAATCGCATAATACATGGAACAATAATATTTTTCAATAAATGTGATTTCACTTACAGTTCTAAATTCTAAGTTTAATTTTTTTAAAATCACACTCTTCTTGAAAAGTATGAACTATAAACATTAAGCTGGTCTCTAAGAGCTACATTTAGCTGTATCCCAAGACAAGTCTTAGAAATATATCTACTGGGTCAGAACTGTATAATTTGGCTGAGATTACTAGTTATCTCAGAGTTCCATGAGCCCTTGGGTTTTATAGAGACAAGTTAAGGCATTCTATGAAATGAGGGGAGAGAGGTGTGGTGGCCATGTTGGGGAGGTGATAATATACAAATCTAGGGTCTGATTGCCTTTCCATACATATATTATAAGGAAATACAAAGAAGAAAGGAAAGAAAGAAGAGAGGGATAGAGGGAGAGAAGGAGGAACCTTTACATTCACCTCTTATTTTTTCTGGCTTTTCTCCCTTAGACTTCAGGGATTCAGATGACAAAGTCTCCAAAGATGCAAACCTAGCCAACAAAAATGTATAACTTGAGGTTCTAATTTCCTCCTCCTGGTAATACTTGGGAAACAGTTCTTTGTTTTGTTTTGACTCAGTAACAGTCTTCTAATGGTAGAAATGTAAGTCACTTTTTTTCTTCTCAAATTCCCACTTCCAAGAAATACCTTTAGCACACACTCACTCCCTAGCCCTGTACTCCTTTCTCCACAGTATGCTTCCTTTTCTTCACTTTTGTCAGCATAGCTCTAGTATCATCCTTCATTTCTTTCTAAACTAAATCCCTTCATCCTTCCAATATTAACTGTTCCACTTAACTCTATCCTCTTTATTTCCAACAATTTTTTTTCAGTATCTGTCTTCACCTTCCAATTCCTTCAGATTCACTTTTAAACGTTCTATTAGGTGAGGGCCTAAGCAACTTAGTGAGATCCTGTATCAAAAAACAAAAATGGTTGGGGATGTCATTCTGTGGTTAAGCACCCTTGGGTTTAACCCAGATACATAAAAATTCTATTGCCTTCCAAATTAATATTTTTCTTCTCATAAAATTATTTGAATTGCTTCAAATCTATGTATTTTAACTCTAATCACTTTCTTGACCTAAAGTGCATTTTCAATAATTTTACTTTTCAAAAGTGATATGTCCAATATTAATTCATAATTTCTTTTCCTCATCCTTCCCTATTTATTGCCTCCCCATGTGCTAAAAACATCAAATCCAGCATCTATGAACAATTGCAGTAATCTTGCCACTAGCCCTTAGCTTGCTTATGCTGAACACCCAGTGAGTTATCTTTAGTTGTTCACATTCTTTTACCTCACAAGCCTAAACTTCAAACAGTTGCCAAATTATATCAGTATACCTCCAGAATATCTCTTTTCTCCATCTATCCCATTGACATTATAGGTTGTCATATTGTGTAGCAATGCTATCCTAACTAGACTTTCCTCTGTTTATTGCAAAATTTTAACTTCTAAATTCTGCTTCCCAGTTAATTTTAGTTAGAATAATTCTGACAATATCACAAATCTATTAAAAATAAGTCTTCAGCCATTTCCATCATAAATAGAAAAAACATCTAGACTTTAGTGTGGAATTAATGATTCCTTTACATTTCACTCCAAAATATTAGGACCATATATCCAATATTATGTACTTTTTCTTACAAATCCTCATCTCCTCTAAGTTCAGCTATTAGCCACTTTTCCAAAAAATGTCTATATTTATTTTTACCAATTCATTTTCTCATATGTCATTCAGCTCGTAATTCCCTAATATACACTCCACAGATCCTCAGATTTATCCCTCCTCCAGTTCCACCCAGTAGCATCATATAGACATAGCTTTTGTGCTTCTCTCTCTTAGAGGATATCTGTAAAAGAAAATGATGCCCCACCCTCCTTATTCACTTTTCTCCCTGAGTTTTACTGAGAACATTGTTGCCTACCTAAACCTATGCTTTCTACCTTCTTTTGTTAAGCAATTCAATTTGAGTTTTGGAATATAGACAGAAGGCAACTTTCCGAGGATGCTTTTTCAGGTATTTTCCCTATAATCTCTTTTTCTGCTTCTTTCTTTAGGACACATGAGGCATAGAGAAGTATTGGAAGCCCTGTTTTGAGGATAATAAAGCTGCCCAACCAGTCTTGAACTGTTTTCCTATAGATCATGCATGAGAAAGAAATAAATGCCTTGTGATGCAATATACTGTATTTTAGGTTATGTCCCCAAGCAAGGTTTTTCTTTGTAGACAGAGTATTTGAATAGCATTGATATCTTTCTCTTGCCTCCATCATCTGTAGCACTGAGAATTTCAAGTTGTACTTATCAAAATCTGATGTTTTCACTATAAATTCATGCACATACATTTCTCCTCTTTTCTATTAAATTCTAAAACTAATACAGGCAAATACTGTTTGGGATTTATCTTTATGTCTCCTCCAATCTCCAGTACAAGTTTTTGGAACTAATGGACATTTAAAATCTTCTTTTTTAAATTCAGATTCCCTCAAGTTGGTTTTTAAATCAATTTTGAACTTCTAATGACATTATTATCAAACAATGTCTTCTCTTTAACTTTTGTAGTGTGCACTCCTGCTTCTGTACTTTCTTCCCCACTTAAAGGGCATCTCTCATGACTTGGTCTCAGCTTTCAGATTGTTCCTTCCTCTTTAATCATCTAAAATACTCATGGCCTAACCTTTATGCTGATGATTACAAAATTCTCAACTTGCAGTCATAAATTCTCCCTCAGTATTTCTCCATCCAACTCTGTAAATTACCTCTTACATGGCTCACCATTACCTCATGCTTAACATGTTTTAACTGAACCCTATAACTTCTACCATATGAATTCTCCTTTTCAATTTTACCACATTTAAACTGATATATCACTTCTCTGAGTTCTTTAGACTCTTATTTTTTCTTTTAGTTTCCTTCCTTAAATTCAAAATGTGTTTAGAATATATAAACTTCTTTTAAAATAATGCCTCTTTGATTGATTCCACCAACTTCTATAGTACTTTAATCTCAGTTCTGAATCATGGGCTTCCAGAAGGGCAATTCCTCTTGGTTTTCTTTTCTCTATTTTGTCTTTTAAAACTATCTTCACACTAAGGTATGCATTTTGCAACTCCCCTTCTCTAGAATCAACCAATTTGTCAGAGTCAGGTTTGATATTCTTTGCCCCTGAACTTCAAGCTTCTATGCTGTATGACTCAATATTTGACCTTTAGTCAAAATATTACACATACTGACCAAATGCTTCATTATGTTTTTATCTATGCTGTTTGTATTAAATAGAAAGTTCTCTTTCTTTCAGTTGATCCAGTCAACTAGTTTTTATCCTATTCCTTTCTGTAATTCTATTATGTTTACTTTGAACCCAGCTTACTTATTTCAAATCTATATATATTATCTATTTCCTTGTGTTCTATTATTGGAGTTTTTGTGATGAATTCTGTATTCCCAATTTTTCCTGAGATCTTTGAAAGATAGGCTTTTATCATTATCCTCATCATTACCATTATCATTATTATTTGTATTACTTCAGTGATGAAGAGAGGTATACTACAATGAGCATAAGGTTTGAGGTTAGAGGACTTAATGTCTAATCACATATTTATTTTTTGTAGTTGGTGACAGATGACTAAATCTTATTGAGCTGAATATTCATCTCTAAAAAAAAGGGGGAAAGCTGAGTATGAGAGATAATATATGCATAGCATTTAGCATGTTATACATTGCCACATAAATGTTAGCTAAAAGCATATAATCTTTGTGTAAAAATTACTTTCTCTATATCCTTATATCAAAAAACTAATTTAGAGAATATATGAAATAATCTACTGCTCACTTAGGGAATACTTTTACTACATCCTACAAAATGCTAATTCAACATTAATTTGAATACTTTATCATTTAGAAACAAACTGCATTATAACTATTGGAGAGTTCAAAATAGATTTTATAACATCATGTATTACTTTCACTTTTGAGCATTGGTTCTATAATTCCACATATTTTAATACATGTTTTTCCTTTTTCCTTTAGCTTAAATGACCTTTTCATAATGTGTCTTCTTCATATATCAGAATTTAAATTCACTATCAGTTGCTTATTTCAATGTAATTATTACTATACAATAATCCTCAACATTTACCTAACCTATGATAAATTTAAAAAAAAATTTTGTTTGAAAGTTTACCTATAGTTACTAGATTCTGGTTTTTATTGGTCTTATTCTGCCTAATTAGTTGATATGGTAATGTCTGACCTCATTTTACACATGGGGCTAAACAGGTTAAAATAGGTATAATAAATAGCTTCATTTGAATTTGTCTTAAAGAATATAAACACAATTATTTTCAAAGACAAATATGAACAAACATTCAAGTACAATAAATAAAAAGCTGTTTAGCATTATACGCCACTTAGAGATGTTGTCTTTGTTTTTCCTTTAATGGTCAGATTATTAAACTGATGATCCCTTACTCCTTTTCAGTTTAAGTTCCAAGTAACTAAAAAATCAAAAGTTAGATATTTCAATTTTCAAATGTTATTTATTTATCTGATTTGTAAAACTATATTATTTTAAATGATGGTAATTATTTGCCAAGAATTCATGCATTTTATTGAATAAAATAAAGGATTCTTAAAAGAAATAAAAATTATCATTCTTAATAAGTTATACCATTTATTTTTCTTTAGTAAATTAGGTAACAAGGTAATGCTAACCTGATTATATCAGGGAGAAATGAGAATTGGGTAATTGCTATATAGAACATCTATATACATTTAAACTATTCACAGAAATACTATGTCATGTTGCCAATTCTGTTTTTTCTTTTTGTTGTTTGTTTGTTTAAAGAACACCACACTTCAGCCTTTGGCAATTACTAAAAACAGCCATGTGTTGTTTGAACATAGATGATCAGGCCAATTTGGTGCTAATGTGCTTGAGGAGCATGAAATCTTTGATATTTTTTACTTCAGAAGCAGAACATAGCAGTGAATTTCATAGCTATTTCCATAATTAAGTCAAATAGCCAAATATGAAACAGTGTTTCTAGAAATTTAAGCTAAATGGAATGATAGCCATCAGGGTGACTTTACTATTGAGTTGGGGGTGAGAATTCCTGATAGATTAACTCAGGAATGCCATGAAGACGGACAGGTATAAGAGCTGTCTTACTTGGCAGGAAGGCAGATTAAATTCTAGAAAATAAGGGAAACGGGCTTTCTACAGACTTGAAGATAATAGACAACCTGACCATCTCTACAATAAGACATAAGCATCCAGTAGAAATTATGCAATTTTTATAACAATTCTAATGGAAGCAACATAAAATAAGAGCTTCTCATATCTTTGAAAAGCAACCATGACTTCTACTAAACCAAAGAGTTTAGAACAAGACATGAAAGAACCAATTAAGGCACACTATATAAAGCAACTTCAATAAACTACTGGACATGAGACACATATTTATCACCTAGTTTATGTCATACCCACCATTTATAAAACAACCAGCTATGCTATGTTGTTTTAAACTGTAACAAAAGACCTAATAACATCATTATTATTAGTATAAAAAGTGAGTTTCTTATAGATCAGGAATCTGCCCAAGAGAATACAGAAGAGTGGAGCCAGGTTTACAGTGGAGCTCTTCTGTGACAAAGTCTCTACTCTATTGTTATCCATCCTAGTTAGCATTTCAATCTTTATCAAAAATAAAAGGAAATTCCAATGATCTAATTCATGTACCAGTGACAGAAAGATACTATTTCTAATATTCCAATCCTCTAATAAATGAGGAATTGCTCAATTTTCACTCAATAGAATGCTCCTTGTTTTATCCTTTTTTTTTTTTTTTTAAAAAGTGCATGTATGGCCTGTATTTTTAGAGTCTAAACTATTCATCTTGAGATGGTTCAAAAACCTAAGATTTGGTCATCATGCCAATGACATGAACAGAATACAAAAAAATCTGGAAATTTTCAGCAAAAGTTCATGTCTTGGTTACTAAATACATTAACTACTATCTGATTTCTTTTAAAAATACCATAAAATTTATGCTAATTTTATTTACCACCATACCAAGTCTAATAATAAAACAGTTCAAAAATTAAGACTATACAATATATTCATGGATATGAAATCCTTAAGAAATATTCAAACGGATTTGAAGTCTAAATTCTTTTTACACTATTATCTTTACTCAATACTTTATCATTACCACCTGAATCCTAACTATATACATGGAATAGAAGATTTCTTCTTGAACTCTGACAGGAAAACTTATCTCTCTGAATCCAGAAAGAATTGTTACAAGACATTTTTGTGAGCCATCCTAACAACTTAAAAATAAATCAAGGAAAATAAATCAAGGTAAAGAAATTTAGCTCAACATATTAGAAGAGAAAAACAAAACAACAATAAGAAAAATACTTTGAGGGTAGACTGCTTATTTTTCAAAAGTATTCATCTAAAATTAAATTGGATCTCAAAAAAAACAATATCAAGAAGTAACCTTAAAAAATTTACCTGCTTACTATAAACAATTGTCAAAGGTATGGTAACATAAGTGGAAAATGCACCACCTCAAACACTGCACCTAGATTATCTTACTAACACCAACATAAATCCAAGAGTTCACGACAAAAACCTTATGTGGAAACTCCCTCAAGTTTAATCAGTGCAGATATCATTTATAATATTATAAGAAGTTTAAGATATAGGATAATTTTCTCAAATACTGATTTATTCCATACCAAATGAAACAATTGTATCTTTTCAGTGGTCTTCTCCACCAACATACCAAACTGATTTTGAGATACTGCTTTATGGGAATGATCTATATATATTTTAGAAGTATACATTCATTTTTATATCTTATTGTTTATTTGCTTGCTGTTGTTTTCTTTTTTAACTTTCTAAAGTAATTCTAAATGCTCTTACTAGCCAGAAAACTTGTACTGTGGTTCATTCCAAATATAGATTTTAATAGCATAATAACCTCTTTTCAGAACTAAAGATAACAGGTATTCTATATCAGCAATTATATATCCTATTTTGAAATTTTAAGTTATCAGTGACAACATATATTTCAAATTGTTTTTCCCCATAAATTAAATTTGTACATTTAAAAAATTAACTGTGTGTAGGTGTTTTAGAATGAGTCACACAAGCCCTATGGGATTTTTTTTTAAATTGTGCATATTTTACATACTTTAAGAACTAGTTTCTAAGGAAAAATCCCTCTTAGGTATAATTAATTTTAATTACCTTCCAAATCATTAATGAGCAGGATATTATTTAAGGCGATAGTTTGTTTTCTATGTTCAAATGAAAAGGTTTCGTAATGTAAAATGATATGGTAAAGTTTTGAAGTTGAATGAAGTTAAACTATGGTTAAGGAAGAAATGAACAAACCAATTGGAAAACATTATTATATAAACTGTGCATAATATACAGTTTACAATTTACAAAGATAATTTTCTGTAAAGTAAACACAATTGGATGTAAACATATTCACTTCAAGGCTTAAGGCTTAAGAGTTACCTGTCATTCATAGACTTATGGTCTCCTTTGTAAAGAATAAATAAAAACTATGGCAACTTACTAGCTAGTCACTAACACTGTGATAAAAGATGTCTAAATAGAAAGTGTGACAATTTTTACAATCCATTCTCATTTCAAACACATTGTTCAGATAAGTAACATGACTTCACACTACAAACCAAAGTAACTCCAACACTGCAAGGACTGTAATGTAAATAGATTCCTCATACAGTCATTATTATCCATATCACTGTAAAGCTAGCTCTTTTGTTATTTTTATGTATTTGTTTTTGGTATAATTTCTTGCTGATCTGGAATTAACTGCAACCTCTAGCAGAATCTCACTTATAAATCTCCATTGCTACAGTTATTTATTTCCAACTACTTACAAAAAATCTCAATCTGGAGGTATCTTAAACCCAGCATGGCCAATATCAAATGTTCATCCATCCTGTTACAAACTAATATTCTGTCTATACTCAACCAGTTTGACAGGTAATCTAGGCGTTTTCCAACTATTCAGATGAAAATTCTAGAAATCACTTGTCTTTCTCCTTCAATGTCTTGTATTCACCCCATCACCACATTTTTTTTTTCCTGCAAATCAACATTTAATTTGTCCTTCAATTCCCATTTCACCATCCCCGTATTATTATAATTTTAGCTTGAGCATTGAATTATATAACTCAAAAGATCTCCCTGCCTTTTGATTTTCTTATCTACATATTTTTTCGTCTATTTTACATATAACTATTAGGTAAATCTTCACAATCTTTAATACTCTTTATTATTTAACCCAAAACATGCAAGAAATCAATATTGCTGTCCAATCTACTCTAACCTTTTCTGCCTAACTTTCAAGACTTTAGAAAACTCTCATACATTCAAAGTTCTCATTATGTCCTAACAAAAAATCTTACAGTTTTCTTTAATAAACCAAAATAATAGCTCCATGTAGAATTCATTTTAACATCTTAAACGGAATTAATATTAACACTCCACATTTTAGTTGATATTCCTTCTTCCAACTGAATTATATCTCCATTTTTTTTCCATTAATTAATATCCTACTTATATTTTAAAATCTAACTACTGGATGAAAAGTCCTTTAATGGAAGAGGATATGATATACTTTATTTAGCCTTCTCCATTTGAAATGCTTTATCCATTATGCTCTTTTTAATACTATTTTCTTCATCTCTTAAAGTCTAATTTACTTTTTATGATAACAGAATCTTTAAAGGAAAAGAGTATGTCATTTTAATTTCATATATCTTAAAAGGAAATAAAACAATACTAGAAATAGAATTCATATTCAGTGAATAGTGTTATTTCGTTTAGTCTATGTATACATAAAAATACTCCTTTAGTATTTTCTTCAGTGTTAACAATAATATGTTATACCATTAGATGTCAAAGATTCAGAGGAGAATTGCTTTCTTTTTGAATAATTATTATAACAATGCTTTTCAACAAATAGTACACGAGAATTTCTTAGATATGATAAAGAAATATTTGGAGTTTATAAAACAATTACAAAGATTTATCTTTATTTGTTTTTCATTTTCTATGTTATCAAGCAGGTGCAGTATGTTAATATCAATAATTCATCAATATCTGATGCTTTGAACAAATAGTATTTGTCTTCATTGTCTGTTTTCCCTGCCTACCTGTCTCTTTTGTGATCTACTTCCTGTGTAGGATTATTTAATAAACTACTGTCAGAATAAATCCTACTATTTTAAATCCAAAGATAATAAAATGAATCCAGAATGAAACAATTTCTATATTTTATCCAGATAAATATTTCTCTGAATAATAAACAAAATACTGTAATGACATCAACCTATAAATTAAGAGAAGTTACAAAATTAACTTTCTATGACTCTAATCATAAACTTAATTTTTCCCTATAGACTGATTGATGAGATCTAAGCTATGGCTGGTCTTAGGATGTATTTCCTTTAAAACTAGAGAATAATATTAATAACCTCAAGCAACTGTTGTATAAAGCCAGCCTCAGTGGAAATAGCCCACAAAAAAGTAGGCATGAGTTATTTTTTAATAGTACAAGAAAAAAAAGAAAACACATGAAACTAGATGAGGTTGCTCAAAATTCCAAGAAACAACAAATCTCTTCATAAACTGAGGAGTAGGAACAATAATACCACCCCTGTTAGCAGAATCTTGGCTCTGAATGAAAGCTCTGCTTTTAAATGTGCACAGAGAGAAGAGAGGCTTAGCCATTATTCAGACCTTTGAAGCACAGCTTTCCCACCCTGGTAATCACTGTCGATAACATAATCCTTGAGCATGAATTAAAGAGGTGCACATAAATACTGAGAGCTGACAGCGATGTAGGATTGAGACTGGGAATCCTTTCGACACTTAGTCATGCTATGTACTGGGAAATGAAACTTTTTTTTAGAGAGCATATATTTTTTTCTGGCTGTCCTGAAAATGATTTTTTTTTAAAGGGTCCTACTCTTTCTCTGGTTACCTAACACAAGGTCATATTTTCTGCTTTTTTGCCTGCCGTTGTATGAAATGCTTTAATGCCTCTGTGCAAGTTGGTGAAAAATACAATTGGTACTTTGATGTAACAGATTGTTCAGTCATGTCTATGGTTCTTTCTGCATTTTCTTCCCTCTTTCTTTCACTAATTATGTAGTAAGACAAGTCACTTCATCTCACTTTCCTTCCCTGCAAAATGATTGTTTAGGGCTAAAAGTTCTCAAGTTCTCGTTTCTCTATTAATGTGATTTCTTCAATGAGAAAAAAAGAATGTTTGGTGAAGAGCTTGAATGAAAACATTGTTAGAATCATTTTAAAAGTCGGATTCTGGAGAATAAGGTCTTACATTTGAGGTAGAATCAAGATGAAGTAGAAGAGTAGTATTAAAAGATAAAAATATTTAAACACTCAAATGTTTAAACAAATAAATCTGATTATTATAATGATTAACTCGAAATATAAAAGACATCTAGGTTAATCTTTAAATTAATAGCACCTAAAATAAAATTTTCTGAAACAGTAGCAAATATACTAATACTACTCAGATAATCATTTTACTATAAGAAAATATATTTATTTACTGAATTCCTTAAAGGTTTAAAAATATGTCGTGTATTTTTATAGGTGTTTCCTTCATTCAGTACACCTGGTGTGTCTATACACTGCATTCAGGTATCTCTAAAGTATTTATAAGATCTCTATATAATTTTTATGTATATTAACCTCTCAGATAATCAGAAACCATTAATCACATCATCTCAGCAACTTTAGAAGTATACTATAGTTTATTTAAGAAAATTTTAAGAAACACTCAAAAACTAATTTGTCACTTTGAATTCAATTTTATCACCTTCAAATATTTTGTTCACCCATATGGGCAAATTGATGAAAGTCCTTTTCTTTGTTTTTCCTGAAATGCAATTGCTTCTAAATTAAAAACTATTTTATAGGCATTTATAAATATATATAGGCTTATACATATAGAAAATATAGACATTAAATGCTATATATATAGATAGACATTGCTGAACTTATACATGAGAGCGAATTACTGAGATGTTTTCCATTACTATTTGCCTTATTATCTATCATTATTTGCTTTCCTATTTCTCATCCTTAATTTATGATTCTGTGGA
Organism: Spermophilus citellus; assembly: GCF_964194105.1. Lineage (NCBI taxonomy): Eukaryota > Metazoa > Chordata > Mammalia > Rodentia > Sciuridae > Spermophilus > Spermophilus citellus. The sequence goes on along the minus strand of NC_138186.1, from coordinate 110,130,431 downwards.
GTGAGAAAGCTAGTTTTGGTCATCATTAAAGCTTTCTTTTAAAATTGGTAATCCAAGATTTCGTTATTCTTTCAAAGTATATTCTTACTTATTATCTATCTACACACAAAGGCAGACATTGCAAGCATAATTATGAGTTAAGCCTTTGTAAAAGCTTTATAAAAATAATGCAACTATAGCTCATTTCTTTCCAGATACTCATTTTAATTATGATTCAAAAAATGGTAGTTTTGAAAGTTTTCCTTTGGCAAGGGCTTTGAAAACTTTTGTGTGTTTGTGGTACTGGGAACTGAACTCAGGAGTGCTTAATCCCTGAAACGCATCCCCAGACCTTTATATTTTGAGACAGGGACTCTAAATTGCTGAGTTTGGCCTCATACTTGCAATCCTCCTGTCTCAGGCTCCCAACTTACTATAATTACAAGCATTGTGCCACAGTAGCCAGGCAACCTTTGAAAACTTTTATCTCTTTATGAGTCATAATTTAGTGTGAGTTTATCATTTATTTCTTACTATTGCATATGTCAGGGCTGGAAAATTGTTCAGCTTATGAAACTTTTTATAGTTCTCAAAATAAGTAGTTTCCCTTTGGCAATTATTTGCACATGGAAAAATATTTAAACTGGGGTAAAACAGATTTGTCTCCTCAAACAGTTATAATTTCCTTATGGTGAAAACATTCAAAATCTTGTTTTCTAGCTGAAAAGTTTATTTAAATCAAATACGTAAGTATAAAAAAAATCCATTAATAGAACACACTAACCAAATAAGCTTAAATGTGTAACACATCCATGCAAAGAGGCAAATGATTTATTGGTGGTGTGTGGGTGGGTACTCCATGTTGGTGAGGAGCTTGGAAAGTGTACTACTGTAGCTCCATACCCGGAGCATCATCATTCATTATTCAATACAACTCTTCTTTCTATCTTTCTTGTATGTGCAACCAACTCAAACTAGCTCCAATTTTTGCAAAACTAATTTATCATCTCCTTTTCAGTTCATTTATTTTCTTATATGAGTTAAAATGGCCCTAATATTTACGTGGTAGTGAAAAGAAAGCAATAACAAGTGTAGTGATTGGCTGTTAATTTGGAAGGAAGGTCACCTATGAACTTCTACTCTTTTTATAGTCTATTCAAAGAATGAACATGCAATTATTTTAATGATTTCTTATGGTTTGTAAACAGAAGTGACACACTCTTGTTTCAGGTATGTTTTGTTTTGCCAAAACCATGTCTTCACATTTTCCTAAAATTAAAATGAAGGTTGTTAGGACTTGTTCCCTGAAACCTCTGTTTTACAAATATACTATCAGAAAATTACTACTCTATTTCTATATTTCCATGATTATGCTAATTCTGCTATACATTTCTTATAACTGGATTTTTTTAATCAGTGCAGTTTATTCTCAGAAATAGATTTTAAAAAATACAACTATATATAATTAGATGGTTTCTATATAAGGTTGACATTGATCGTGTGCCTCTATGTCCTCTGTGTGATATTTAGTTTATTTTGTGGGGAAAAAATTGCTTTAACTTCCCAAAATGTACAATAAAAAATGGAAATATGGGATTAAAAATGCAAAATAGAGCACAATTACTTTTAAATAAGAAGTTCTGTATTTGGAGAAACATTTAATAGTTGTAAAGGTACATTGATTTAGATCACAGAACTTTCATTTTAGTCAATTAATGAAAATAAACTAAAATTCAGGACAAATAAGTTTATTGAGAAATTGTAAAGAATTTTAAAAATTGCCTAGTTAGAATAGCACTTTATGTTACTCTAAATAAATATGAAAAGTAGATGATGCAGAGTTGCAGTTTTATGAGACATGATCAAAATAAGATACATGATAGCAGTATATAGTAGATTAGTAACCACTGATTGAATTTAAAGTGGAGACATAAATTCTCAATTAATCACTGAAATCTTCAAAATTATTTTCATGTATATTCCTTCTACATTAGATATAAAGTTTTAGAATAAAGTTAATAACTTCCACAGAAAAGTATAACATTTGCTAAATTATACTATGTGTTTTAATAACAAAAATTTCCTAATAAAGTGGACCATAAAGAAGAATAAAATTATATTTGTCAATGGTCATACAATTACATTTATTTATATTTAAACTTGTATATAATAATTTTTAGTGAAAAGAATTACTCTTGGTAACTTGGTGTACTTAGCAATATTCATACATTAGGTTATAAATCACATATTTCATTTTTTCTTTAATGTAAGAAGAAGTAGCCACTGGTAATATTCAACAAATGTTGCTCTTATTTTGTAGAAAATATCAAAAATAATTTAAATTACTCTTTTTAATGCTAAAGTTCTATTATTGCATGTAATATTTTTAGAATTATTTAAAATAATTATTAAATAATGACTTTTATACATTATATCATTTATATCAATTTATGGGTTTTCAAAACTGTAATCATCTCCAATTATATTTTTATTTCTATCATTGCTTTTTTATGTTAGTTTTATATATTAATATGAATTTTATATTTGTAATATTTCTTAGCAATTAAAAATGGATTTGACTCCTGGTCATTGATAATGAATGTCTATGTGTGTGTATATATACATACACACACACATTCTATATATATATGGTGTTCTTTTATGTGTATTCATATTACATATATGTATATATATGAACACATAGATAAGTATGTCTGTTTTTATGCATATACACCCATATAAACACTATTTATTTATTTGAAAGGACAATAAACATTTATATATTTCTAAAAGATGCATTTTTATTCCGCATTTTTAATTTATTTTTAGAGAGCTTTATGTCCTAGCCAATAAAATTGAAAATGTGTTCATGAAAGAAGGCCAAAAAGCCCATCTGTGTCTCTTCATTTCTCTGAGCTATCAGTTCTTTAATTTCTCAAAATATTTTTTTCTTCTCAAGATTGACTATCTGCTTCGCTAAATAAATAGACTGCTCCAACTTCAAGCAACAGATACTCTTTTAAAATCCCAAATGATCATCATAAAAATGAGACTTTTCTTCCTTAAATGTCCAAAATTTTCCACTAAACTCCAAACACCTCTTAGTATGTATTAAAGGGATTTAAATTTTTCACTTTCATACCGCTTTGTAGATATTTCCAAGACATTATCAAAATAATCATGTTTTTAAAAGTTGTCTCATAATTTGAGATATTTCAATAGAATTTGTCAAAATATTTAAAATCAAATCTCTTCTACATTAATATCAGAGCCAATAATTTAATCAAATTTTTACTAATGAAGCTTTATCCCTCAGATAAAAACTTCTTTCTATTTATTAAAGGCTTTTAATAATCTTTTTTACTTTGAGATTTTGTTTTATTAATAATTTTAAACATTACATATTGTTTTTTGAGAAAATGCTCATTCCTATTCTATATTTGGGAGAATGATATCTAGTCCTGCCAAACTTTTGACTATGTGACTTTCAGGAAGTCTTTCAACCACTTGATGCCCTTAATTTTCTTATGTATAAAATAAGAGAGTTGTGTAAAATTACCTTGTTATTTCAAAAGAAATTTATAATGCTCTCATCAACATGTTTGTTTTATTTCTCTTGCTTTAATTTGTGTGTATCTGCTACTTTGTATGAACAGTTTACATTTCTACTCATCATTTAGATCTGTCAATTCATAGAAATTCTATTCCTTGAATGTATGGACTCATGGTTTAGACATTATGTACTGCAAATTTGTTAATTAAACATAGCAAATTTAATAACTTAATGAACACTATTATATAAAATTATTTATAATTTATCTTGAATCTTATTACCTCTATTCTCTTTCTCCATCCTCTTTCATCTCCTATGATAACATTGAGTTATAGTTCCTAAAATTTTCATAAAAATATAATGTTTAAGGTAAGAATATTCACATTACATATACTAATTTTTGCTGAAAAGAGAGAATAATCAGGATAGGTAAACTGGGGAAAAATATTACTTCATTCAAATTTGTTTAGGAAAGGACATTCACATATCCTCAAAACTACATGAAGGACAATAATGAGCAAATTTAATAAATATTAGTACATAAGGCAACTGCACATACAATAGCACAAATATTTTTTACTGAATGTAGCCAACCTTCATCTTTTAATGTATATTTTAAACAATAAAAGGCAACATAACAAATGAAAATTTCAGAAGATTCCTAATTAAATATATACCAAACAATATGTTTGGTCAAAAGAATAAAGAACTAAGAAAAAGGGGCCAATAAATAAGAGTCACAAAGAATTGAATTGAAGGAATGAAGAAATCCAATAATGTGTACTCCACACTAACCAGATGAACAGGGAAGAAGAAAGGGGAGTGGGAAAAAAGGAAATTCAAATGACCTTGAGAGAAACGAAAGAAAACATTACATTAGAATCTACTTATTGGTTTAAAAATAAATGAGGGAGGAAGGGGAAAACTAATGTGTAGCCTCTTGGGGAACACTGTACTGCTGAGGGAATAGTGAGTTTATGCTACTATCATATATTAAAGATTTTTTAAAAAGATTAAATACATTCCAAGAACTTCAAGGGGTTGGGGAAGAGAAATATATAAAAAATATCAATGATCAGGGCCAGGGTAGTAGCTCAGGGGTAAACATTCTCCTAACACGTTTGAGGCCCTGGGTTCCATCCTCAGGACCACATAAAAAAATAAATAAATAAAACAAAGGTTATTGTGTCCAACTACAACTAAAAAATAAATATTAAAAAAACTCAATGATCTAATATGTAAAATACAATTAAATATTATCAAGAGATAGATTTCTTCAAGAAGTTATGAAACATGTTGTTAGCTATGGGTTTCAAATCCTCCATGTTCAAGAGTTTAAACTAAACTTAGCTTGTAAAGGTGAATGTCTAGTTCTCCTAATAGATGGCACAACCTTGCCTTCATGCTCTATGTGTTGCGTTGAGTGCAGTTAGTACTCTAGTTACAATTCTACAACTGAATAGAGATCTGGACCAGATTGTTTCATTTCTTTAGACTTTGCTTTATTTCTTTAGTTATTGCATGAGCCTCCATAGATTATATGTTAGATATTTTTTAAAAATAAAGCAGGTACCTGGAACTTCACAGAATGTTATTTTATTTGAGATGTTATATAAAATTTTAGTTTCTTTTCTTTATTTTTAAATTTTTTAATATCTTTATTTTATTTGTTTATGGTTTATGTGGTGCTGAAGATTGAACCCTGGGCTAGGTGAGCGCTTTACCGCTAAGCCACAACCCAAAGCCCCAAATTTTAGTTTCTTAAACATATAATTCAGTTTTCCTAAATGTTATGATGCATTTAAATGACATTTCTAGACCATTCCTGTCATTTCACTAATATAATTTTCCTACTTGAGAGTTTTGCAAGAACTTAAGATGTTACAATAAGAAGTAGCAGATTTCTGTCTCAACATGTCTTTTAAACACTGCATGTCTGATTATATTCCTTAATGTTTTTATATAGTTGCTACACTTATTTGCTTTTATATTGCAAATCACTGCATTATCTTACAGACTATTCAAGGTAGTAGTCATGTTATTGTTTTGTTAATAATGCTTTGTGCCTTTATCTGTAACTGGATAACTGTTAAACAAATGCTTGGCTTTTAAAATAATAAATGAAGAAGAATAACAATCAAATGAAAATCATCATTTTCTAGGCTACCACTTTCAAGTGTAGGTTAATATTTATTAGACTAGTAAGTCAAATATCAAGTAGATAAATAGTAAGTAATTGAGTCAAAAACTACAAATAAAACTGCTGATTGTTATAGTGAGCATACGGTTTTTAGATACATTTTAAACAAGTATATCAATAGAACAATGTTCAATATGGAAATGCCTGCCATTTTTCTGACTTATTATTGAGCCCACTGTGTAGATTTTACGCCCTTTTGGAATGCTGAACCACCTTTTATGCCTTTTAGAGTGTTGTCTCCTGATAGACTATTTTATTAATATCTCTGCCTTCTCATGCACATTTGTCCTTTTCAATATTAAATTTAAAAATCTTCCAATCCACACATTAGATTTTCATTTCCTAGATATCTTGATCAGAGCAGGTACTCAAACATTTAGAAGTGAATGATTTTAAATCTCTGGACTTTAAAATATTTATTCTGAGATATTTAAATAAGTACACATTCATAATAAGATCTTGCTTTGAATTAAAATTTAATAAACATAAATAATTTGTAATAAATATTTTTAAACAAAAGTTTATTAAAATATCCTATTCAAAATATGAAAGAAAAAAATTGCAACTTCCCTCAACAAACTATATTTTTGAAATGCTTATTTTTATTTTGTTATACAATAATATTTCTGATGGTTTTAAAATTTGGGTTGAAAAACTCAAATGGTCATTTTTAATTACTGTGTTTTGTAGTAAAGATCATTTTTATAACTCAGAATATCCATTCACAAAATTGTCATTGTCTCATGTAATATTTCTCAACTTAATCAAATTTAAGAAATAAAAAATATATCTTTTAGAATCTGAAATAGCTTAGCAATAGATCCTCGCAGTTGTTCTTAGGTAAATATATGTTAAAAATTATGAGTGATAGAGATAAAGAATAAATGTCAGGGATAATGCTGAAGAGATGGATAGAAATAACTTGATGCTAAATAGATAATATATGATAAATAGATGATTAATAAGTTTCAGATGATAAAAAATAATTAAATAAAACCTGGAATATTAATATTTAGTACTCAATTGTTATATAATCATAAATTATAACAATACACTTAATATTTTGGATATATAATATCTTATGATCACAAATCACATAAATAAGAGGTTATCTGTGGTTTTAGGAATCAAATAAACAACATTTGGTATAAATTTGAGAAGCATCTTCCAAATGTGAAGCTTTTATTTAGTAACATATTTGAATTAGGCTAAGACCTAAGCTATAACGCTTTCCATTAACTATAACTGAAAGTATATAAAAGGAGCCAGGAGGTTGCAAACAAAAGATTAAAATGAATGAATGCCTTCCAGGATGAACCATATAAAACTTTGTTAATTGCATTCATTTTAAGATGAGCCATTCTAAATTGCTACCTGTCCAATCTACATGAGATGAGCAGCAAACTGGGAATATGCAGATATAAATTGCTGGTTGTCCTTAAACAGGTCATTTTAATATCAAGTTGACATTCTAGGCTCACATACATGCTGAATTCACTACTTTTCCTATGGCTTTTTGTACTTATGTTTCTTGTATTCCAATAGAAATAGAACATTAACAACTAACCATTGGTGTTGTCTGATATGCTAATAAGATTCAGAACACGGTGACCTCCTTTCAGCCTTATTGATACAGTGTACATCATAAACTGAGCAAATAGACTCTTAACAGAAAAGATTACAACCTCACAAAAATATATAGCTTCAAAATTGTGACTCAAAACCTTCATAACTCATCTATCACAAGCACTGATCATTTGTAAATCCTAAATATATAATTCCTTTTTTACAATAAATACAAAGTAAATTATCTACTACTTTATAAAAATTCCCTTTTGAAAAACACAATAATATTAATGAAATCGAGATTTATTTAAAACTAAATCATAACTTGCCAGTATAAAATAGAAAGCTGCTTGCATGTTTTTTACCCCCTACATTTCTAATTATCTTATAAGTTTTAAAGCATATAGGAAAATGTTTTCTCAAATGAGTATCTTTCTAAAAATTTAATAACAAAACTTGATTTTCAAGTCAAGCTCATAAATAAGTAATAACTCATAGTTCTAAAACCACAGATTTTAAAATGAAATCCCATAATAAAATTTAAATTATACTCATTCTTAGAATTGAAATTATTATAATTTAAGACATTTCCTAATAATCTTATATAAAACTTTGTTGGTGGGGCTGGGATTGTGGCTCAGTGGTACAGCGCTCGCCTAGCACGGGCGGGACCCGAGTTCAATCCTCAACACCACATAAAAATAAAATAAAATAAATATAAAAGACATTGTGTCCACTGAAAACTAAAAATAAATATTAAAAAAAAAATTCTCTCTCTCTCTCTTAAAAAAAAAACTTTGTTGGTTAACAATAAAATCACTAAGTCATAAATTGTCATTTTTTGTACTCCTGTGTTCTAGGGTACTTTGCAATTTGGCTACATACCAATATTATTAAAATCTAATAAATAAATAAATAAATGTGATAGGATCTCATGTTTCCATGTACATCAGCAAAATAAGCATTTATGGCAATTCTATGAGGTATCAGGTGCAAGGATGATAATTAGTCTTGTTATACATTATTTAATCTACATCATATGTGTATGATGAAGATAAAAAATTGAAATGAACTCATGTTAGAGCAATCCTTTACACACTTGATTTGCCAGAAGATTAATTGACTGGATATTAACAAAGAACCTATAATAAAAGATAATAGATTTTTCATAGCCAAAATGTTGGGGAAATGTTGAGTTAAATCAACCTAATCAATTTCTCTATTGCAAAACCTTTTAGTCTTTTATTTGTTAATAGTGAATCCCAACGGAAGAATCTAATACCTAGTTTTCCTGACCTTATTTAATTTTGGATTTTTCCCCCCTCAGATATTAGAAAAAAATTCCTAAGAATATGGCCCAGGACCAGAAGGAAATATAAAATATAAAATATTTGCATTTATTTTCCATAATTTTTAAAACAAATTTCATAAACTTATTTTTAAAGAAGGATGGTTTAAAATAACAAACAAGGAAAAAATAACCAGACTGTTTAGAGGCAGGCTTTCTAACAATAGATGTCAAAAAGGAGAACACTTCAAAAATGGACATTTTAAATTAAAAATTTGAAATAATTACATGTTGGTAAAACCTTACTTCACGATTTAATGACTTCCTGTAGTAGTCATTGCCAATTACATACCCAGTAGGATCAAATTTCTAATCTTGAAGAATTGGGGTTACAATACACCCTGATGAAAAAAAGTGTTGTCCAAACTCTTTTGCAGCTAGTGTTAACCAGGCAAAATGATTCTAGATTATGAGATATAGATAGAAGAATAATTTTTCTTCTAAATATAAAGGCAATGACTTCTATGTTTTATTCTTCTCCTTTCTCCCTCCTTCCTGACCTGAGATACATATAGGACATCTGGTATGCAATGGTCATCTTGCAACCATGAGACTGAAAACCTCATGCAAATAGTAGTGTAGCAGGTAGATAGAAGATTCCAGATTCCTTTTCTCTGTCTTCCTTCCTGAGCTAGGGATGGATCCCAGGGTCTTGTGCATACTACCATTGAACTACATCCCACAGTCCTCATATTCTTTCATATTATGCTTTACAATTGTTTCAATCTTGCCCTACATATTTTAATACAATGAGAAAAAATATACCTATTCATTTAAGTAATTGTTGGCCATGCATTTTTATTATCCACAAGTTGCCTATTTCTACTAAAACAGATTCATTACTTTTAAAGGAAAAAATCAATGTTTATAATATTGTTAATATTGCTACAAAATATCTTAGAAAACTTTATTCATTTTAGGATTTTGATTGAAAATTATATGGAACAGAGACTATCTTGATATAAAAATTCCATGCAAGGAGTTAAAGTTCTCTACCATAGTGGTAAAAGAACAATAATTCAGAAACTTCTAATATCTACAATGATTCATTTCATGATTTCATCATATAAAGTATTCCTGATGTATTATTTCCTTTTTTCTATATTTTTTTTTTTTTGTGGTGCAAGAGATTGAACCCACAGCCATGCCAAGCAAACGCTAGAGTCACATCCCCAGTCCTCCATAGATATCTGCATATGCAGTTAACATAAAATGTTGTGATTGTTTACATATTACATTATTTTTATGAGCAAGAGGGAAAATTGACATTTACTTACTTCAAAAGTTCTAAATATCTCAATAAAAACCCAACTTTTAAACTTTGTTTTAAACGTTTTTCATGGTCTTGCCATTGTCTTCTAAATAGTCTTCTCACACATACTGCATACTGTATGTAAACTGATTGCCCCTGGACTACTGTTTATTCACATTTCCATTCATGTGAATGCATTACATAACCACATTAATGATACCCTGAAGTCTCCTCATAACTGATTGTGAGAGCCAATTTTGCACCTATTTCCCCAACTCTGCATTCAGTGACACTGCATTGGTAACTTGATATTGGCCATAGTGGGAATACTTAACCATTATTAATGGCAAACACTACAAACCAAAGCATCTTTACTTCCACAGATAATTATTAAACAATTACCCTCATATCACTGAACAATACAGAAAATTCAATTTTAAGCCAATTTCATGAATAATTCATTAATTAATTTTCACATTAATTGTTAGATTTAGCAACATAAAGTAACCAGATCTTAATCAGTGAATTATTTCACAGGAACATTGTAATAATATGCTATTGAACATATTATTTATAGATCTAAATGGATTGAAAGGGCTTAATGAAATGGTAACAATGATTATTTCCATTGACTTATGATTTATTAATGAAAACAAATTTAAATTGTGAATAAACAACTAAAAAAATAAAATAATGAACATCTTCAAAACCTAGGACTTCCTGCTGACTTATTTCAAATTTACATTTGTAATAGAAAATCAGCTTTATCAATAAGCTGATTGCTATACTTAAAAACACATTTAAAGTAAAATTGATTCAATGGGGCACTGACAAATTAGTTAAATTATGTATTTAGTCTATCCAAAATTCCTTTTCAGTGTTATGGGATTTAAAAAATCTTTATTGTAATCATCTAGTGATAATTTTAGCTCTTTTTAAATGTAATATTATTGGTTGCTCTAAAATTCAAGTACTTTTATATGTCAAAGTAAAAGAAAAGTGTAATTCTACTCTCAAACTAGAATCCACTTTTTAAATTATACAAAGGCTTTTACATCATCCCATTGCATGAATATCAGTAACAGTTTTTTTCTAAAACATCCATTTACCTAATCAAATTAAATCGAGTGGCTTTAAATTGAGAATACTAAGGAAAGTGGCTCACATATCAATGTTGCATAAGAAAACATAGATTTGTCCTATCAATGCCCTATTAATTTATTTTTCACCAAGTTAGTTTTTCCAAGTAAAGTACCAAACATTAAAAAAGAATTACTTTAAATAAACATGAGCATAATTTACATTTAAAAAAATTCTTTCTTAGACTTACAGATCAGAAGCAAGTGGTTAGCTTGCAATGCACTTGCTAAGGATTATAAAAGCAGTAAGTCCAGAATTAAAAGGCTCAAGGCAGACTTTCTGCAGATCAGTCAGGTGGTCATGTGGTATCTAATACTGAAAAATGAAACAAACTATGCCTTTTTAAAAAAATGGACACTCAAAAAGTAAGTGATGTTATCAGTACGAACTTGAAGCTAGCATTGGAAAGGTAACATTTCATTTTTAAGCATCACTTGGACATTTAAATTAATTAATATGCAGATTTAACTAGTATGCAGTTAGCGGGACTATATAAAAAATAGCAAACTTGAGCAACCATAACATGCAAGGCACAAAGGGCTTTTTTACTAATAAAAATTTAACTATAAAATTTATTTTTATAAGCAATTTCACAAAATTTAATAATTAATAAAATGTTGGAAATGGTTTTGGAAAATATAGACACTCTTTTATTAAACAAATTAATAAAATATTTTGAAATTATATGTGTACACTATATATGCATTTCACTACATATAAAAACTGAAGTATGTTTGGAAATCATTCACTAATTTTATTTAAACTAAAATATCCAAATTAACAATCATCAAAATAAATAACTTAAAATATTTGATAGGTAGATTTAAAACATTATTTGTAGTATGTGTCTAATTTTTAAAAATTAGAAGTCCTAAATAATAATTAAAATAGTAATTTGAATATTTTACAATTAACATATATTTTCAAGTGGGAATCTCATTTTTACATCTCCATATACAAGTAAAATTTCAATTTTTGTTTTTTGTAAAATTACTTTAGTGTACAAGTTTCCAAAACATATCTTCAGTCTAGTGAATTACTAAACTTATGTTGATATATACCCCCCAACACCCTCCATTGTCATTACCAGTAATAGTAAGGGAAGTAGGGAAACACTTACCTAATTTTATTACGCTAAAATAATATTCAGGTGCATATTCTGAACCAACTTAGATGACAGTTGTAGCCCTATTCTGTTTATAATGTTTATCATGCCAGTAACATTGAAAACCCTACAATTTCACCTTTGCTTCAAATATTAAGTCTGTTAATATAATAGGAAAATCTATTTTAAATTCATTAACCTCATTTTATCATCTCAGATATAGTAAGAAACAGGAGTACATGGGATGTAAAATGTTTTGAAATAATTTAAGATCATACATTTTCACAAAAAATAGCAGGAAACCATTATATCTACCCTGGGGGAAAAAAATCACCTTTACTGTAAGTTACAAGGTACTTGCACTAAAAGTTGTTTTCAATTTAATGCACATTGAGTGAAATAGAAATAATCACTATAGTTTAAAAGGCATATGTACAATATGACTTCATTAATAATGCTTTTATCATAAAAAATGTAAGGTTAATTTGGGGGCTTCCAAATAAAATTTCAAAAATAGGTGTCAAATTAACAAATTTGCAACAGAAATCACCTTAACATGTTAGGTTATCCCTTATTATGCAAGGGTTAACTAGGAATATTTAAAATTATAGATATTAAAAAAAATCAATGGAATAGTTTATTTTATAATCTGTTTTATCAATTCTATTTATGTTATAAATAGTATCCAAATATTTGGGCATTCTTATTACTATTTGAGAGATTCATATTTTTTCTAAAAAACAATCTTTCTTTTCTCATATGTGTATATATACATATGTGTATATATATATATATATATATATATATATATATATATATACACACACACACATACACACACACACACATATATATATCTATGGACTCAACAGGATTGATAGGAAAACAATTCAACCTGAATGATGTAATTATGTAATGGAATGTAAAAAAAATTATAGCAATTACGGTGTTGTGACATGCTCTAATGAATGAAGTTGCATTGGTTGATGATACTGTATCTCCTACTCATTAATTATTTGGATAGAGTGCATTATTTTACTTAATAGGAAAAAAATAAAATCATAAATTACCAAAGTTTTGTCCATACATTTTCATGTACTATCGATGACACTTCTCTCACATCTATAAATCATGGGGGAAAAAATCAAAATAATACCAAGTAGCATTTGTGTCCTCAGAAAAACTCTGCAGTGGTTCTATTCTTTTATTACATGCAACCATTAAATTTCAGGAAAAGAAAGGTAGGATTTCCAGAGAATAGTTTTATAAGGCAACGATGGCTTACTAAAGTCTTCTGTCTAGATGCCCAACTGATAGGGTGTTTTTTAAAGTTTCTTATTTGCAGACTACAGAGAAAGACACACTTCTGCAGTGTAGCTAATTAAGGTAAATTTTACCCTGGAATTAGCTGTCATTGTAGAGCAATATTCTGTTAATATGTATTAGAAAAATTTAATAGAACATTCTTTTAAAAAATTTGAAAGTAGCCAAAGTATTTTTCCCCTAAAATCTGAGGAAAAAGCAGAAGGTGAATTTAACATCACAGTCAAAACAAACCAAGTGATACAATTCCATTTTCTAAATGCTTTCTGTCTTTTAAGGTCTATTTTCTGTTCATTTAGAACATTCTTCCTTTCTATGGCAAATTAGAATTTTAAAATGCAACAATATTAACTTCAGACAAAGAGAAGCTTCCTATAATCTCATTTGTGGGGTTGTGGGGAACAGAGGCTAAATAAAGCACATGTTATTTGTTCCATATATCCAATCATTAAAAATACACAGTGATTGAAAAAAGAAAGTAGTTGAAAAATCTTTTAATAGTTCTCAAATATAACCTGGCTACTACTGACATGCAATATATACTAGTTTTCTTCTTTCTCTCTCTCAACAGCTTCCTCACATGCTCTATCATCCCCAGGAGAAGACAATATAGGAAAATATGCATCTGGGAGAACCTGAACACCAAAGACTCCACAGTCAAAGGACAGCTTTAAAACCTAACACAAATTTAGGGGCCATGTTTACCAGTAGAGAAAAAAAAAATGACCTATTTCTCTGAATTTCTCAAGATAATTGCCTTTCTAAGAGCTGTGCACTCTCATTATACAAACACAAACAGAAAACAAAACAATATCTAGTGAATGTTTTTTCACTGGTTTCCTGCACAAGACTCTACTGTTTCAAGGTACAAGTTCATATTAAGCACTGGCCTTTCTTAGACAAGCATTTCAAATTTTTAAAAATCATAAAAGCACAATAAAACAAAATAACGGGTTTTCCCAGGATAGTTTTAAATTAAGAAACTCTTTCTTACATTGACTGAGAGGCCAAAAAGTTAAAGGAGAGCAGTTTTCTACTGAATATAGAAAAACAGAGGTACAACTTTATTTTGAGAATTAAGAGGGACAAACCTAAGCTGAGAAGGTGGCTTCTCACAAGTGTTTCACTACACTCGTGTGAAATTTAGGTACCTGGAAACTACAAAACATGGAAGCTTATTGCTTTGGGGGGAAGAAGCTTATTGCTTATTGGGGAACAATGCTTGATCTTCCTTGTCTTTTTGACTCTCCAAAGACAACACAAGAATTACTTTCTTATGGTCCAAAAAATAAATAAATTAAATTAAAGGATAGAATAAATGAAAAGGAAGAGAAACATCTATCGACAGCATGGAAAACAACTGTCAAAAAAACCCACTGCACTACATTTTCTAAAATTTTCAAAGGAAAACATTCTTACAAGGGAGCAACATATCATCAAAATAGAGTGTGTTTTTTTTTTTTTGTGTGTGTGTGTGTGTGTGTGTGTACGCGTGTATGCAAACAAAATCATAATAAATTCATTATGAACAGAGGTACCATTATGGTAGAAAAATAACAATTTAATATGCATTAAATTTCAAAGGTTTAGCATGCTCTAACGTCTTAATGTTTCTTTATGCACTGTAAATTATTATAACTGGTATCTGTGATTTAATGAGGTAGACATTGTGCAACTTCTAATTGGAAACAAAGCACCAAAGCATGACTATAGTTCTCAAAAGCTCCCTGGCCAAGATATTTATCCAGTGGACACTCTTAATGACTAAAGAAAGGCAGACTTTTGGCTGCCAGGAGGCTTTGGACTCAATTCTGGTAAAGTCGCAGTGAAAGCCACAGAGGGGAATGACTCATTTATAGAATCTGGAAAGTAAAAATGGGTTATCACTATTCTGCATTTATACTTGATTTTGCCTAACAATCAAGAAAAATTAAATTGGGGACTAGAGATGTAGCTCAGTGGTAGAGCACTTGCTTAGCATGTATGAGATCCTGGGTTCAATCCCAGTACCTCATTTAGAAAAATAATTTGGACAGAGATTTAAAAACATGCAAAAGATATTCAAAAAACAATTATCCTTAAAATGCCAACAAGCATTTAATTTAATAACAGTATTATAAAAAATAAACCCCTTTAATCTTAAATTATCTTTGTATTACTCAATTTTTGTCTCAATTCATTTGTTCTTGTAAGGGTCTAGCCTAATTATAAAATTGAGAGATGAAAATATATTTATTTTTCCCTTCAGATTATTGAGATTCTCTTTTTTGTCCAGACACATAATTTAAGTCAAGACCTCTAATGCCTGAATTATCTAGATAATATTTTAATCAGAGTTGAAAATATGTCATTGATTCAACTTGGTTTCATTTGGTTTGGTTTCACTGTGATTCAAACTAAGAATGTTCACTTTACAACTATGAAAGTTATGAAAACCACTAAAAGGAAAGATGCACATTATTTTATGATAGATTTACCATACAACAATTGAGAAAAAAAATGTCATTCAATCTAGAGTAGCCTCACTACCTCTGAAAACATTTTAGTCTACAGTTTGAAAGTTCATTTAATTTAAATCTGTGTTGACTTAGGTGTATTATTTGGAGAAATATTTTTAATACATAATCAATTTTAATAATTTTCACATGTGTGAAAGGCATATTAATAGAAAAGCACTTACTAAAACCAAATTTTAAGCAAGTTCTAGGAAAATTGCTAAATGGATAGAGTTATAATACATGGGCTTCTCTGTAATTTACTTCAATAGAAAATATGACATCAAAAATAAAAATATGATATATACATAAAATTATATTATAGAAAACTAAAATTTAAATTGTTTTCTAAGAAGTTGGCAATTTGGTGGCATAGGCCTATACAACAAAATTGGCATTTCATTTTAATGTGACAATTGTCTTTTGACAGCAGATTAGTTTAACATTGAACCTCCCTCCAAAACAGTTATCCATTTCTAACTGGATAATAATTCATTGCTAACCTTCACTGTATATTAAATGTCACCCATCATTGTGACAGGACTATAAAAGCTACTGCACACTAGTCGGGAGCCAAGATCAAAGCTGTTAATGCAAGCATGTTGGACATGGTTTTCTGAAGTCATTTAAACCATCAGAAACACTATGTTTTGAATGTCTTTACTTCTGAGCTCCAAGGAAATACAGAATATTTAAGAAAGTATTAGGACTCTGTAGGCAACAGCCTACATGTCAAAACTGTTCTGGTGAACACTAAAATAGTAAATCCTTGAGCAGAGCTGCAAGACTGTCCTCTACTGCCTAATCCAACATCAAAAATAGGTTGTAGTCTAATATTTTAAAAATCATGTAGGGAAATTCAGCACAAAACACACAGCAATTCCTCTATTCTTTCAACTTAGTAAAACTAATGCTACATATTTAACACATTGAATAATCTTTGATTTGCTAGGTAAGAATGGAGTAGTTAACACTGTTTGGATTTTACTTTTTTCCTATATTTGATCATATTAAGTTGTTCAATTAAAACTTATAAAAACTTTGGTGTTATAGTGTTCTTATCAACTTTGATATAATATTATTTTTCTTGTTATAGTTTATTTGTACTTAATTTTAAAATGTCAGTGTTGGAAAAATATGCAAATTTCTGATAGGCCTAATAAATAATTGTTAAGATTGTATCAATCCTGTTGGCAAAAAATAAATGTACCATTATTTACTTCTTTTAGTTTTGGTCTTTCTTTATTGATCTCTGTATAATGAACTACTAAGAACCCTGGACCAAGATTTGCATGCAGAATTTCAGGGCAACCCTGGATGTCATGGAGATATCTGTGAATAAAAGAAAACTAAAAAGTAAATAAGTAATTAAAATACCCTCTCTAATATCTATAAAAATGTAAATGGAGTCATTTTTATAAACAGTATCCATATCTGTAGTACCTGTTGTTCAATATAGAAAATATTTGAAGCAAGGTGAAAAGTACCTCTTGTCAGTATAAAGGGTGGGTGCCCTAAGCAGCCTTTTATATATGACTAACTGCCATCTACATAAAAATATATCTAGGTCAAAGAAAAACAGAAAGGAAGAGGGGGAAAGATTTAGGGAAAAATAAGTGCAAGCCCAGCATGGACAAGGCTTCTTTCTAATCCTGCCAAGAGCTCTGTTAGGATACTTGGGATAAAGGCATTCTATTTCTAGAATGCAATATCCCAAGCTCATCTTTTCTTTTAAATAAGTTCTAGCTAGTCATAGTAAGCATGCCAATTATGTCATTATGCTATAAGTAATAATACAACTGCTTGCAAGAGACCATATTATACAAAACTATACCAAGACAAAAAATAAGGCCATTTATTTTTTTGAAAATGTTGGTTAAATCCGATTAAAGCATTTGTTAAGTATTCTTAGATGTGTAACTTATAAATTAAAGGTGAGGGGAAATATTTCAAAGTCATCACTAAACCTAGGTACTTTTAAATCCAGCTTAGAAACATGAATTCTAGACTTAGTATTGGTTCTTAATTTGTCATAGAATTAACATTGTTGAACTGTAATAGAATAGACCTTCAATAAGTTTAAAACCTAGAGGTAATATAATGATAACTAATAATCTACCTAATGTCTTATTTCCTTTTTAGTTGTATGTTTCTCTCTAGTGAAATATATATTACAATTCATTTTCTAGGAAAACAGGATTGAAATTTATGGCATTCATAAAAAAAAATTAGGATGACTATATGTCCGTAAGTTTACTCAAGGGTAATAGATATTTTATATCAGATTCATGGGCTAATTGTGAGATTGTTGATAAAAATAATACATCTGGTAGTGTCCTTGGACTTATTCACCTGGTAAAATTCTGACCATTATAGTAGCAAAGAGATACTTGTTGGATAAATTAAGGAATAGATGAAAAAAAGGTTTTTAACATTTTGGGGGACCCTGATAAGTCCTTTACTGGAGAATCAAAAAATTATTTGACTTATTGAGTGAGTGATTGGTGGAATAATAAAAACAAAGTGAAATCAGAAAAAAAAATGAAGATGCAGCTTGGTAGATAGAAAAATATAGAAAATTGATTATAACAATAATTGAAATAATATCAGATTATGACCAAAGCAAAAATAAAAATAATAGCAATTAAAGTTTTGACAGTATTTAAATCATTTACTATAGTTTTGAAAACTTTATTTTTGATATATTTTAGTTTTTATTTTAAAATGTGTTATGTAATATTCTAAACTTCAATATAACATAACAATATCTGAAGATGAATCCTGTTATTTTGACCTTTGCTTCTATGATTTTCAAGGAACATTAGATGCTTATCTAAGACTTCTTTTAAATGTAATTTTTCTTTTCTCTGTAATTGTCCAGGAGATAAAAAATATACATAAGGCTAAACAAAATACCAAATTTATTTTTATATCAATAATGACATCAAGAACATACTTTTCTTTATATGATATGGCATAATTTTAACTGATGTATAAAAACAAAATACTACATTATTTGAAATTCTAACAAAATGTATGATTCACTTCTAATTCAACTTATAAGTTCTATAATTAAACTTGGACATTTTATCTAAATTTGTACCTCATAAACTCCTTTCATTCTAGCAAGAGTTCAATACCATGTCAAAATAGATTTTAATCATTTGAAATTCATTTGAATTTGGAGGTTTAGTTTAGAATTAAAATTGAATATATTTTAATATTTTTCTTTTTACCTAAGTTTTTAGGTTTTTTCAAATTCGAAAATGTTTTAAAGAAGATATTTTAATATTGAGAATATGTAACGCATTCCACCATTATGTATTTATTTAACAAGAGTAACTACATTATTGATTATTTCACATATGGTATTTAGCATTATTATTGAGTAGTATATCTACTAATTTCTCCTTAAATAAAGATTTTACCCTAAAAAAAGTATTTGTGAGGGCTTGTTTCCACATTGTTTAATAAGAAGCTGGAGTAGATTCATTTTCAAATCCATTTAATAATTAATAAAAATATACTGGTAACAAAATTAAATTAAAGTCACTAGAACATGGCGGAGCCCTTGAATTATGTTTTCAAATAGAATGACCTCGATTTATTTCTTTTGTATAACTCACTACAGGTTGCCATATTTATGTGCATATTAACCAACACAGGTTACTACAATTTAATAATATTCCTTTTGGTGGTTTATAAAAGTTGGACTTATAGAAATATTTTTTAAATTAGAAAGTGTATATATATATATATATATATATATATATATATATACACACACACACACACACACACACACATATACATATATATGATATGTCCCTATTAGGTATTAAATCTGGGAAAGAAAAGAAATATTTTGGTATTTACTTTTGATTCTAAAGTCTCTGCTTGAGAGTTCCAAAAAACTACTGTTAGATTCAGCTACCTCAGAATTGTCTCAGGGCCCTTTCTCATTTATAGACTATTTATAGACTTACTTTTTGCCAATGTAATAAAGAAGAAGTGGATGCATGCAGACATCAAGAAAAGCTTTTTCCATATATTTGAGTCTTTTAAAATTTTTTTCTGTTTTACCTGTGTACTAAGGGAAGTGGTTGGTATTGGTCAATATAAAATGATATAATTGGTCTGAAGGTACTCAAAAATCAAAAAGCTTTTTTATTTTCATGAAATATGGAAAGAGTTGGAGTTAAAACGTTTATAAAGAAGCCTAAACTTCTATGGAATTTTAACAGGATCTGCCATACAGCTTCAAATACTATAAGTTACATAGTTCCAATGCATATTTTCTGGAAAATGCAAATAATAGTTCTCTGAAGTATTCAAATTTTAATATTGAACCAGTTATGCAAAACCAGATACACTTATATAATATTTGTGTATAAATATACCAAAAATATGTCAAAATATAATTCCACATCAATAATTAATTTCATTCCTTTATAAACAGAATGAAAGGATTTTTTTTATTGTTAGAAAAAATACATGACTTTATCAGAAAAAGAATAAGTTCATGGAAGGACAAACATCCTTAATGATAAAAAGAATTTAAAATTATTTATTAAAAGAATTAGTATAATATGATTGAAAATAACAATTGTGTATTTTTTTATAAACAGAATGAAAGGAATTTTTTTATTGTTAGAAAAAATACATGACTTTATCAGAAAAAGAATAAGTTCATGGAAGGACAAACATCCTTAATGATAAAAAGAATTTAAAATTATTTATTAAAAGAATTAGTATAATATGATTGAAAATAACAATTGTGTATTTTTTTATAAACAGAATGAAAGGAATTTTTTTATTGTTAGAAAAAATACATGACTTTATCAGAAAAAGAATAAGTTCATGGAAGGACAAACATCCTTAATGATAAAAAGAATTTAAAATTATTTATTAAAAGAATTAGTATAATATGATTGAAAATAACAATTGTGTATTTAATATTGATTATAGGGCACAGAAGCATATGTAATTATACATCACAAGAATTTTTTCAATATGAAAAATTATACATAGAATTCTAACTTAGTTTTGATTCAAAACTATTCTTTTGATATTTAATAGACTATAAAATTTCAAAAAACATAATGAGTATATGGTCTTCAGTGTAACAATAGAATTCTCAGTCCTGAGGCATAATTCGGATCTTCTTAAATAAGATCAAAAAAAAAAAAAAAAAAAAGAAAGAAAGAAAAAAGTAAAAGAAATGCTATTGAAATGATCTGTTAATTGCAAATTTGACAATGAGTTAAGCATGAATGAAAATGATTGTAAATTTTCACCTCCAAGAGCAATGAAGTAGGAAAATCAACGAAGATTAAGCTGTATCAAAGATCATGATCTTAAAAGTCATTAAAATGTGAACTTATATATTTTAAGTTAGGCATTTGAAATTCTGATCCTATGATCTGGCACATATATTACCTTTCAGTGTCAATAGGCAATTTGTTGTAGTGACATATTTATTCTGTAAAAAAAATGACAAGTTTTATGTAGAAAAACTTTTCTTTTTATATTTTTATATTTAGAATGTTTAAACCAGACTTGGTCACATAAAAAGAAAGGGTCTCTTAAAATTATACTACTTTGTTTTTCTTTAGGACTGAATTATGAATTCAAGTTAGTGAAATATGGTATCTTTTTCATTCAAAATAAATAAGAAATTATTCTCTTACCTTAGTAATTTGGATTGATTTTTCAGTTCTAATTAGGAACAATACAACCTACCACACTTATAGCTTACTGACAGAACCAGCATGCTTTTTGCCCAAAAAGGCAATAGAGTACATTGTAATAAGTGAATGTGACTCTTAAAACTTCATTGTTATTTAGCACCCCATAGGAAATAAGAAAAAAAGTAATAAAATCAATTGTGACTTTTGACAATCATTAGTTAGAAAAAGGAGGTAACAATTGCCAAAAAAATCACAAAAGTGAGCATGTTACCTGGCTATGACAAAGAGCACACAACTGACACCCAAGTAAGCCAGCAGAATATACATCCAGATATCAGGGGAGAGAGGATTCAGGAAGGAGAAGACGCCTGGGTTTGTACCATTGGGCTTGCGGTACAAAATACTTATTCCAAGTGTCATAAAGGGCTTGGAAAAGTCGATGACCTTCTCTCGAACGTAGGTAATAGCCAGTGGTGCAACTGCAAGGTCAGCTTTCTGTAGAGAGAAACATAAAAAGGAAGAAAAAAGAAAGAGAAAAATTGCTTCTAAGTCACAAGAGAAAACTCAATGACTAAATTAAACAGATTTTACACTTAAATGATTTTTTTCAGTAATGATCATGCTAAAATTTAAAGCATTTTTCGCTCTGATGTTAAGCATTTGATTTATTTGCTACTTATTTCTATATGCTTCCAGAATAGCACATCAGCATTTCATAACTAGATATAGAAAAAAAATACTATATAGGATGAAAAACTGGAGAAATTGTAGATTCAGCACATGAACAATTATGCTACTGAGACTTTGCATAATTACTTTTAGTTTAAGCTCTAAAAACTCATTTAATATCAATTATCATTCTGAATATGTTGGTCAAACTCTAGTTGCAATAACTACATGAAAAAAAATTAGCTAGGAATCAAGAAAGATTTTCTTGGGTTTGCTACCATGGAAGAGTGTAGTTAAAATTTTTGTCATTAAATAGTTAAAACATTCTTAAAATCATCCTTTAATATGATTCTGTTTACTACCCCTGAGTTTTATTTCTATCCCTCTAATTTGTTTTATATTATTTAATGAAAATCCTTGCAGCATTGCCCAAATCGCATTAGGAAATGAGTTTTTCAATTTTCACAAAGTTGCTAATTTTCCACGGTAGCTTAAATATGTTAAATTACTAATGCTTTTCACTCATCATGTTATAACCATCTGTTAAGGATGAATTTATGCTCTAATACATCGTGAGAAATTATAATATTTTAAAATAACAAAGGCATCTATGATGAGAAGCTCTATTGCTAAATTCCTTTTATTTTTCATAAACATACAAAACTTCAGAGAATAAATAAAAATATGCATTTTAGAGAGCTGCAGAAAGAATTAAAAAAAGAAAATTAACTCACTATTCGTATGCACTGTTAAAAGACTTAGAGAATAAACTTCCTTAAATTGACAAATAAAATTGTATTTATTGTTTATAAAAATATGTGTCAAAGAAACTTCTCTAAGATGCTGTTTGTTGACAATATTGTTCTGCATGTTTGTGAACATATGTGTGTTTTTGGTGTGGGTGAGGAAGGGAGCACTCAGATGTCTGGAGACAGTCTTTGAGAGAATCTATGGAGAAAGACATGTCTCTAAAAACTAAGAAAAAAAGGTCCTGAGGGAAGACATTATCATTGTTATATTCATAAATCAAGAAAAATATTTATTTAAGAATAGTAATTGCTAATGCTCTTGTAGTCATTCACTGTGAAACTAGTACTGTTAAGAAATTCACATGAATCATCATATTTAATATTCATACAATCAACTGTTATTGTCTTTCTCAGAAAAGAAAACTGAAAACTTTAGAAGTTGGACCATGTATTAATTGCCTTAGAGCTAAATTTGCATTAGGCCAGGATATAAATGCAAACCACATCACTCTATGCCTTACCCATGCCATGCATTTCAGAAACTAGCAAAGGAATCATAAAAAGTCATCCATTAATTCATGAAATGGTGTGTAGATATGGAAAGGGAAAATATAGAAACAAGGCTAGCAATTGATAAATTACAATTTCTGAGAATTTAGAGGACAGATGCAGCGTTCAGGCAGAGGGAGTGTCCTCCACAAGAATGAGACAGAAAGCAAGAAAGTAAAATGAGTTTTAAAAAACAAACAATCTTGTTAAAGAAGAAAAAAGATAGATTTTGACAAAAGATGGGGAATATAGTAGTTAACTACTATTTTGGAAGTTGAAAATAGAGTGCAGTTTATCTATGTGCTACTTCACTCTGGCACCTCCTCTCCTCCTAAGGTACATGAAAAGGTACACAAAATCTAAGTGAAAATGCTTTATAATAGTAAACTTTCTTAAATTTACAAATAAAATTATATCTATTGTCTACAACATGTTTTGAAATATATCTATATGTATATGTATATATATATATATGTATGAAATAAATATTTCTAACTAAGTTCTCTAGGCATATATTAAAAACATATGTCAAATTTCAAATTTACATAGCAGTGCCTAAAGTAAAAATTCTATCCCAAATGTAAAATAGAAAAGAGGTTAAAATTTAAATAAGAAAATTTAATTTTCAAGTATAAAATAATAGCCATTTGAAACAAAAGATATAAGCAAATCCTTTGAAACATCTAATACAAAAATAAATGGATAAATAATGTGTTACATCCACATAATGACATATTATTAAATTGTAAAAAAAAAATGAGCTATCAAGTGATGAAATGACATTAAATGAATATCCTAAGAGAAAGATACCAGTCTGAACATTCTACATATTGCATGATACCAAATATATAGCATTATGGAAAAGGCAAAATTACAAAAGCAGGAAAAATAATCAGTGATTTCCAAGGATTCATGAGTAAAGAAGGAGTAATGAAAAGGTAGAACATGGAGCATTCTTAGGGTATTGAAATTATTCTGAAGGCTACTGTAATGGTTGATACAAGCATACATTAATCAAAAATCATAAAATTGAATAATACAAAGAATAAATCCTAATATAAATGAACTTTAGCTAAAAATATATGTGGCAATATTGTTAATCAGTTGTAATATGCTATACTAATGGAAGGTCTTAAAAACAGGGGAACTTTTTTTTTGTATTGTGGTTGAAGGGAAGGTGATACGGAGAAACTACTTTCTATATAATTTTTATACAAGCCTAAAATTCCTTTAAAATTTAATTTTATTAATCTTTATAAAGATTAATAAAATTAAATTTAATTAATTTATCATATCCTCATTTAGTATAACTTAAGAAATTATGCTTATTAGATAGAATTTGATTTTTACTATTAACTGTGGTACGAGATTGATCAAATGTCAATTATCAAAAACAGTTTTTAATTGCACACTAAATATATTTTAACATCCACTTAAGAAATAAAGCCTAGGACCATCTTGAGCAGTGAAAATGAAAATTTATTTATACATAGTTGTATTTTCTATTAATAAGGTCCAACTTCATTACAAGTGTCTTAATAATAAAATAATTATGAAATCCAATAAAAATTTTATTATTATATTAAATGTGTTCAAAAAGACAGTTGTGGTACTTACTCATTAAATGTCATGTTATTAAAGTGGTTAGAGATAAGAGCCTAATAGTACAATTGAATAATCCAAAAGCATATTAACCAAAAGGTCAATATGATTTAATGAAAATATTAAGTAGTTATTTTTTTTTATTTTAAAGAATTATAAAATAATCTTGCCTTAGGAAAAAAATGGACATTTTAAAAAAATCATTTCAGCAAAATAAAAAAACAATAGGTTGTTCTATCTCATATGAATGATACAAAGGAAAGGGAGCACTCACCTCTAATTGACTGTGTCAGGGAAACTCTTAGTGAATAATAACACTGGTATTTGTAGTTTGAAGTCTGAGTCTAAATTGGCCAAGCCCTGAATTGGAAGCATGGCAGAAATACGAATATCATAGTAATCACTAATATTCTATACATCTTTTATGGACCAAGACTGTGCTATATTCTTTACCATTATCACTTCCATTATCAATTCATTAATCCTTTTTACAAATGAAAACTCAGTGTAGTTCACATGAAACATGAGACTATAAGAAATTATTACCCACAAGTGACAGATATACTCATTTCCCACCACTTTTCTCTATAATCATTTAAGCATTATGACAATTTTACTTCTATACTGGTTGTGTATTTCCCTGACCAAAGTGATCCTCCCTTTTGTGTGATATCCAAATTCTATAGGATATACATCTGTGGTTTCCTTCTTCCTGTGGAAACTTCCTGAAACTTCTGTCCACATTAATTTCAGTGATTTTTGATTGGGGTAGCATTTATGAACTAATCTATAGAACTTAACATGGAAAATGTTTTAGGTTGTGTTACTTCTGATTATTTTACATTTATGTCAGCCAGTGTGATATGAGAGATTTAAATGTGCATGTTATTTTATTTGTGTTGCCTATGAGGGTATAAACACTTCACAACCTACAGACATTTCCTTCAGTTAAAGTACATAGCTCTGAACTAAAGCAATTATAAGGCATCCCTCCCTGGAAATTTCATAGTTACCTAGGTAGCAGCTATCTCACTAAATTAATAAGTATTAATTTATTATTCTAACTTTCTATGTGAAACTCTGCCAAATTGTTTTATTCATCTTTATGATTATAATGAACCTAACATCCCCAAGGCACTGGATGCAATCTGACACAAAGGAACTGCCTAGAATGTTTGCTGAATTCAGTTTCAATTAAACTTATTAAAAATTTCAAAAGAATTAAAGAAAAGTACTTAGAGAATTTTTAAATTAAACTTTTTTCCAGCTTTACCCTAGAAACAAAATTTATTTCTATAGTAATATAACTCTAAGTTTACTGCCCTTTTAGGGAAAACACAATAATTCTTTTTTAGTGATATAGCTAATATAGTATTCCATTCCTTAAAGTCTCACAGAACATTGGTAAAAACTATACAACAAATACATTGTACAAAACTTAGATAACAAAGTATATCTGCAAAAATGATGTGATGACTCCAAATATAATGATGCTATGAAAACCTTCTTTATGGAGCATCAATAATCAAAAAACACTATTATGATTTGGATATGAGGTGTCCCCAAAAGCTCATATATGATACAATAAGAAGGTTCAGAGGAGAAATGATAGGGTTGTGAGAGTCATAATTTAATCAGTGAATTAATCCCCTGATAGAGATTAACTGAGCAATAACTAAATCTGTGAGGTGTGTCTGGAGGAGGTGGACATTGGAGGCATGGTTTGGGGGTATATTTTTGTATCTGGCAAATGGAATCTCTCTCTCTCTCTCTGCTTTCTGATCATCATGTGATCTGCTTCCCTCTGTAATACTCTTCCACCATGGTGATCTGGCTCACCTCAAGCTCCAAGGAATTGAGCCTGCTGTCCAAGAATTGAGACCTCTGAAACTGTGAACCCTTAAATAAACTTCCCCTCCTCCACAGTTGTTCTGGTGGGATCCCTTAGCACAGCAGTGATAAAGCTGACTAAAACAAACATAATAATATCTTTTTCTGTAACATGATCTGGTCAGTAAAACATCTTATGTATTGAAAGTCTTTTTGCAATTTATCATGTAAAATCAATTCTAAGCATTTTGTTCTTGTCCATGACAATTGTGAAATGCTTAATGAAACTCACAAAATGAAGTATTAAGTTATGTGAATAAATTGGTGATATTTAGATTTGACTTAGTTAAGACATTAAAGCTAATTATGCATATTAATCTTACTGTCACATACATGTGTAGCCACACTTTCCTAAATTTTCCACAATATGTTATGTGAACAAATCCTTTGCCTCTGCATACTTGCAAAAACAAAGTGTTCACCTTCTGTGCACATGGCATATTGCATTATCACGGCCAACCTAGGCAGGTTCCAACTAGTTTTCTACTTCCGTGCTTGCACAACTAGTGTCTTTTCTCCATCCAAAGACCAAAAAGGTCTTTCTTTATTAAATAAGTACCAGATTATCTCTTCCTGCTCAAAACCCTCCAGTGATTCCTAGCACACATAGAATCAAATTTACAGTTTACACTCTCCATCTTGGCCTGAAAAGTACTCAGACACAGTCTCTGGCTACTATATCATTAGATCCAGACTCTTCCAGTCCCATCCTCTCCCTCCCTCTTGTCCTAAAAACTCTAGTTGCCTTGTTAATTCTCAAATGTGTACATACTTTCAGGCCTGCACACTTCTGTTCCCTCTGAGTAGAGAAAACTTACTCCTCATATGTCCATGTGGCTTATTGTCTTATTTTATTCATGTGTATGTTTTGATATCACTTATTCAAGGTATCTTCATGACCAGTCATTCTCTCTTTATTTACATATTGTGTTTCCACTTTTTCAATAAAATGTATCATAAATAAAAATTATGTCATTTGTCAACCTCTTTCCACTAAACATTAAGTCCCTTTTGAGTAAATTGTTTCTGCTCTATTTTGTATAATCCTTTATCTCCTTTGCCTACCACAGTGCCTGCCATAGAGTGTATCACTAAATGAGAAATTTTAAATGAATGAATGAATCAATAATATTATCACTATTACCAATTCTATATTCAGAACCCACCCTAAACACATTTCAGAAGAGAGTATTCTTGAGATACTTTTAATTGATTTTTCTCCTGAAGATTTTGTTTAGATTGTCCATCATCTTATTTTTGTTGTAACCATCATATAGTAACAAAGGCAGGGACATTCAAGGAAAAACCTCTTCTACTTTTCCCTCTCAACACCCCCACAAACTCATCCCATTTGTTCTCAAGTACCTGTCTCTGGCTATATGAAAGAGAGATGCTGTATCCCATGATTAATATTGGGATCATATAAGAGGAGGAAGAAGAATTTTTAAAGTAAGACTTTTCATGTGCAGGATCTCTATTTTGCTAAAAGAATAATCATTCATAACTACTAAAATATTTCATAATTAACATCTCTGTGATAAACTAGTTTTCTAAAATAAATAAGAAATTACCTCATAACATTATATCAATGGTAGGTAGGTGTTTAAGAAAAAAATTTAATGAGATTAAAATTGCATGTTTAAATGTGAGAAAAATCTACAAGAATCTATAAATTGCATTTGTTGCATACTACTGAAAACCTAATACATATAAAATTTCATAAGATTAGAAATGTATCTTGTTACTTCTCACCAAACAAAATTATCATACATAGTATACAGTGGAAAGCAGACAACTGGTATAAAACATGGCTATTTCTCTCACATTTTTAGGGCTTGAATAGAAGCAATTCAGAAAGAATTAAACAAAAACAGTAGTAGGTTTAGCTGCTGCTTCAGCAGCTGTTACTCTATTAATGCTTAAGTAAGCCAGCTGTTAATTTCAAATGATATAAACAAAATCTGCCAAACTTGCAATTGATGATAGAATGAAAAATGAACTTTTAAACTGGTTAGTCTTCAGAAGTGCCATGACTTCAAAATGATTCTATAGTTTAGTGGGTGTTTGGAAGAGAGAGAAGGGTTAAGTTTTTTGTTTATTTGTTTGTTTTATTATCCAATGCAGTCTTATTCTGTTGTATACTCTTGATTGTATGGCTCTCAGGAACTAATATTCCAGCACTGTAATTCTCAAAATATCATTCTTTCTTACTCCCATATTTCCATAGAATTTATGATTTTAATGCTAGTTCAGTTTGCTTAACTTCCTAGAAAAAAATATGTACCATGAAATTGAAGTATTTTTCCCACATAGATAATTTTATAAAAAAAAAACACAAAGGTTTTTAGATAAAAAGTCTAAGATTGTGTATATCAATATTCCGAGGTACAGTGTACCTATTATTTATCACAAGCGTAGCACTGAAATAAACATCTCTGACATTTTTTGTACTTGATTTTAGATATTAACAATTATGTTTTTAAAATAATCATGATGTTTTAAAATAATTTAAATGAAAAAATATTCTGGAAAATATAATCACATATATGAAAATGTTGTTATATTGTACAATTTTATACTTATATTTAGACATGCATAAAACAAAACAAAGAAAAAAGCCACAACTTACTCAAATCTAAATTTATTACACATTTATCAAACAAATACTTGAGGAAAAGGAGATTATTCACTTTTTTGAAAACAAATTTATGTGCAAATTTTCAAAATAGAAATTGAGAACTAACTCAAAATGTTGCTTAAAATATCAGGTTAGTATTTGCATTTATAAAACATTCACACAATTTTTGTTACTAATTTTAAACTACTATTTCACTTATATATTTTCGGCTAACCCCTTCAGTTTTCTAGTTAATGACAGAAGCCAGGCACAGTGGCACATGCTTGTTATCCCAGTGATTCAGGAGGCTGAGACAGAGGGGTTAGAGACAGAGGCCAGCTTCAGCAACTTAATGAGGTTCTAAGCCACTTAGTGAGACCCTGTTTTAAAATGAAAATAAAACCGGAGCTAGGTGGCACAGGCCTGTACTCCCAGAGCCTCAGGGGGGTGGGGCAGGAGGATCGTAAATTCAAAGCCAGACTCAGCAAAAGCAAGGCGCTAAGAAACTCAATGAGATGCTGTCCCTAAATAAAACACAAAATAGTGGTGGGAATGTGGGTCAGTGGAAGAGTGCCCTGAGTTCAATCCCCAGTAACCAAAAAGAAAAATACTAAAAGGGCTGGGATGTGGCTCAATTGTAAAGCGCCTGTGGGTTCAATCTCTGGTAACCCCCCTAAAAAAGACTGTTATGGGAAAACAACAAATGGACCAACAAATAACTGCTAACACTAAAATGGATGACTGTGAACTACAAAAGCCATTTTAAATGGAATTTTAAAGTCATAATTCTGCTTTAGTTAACATCTTGAGATGTTTGAGAACATTTGGGACTGGGGTTGTGGCTCAGTGGTAGTGCACCCACCTAGTTCATGTGAGGTACTGGGTTCAATCCTTAGCATGACATAAAAGTAAATAAATAAAATAAAAGTATTATGTCTACCTACAACTAAAAAAAATTTTTTTAAATAGTTTAAGAACATTGAATTCCCTGTATCTATTTAAAACAATAGGTAAATGATACTCTTTGTAAATAATTAATGCTATAAAATTTTTCAGAATTAGATTACATTCAAATTGGACATTAGTTAATTTGTATTACATGTGTAGAATAATTGTCACATTAAAAACATCTTTTGACAAAGGATTATCAAGATTCTACTATGCACTAGGTCTAGGGTAATGGACACATTATGAAGGTGTTTATGATAATCTCGTTTCCTCAGTGCACACAGCATAGTAGGAAAGATTAACGTGGAAATAACTAGAAGTGTCAAAAAGTATTTCTATTGAAATCTGTATAGGTATAATTATGCTAAAATTGATCTTGTTCTATTTTTCTCCAACTCTCGACATTATTTCTGCAACCCCTGGAGTTGAAATGGAACCAACAAACAAATGCTTCACAGTTAACACTAAAAAAAAAAAAAAAAAAAAAAAAAAAAAAAAAAAAACCGTGCAATGGACTCAAGAGGAAAAATCTACATATATTATAATATAGTTAGAGCTTCTGATTATCAATTCTCAATTTGTGGATTTTTAAAAGCTGAGAAGTTCATTCTTCAATAAAAATTTATTTAGAAGAGTTGAAGGTTTAGTAACACTTGTAAGACATACAAGTCAACAGGAAGTCACTGCCAAACCACCTCTTTATCCCCTTTTCTAGATAAACCACATAAAAACAATACATAATTTTCCAACATAGCCATGTTATTCTTGTCTTAAAGCATATGTTAGGCTTATTAAGTATAATAGAGCAACTTGTAAGTGTATCTTCCAACAGAACAAGGATAACTTTTGCTCCCAGAATATACCTTTGTTAGAATTTGCTTTTTAAGCATATTTACAACATATGCTGAATGACTACACAAACCTTTATTAGAAGTGGTCCAATATAAAATATAAACGCATTTTATATCCACTCAAAACCTGTATTATATGCTTAGAACAAATACAAATTATATATTTTATATGTAAACTATTAATACACACTGTAACAAAGAACTTTCTCCAATAAAAATATTTGAACATATATTTAAATAGGTAGTCATTATTAGTAGTACATGCAGATATCTTTATAATTAATTCTCTAAAAAGTTTTAAAGCTGTTTTATATTGTTCCAGTGTCCAATGAAATTTCATGAAACTATGATATAATAAGTTTTGTAAAGGTCTAATTATAACTATGTTAGTGGATATTAGTTCAAGTTTTTGAAATGTAAGATAATGTAAAATTCTTCCATTTATTTGAAATCATTCATTTACTAACTTTATTCATCAATTTAATATTGAACAACTCACAGATTTATTCAACAAATATTTATTATTGAGTGACTGCTATTAATAGAAGCTAGATATTCATAATATGTGCAGAGCCAGACAAAGTTGAGGAGACAGACTCTAAGTATGCAACAATTAGAGAAGGCAATTTTAGGCAGGAAAGAGTGCTATGAAGTAAATTCAGTGAAGAGGATCAGAGTGGCTAAGTGTAAAGGAAGCTGTGCTTTTTGAAACTGGACAGAGGAAACCTCTCCAAGGTCCTGACATTTGAGTCCCAATTCCCATCATTTCAGGTGAGAGGGATTAAAAAAACCTGAGAGGGTCTAAGCGAAGAGTTCTCTTGGCAGAGGCACTTGGGGGTTATGAAGACCTGAGAGAACACGCTGGATATGCTGACAGAGGGATGAACACTAATTAGCTCTCCCTATCTCCTCTCACTTCAACATCCTGCGGATCTTCTCCAGAAAATCCTATGAATCCACACAGACACTACATAGAATTCAACTACATAGACAAAAGATTTTACCAGAGGAGATTTGTAAGCCATGCATATTGGTGCATGCTGCCCAGCTACTCAGTAGGATAAGGGAGAGGATCACAGATTTCAGGCCAGCTTGGGCAATTTAATGAGACCTGTCTCAAAACAAAACATATATATATAAAAAAAAAAACTAGGAGTTTAGCTCAGTGGTAGATCACCCCTGGGTTCAATCCCTAGTACAGAAAGAAGGAGGAGGAAAAGGAGGAAGTAGAGGAAAAAGGAGAGGGGAAGAACAAGGGTAAGAGGAAGAAAAAAACTTGTATAATTGCAATTCTAATTTCAATCTCTCTGTGTTTTTCTCTGCTAAAATGAAATAATACTGTTTAAGTTTATTCTTTCATCTTTATCTTATACATGTTACCTGTATAAACTATGTTGTCCAAATTTAGCTACAAGAAAACAATTTGCTACTAGAAGATATATAAGGTAAAAGGAGCTCTATACACTGTTGGTGGGAATATAAATTATTATCCAGCTATTATGGAAAAGAATATTGAGGTTCCTCAAAAAACAAAACAAAACAAAAAACTGCCATATGATCCAGTTACACATCCCAGTGTATTCTTCAAAAAAAGTGAAGTCATCATACAAAAGAGATATCTACATGCCCTCGTTTATTGTGGAACTATGCACAACTATGCACATAAAATGCATATATGAAGATATGAAATGATCCTAGGTGCTTTCCAACAGATATATTGATAATAAAATATGGTGTGTACATACAGAGGAATATTATTTGACTGTATGGAAGAATGAAACCCTGACACTTCTTGGAAAATGGATGGAAGTGAAGGACATCACGTTAACTGAAATAAGCCAGATACAGATAAGCAAACACTATATGCTCTCATATGTAGAAATTTTTTTAAAAAGTCATGAGCTGAACATAGAAGAGGGATTACTTGGAATTTAGAAGGGTACTGTGAAGAGGGGAAAGGGGGAGGAGGGGTAGGGTGGGTGGACATGATCAATGAATGATGTACGCATACATGGAAATTTCACAGTAAATCCCTTTAATTTGTGTAAAATATTATTATTAATAATAATAATAATAACTGTGCCTTTGTATTGGTTATATGCCACATCACCTTTTAAACATTTGAGGAAAACATCTCATGATAACTCAGAATTATGTATTTAATAGAAAAAAAATTAAACACATTGTACTCAGCATTTCTGAACTTGTGACATGACCATTTTCCAACTTCACCTATGTCTTTTCACACCAGTCCATACAAAAATGTCTTCCTGATTAATAAAAATAACTTCTTGATATTTTATAAATGAACAAACAGCAATTTCTCTCCATTATATTTATTTTTTCTAATTATTCAGGTGTAATAACAATGGGACAATTTTCTTCTTTCTTAGTTAAACATTAAGACCATTTTCACAATTTATTAAACTTTGTTAGTATGTCAACATACATAAAGATTTTGGCGTCATCCACTGGTATATTTAAATATAAAGGTTAAACAACGGAAATAGGAACAAATAGCTAGCAAAAATCTTTGTGTTAGTAATTGCTGTAGTTGTGGTAGTTCTTTTTATATAAGAAAAATAGAAGCAAAAAATAAGAAAAAGGTTCATAAGAACAGGGTTTAGACTTTCTGTGCATCATTATATCAAAACTGTTTCCTCTTCTTCCTTCCTTAATCCTCCCCTCATTTTTCTTTCCTTTTGTCTTCCTCTCTCTTTCCATTCCTTCCTTTCTTCACTCTGAACTCCAGAGATAAATTTTGTTTTTTTAATATTATAAAATTAAAAATCTAATAGCATATATAGTAGAATTTAAGGTGGATGATGAGCAAAGAATGTTTTATATTGAATGAAAATGGACCATTATTAAGTAAGATTTATATTACTTAACTCTGGAGTGTCACATATAATTTTGAGAAATAATTCTAAGTTTAAAAACTAGTTGATACATGATATTTTTTCATATGTGATCATCCAAAATCTATAACTGTAAATAGCCTATGTGTTCCTAAAAGAGGATGATTAAATATATCAGAGTATAACAAGAAACAATTACTATGCATGCATTCTTAACCAGCATTTTATGGTGCTTTCAATAAAATGGAGTGGACATGTACCATGTCAAATTAATACTAATATATGTAATATTAAACATTAGTTTAAATAAAACCACAATAAAAATGGAACTTATAAATTTAATGGGTCATGAAATATATCAACCAACCATGAATTCAAGATCTCAAATTTTAAAAAGTAAACCATAATACATAAATAAATAATAATGCAAGAGAATAAAGGAAATACATATAAATATATCATGAAATAGGGGCCAGGGTTATGGCTCAATTAATAGAGCTCTTGCCTAGCACATGTGAGGCTCTGGGTTGTATCCCTGGCACCACATAAAAAAATAAAATAAAATAAAGATATTGTGTCCACCTACATCTAAAAAAATTTTTTTAATTAGTTTTTAAAAAATATATGTCATCAAATAATGGTTGGATACTTGATGATTCTAAGAAATCTAAAATGGGAATTTAAATCTAAATGGGAATTTCTTAGTGTGCAAATCACAGTCTAAGTTTTAGTTTCTACATCCTCTATTTTAGTAACAAGTAATAAAAATGTATATATGATATGAAGTCAAGTCCAGGATCAGCTTCCAAATTGTAGAAGTGGGAAGGAAGTTGGTGGGGTGAAAATAAAATGAAATTGGCCATGAATTTATAATTCTCAAAGTCTGGTAATATGTACATGGAACTTCAATTTTCTTTTCTATTTTTACAGGTTCAAAAAGTTTTACAGCATAATGTTTAAGAAGTATAGAATCAACAAGAGAAAGAATTCAGGAAAATGTTAATAATATCTATCTCTAATTAGTAAAATTTGATAGATTTTCATAATATTTCCATGGTTTATAATTTGACATGAGACTATATTATTTATTTCAATACAGAAATACAATATATGCTATGCCCTTTAAAATCTATGCCATTTAAATTTCACCTTAAAAACCTTCACTAATCAAATAAAACACAATTATAAGCAACAAAGCAAACCATAGAATTTTATGGTCATTTTATTTAAGAATGTAAATTCTGAGATACAGATGCAAAAGGTTTTATTTGACCTAAGCTTAAATATAATCCTTTCTGAAAATTAACAAACTACCAAAAAATGAAATGAGTAAACAGTAAAAGGATTATTTCACTTTGTTTTTAGTTTCTGAAATACAGCCAATATATTTCATATTTCAAAAATAAAGATAAATAAGTTTCTCTTTCATAAACATATTTGAACCTGCACAGTCAGATGGAGTCTCTGATATCAAATAGTAAATTCTATATTGGGGAAAATGTTTCTTACTATATTTAAAGACTACTAATTCTTATCTTTCTTATATGTTCATGTAGTTTTTTTCAGGAATAGGAAGGAACAACAGTCAATCAAATTATCTTTTCATTCAGATATAAAAGTAAAACTTGGAGAAAAACAAAATTATAAACATGTTAAATATTCATGATTTCAGAAATTAATCACCATTCCTTCATTTATTAAAAATCTCACATAAATATATTTCAAAGTATAGTATAATGTTTCTATTTTCTCATGTGTGAAATACTATGACAGAATCTATCAATCAGGATTTTACCAGTAGACTAGGCAGAGAGGGAATGTAAAGACATTTAAAAGTGAATCCTCCCAGAACTATACAAAATTCCTCAAGCAAGAAATACCCAGAGGAACAATAAGACCATGGCTAATCCATATGAGGAAGACATCAGTGGAGAGGTTACAAGAAGATTCATCAAATATTTGAGACAATGAGGAAGAAAAAAAACAATATACCAATTAATAAACACAGATTCTGAACTCATTCGTGACCCAAAATGTGCATTCAAAAAGACCAAAACCAAATATTTAGATCACTGGCAGTATCTCAAGAGTCATTGCTTGGTGATGGGAATAGCCTTGAGTTCTGCTTCCTAATTAGAATGCTTATGTGCATGTGTGGTTCTGGCTCTTTGTTGTGGGCACTGAGGTAACATGCCCAATGGACACCATGATATTTTCACTTGTCAGTGAACTAAGAC
Organism: Spermophilus citellus; assembly: GCF_964194105.1. Classification (NCBI taxonomy): domain Eukaryota; kingdom Metazoa; phylum Chordata; class Mammalia; order Rodentia; family Sciuridae; genus Spermophilus; species Spermophilus citellus. The sequence continues at coordinate 110,093,810 of NC_138186.1, read as the reverse complement.
TAGGTATTTAAAAGAACCCGTATGATTATAGGAGCCTACTGGATAAGCAGCTTTATTTTAGTCTTTGGGGAGGGAAGGAGAGAACATTCCTCTAAAGACATAGCTACAACTTTTCTTGTAAAACCAAATGTCATGGAAGTCTATATAGCAGAGTTCTTTAATATACTATTTCTGTTTGCAATAACGTAAATTTACTGTCTATTTGAAAATGAAACTTTTAGGGTCCAAGTTAACCTACCCCCCCCCCAAAAAAAGGGAGTATCATACAATATCTGGATTCATGAAACTTTCTGCATCATTCTCATGATAATCATCATTCTCCTTGACCAAGTCATCATTTGTACAGTAAACATCATTCCTAGATCATGAGGCACTGCATCTTCATATTCATTATCAGTGGGATAGTGAGAGACCCTTAATCTGACCCTTTGCTCAGTACTTGAATAAAAGCATTAGACACAAATTTTCAGAAAGTCTTCTCAATCACAAAACTTAGTCCATGGATTTCTTGTCCTTCATCTTCCAGCAATTATGTCTCTATCCCTACCTCACTGCAATTTTTAGAAGTTTTATTAGCCTAAATAATTAATATTCTTTGTCAATAGATGTCTAGGAAATTAGTACACAGCTTTTTTCCCAAAAAATAATATATCTTTATTTTCAAGGACTTCTCTGGTTGTTTCTCATAGATCACAACAGCTTTTTAAAATATTGTCTCCCTGTGTGCTTTTCACAGTGGCATATATTTATTCTTTATCTATCCTGTCTATTTAGAATAGACTCTTAATTTGAATGGTTCATTTTCACCAAAATTCTAGAAAATCCCATCAATGTTCTTAAAGATATGCTTCTTTGCAAGTCCTTCCACTGTCTTTTTCTTGAACTCCTGCTAAATGTATAAAATATCTCAATCTAGTCTCCATGGATCTTGGAACTTTTTCATAAATTGTATCTTTTTGATTATTCTCTGTTGTTTGCTGACTAAACTAATAAGTATTCCACTTAACTTTCTCTTTGAATTCAGTATATCTTATCTGTTGAGGTTTTTTGTTTTAAAACTCATATTTTAAATTTTCATTTTGTTGCTTAACATATTTACATATCTTTTATGATTATGCAATTTTTAATGATTATAGATATTTTATAGGTTTTAAAATATTTTGCATTTAGATATTTCTTTAAAATCTTTTTTCAGTCTCACAAAATGTATTTCATAAGAACTGAATTCATAGCTATTCATAGCACAGTAGTGTATACCTGTAATCTCAGGAGCTTGGGAGGCTGAGGCAGGAGTATCATGAGTTCAAACCCAGCCCTAGCAACTTAGTGAGACCCTAAACAAATTATGAAGGCTCTGTCACAAAATGAGATACAAAAAAGGCTTGGGATGTGGGTCAGTGGTTAAGTTCCCCTAGGTTTAATTCCTGGTATCAAAAAAAAAAAAAGAATCGAATTCATGTTCAGTGTTCAGATTGTTAATTTTCATGACGACATTTCATATCAAAACATGACTTCATTGTTGTCTCCATATAAATAAATAAATAAATCCTCACATGAACTTTTCTAGTGGTTCTGTTTTTCGTTCAACTCAATATCCTCTCCCTAGTCTTTCATCCACAGTTTTATTTTCTAGGTATGAATTGTGGTTTAAATCTCATAATTATATTTGTGGCATTTCTCACCTAGTCCCAAAACAATTAGCTCTCTTAAAAAAATTCTTAGTTGTATGGCTAATCTATCTCTATTTTCTTAGACATGTAACTTTAAGATAAGTTGATGCCTAATGTTCCAGTATTTTCATGCTGTGTTCATAAGCAAGAAAACTAAACTCAAAGCCATGGTTTCACATAGTAAACCTCCTTAGAGTTGGATTTCACATGGAACATTTGTAAACCTTGGATAATTCTAGACAAACATGCACTGATTTTAGATCAGGTATCTGAGGCTTACCACTGTGGTTTGGTTTTGTTCATCCTGTATGGATTTTGTTATGGGCATTAATCAAAGAAAATCTGTCAAACCTTGATGTTACTATACTATCTTGGCAAGAAATAAAAAAGAAAACTTTGCCAAGTTTGCTTTAATATACATTCTCTCTGCTAACTCTTTCTTTAAGTTCGAGGTTAGTGGATGTAAAGCTAGCAAACAGTGCTGAGAAGCAGTGACCCAAAAGAAGTAACTAAAGCATGAGGAGAATGTTATGGACAAAAGAATTTCAAAAAGAAATTACAAGTGAGACAGAAGCAAAGGCATACAGATAAAACCTGAAAAGTATCTGCTGGATTAGCAACTTGAAGACATTCACAGGAGTATTGTCTATGCTATGCATTGTTGGTTCAAAAATTATTGATCAGGCCTGTGGTAATGGAAGTAGTTAGTGAAGCCAATTGGGTAAAGAAGTTTACCTCAAAGGGAAAACCAAATCACTAGGTAGCAGGGGAAATAAATTATCTTTAAAAATAAAAATCTGATCATTTAAAAAATAAAAATATAATCAGGAAAAAAAAAGGATTGATGTACAGAGAAGATAAGGAATACGTTAATGTGTGCAAAAATTCCTTAACAGACAAGCTGTGATATAATAGAAAGATAAAAAGAATAATCTTAAGAAGGAAAATAACTCATCTCCATCAAATATAGAGGCATTGAAGAAAGAATGTGTTAACAAAGCAGTGCTTATCAACTTTGTGGAAGAAGGTTGAGGGAAGCCATTCTCCTCTAGTGGCTTCTATTTCTCTCAGAAACAAAGTGTCAGCTTTTATGCTGTAAGTTAAGTAGGAATTGATAAACTTGAGGAGTAAAAAGGAAAGCTTAAAGAATTATTACAGAATATAAGAGAGTGTGATGGCTGAAGAGACTCGGGAAGACTGGTGGCAGTATAGATAGCTCACTAAAGATTATTGAATAATTTATGGTGATTCAATTTTTCCCAGTTGGATGATTTTTCTCCATCAGAGTTTGCTATTCTAGTCAGGTACACTGAAGAAGATAATGGCATTAGCCCAGGCTTAGGTTTTGAGGGGGCAGTTGTTATGAAACAACAGAAGATGAATTAATTTAATACTGAAAGAGAGTGGCTACATCAAAAGCAACAGACAGTTGTGTAGATGGGAGAAATATAAGGATAAAAACAAATGATTAATCAGCATATGCATTAGATGAGATCGTAAACAAGTGCAGTAAGGACAAATCAATTAATACAAAGAATAAAAATAAATGATACCTCAACTATCTATCTAAAAGTTATTGTATTATAAATTGAAATAATGATAATGATATAATTATAGGACTGTGTGGCTGAGAGGTCCCCAGAAATTAAAAGTACAAGAAATTTAGTGTCCACAATGATGCATAATTCTCTTCCATGAGTTCCCTGAATTCGCCAAGAAAAATGAAGTTGACTGATTTCAGTGAAAGGCTATGAGTCAGTTGCCAAAATTAACAGTGAATATGTACTTCTGATCAGGAAGTGAGTAGGCGATAACACAAGAAGAAAAAGAATGGTATATCCAGAGGAATAAACCTCTAAAAAAAAAAAACATGATTTTTGTTTGTTTGTTTGGGGGTTGTTTTGGTTTTTTTGTTTTTTCCCTACAGGAGTGACAGAATAGAAACAGTTATGGAGATCATGGTGAACATTACATACTGAGCTAAGTTGCCATTTGTCTAAATTTGGGTACATGAATACACGAAGACTGCATCATTTCTCCCTTGAAGTACACAATATGCTTTACTTCAGTCAAGGGAATGTCAGCAGACGTAGTATGCTTTCACTTCTGGAAAGAAGCTTTTAAGAGACAATGTACAATTTACCATGTACCCTCATTTCACTTCCCAGAAGAGAAAGTGCATCATGCCAGGGTTTCTCCATTAGCTTGGGTCCTTGAATGACAAAGCATGGAATAGAGCCCTCAGATGACCTGCCAACTATACACTTAGTGGGAATGAGAAACAACCTCTATAGGTATACATTACTAAAATTTTTTGTCTTGTTAGAGTGGAATAACCTAGCACTTGTGTCTAATCCAGGCAGCCAAAAGGATCTGAACTAGACTCAAAGTAAATTGAGAGTGACAGATAGAGAACCAGCATAAACAGGGCTCCAGAGTGAATAGATGCAACAGGAGAGAGGTGAAACAGGACTGCAAACAATCAAGGAAGAGATTGGAAATGAAAGGAGATTATTAATGATGAAAGAGTAGAGGCATCTGAGAGGAATATGAATGAGTTGGGCTGGAGCAAAGTCAACACAGCTCAATGTATTCTGTAATTAAAAAAAATTCCAAGGAAAGTTAAATAGATGTGAGATGCTTAGAATTTTATACAGTTTATTAAATATATGAGGTATATTTTCTAATCTCTCATGTTTTTCCACTACATTCTTAGACACACAGATTTGATGAGTGCAACTGGCTATAACCCTGTACTCTAAGTAGGAGGAAAAAAACCAAAACTTGTCTTATGGATGATTCCATCACTAAATTTCAGTGGGAATGAAGAGATTTCCTTATTTGTTTATTCTATTGATAACTTCCAGAGGGCAAGTGGGAGAGAGAATGATATGCCTGAGTTTATGTTTTTTCCCCATTTCAGAGATTTTGCTAATATTTCTATAAAGAAAAACAAACTAATGAAACTAAAACTTATTGGGTATTTATAATGGTGCTTTTTCCAAGCACTTCATATATTTTATTTTATTTAATCCTTACTATATAGAGTGTGCATTTATCAAGCCCTTTTTAAAATAAGACAAGCAAGGCTCAGTTAACTTACACAAGTTACTTAAGATCACAGTTGTAATAAGAAATGGAAGGAGATGTGGAAACTTGGCGACTCCAGTCATTCTACAGGACATTTTTAGAGTCTTTTAGAAAGAAAAAAACATTTGGTAGAACTGTTTTCTTTCAACACAGTATGAAAATGTGTTAAGAAATAATGAGGTAAAAAATGGATGTCAGTGAGGAAATCAAACACAGGTGTGTGAAATTTTTACTAAATTATCAATATTCATTTGATTTTTAAACATAAGGCATTGCCCTTGATTATAATATTGAATCTTTGTCTATTTAAATGCCTATTTTGTGCTCAGATATTTTTATTCTTTCAAAACTGATTCTAGTACATATGTATATACATGTTATGTTTAAGTTTATAGACATGCATAAGTACATACACAGATTTTTTTTGCATATATATATACACATAAAAAACATGTAAGTGTGTGTTTAGTTGTAATATTGCAATATTGTCTTTAAAATAATTGTGCAGGTCAAGTTTGTTTATTTTTAATATAATCTGATTTGTATAAAGACAATTTGAAAATATCAGATCATTTTTATTTGTTTGCATATTACATGTTCCATTTTAACTAGCCAATTCAACCTCAGCTGTTATGACTAACCTGAACACAAATGATTTATAGAAAGAAATGTATGAAAATGATTCTACCTAAAATAACATATACATAGAAACAAAATATTGTCCACTTAAGGTGGCAGAATGACCTAAAAGCTTTGGCTAGCAACAAGATTCATCATAATTCAAAAAATTCTTCACACAATGACAGATTGATTTGAAAACAGAAGGACACTGGGTATTTTGTTACTATGTCTATTCCTGGCAATTATCCAGGGATTACAACTGCACAGCCTTACAAACAGCATAGAAATTGACTGTTTTAACAAAGGGTCTCAGCAGGGTAATGAGTAGTGCACATTAATTCTCACTGTGCATTGATGAGCTCTCTTTGAACTTTGTCAAGGTTTAAACAATGGTGACAGGTCTCTGGCACTTTCAGAATATGTGGATCCTGAATAATGTGCAGAGATGAGGTCGTTGTGTGGGACTATTTGGGTTTTATTTGGAGGGGGGATGTTTGTTTTGTTTTTGTTTGTTTTTTAGGAAACTGCACTTTAATAATATAGAGTGGTTCTTAATTTTACTAGACTCAGGGATTTAAAGAAGCTTATGAAATTTCAGAAAATAATATTTACCACAAATATAACCTAAGGTAAAGAAACTAGAGTTGCTCTTAAAGTAATATTTAAGATTATACATTCAAATTACAAGGTACAAAAAACTTTGTGAACTTTTCAGTAACACCATGAGAGAAGAAAATGTACAGACAGGTCATATTAAGTTATTGATATTTTATTTTAAACTACAAAAAAGCAATCTCATATTTCAACCTAATGTTACTGTTTATATAATGAATAAATTCACCTAAATATTTTCTTCTTAAATATTGACTTATCAAATACTGACTTCAAAGTTTACATGTAGCTCAAATTGCATTTAAATTTGCAATGATGAACCCAAAGTGAGAGGTCCTTATATTGTGTGTGTGTGTGTGTGTGTGTGTGTGTATAGGGAAAGATCCTAGAAGAAAAGAAGAAAATATGATGCCACAGACGGTCTGAGTTATAAAAAGGAATGGACAGTAAATGAATAAATCAAATGAATGTGTGAAATATGTTCAAAATATCTTCACTATAAACTAATAATGATTCTACAAAATAATATAAATATTGAATTATGTGTGATATTAAATAAGAATCAGGTTAGAACTAAAATATTAGATTTCAGCAGGGGTTGAAGTTTAAGCTTTCTAAATTCATTGTATTATTTTTAAGAAAGAACAAACATTGAAAAATCAATAGTTTTTGGTTTGCTTGCTAAAATTTCCATAAGTCACAAAAACAATAAATAAAAATAAACCTTTTTAGTGTAAACTGAAGGAGAAAAATAACAAGTCAAAATAAAATTATTCAAGACCAAATAAAATTATTCAAGCCAAAAAACAAGACAGATAAAGGAAGCAAATTTAGACAATAGAAATAAAACTTAGATAAAAGATAGTTTATTGATGCTTTACTAATCCCTTATCAATAAAACCAAGAAAAGTTCTTGTGGGAGGAGAATCTAGTTTGCAGAATAGGGTTCTGCAAACTCTAAATCCTCTGTAAACTTTGAACAGGAAACTACACAGTGAGGTAGGTGAAAGAGTGTGTACATTGAGGTTCAATATTAAACTGACAGACTTGGAACAACTCAGAAATTCTGGTTCCTGAAACAGAAAGCAAGAAACAATTCAACAGTTCAATTTCAAACCTGCTGCCACCATGCTGGTACAAGTTGCAAAGAAGAGCATCAAAAAGAAAGAAGATAGAAAGAAGATGAAAGAAAGAAGAAAGAAAGAAAGAAAGAAAGAAAGAAAGAAAGAAAGAAAGAAAGAAAGAAAGAAAGAAAGAAAGAAAGAAAGAAGGAGGGAGGGGGAGGGAGGGAGGGAGGGAGGGAAAGAAAAGAAAGTAAAAATAAAGAGAAAGGGGGTGTGGGGGGAGGGGGGAGAGGAGAGAGAGAGAGAGAGAGAGAGAGAGAGAGAGAGAGAGAGAGAGAGAGAGAGAGAGAGAAAGAAAGACAGGCAAATTTGGAAATTTTCAGTTGAAGAGGCAATCAGGCTGAACATAACTGACTGCATGTGTCAGTTGAATGGCTGGATGATCAGTGAGAAGTGCCCTGCTTCTCTTGACTAGGAGTGGAAAGGTGTGGCAGGAAGCCATTTTATAAAAGTTGTATTAGAGCGTACAGCTTCAGGAAAGACAACTTCCTAAGTCTTCATTTCTTCTGTATATAGCAGCAAATTCTGTCATATGGGACACCACTGAAGCAAAGTCCTCTAAGTAATGTTTATAGTAAGATTACTATGAGCTGAAGACTAAGGTAAGGGCAGAGTAGGTTGGGGGCATTCTGGAGTCCAGAAACACTGTGCTTTTCCTTCCATGCCCAGATCTCCCCAGGGGCATATGCACACACACACATATATAATATTCCACCACCACGATGAGCATTCTCCAACACCATTACCTCTGTACAAGTCAGAAGTTCTACAGCTACTGGGTTTATGGCAGTGCTCACAGAGCCACCTTAACAGCACTAACCAAGGGCAACCAAGGATTGGAGTAATAGCATCGGGAACAGTGATAATGAATTCACAAAGCACAGACCTTCCAAAGAGGGGACACTCTGGTTAGAGTAGGGACCATCCCCTTGCAGTCTGACACTGTTTTTTGCATAATGTCTTTCCCCTTAAGCAAAATATGATCTAGATATAGGGTAAAATAAATATGTGACACTTCATGCCAATACAGTGTTGCTTCCTCCATGCCTAGAGTTATTCAGAGGAAGTGAGTGTCTGGTTCTTGAACAGTTTCAATAACCCCAACATCTAGAGCATTCCAAATGTGGAAATTCAGGAAAGAATTCTCTCCACCTTAGAATACTTGGCAAGAAGAAACTTTAATGTTTTTAATGTTAGTTTATGATTTCACTGCCTTCTGTGTTGCTTTGTTTTGATTTGCCTCATATTTTATAAGGCAATTTATTACAAATTTTATGCATTTTTCTACTTTTAAGTTAATTCATTAATAGGATTTGTTCACACTTTTTTCTTTCTTGTTCTTTCTCCACCCTTCTGTTTTGTCTTACTTCCTCTTCTCATTTCTTCTTTAGACTCTTTCACCTCACCACCAACTTTTTCTTTCTCTTCTTTGTCAGTATTTATTTGTTTTCTTTTTTTATGTTCTCTATGGTTTAATATTAATTTTAAAACCTTTATTGCATGATTTTTCAAAGATTTCTATATTATTAGCCCCTCCTTCTCTTTGAAAAATAGAGTTGTACAGAGCATTTTTAATAAGTTTTCATTATATGTTAGTATAAGATCTTCTTTCAAGTTATTGCTGATATTGATGGGTAGTCTTTCCTCTCAAACATGCTAGGGATTGAATATATCATTTTGAACTTGTTAAGTGGGTTCCTAGAGGATGATATATACCTACAGTCTGTTGAAGAGCATAAAGAAAAAGAAGCATACTAAAAATGTTATACCCTCTATAACAGTGGAAGAAATATCCATCTTAACAGGTTCACAAATCTCAACATAAGAGACATAAGAAACATGAGAAAATAAAGTAATAAGATAATCATAAAAACTAATACTCCCTAATAACTGAATCCACAAGTATCAAAATGGAGAAAATGCTGGACAAAAAATTCATAAAGTTCATTGTCAAAATGTTCCATGAATAAAAAGAACAACTAAGGAATGCAGTAAGAGAGACAATATAAGATATGAAAGAACATTTTGATAGAGCTTTAGTCTAAAAAAGAACCAAACAGAAATCTTGAAAATGAAAACTCAATAAGTCACATGAAAAACACATTTAACAATCTCATCACAAGACTGGTTTAAGTTGAACAAAGCCTGTTGGGGATTAAAGAAGTGAATAAAATAGAGCATTTTAACAATAGCAAATAAAAATTTAAGAAACTATGAGCAGAATATATAAGAGCACTGGGAAAACATTAAATGATCAAATTTAAGATTCCTATATCTTAATAAATAAGTGGAGATACAGGCTAATGACCTAAAAATACTTATTCAGTGAAAAAAAAATAGAACAAAATTTCCCAAATCTCGGGAATGCAATGGATATTCAAGAACTGGAGTTATTTAGCTCTCCAAATACACATGAAAAGAAATTCACCATGATATATTATAATTAAAATGCCAAAAATTCAGAAAAAATTAAAAACCATTGAAATGTCAAGCCACATATAAAAGGCAAACCCATCAGATTAACAGAAAATTTCTTGTAAGTAACTCAAAAGGGGATGGAATGATATATTTCAAGTATTAAGAGAAAGCAACTATCAACCTAGATTACTATATCCAGCAAATCTCTCCTTCAAAATTGAAGATAATATGAAGTAAAGAAATTCCTGACACAAACTTAGCATTGCAGAAGACACTTAAAGAAATAGTCCAAGAAACAGAAGATACAAATAATGAAGATAGGATATGAAATAATATCATTAAACAGTAATCAGATGAGAATTAGGCACAAAACAAACATTGGGAATAAAATAATATAACAAAAAGTAAAACATACTTCATAGAAACACTGGCAGATAGATTAAAAGGCAAAACCCAACTCTACTTTGTGTACAATAAACACACCTTACTGGCAAAAACCCTGATACACTGAAAGTAAAAGGTTGTAAAATGATATTTGATGTGAATGGAAATTGAAAGCAAGCAGGAGTAGCTATTTTAATATTCAACATAGCAGACATCAAGCCAAGTCTAATCAAAGGGAACAAGAAGATCACTAAAAATTGGTAGAGAGAATAATCAAAGATAAAGATATAACAATTGTAAATATTTATGCCATTAATACTGTTGCCCTCAACTTCATAAAACTAAAACTACTACATATAATGGAATTGACAGGCTCCAATACAATAATAGTTAATGACTTTGGTATACCACTATGACCAGTTAGGTCATTCAAGAAAAAAAAAAATCAACAAAGTAACTATAGAGATAATCTACACTATACACTAAATGGGCTTAACAGATAGATGTAGATACATGTAGATACATGTATTTTAATCAACAAGAGCTAAATACAATTTCTTTTCAGCTAAATAGATCATCTATTAAACCACAACAAAATCTTGGAAAAATACAAATTTGAAACAATTACTTGAATGTTATCAGATCACAATGGAATAAAATTAGAGATAAATAGCAAGATAAACAGCAGAAATTATACAAACACATGGAAATTGAACAATATATTTTTGAAAGATGAGTCATCAAATAAATCAAGGAAGAAATTTAAAATTACATAGAATTCAATGAGAGTAAAAAAAGGACATATGAAAACTTGTAGGATACAGTGAGGACAGTTCTAAGAGTAAAGTTGATGGCTGAAGTACCTACATTAAAAAATCAAAAGATCCCAATTAAATATCTTAATAATGCATCTCAATTTCTTAGAAAAATAAGAACTAAGTGCTTCTTAGGAAAATAAGAACTAAGTGCTTCTTAGAAAAATAAGAACTAAGCACAAAACCAGTAGAAGAAAAGAAAGAATGAAGATAGGAACTTAAATTAATGAAATAGAGCATAGAAGAATATAAAAAATCAATAAAAGAAAGAGTTTGTGCTTTAAAAATATAAAGAAGATTTTTTTTAAAAGAGAGAGAGAGAGAGAGAGAATTTTTAATATTTATTTATTTATTTTTTTAGTTTTCGGCAGACACAACATCTTTGTATGTGGTGCTGAGGATCGAACCTGGGCCGCACGCATGCCAGGCGAGCGCACTACTGCTTGAGCCACATCCCCAGCCCTAAAAATATAAAGAAGATTGATAAACACTTAGCCAAACCAACAAAAAGAGAGATGAATTAAATTATAAAATTATATATAAAAAGGGGGTAGTCCAAGGAAAGTCACAAGCACTATTTTAAAAACTTTTATATTCCAATAAGTTGGAAAATCTAAGAAATAAAATGAATCAAGAAGATATAGAAAACCTAAATAGATTAATAACAATAGAATTGAAACACTAATAAAAACTCTCCCAATCAGAACCAAACATATTCACAGTGATATTTTACAATGCCTTTGAAGAAGAACACAAATACTCCTTAAATAAATCCATGATAGAAAGGAAAGAATGTTTACAAACTGATTCTACAAAGCTAGTGTCATCCTGATTCCAAAACTGGATAAGAACACACCAAGGAAAGGAAATTGCTAGCCAATTATCCTCAATGAACACAGATGCAGAAATCCTTAATAGGTGGAAACTGAATGCAATAGTGATAATACATTAAAAATGTCATACACCATTAACAATTCCATGTCACTGCAGGGATGCATGGAAAGTTTAACATATGAAAATCAATAAATGTAATATGGCACGTAAATAGAATCCATGACAAAAACCACATGATCATCTCAATAGATGCAGAAAAGTCTTTGAAAGAATTCAATACCTCGTCATGATAAAAAAAAAAAACTATGAAGAATCTAAAGATGAAGAACTTACCTAAACATCATAATTATATATCTGACAACTCAAAGCCAACATCATAGTGAATGGGGAAAGACAGATCATTTTCCAAAAACCAGGTATAAGACAAGGGTATACAATCTCATAACGCCTATGCAATATAGTACTTAAAAATTTTAGGCAAAGGAATTAGACAAAAGAAGGAAATAAAGTGATACAAGAAGGGAAGGGAGAACTCAAATCATCACTGTGTGCAATTATATTATCCTATACTTAGAAAATCTTAAAAGTTCCACCAGAAAACTCCTAGAAGGGAGAAACAAATTCAGTAAAGTAACGGTATATAAAATCAATAGTTTTTTTTATATGCCAAAAATTAATCACTTTGAAAGAAACCAGGGGAATAATTCCATTTACAGTATCCTAGTTAAAGCCCAAAACACCTAGGAATAAATCTAACTAAAGAGATAAAAGACCTCTACACTGAAAATTACAGAATGCTGAGTAAAGACATTGAAGAAGACACTAGAAGACAGAAAGACTTTCCATGTTCATGAATAAGCATAATTAATGTTCTTAAAATGGCCATGTGATGAAAAGTGATCTACAGAGTCAGAGCAATCCCCATTAAGACGCCAATAATATTATTCACAGAACTAGAAAAAAATCCTAAAATTTACATGGAATAACATAAGACCCAGAACAGACAAAGCATCCTAAGCATAAGACCACTGCTAATTTTAAATTATAATACTGAGTCATAGTAACAAAAATATCATGGTACTGGCATAAAAAATAAGAGACTTATATCAATGAAATAGAAGACACAAAGTAAAAACCACACAGCTGCAATCATCTGATTCTTGATAAATGTGCCTATGTGCCAGAAACATATGTTGGATAAAAGCCTCCTTAACAAGATGTGCTAGAAAACTGGATATATATATTTAGAAGAATGAAACTAGATCCCTCTCTCATCCTGTACAATAATCAACTCAAAATTGATCAAAATCCTAGATGTAAGAGTAGAAATTTTGCAACTCAAAAAAAAAAAAAAAAAAGGAAAGACTGCAACATACAGATACAGGCAAGGACTTCCTGAATATGACTTTGCAGCTCAGACAATGATAGCAATAATCAATAAGTGGGTAGCATCAAATTAAAATGCTTCTGTATTCCTACTAGCTCAGGAGGCTGAGGCAAGAGGATCATAATTTCAAAGCCAGCCTCTTAGTGAGACACTAAGCAACTCAATGAGACCCTATCTCTAAATAAAACACAAAATAGGGCTAAGGATATGGCTTAGTGGTTGAATGCCCCTGAGTTTAATCCCTGGTGTATACACACACACACACATACACACACACACACACACAAGAATATATACTGAATTTAAAAACTCAATACAAAAAAAAATCAATTCTGCTTATGGACACATGAAATGAACAAATATGTCTCAGAATAAGAACAAATGGCCAATAACTATAGGAAGAAACAATTAACATCTTCAGCCATCAGGGAAAGGCAAATCAAAACTACATTGGGATTCCTTCTAACTCCTGTCAGAGTGGCAATCATCAAGAATGTAAATGATAATAAATACTGGTGAAGATGCAGAGACAAAGGAAGTCTTGTACAAACTGGGAATGTAAATTGGCATATTCAATATGAAAATCAATAAGGAGGTTCCTCCAAAAACTAAAAATAGAACTACCATATGATCCAGCTATACCATTCCTCGATATTTATCTGAAATAATTAATTCTTTAAATTCAGCATACTTTAGAGATACATACATATCCATGTTTATCACTATATATTCCACTACATAATTCAACCATATTATGGAATCATCGTATGTGTATGTCAACACATGGGTAGATAAGGAAAATGTGGTATGTACACAAAATGGAGTTTTATTCAGCCAAAAAAATTAAATTATGTTATTTGCAGAAAAATGGATGGAACGGGAAAGTATTGTGGAAAAAAAGTCAGACTCAGAGAGATGAATATTATATATTTTTGCTATATGTGGAGACTAGACGAAAAGAAAATTAAGAAAAAATAAAGACAACAACATGAAAGTAGAAGGTAAAAGTGACACCACTAGGGTAGAGGAAAGGAATCAAGGAGAGGGCAGATGGGAAGATAAGGTATGTATTGGGGAGTGAAATTGTCAGATTACATGACATATATATACATAAATGAATATGTCACAATGAAATCCATCCTGTTATTCTGAACAATTAACATACAACTATAAAAATATCTAAGACATCAGAAAGAAAAGTCAGCAGTTCCTCCTCTATTAATTCTTTGTTCAAGGAAATGTAAATACTTTCCAGAATAACTTAAATAATAAGAAAAGTAATGCTATTAATAGTTAAAAGAAGGAAAGTAGTAGGATTTTTTTCTTTTAAAAAATATAACAACCCATTCAATTGCTCTATAACATCTTTGAGATATTTTTGTTTTGTCAGAGCAAAAGTGTAATTGTCCACCTAACAAATTGAAAGAAACAAATACTATGTGTAGGTTTTATACCTATGCAAGAATGCAGAATCTCAATTCCTTGCATTAGAGCATAGAAAGAAAAAGCTCCAGTCACTAATATGCCATTATGTAAAAACGTGAGTGTGTAACCGATGTGATACTGCAATTTGTATTTGGGTTAAAAATGGGAGTTCATAACCCAATTGGGTCAAAGGTATGAAAGATGATATATCATGAGCTTTGTAATGTTTTGAACAACCAATAAAAAAAAGCTCCATCATATAGATTTGTATTCCCAGGCTGTATGCTTTCTCCTGTTTACTGATTTGTTAATTGGTTTCTAATAGCACCCATCATCTAGTATTAAGACTAACAAGGAGTCCTGGTTCCTCTTATACTCACATTGAAAACTAATATTCCTTTTTAAAGTCAGGCAATTGTGTTTGGCTAGTTCAATAATCCTAAAATACATGTATAATAAACATTGAGATCCTGCATACCAAAGATCCAGACCCAGAATCAAGAGATTTCCACTGTGGAATCTGTCATGCATGGCCCTGTTGAGTAGCTGATGTCTATTTTAAACATGCTGACTCCACCTTCTCCTGAGTTCACATCAGCACATAAATCAGCTGATTATCAGGTATCTTAAAAATATATTAACTTTCAGATTATTTAAATGTTGGTTGAAAATAAACATAAAATTACTTTTTCTGTGTAATATTTTGTGTAGGAAAGACAATAAAATGTATGAGAGAAAGTTGAGAGTAATTAAATGACAATAGGAAACAAGATGGAGAAGATAAAGTGAGACACAATTTGAATTAACCACATGGCTCTTTGGAGGTGATTGGAAGACTGAATGATCCAGATCAATGGGTAAGTACCCATTTGAATCCATGAAAGAGGTAGGATAGTAACCATATATGGTTGCTAAGCAGATGTTTGTATCATTTCAGATACATACCGTGAATAAGTAATTTGGTACATATTTGTTTCATATCCCTGGGTGAATGCAATATTGTGTCATGAAAGCACCAATACAGGTATGAAGTTGTCAGGTGGAGTTTAGAGATGATGTTCACTAATGGTAGTTTTGAAGAGTGAAATGCATGTAACATATTCTAGAAATGGTTCATCCAAAAAGATTGTATGAAGGTGCTAAAGTTAAACTCTCAGCTGACACATACCTTACACTCTTAGCATGATTGTTCATAGAACACATGCAATCAAATTCCATTAATAATTCTGACTTGTGTATGTTTATTTGGGGAATTTAAGAACAAAGCCTCTTGGTTTAAATACCATACCCTGAATGCTTTTTACAATGCATACCTTCATTTTTTTCATTCCATATACGGTATGATAATCCAATAGTGTCTGTTTAACAGGCATTTAAAAATGACTTTCTTATGTGTTTACAATTGGGATATTATGTTTTATAATGCCTTCATCTATTATTCCATATCTATTACTTATTTTCTACTTTAAAATTCTAACCTTAAATAATCTCAATAATCTCACCTGAGTTTTTAAATTTCTTTATTTAAGAATGAATCTATGATAGTAACATAGCTATGGTTTATGGTTATGACATGTACAATGTAAAGTTTATTATATTATCATAGTGTGAAGAGAAAATAAAAGAACATGAAAGATAGGTTTATGTTCTTTCATTTTAAATTAAGTATTGTCACATGAACATGTAAGTGAATTTGTACTGAATGAGTCCCAAAGACTTTTTCGATCTACCAGTGATCCAAGTCTAATCTACCAATGATCTATACTAATAGATAATAAGTGTTGACTGTGTGAATTCTACGTTTTCTTCCTGATCTATTTGTCCAGATTTACTTATAAAACTAATATATTGCAATACACCTCAAATGAATTTGTGTAAGCATTGTATACCAGCTGTTAATATCCACAAAACTTGATCACAATAATCTGATTATGATTAAATATGTAAAAAAATAAACTCCAGGTCAATGGCTATATCATTAGCAAACAATGTATAGAAGAGCTAGGAAACTATAAAATATAATTAGAAGTGATCTAGAAAGTGTGTAGACAAGGGCCTATGATATTGGCACACAACAATAGTGGTTAGTATCAGTGTGATTCATACTAACAAATCAATACACTTTTCATGTTTTTTACTATATTAAAAATTGATCCATTTTCTTTATATTTCAGTAAAGAGATATAGAACATTTTTTATTTTATATTAATCTGTTCTTTAAAATTTCCTGAATGAGAACATAGTTAATCCTAAATTGTCTTTCCATACTTTTAAATGAACCTGAGCAAGTTACAGTTCATTATTTCAGTCATGTGTGATGTTACATAAAATAACATCCCTCAGGTATATTATGTGCTCAAATTAACTGCAGCACTAAAAATAGTGATTTCCAAAAAGCATCTGTCATTTTATTACAATTTAAGCTTAAGAACTTCGGTGACCCTTTCACTCCCAGCAGGATTAGTTATACCACTCCAGTTTCTAAAAACATGTCAAGAACAACTCTAATGCTGCACTACTTATAGTGTATAAAAAATACTTAAATGTTTGTTTCACCTAGAATTTATACTTATTTTTACATCTGTAAAACATCTGTCTAAAACTGTGATTCACACAAAATTACTGAATTTTAATACTGAGTTACACTTCTATTTAGGGATATCATGGAGAATATCTTAATTTAACAATTGCATTTTCCATTATTCAAATTCACTTTGAAAAGAAACGTCACATAATTTCTTATGAAATGAAAATCCAGTCACAGTTAACAAATAAATAATATTTTATCTATTAGGAAATCCTGTGCTCAGTTTCTCCTTTTGTTAAAATCTTTTTTTTAATTGGTTGTTCACAACATTACAAAGCTCTTGACATATCATATTTCATACATTAGATTGAAGTGGGTTATGAACCCCCCATTTTACCCCAAATGCAGATTGCAGAATCACGTCCGTTACACATCCACAATTTTACATAATGCCCTATTAGTAATTCTACCCCATCTACTGTAATTCATTTTGTTAAAATCTTTTAAACCTTTTGTTTAGGGCTTTTCTTTGTTTTGTTTCTGTTTAGATTTTCTTTCTGTTCTAAAGAAATTGTCACCTTAAGAATGCCACATTTGTTTATAGCTGTTTTCAGTTACATTTATTCTATTTTTCTAGTAATAATAGATGCAAATCAGTGCTTATTATTCCAAAACACACAGATGTTCCATACACCACGGATAAACAAATTTTCCAGCCCACTACTCCAATAGTGTCACTGTAAATTCACTCTCTGAATCAAATACATTTTGTTATTGGCTTTGAATAATCCTAGATTTTTGGATATGCTCATGTAGATAGTTTCTTCCAAAAATATGCTTGCTCTTAGTTTATATTTCTACTTTCCATTTTACATTAGAATTTATTGGCTTGAGTCATTAATTCAAATTTTGAAAATTTTTCCATTCTAATCTGTGTTTCTTTGTTCATTTAAGAAGCTTTTGCAAACCTTTCCTTTTTAAGAAAAGCTTTATGACTTAAAAAAAAGTTTCAATATCCTACAGTTTGGTAACGATTGATTGCTTACTGTTTTATGGGACAAAATTACATAAAACATATATCTGAATGTATAGAAGCTTCTATACATTTAGCATTTACATGGGTCTTTACAATATAAATTTAGTAATTTTAGGTTCTTTTAAGCTTTAAATTATCTTTGTACAATTTTTCTTGATAATATTTTATATTCAAAACATTTTCTATATATATTTTAAAAAATCATACATTTAGGACTCATATTTTTAAAAACTTGGTAATATGCACAGGAGATGTTTATTCAATGTTTTATGACACAATTGCAGAATAAGATAATGTCCATCAGTAGAAAGCTGGTTAAAAACAATATTCAATATTACTATTACAAAGTTCTACTGAGGAATGCATTTGAAGTAGACTTGGGGAACCTGGTGTACCTCAGTGGCAGAGTGCCTGCCTAGGCCATGGGTTCAATCCCCAGTACTGCAAAAATAAACAAACAAAAACCAAGATGAACTCTGATAGTAACAAACTTATAGTGGTTATATCTGAATAAGAAATGTATAGTTAAATGTAATATTTTTCTTTTTAATTAATTTATTTTAATTAGATATATATGATGGAAGAATGCATTTTGACTCATTGTACATAATTGCAGCACAACATTTTATTTCTATGGTTATAGACAATGTAGTATCACACCATCTGTGTAGTCATACGTGTACCGATGGTAATGATGTTCATCACATGCCACCAACTTTCCTGCCCCCATACTCCCTCTTCTCTCCTCCCCCCTCTTTCACAAAGTTTCTCCATTTTTCCCATGCCCTCCCTGATTATGGATTAGCATCCACTTATCAAAGAGAACATTCAGCTTTTGGTTTTGGGGGATTGGCTTACTATGCTTAACATGATATTTTCCAACTCCAACCGTTCACCTGAAAATGCCATAATGTTATTCTCTTTTAATGTTGAGTAATATTCCATTATGTATGTATACCATAGTTTCTTTATCCATTCATCTATGGAAGGGCATCTAGGTTGCTTCCACAGTTTAGCTATTGTGAATTGAGCTCCTATAAACATTGATGTGGCTTCATTACTATAGTATGCTGATTTTAAATCCTTTGCATATAGACAGAGGAGTGGGATAGTTGGGTCAAATGGTGGTTCCATTCCAAGTTTTCTAAGAAATCTCCATACTGCTTTTCAGGGTGCTTATACCAATTTGCAGACCCACCAGCAATGTATAAGTGTGCCTTTTCCCCAACATCTTCACCAACACTTATTTTTTTTGCATTCTTGATAACTGCCATTCTGACTGGTATGAGATGAAATCTTAGAGTAGTTTTGATTTGTATTTCTCTAATTATTAGAGGTTTTGAACATTTTTTTATATTTGTTGATTGATTGTATATCTTCTGAGAAGTGTCTCTTCAGCTCCTTAGCCCATTTATCGATTGGGTTGTTTAGTGCTCTATCTGACATGTATGGCAAAAATTTGCTCCCAAAATGTAGGCTGTCTTCACCTCATGAATTGTTTCTTTTGCTGAGAAGAAGTTTTTTAGTTTGAATCCATCCCATTTATTAATTCTTGATTTTATTTCCTGTGCTTTAGGAGTCTTGTTAAGGAAGTCAGGGCCTAATCTGAGGTGATGAAGATTTGGGTCTAATTTTTTCTCTGTTAGGCATAGGATCTCTGGTTTAATTCCTAGGTCCTTGATCCATTTTGAGTTTTGTGCATGGTGAGAGATAGGGGTTTAGTTTCATTTTGCTGCATATGGCTTTCCACTTCTCTCAGCATCATTTGTTGAAGAGGCTATCTTTGCTCCAATGTATTTTTGGCACCTTTGTCTAATATAAGATAAATGTAATTATGTGGATTAGTCTCTGTCTTCTATTCTGTACCATTGGTCTACATGTCTACTTTGGTGCCAATACTATGCCATTTTTGTTACTATAGCTTTGTAGTATAGTTTAAGTTAATCAATCTCATTGATTCTTTGTAGTATAGTTTAAGGTATTTTGATGCCTCCTGTTTCTCTCTCATTTCTAAGAATTGCTTTGAATATTCTGGGTCTCTTGTTTTTCAAAATGAATTTTATAATTGCTTTTCCTATTTCTATAAGGAATGATGTTGGGATGTAAATTTGAATTGCATTGAATTTGTATAGCACATTGGGTAGTATGACCATTTTGACAATATTAATTTTGCCTATCCAAGAGTGTGGGTGGGAAATCTATCCATCTTCAAGTGTTCTTCAATTTATTTTATTAATGTTCCATAGTTTTCATTGTAGAGGTGTTTTACCTCTTTTGTTAAGTTAATTATCAAGGTTTTTTTTTGTGTGTGTGTGAATGGGGTAGTTTTCCTAATTTCTCCTTCAGAGGATTCATCACTGATGTATAGAAATGCATTTGATTTATGGGTGTTGATTTTATATCGTGCTATTTTGATGAATTCATTTATTAATTCTAGAAGTTTTCTGTTGAAATTTTTAGGATCCTGTAAGTATAGAATCATGTTGTCAGCAAATAATAATAGTTTGAGTTCTTCTTTTCCTATTTATATCCCTTTAATTTTTTTCATGTCTCTAATTGCTCTGTCTAGAGTTTCAAGGACTATGTTGAATAGAAATGGTAAAAGAGGACATCCCTGTCTTCTTCCAGTTTTTACAGGGAATGCTTCCAATTTTTCTCCATTTAAAATGATGTTGGCCTTGGGTTTAACAGAGATAGCTTTTGCAATGTTGAGGTATATTCCTACTATCTATAGTTTTTCTAGGGTTTTGAGCATGAATGGGTGCTGTATTTTGAAAAATGCTTTCTCTGCATCAATTGATAAAATTATATGATTCTTATCTTTAAGTGTATTGGTGTGATGAGTTATATTTATTGATTTCCTTACATGGAACCATCCTTGCATCCTTAGAATGAATACCACTTTCTCATGGTGCATCATTTTTAATATATTTTGTAAGCAATTTGCCAGAATTTTATTGAGAATATTTGCATAAATGTTCATCAGGGATTTGGTCTAAAATTTTCTTTCCTTGGTGTGTTTCTGACTGGTTTTGGTATTAGGATGATACTAGCTTGATAGAATGAGTTTGAAGATCCTTTTCTATTTAATGTAATAATTTGAGAAGTAATGGTATCAATTCTTCTTTGTAGGTCTTGTAGAACTCAGCAGTGAACCTGTATGGTCCTGAGCTTTTCTTGGTTGGTAGGCTTTTGATGGCTTCTTCTATTTCCTTGCTTAAAATAGATTTATTTAAATTGTGTATGTACTCTTAACTCAGTTTGGGTTGATCATATGCCTGTAGAAATTTGTCAGTGTCTTTGAGGTTTGCAAATTTTACTGGAGTATAAGTTTTCAGAATAGTTTTTAATTGTCTTCTGTATTTCAATAGTGTCTGTCTTTATATTTCCTTTTCCATCATAAATTTTAGTAATTTGTATTTTCTCTCTCCTATTTTTGCTAGGGTGACTATAGGCTTGTCAATTTTATTTATTTTTACAAAGAACCAGCTTTTTGTCTATTTTTTGAATTGTTTCTTTTATTTCAATTTCATTGATTTCTGCCCTAATTTTAATTATTTCCTGTCTTCTGTCTTCTACTACTTTTGGTGTTGGTTTGTTCCGCTTTTCCTAGGGCTTTGAGCTGTAATGTCAGGCCATTTATTTGTTGACTTTTTCTTCTTTTAGTGAATGAATTCCATGCAATGAACTTTCCTCTTAGAACTGCCTTCAAAGTGTCCCATAGATTTTGATAAGTTATATCAGAGTTCTCATTTACCTCTAAGAATTTTTTTTATTCCTCCCTAATGTCTTGTCTTATCCATACATCATTCAATAGCATATTGTTTAATCTCTAGTTGTTGGAGTAGCTTCTATTTTTTATTTTATCCTTGATTTTTAAATTTCATTCCATTATGATCATATACAATGCAGGGTAATGTTTCTATTTTTTTTTTTTTTTTTGTATTTGCTAAGACTTGCTTTGTGGCATAAAATATGGTCTGAAGGATTCATGTGCTGCTGAAGAGAAACTATATTCACTTGTTGATGGATGGAATATTGTATATATTTCTGTTAAGTCCAAATTATTGATTGCATTATTAAATTATATAGTTTCTTTGTTTAGTTTTTGTTTGGAAGATCTATCCAGAGGTGAGAGAGGTATATTAAAAGTACCCAGTATATGCATAGATTCCCCACTGTTTGGGGCATAGATATTTATGATTATTTTGTCTTATTGATGTATGAATCCCTTAAGCAATATGAAATGTTCTTCTTTATCCCTTTTTCACTAGCTTTGGTTTGAAGTCCACTTTATCTGATATGAGAATGGAAACCCCTGCTTGTTTATGAGGTCCATGTGCAAGGTATGCTTTTTTCAACTTTTTAAACTTTAGTCTGTGGATGTCTTTTTCTGTGAGATGAGTCTCTGGAAGGCAGCATATTCTTGGTTGGGTCTTTTTTTAAATCTAATCTGTCAATCTATGTCTTTTAATTGATGAGTTTAGGCCATTCACATTCAGGGTTATTATTAAAATTTAATTTGTATTCCCAATAATTTTGGTTTATTTTTGTTTTTTAACTAGACTTGGTTTCTCTTTTGATTGGCCTTTCCTTTAGTGTAGTTCCTCCTTTTGCTGATTTTCATTGTTGTTTTTCATTTCCTCCTCATTGATTATTTTGCTGAGAATGCTTTGTAGCGCAGGCTTTCTCACTGTAAATTCTTTGAATTGTTCTATATCATGAAAGGTTTTTATTCTGTCATCAAATCTGAAGCTTAATTTTGCTGGATATAAGATTCTTGTTTGGCAACCATTTTCTTTCAGTGCTTGGTATATGTTGTTCTAGGATCTCCTGGCTTTGAGGGTCTGGGTTGAAATATCTCCTGAGATCCAAATTTGTCTCCCCTATATGTGATCTGATTCCTCTCTCCTGTGGCCTTTAAGATTCTATCCTTATTCCATGTTAGGCATTTTCATTTTAATGTGTCTTGGCATAGATTTTTTTGTAATTCTGTACATTTGGCGTCCTGTAAGCCTCTTAAATTTGATTTTCCAGTTTATTCTTCATGTCTGGGAAATTTTCTGACATTATTTCATTAAAGATATTGTGCTTTTCTTTGGTTTGAATCAATGTGCCTTCCTCTACCCCAATAAATCTTAGATTGATCTTTTGATGTTTTCCCATAATTCTTGAATGCTCTTGTTCATGGTTTCTTACCATCTTCACTGTGTGGTCAACTTTATTTTCAAGATTGTATATTTTGTCTTCATTATTGGACTTCTATCAAAGTGATCTAGTTTATTAGTGATGCTTTCTATTAAAGTTTTTTATTCCATTTATTCTTTCCTTCATTTCAACAGTTTCTGAATTTTTTTTCAGAATCTCTATCTCTTTCTTGAAATAATCTTTTGCTACCTGTGTTTTCTCCCTTATCTCTTCGTTGGTGGGATCAATGGTTGCATGTATTTGCTCTCTTATCTCTTTGTTGGAGTGATCAATTTTTGCTCACTTAGGTCATTCTTTAATTTGTAGGTCATTTTAATTATGCATATTCTGAACTCCTACTTGTATGTTCATCAATGGCACTGTCCATGGATTCTATTATTGTAGTATCTTGGTTTGTTTGCTATACTTTCCTCCCTTGTTTTTTCAAGTCATCTATGTGTCCTCCTTTCTTGCAGTCTGGATCTGAGGTATTACAGTTTCTACCCTATAATGTTGCAGTGTCCCTGCAGATTACCTGTACCTCACCTTGGTGTTGGGCTTTGTGATCCCAGCTGGTGTCCCATGATAAATGCTACTGCAACTCAAGGTGGTGGTGATAATAGTGCAGATAACTCAAGATAGCAATGGGGGTGTCCCAAGATGGATGCAAACTATCTGACATGGGGCTGAAATGTGGGCTGCCTATTCAGAGATGTAGCTGCCTCCAGGCCCTACCGGTTGTCCCAAGATGGAGGCTACAGCATGGGGAGGGCTATGGCAATGGCTGCAGTGTCCAAAGATGGAGCAGGGCTAGGCGTGGGCTCTGGCATTGGTCTGCTGGTGAGTAGGAGTGGTCCCGTTCCAGGCCTGGGCCTTGGCTTCTGCGTGGGACAACTAGGTAGGTAATTTTATCTTTTACAAATTATTTTTAAAATCACTAAGCTGAGCAAATTTATGAAGAATAAGGAACTTCAACATTATCTATAATACTTTATGACTTACAAAAGAGATACTTGAAGCAAAGGTAATAAATGTATTAACATGTGTCATAAATTGTAAATAAATCTCCTTTTCTGTTTTTTTTTTTCTAAATTCAAAGTTAATAATATTACCACTGCACAAACATTTTCCTTTTTTTTTTTTTTGATGCTGGTATCCTTATTTTTTAACCAGAAAGTACTAACGTGCTAAACTAAGGACCAAAATCAAACAACATGCTATTAAAACAACATGGCAGCATAACTCTGTACCCATTTAGAAGAAATTGTTTTGACTTAGTCTGTTCACTTTTGTGATATACTCAGAGCCTTTTAAAATTCCCTAAAAAGGGAATATTTGTCTTTAAATTCCTTGAAAAAAACCAATTAATTTCCTTCTTAGTGTATAATAAAAGAGCAATTAGGAAGCAAAAGCAAAGTGTAGTAAGGTCTTCAAAGGCTCATTTATGAATCATAAAAGGCTTGATAGTGTTAAACACCAATTACAATGCCAAGGCAGCACAATGAGAGGCATTTAGACAGCTGGAAAACCATTGCATTGTGGGTCTTCTTAAATGTTATGCAAAATATGAGTGAATTAGATCCCAAAAGACTTCTCACTTTTTCATAATAATTTTGTAATCTGAAACAAGAAGTTCTTTCTCATTCTGTTTTTTTAAAAAACTGTCCATTGTACAACTGTTTGTTTCTTTTAAAACTTCAGCTACACATGAAATTCTAAAAATGAAATATTTCACAAAAGAATTATTGCCTAATGAACTCTTTTACCAACCTCAAACCTCAAATGATATTGAAACACAAATCTCTTCAAACATAGAAATTGTAAAGTTCTTTGATACTTCTAAAAGAACTAAGCTTTATATTTAGGATTTATTTTTTTTTAAAGCCAAGTAAAAGGTTTATTTCCTTGTTATTATATTTCTTTTTTAATTCTAATTTGTTATATATGACACCAGAATGCATTACAATTCATATTACACACTTAGAGAACAATTTTTCATATCTCTGGTTGTATACAAAGTATATTCACATCATTCGTGTCTTCATATATATATTTAGGGTAATGATTTCCTTCTCATTCCACCATCTTTCCTAGCCCTACCCCACCTCCCATCACCTCCCTCCCCTTTGCCCTATCTAGAGTTTATCTATTTCTCCCATTCTCCCCCATAACCCCGTTATGAATCAGCATCCTTATATCAGAGAAAACATTCGGCATTTGGTTTTTTGGGATTGGCTTCACTTAGCATTATATTCTTCAACTCCATCCATTTACCCGCAAATACCATATATTTTTTTTAATGCGGTGCTGTGCATGATCTGTTGTGTATGTGAGGCAAGCACTCTACCAACTGAGCTATATCCCCAGCCCATAGAGTTACCTTTTTTTTTTTTAATACATGAGAGTGGAATGCACCACAATTCTTATTACACATATAGAGCACAATTTTTCATATCTCTGGTTGTATACACATAATATTCACACCAATTTGTGTCTTCATACCTGTACTTTGGATAATAATGATAATCACATTCCACCATCATTAATAACCCCATGTCCCCTCCCTTCCCCTTGGAGTTACATTTTAAAGAAACTTTTCATCTAAAATTTACTAGTTCTAATGAGGTAATGATGACAGATAATGTGGCTTTAAAAATCTCTCATTTCTTAATTGTAATTACCTAAATATGCCCTTTTTATATTATAATGTCATATATATAGTCAATCTATGCAATCTATGGTACTAAATTTAATCATAGTTCAATAGTAATACTGTAAACTACTCATAGTATTGAATAGTCAAGACAAAACCAAATAAGCATTTGTCACTTCTCTGTGTGTGTGTGTGTGTGTGTGTGTGTGTGTGTATATATGCAATGATAATAATTATAATTAGAATAATAACTACAATTATTGAATATTTCCTACTTGCCAGGCAATACACCAAGCTTATGCAATATATTCATGCCTTGTTTTTGAGACAACTTTTCAAATCTGATTTGAAAACCACCTACACAGCCAAATATTAGAAGTAAATTCTGTTTCTGTTTCTTCAGCTGCACATCAGGCTAAGTGGCAGGTTTTTATATTAATTTTATTTTTGATTGACACACAATATCTGCACATATTTATGAAGTACAATGTGATGTCTTGATTCATATATATAGGGTAATAATAAAATCAGAATAGTTAGCATATACTTCATCATAACCGTTATCATGTCTTTGTTGCGTAAATTAAAAAATCCTTTTTTATGTTCGTTTTATTTTGAGATGTCATTAACTGTATTTCATCCTCCTGTGCCACAGAACACCAAAATTGATTTGTCCCATCTAAGTGTAACATTATACCCGTTGACCATCCTTTATCCTCCCTGCCTTCTATTCTCTCCAGCTTTTTGATTAATAGTTAGGCTTTGAAAGATTTTACATTTGAACCATAAGAATATTCCTCACTGCCAGCAACTTCTCACATAGGGAAGCATGAAGGACCTGCAATCTATGAAGATATCAGTATCACTGTCCAACAGCTCTTGAATTATTCTTTTTGTCATTGTCCTTCTCCTCTTCCTTATTTCTGCTTCATCTAATCCCAATTGCTACTCTTCCTCTGATAGAGTTGACAAGAGTCTAGCACTGCTCTGCTCTCAGATATTAATATATAATCCACACTATCATTCTATAAGGAAGTATCAGAATTCTACTGTGTATATGATAGAACTGACCTCTCACTGCACCATAGATTAAACAGCTTTCCCAAGGCTACAGACTACACAATCAGTCCCT
Source organism: Spermophilus citellus (assembly GCF_964194105.1). NCBI lineage: Eukaryota > Metazoa > Chordata > Mammalia > Rodentia > Sciuridae > Spermophilus > Spermophilus citellus. The sequence continues at coordinate 110,066,895 of NC_138186.1, read as the reverse complement.
CCTGCTCTCATAAATTGTGTGTGTGTGTGTGTGTGTGTGTGTGTGTGTGTGTTGGGGGGGCAGTGTGGGTAATGGATGCACCGCATAGGCTTAGTGTATTTCCTGGCAGACAGGAAACATTCAAGACAATTATTATTCTTATTACAATATTATTATGACTTTCTCAAGGCTGAGAGAAAGAGAATCCAAATTTGCACAGTTAAGACATAACTGTAGATATACAGAGTATGCATACACAGTCTTTCCTTACACATTTTATTAGTATTATGACACAAGATCAGAGATCCTACAACAGATCATTAGCTTAAAGGTATTATACAAATGTTTTCACTAGATGAGGTTTATAATATGTGAAATATACAAGGACAAATAATTTCAAATAATAAGGAATGTCTATGATTAGACACCAAAAGTAGAACTTCTACAAGTGCCCTATAAAATGTGCTCTTCAGAGGAGTGACTGGTCAATAAGGCCTATAAAACGAGGCCTGAACACAGACATATGGGTGTGTACTTTAAATAGGTGACATGGTAAGAAAGCCAAGGAGTGCCTGAACCACAATGAGAAACATCAGAAGCCAGCATTAGTACTCGAAATTATAAAATGGACCTCTCCAGTGCTGTCATAGGAAAATCTTTGAGCAAACATTGGTGATTAAATAAAAATGTGAATTTGAATACGTGGATTCCTAAAGACAGTATCAAAAGTCTGAAGTACATAACACATAATAAGGTGGCAACCATTTGAGCTACGTTGATGGTAGAAAACTGGAAGGTGAGGACAGATCTGAAATCTATTTTTAACCTACCCATATAGAGACTTTGTGTCCTGCTTTATTAGCTTATGTATGAATGTTAACAAGCACATATCTTCCTGAGGTTTTTCAATGCCAAGGCAAAAACCACCAGAGATTTGAAACTAATTTAACCGCCCTTCTTGCCTTTACGTAGTCCCATCAAAATAAGCACCAGTTTACTGCAGCTCAGGTGTTTTCCCTCATGCTAATGAATAATTTCAGTTGGCTTTATAAATAACAAACTCACAACAGTTGTCTCATGAACCCATAAGTGAGTTATTAGCTATAAGGAATGCACAACCCAGAGCTACAAGTAAAATTTATGCCCAACTTAATATAATGATTGCATTACCAATTTTCCATATTCTCACCTCTACTATGTTGGACTCAATAGCTCAGATTGCTTTTAGGAGTGAAAAGGCTTGATAAAATACTTCATAAAATATTATATAAAATGTTATGATGCTTTAATTTTGAGAGAAAGATATGGCACTATTTATTTCTTTGCTTGGTCCTTGAATAGACACTTTCATTGGAAGGCAATGTAAAAATGAAAGCATTTGGAAAATATGTGACATATTCTCTAAGGGGCATGGTACTTGAGAGTAACATTTGTTGTGGAACATTTGTGTCATTCTTTCAATAAATGTTGTTGAATGCTGAACACTTTCTGCACTAGTATTATTTATGTCTCCCAGTTATTTTAGTATACATGAAGCAGATGGATGCTACTAAGTATACTATAGTACAGAGGACCATGTATGCAGTGAAGTGATCAGGTGAAATAGCATTGTGCTTTAGACACTAATTGGTCTGAAAGACTCATAAAAATTATTGGTGTTTTATAGCTGGCCAACGAACTTCAAATAAACAAGTCAACAGTTGCTATCAAATTAAAAAAAGAAATGACCAGTATGATGTAAAGACCTAGAGTTTAAATATTTTTAAAAGATCATCTATAAAGAAAAAAAAAGAGAGACTTTGCTCCTTTACTTCTTCTGTAGTAGGACACATATAATTAACATTTCAAAATGTACCAATAACGAGTTTCTAAGCAAATTTTGTTTTTTAAAACTATACTTGAACAAAGCTGGATTAAGGTTTTCAAGGATCTGAGCAAGTAAAATAAGCTATTTACTTTCATTCTTTCCTGTAATTCAAATTTGACAATGTACTGAACTATAAAATAAGTATAAGGAGGTCCAAATTTTTTGCTTTTTCCTATGTAAAACAATGAATGCCTCTACTTTGATGGTGCCCTAAACCTTCTTTTTTATCTTTCTTTTTCTTTCTTCCTTCCTTTCTCTTTCTTTCCTTCCTCCCTCCCTTCTTTCCTTCCTTTCTTTCTTTCTCTTTATCATGCCTATTGTTAATGACCTGGATGCTTTATTAAGGCTTACTTATGCTTAGTTAATTTTAATATAAAATCCATTCATAAGCCTTAGGTCACCTACAGGCAGGAAAATATTGATGAACAGTATACCCCTTTTAATTTGTGGGGGATATATTCCACTGCCCCCCAGTGAACACCCCAGTGGTACCAAATCCTTTTTTTCCTATACATATATACGTACATAAATTCACCACATAACCCATCTTAATTAAACACTTATCATGCACTGTATTCGTAACTTTTATAGTTTGAAGTGCAATAGCAAAAGTAACACCAGTTTTTTTTACCTTTATCACAATTTCACTGATAGATTTTTTTTGTGTGTGTGTGGTTGCTAGTGTTATTATTTCTTTTCCTTTTTTTTTTTAAAGCTCTCAACCTGTGGCCCATATTGACCTTGAACTCCAGACTCAAGCAATACTCCTACCTCAGCTTTCCAAATAGCTGGGACCAAATGTGAGCATGTATCTCTGCACCCAGCAGGATATATGTTCTTACCATAGACCTTAGCAACCTCAGCTTATGATTTTTTTCTTTTCTTTTCTAAATATGTCAAGAACGTTAGTCTTTTTATTTAACAAAAGCACTTTATAATTTCTCTTGGGCATATTTCAAAGGTCAATAATTGCCAGCTTTACTAATGTTGTCCTTGAGGGCTATTGTTAAGTAAAATAAGGATTACTTGAACACAAACATTGCAATACTATCACAATCTATCTGATAAAAAAGACTAAGTGGTTAATGTGTAGACTATACAGGGTAAATACACTGGAACAAGGGATGATTTATGTCCCCAGCAGTACAGAGCAGGACAGTGTAAGATTTCATCACACTACTCAAAATGGCAAGCAATTTCATATTTATGACTTGCTAATTGAATTTTTCATTCATATTTTTGAGTAGTTCATTATTTGTAAGTGAAGCCATGGAAAACAAAACCATAACTAAGGAGGGACTAGTAATACCAAAGCATTCAATTAAAAAGCTTTACCATTAAAATTTAACACTGATTAAATTAACTAGGATTATTTTAAAACATTAATAACAATAACATTATAATTCTCTCATCTTTCTCATTTTAATACTGTCTGGATGTTTTACAGTTTAGTCCTTAACAAGAGTACTCATAAACAGGATAGCAAAATGATACGATAAATAAGAAGGCACAAAATTTGGAGTTAGTCATGTTTCTACTATAAATCAGGTACTATATTAGGAAATTCATATGAATTCATGTGATTTATAAATTCACATTCATAATTGTTCTTAATTGTAAATATGATGTATTATCATCTCTTATAAAAGTTTGAGAAAACTAAGGCTCAGAGAGTTTAAGGTAATGTGCTCAATGCATACACCTATACTGCAGAATTAGGTTTGGACTTAATGTGTCTTACCCAGTACTTTCTAGTATACCATGTTATGGATCCCTGATCTGTCTGTAGGGAAGAGATAGAGGAAAAGTGGTTTTGGTGGAAGACTTCCTATCAAGGACTAACAATGCCTCAGGGATTTACTTTTTCCTAATAACCTTCTAAAGACTTACCTCTTTTTCACTACCAAGAGCTATCCCTGGTTTGATCATAATGAATTTGAGAGATCATACAAAATACTGTAAATTAAGTGTTCTCTCAAGAAAAAGGAATGAAAATGAAGAAGGTGGTAAATTAGCTGTTTTTAAAATAACAAAGACCAGCAACTATAAGGGCAAATATTAATTAAAATAAGAGGCTTAAATCTCCCAGTTGAAAGTAAGGGAAGATACAAAACCCCCACCCTTTGCTTGGAGCACTTACTTAGAAAACTGGCAATTGTTAAGTCCTCTTCCTCTCTCTTTGAAATGTATATAAATCCCTTAAAAGCTAATTAAGCCTCTTTGCAGCTTTAAGAAGAAGACCGCCTTTCTCAAGGACCTGGGAAGTATCTCTTTGAAATACAGTCATCAAGGACGAAGACATCCCTATCTCCCAGTTCCTGTGGGAGAGCAAGAGCCTAACTCCCAAGGAGCCTTACTCCAAGAAGCAATACTGTCTCTTGTCATAAAGATGTCAACTTATTTTTTTTTTTTTTTTTGGATAGAATCTAACTGCCTTTAAGGTGCTTGAAACAATATTTAAGAGGAGAATATACCAGAGACAGTTAAAGATACCATTGTGAGGATGTGAGACTCAGGCCTCAATAGGCAGAACGGTGAAACTTCAGTGTGAGGATGGTTATTAAGCCATGAGAGAATAACCTTGTCCAAGGAAAGTAAGGGCAGGGGAAAGTTCAAAGAGTTGAACTGATTAACAGTACCAGTTACTATGCTACATTAAAATTAGCATTTTCACAAATATGCAAATTATACTGAAGTTTTTTAAAGAAAACTATGTTGCCTATAATCATCATTCAGGGTTAATATGACATACAGTAAACATTAAAAGCCAAGGCTAAGCCAATTGAAACATGAGGAAGGCAACAAAAAAGGGCATGCTAGAGTAAGACTGTATTGTTACTAAGGGAAAAAAAGAGAAGGTAAATTAACAAGTATGCACTGAGAAGAATAAAATGAACAGATCACTTGAAAATGAATGATAATTTGAAGATCATATCAGTGGTTCTCAATTTCAGAAGTGACTTTTCAAAATAAATATTGATGATAATACTCAGTTATGTTTTCCCGATCGGGTGAGCCATCATCTTCTGTGCCATGATTCTAAATTGTTATTTCTTAACTATCATTTTCTACTCTAAATTTTTCTTGAATAAACATATACAGGTAGAAAAATCTAAGAACAGGAAAAAAATTATAGAAAACTGAACATTTCAATCAAGTTCATGTATCAAAAAGGCCAACTAAAAGAGCATTAATTGATGGATATTTAATGCATGCCTATAATCTCAAGCTACTTGTCAGGCTAAGGCAGAAGGATCCCAAGTTTGAGACCAGTCTGGGCAACTTAGTAAGACCTTGTCTCAAAATAAAAAATAAAAAGGGCTGCAGATATAACTCAGTGGTAGAGTGCTCCTGAGTTCAATCCCCAATAACCTCTCATACCACACACAAAAAAGGAAAAGCATTAACTAAGCACATGTGACAAATATATACATAAAAGTATTTGTGATAAAAATAATTTCTGTGCTCTTACTAAATGTAAAAGTCTCACATATATTATTTATTCAGAGTTTTTTTTTATGAATATACATTGCAGATTTCATTCCACTTTATTCAGGAATAAATGCCTTCATATCCCTTGGAACAACCAGCTTGAAATTAATGTGGTTTTCCTAGAATTGACACTATATACTAGGTTCTTGCTTGACTAAGTATATGCCTGAGATTATCCGGAGACTTTCCTCTGGATTGAATAATTTGTTCAGTATTCAGTTCATAAACTAGTTAGGCCAATACACCAATTTGGTGTCTCTTATGAAATTATTAGGGTAATGGTGCTTTATCTTCTCCTGGATAATTTCTGTACAATTGTTGGAAGCAGTTGCCACTTTGGGGAAGGTATATGCTTGAGTAAAACAAATCTAAGAAAGTAAATACTAAATTTTGATGAAAGGTTAAAGAGATTAAAATCTGATATCCTAGATTGAGCAACATCCATGGCCATTTTGCTGCCCCAGGACTTCAAGAAAATGCAAGCCAATAAATTATCTTTATTGCCTAAAAAGCCCCAGTTAGGTTTCTGATAGTTACTACTATATTAATAGCATCATATAAATTTCAAGTTTCTATTATTATTATTATTAGTAGTAGTAGTAGTACATATTACCTGTACAAATTTGTGCAATTCACTGTGATATTTGCATACATGGTACATCTTGAACTGATCATGTCCAACTACCCTTTCTCTATTCTTGCTCTCACCTTCACCCATACCCCGTGGAACCCCCTCATCTACTTTCAGGTTGAATTTATTTTTAAGTTTCCAAATATGAGAGAGAACTTGTAATACATGTCTTTCTATGTCTGGCTTATTTTGGTTAATATGTTGGCTTCCAGTTCCATTCATTTTCCAGAAAATGACAGGATCTCATTCTTCATCATGACTGAATAATAATTCATTGTGTACATATGCCATATTTTCATTATCTATTAATCTATTGATAGGCTCCTAGGCTGATCCCATATTTTAGCTATTATATTACAATAAGCTTAGGCATGCAGATATGTCTACTGTTTTTGTTTTGGTAGCAGAATTGAACCCAGAGGTGCTTAACCACTGAGTCATATCCCCATCCTTTTTTTTTTTTAAAGAGAGAGTGAGAGAGGGGGGGAGAGAGAGAGAGAGAGAGAGAGAGAGAGAGAGAGAGAGAGAGAGAGAGAATTTTTAATATTTATTTTTTAGTTCTCGGCGGACACAACATCTTTGTTGGTATGTGGTGCTGAGGATCGAACCCGGGTCGCACGCACGCCAGGCGAGCGCGCTACCGCTCGAGCCACATCCCCAGCCCTCCCCATCCTTTTTAATTTTTTAATTTGAGACAAGTTTTCATTTGCTTAGGGCCTTCCTTTCTAAGTTGCTGAGCCTGGTTTGAACTTCAGATCCTCCTCCATTAGCCTCCTGGTTACTAGCATTACAGGTGTGGGCCATCATGCTCAGCAGGTATCTCTTTCTATATGTGTACTTCATTTCCTTTGGATATATATCCAGGAGTGGTATAGCTGGATCATATGGTACTTTCATTTTTATTTTTTTCAGGAAACTGAACACTGTTTTTACACTGGCCATGTTAATTTATATTCCAACCCACAGTGTATAAGTGTTCCTTTGTCTCCTTACTCTTAGCAGCATTTTTTTTATTTTCAGAGTTGTTATTGGTTTTTATGATACCCGTTGTAACTGGAGTGAGATGAGGTTTTGATTTGCACTTTCCCAGTGAGTAATGATATTGAGTATTTTCCATATATTTATTGGCCATTTCTACTTTTCCCTTTTAGAAGTGTCTATTGAGATCATTTGCCTATATTTTTAATTTATTACTTGTCTTTTGTTATGGAGTTTTTGAGTTCTTTGTATATTCTGTATATTAACCCTCTGTCAGATGAATAGTTGAACAATATTTTGTTGTTGTTGTTCTCTAGGGTGTATTTTTCCTCTGTTATTTCCTATGTTGTGCAGATGATTTTCAGTTTGATGTAATCTCATTTGTCAAATTTTGCTTTTTTCCCCATGCTTTAGAAGTCCTATGCAGAAAAATAAAATTCTTGCCTGTATTAATACATTGAAATGTTTTCCTTCTGCTACCGTCTTGTAGTTTCAGAGTTTCAGCTCTTATATTAAGGTCATTGATCCATCTTGAGTTGACTTTTGTACAGGGTGAGAGATAAAAGTCAAGTTTCAATCTTCTCCACAGAGATATCTAGTTTTTGCAGTGCCATTTGTTAAAGGCTATCCTTTGTGAAATATATGTTTTGGGCACCTTTGTTGAGAATTAGTTGGCTGAGATGTATGGATTTATTTCTGGGATCTTTATGCTGTTCCATTGGTCTATATGTCTGTGTTGTTGTTGTTTAACCAATACAAAGCTGTTTTGATACTACAGCTCTGTAATTTGCCTTGAAATAAGATTTTATAATGTCTTCAGCTTTGTTCTTTTGGTTCAATATTACTTCCACTATTCCAAGTCTTCTTTGCTTCTGTATGATTTTTTTTTCTAGTTCTATATAGAATACCACTGACATCTGGAAGAAAATTGCACTGAATCTGTAGATCACATTGGGTAGTATGAAAATTTTGGAAATATAAATTTTTCTAATCCATGAAATGGGATATATTTCCATCTTTCAATTTGCTCTTTAGTGTTTTGTAATTTTCCCTTTCACCTCTGTCCCTATGGAGGAGAGACTGCCCTCCTTATGCAGCAGGTAATGGTATATTTGTTTCTCGTGCAGTGCAGTTGTGCCAGATTTTTACTATTGAATTTCAGTGTTTCCAGAGTCACTCACCTCTATATGCAGCTATCCATGTGTTTTGTTTTTGTTTTTTGTTTTTGTTTTTGTTTTTTTTTTGTGACAAGTGAGTGCCATATGCCTCTGTCCTTCCATTTTATCAATCTCCCCATGTTTAAGGTTTTGGATTCTAAGTTGTGCTCTCTCTCTCTCTCTTCTCTCCTCCTCTCTCTCTCTCTCTCTCTCTCTCTCTCTCTCTCTCTCTCTCTCTCTCTCTCTCTCTCGGATTTTTCTTACCTTTTCCTCCTTGGAGGTTAAAACCAAGTATACTTTACAACTAAACTATATCTTCAGCCCTTTTTATTTTTATTTTGTGACAGTGTCTCACTAATTTGATCAGACTTTCATGAACGTGGGATCTTTCTTCTCAGGCTCTCAAATATTTGGGATTACATTTGTACACCTTGGCATATGTAATATTTTTCATCTTCTAATGGATTCACAAGTTGAAATATAAATTCTAAATCATTTAAAGATATGCTAATGATTTAAAGAAATGGGTAATGGTTTATTTGAATTGATATTTGGCTGCTAACCAAAAATCTAATCTCTGTTTCTTTGACTCTGTTTCTCCCCCCCCCCTCTCTCTCTCTCTCTCTCTCTCTCTATATATATATATATATATATATATATATATATATACTGAAATCTGCACAGTAGTATGATTTTTGAAAAATAATTCAGTTCATCATATATGTGTATGTGTGTGTGTGTGTGTGTGTGTGTGTGTACTTTTTCATATAATTGTTTTACCTTTGTTCTAAAAATAAGAAGTACTCTATCCTAACACAGGAAAGTTTTAGCATAAACTTAAGAGCTTACGTTATTCATTCTTTGTTGCTTAGGAAGTTAGCATTGCAAAAATGAGGGAGAGGGGCTGGGGATATAGCTCAGTTGGTAGAGTGTTTGTCTCACTAGCACAAGATCCTGGGTTCAATCCCTAGCACCAATATAAATAAATAAATAAACAAAAAAATTGAGGGAGATATTCATTGTTGGGAATTCACATCCCAATTTACAAGACCAATTATCTCAAGATATTATACCATTAAATACAAGTTAATTTAAGATACATATTTTGGCCAGTAGGATTATATATTCTTCCTAGATTCCTCATCTGTACTGACAAAAATAATATTCACTTTGAGTAAACTTATGAAAATATGAATTTGAACTACATTATTGTTATTTGTAGATATTAACTCATAAGCAAATCTTGTAACAATCTCCCAAAAGTAATAAATAATAAGAAAAGGGACTTACATGATCAATTAGTTCACGAACCATTCCATTCCACTGTCCATTGGCATCATCCTGGGCTCCATATTTCCCATCCTCCACAAGTCTAATCTCATATGTAAAGCCAAGGATTGTAGATAACTCTCTGAGGAGATCAATGCAGTAGCCCTCAAATCGGTCATTCCCATAGAGAGGTTTGTCAGATTTCTTAAACAGGACATAAGGTTCTTCCTGGAAACATTGAATATGAAGGAAGGAAATATCAATTAATCATAAAATTTAGCATCAGAATGACAGCTCTATCTAGAAGGTAGAAAAATTTGCAGTAATTTAAGATGATTGTCAACTTAAGCTTCTAATTATATTTAATATAGTTTAAAATATTAAGAATGGAGATACTTGGATGGTTTAGGGAATGTTTGTGTTTCACAAAAGAATGTTTAGTTATAAAAATCCCACCACAGGTATATAATAAAAATATGATATATTATCTAATACCATGTATTGCATTAATAATAATAAATAATATAATGTGACATGTGATACATGATATAGAGTATATAATATATAATTTCACCATGATTACAATATCCCAATTTGAATTATGCTACTTAAGCAATATCTAGTATATTGTTTCAGTGATATGTGTGTATATATGATCACATTATATCCTAAAAATATGAATATCACAACTGTTATATTGAATTATAAGAGGAAAAAATGGTAGTTACTTTAAAATATAGAGAAAGGACCTAATATTTATCAAATGCTGATGCATTCATCTAAAATCATTTTAAAGAGCCAGTCCCCTCTCCTACAAGAGGAATCACTGAACTATGAATATTATAATATAGGGAAAGAAACATAATACATGCTCAAACAAATAAGACATGTAACTTTAGATGCTAAGTGGTGCAAAAACATAAAATATGTCAACAAGATGGAGAACAACTGAAAGGTACTTTGTAAGATAAGAGAAGATGACACAAAATTAATATACCTCTAAGTTTTTTCTGAAGACACAAGAGATAAGATGAAACCTAAAATACGGGAGATGGAGTCTAGCCCTGTGAAACTCTGAAAAGATACATTTCAGGTCAAAGAAACAGAAAGCAAAAAGAGATTTGTATGACCTTATAGAGTTCCAAGAAGAAGACAATAGCCATCACTGTGACTAACGTCACATCCAGTAAATAAGGGAGCTGAACACATGAGAATGAAAATTAACTCCGTGAGTCTCTAACAAAATAGGCCCTATAAAAATTTTTAAGTTTACCTAAGTGCAAAAAGCATAACTAGGTTTTAATGTGGGCACATGGAACATGGTATAGTTGACTGTGCTAGAGCTCTGCTCAATTCATTATTCTCTCCCCTCTGGCTCCTGTAAATCATGAATCTTTTTAATACCTCCAGAATGTTGCATTTTTCAGAATGTCAAATAGATGGAATCATATAGTATGTAGCCTTTTCAAATGAGTGTATTTCACTTGATAATATGCATTATGATTCCTCAATGTCCTTTCATGGTTTAATAGCTCATTTCTTTTTAGTGTGGAATAATATAACATTATCTGGACGTACTATAGTTTATTTGTCTACTGACCTACTAAAGAAAAATGGTTGCTTTTGAGTTTTGGCAAACATACATAAAGCTGCTTTACATACCCAAGTGTTCTGGTTTTTATGTAGAAATGAATTTTCAGTTCTTCTGGGTAAACACCAAGGGGCATGATTGCTGGATCATATGTTAAGAGTATATTTAGTTTTACAAGAACCTACCAAACTGTTCCAAAGTGGCTGCATCATTTTGAGCTCCCACCAGTGATGAAGGAGAGTTCTTATTGCTCCATATTCTCAAAACATTTGTTAATGTAAATGTTATGGATTTGGGGCATTATTAATGGTATATGAAACGTCTCTTTATTCTAATTGTAATTACCTAATGACCTAGGATGCTACTTTTGAAAATAGTTTTACTAGGACTATTTTGTGGTCATTTAAATATTTAGAGCAATGAAATAAATTTCTCAACTCGTAGCTATGAAGAGGTGAACAGCTAAGAAAAGATAAAGAGATTTGAACCTACATTTTTTTAAAATCTCATGATACATAGTTTTCCAACTATTCTATGTTGCTTTGAACACCATCAATTCATTTGGGAGACAACCATACATGCAAGATTCTTATATGGAATTATGTCAAACACATAAGAATCACAAACAAAACTGCATTCAAAGCTAGATATTTAGGCTTAATATAAGGTGAAAAGACAGTTAGGATCAAATCTGAGTTTTATGTAGCATGTGACCACATATGAAATTTGTTTCTTAGTAATACACAGAATAACTACAAATATGACAAGATGTAGTGTCTTTTGACCCCATGGATTATTAATGTACATTTACCTTTCTAATTTTCCTTTCTAATCTTCCTGGCCTCCTAGTTCTGTAAGTTAGAGTACACATTTCTGTGTATCACACTTTAAATGTCCTTGTTGTGTTAGAAAGAAAAGAAGCAAGCAGCACTCTTGTAATGGGTATTCACATTGCAGGCAAAATCAAGTGTCTCTTTTTCTGGAACTCTCCAACAATTTTTTAAATTCTTTTACCATAACACTTACCACATTGAATAGTGAGAGTAATTTACACACATTTCTTCTGAACTAGGCTTGAACAATTTATCCAGCAAAATAATGGTTAACTTTACATCAAAATCACCAATTAGGTAACTTTACATCAAAAGCACCAAATAAACCACAAATAAAATGAAGTAAAGTGAAGGACAATAAATTACTATGGCCAATTGGGGAAGGCAAGGAAACCTACATTTGAAGGCAAAATTTGTGAGACAATTATAGGCCCTTACTAGGTTCAGGCTTGGTAGTGGCATCTATCCTCAGGTCCCTAAACCATAGGAAGAAAATTAAAGACCTGAGAAAACAACATATTCCCCTGAAGAAGAGGGGAAAGTCTAAGGATACCAGATCAGTGGACTGCCAATCAAATGAAGCACATAGGCATAATCGATTAAATGCTTACTTCATACTTTGGTTTTGGCTATTTTGTTATTTATAAATAAATAGATGGGTTTTTAAAATTTTTAAAGGCACAAAGATTGATAAGTTGTTAAGCTCCAAGCACTAAGCAATAGCACTATCATTTTTCAAGTACTTAGTGTGTTCCAGATTAAGTGCTTCACTTTAATTCATTTATTCTTCATAACAGCTATTTAAAACCAATAATATTACTATCTTCATTTTACAGATGAAAAAAAAAATGAAATAAAAGGAGCTATTGTGGTTGAGAGAGGAGGTGAACTCCAAAAGCTCCATGTTAATACAGGAGATAAAGTGATTAGATTATAACAGCCTTAACCAAATTAGTAGATTCATCTGCTTCAGAGATTAATCATTTCAAAGGACTGTCATATTGGGTGATAACCACAGGCAGGTACGTTAGGGCTGGAGGAATCAAGTCACTGATGGTACACCTATGGGGTTTATATTTTATCCCTGATGAGACTTCTATACCTCTCACTGTCTCTGACTCCCAGCTGCCATGAGCTGAGCTATTTTCTTTTACCACACCCTTTCACTGTGATATACTACTCTGAGGCCCAGAGTAATAGAGTCAGTGACCATGGACTGAGACCTCTGAGATCATGAGTCAATATAAACTTTTCCTCCTCTAAGTTGTTCTTGTCAGGTGTTTTGGTCACAGTTATGAGAAACTGACTAGTGTTAGTGCTAAGTATCTTTTTTTCCCCTTGCATATGGTTAACTGCCTGCCTATAACCCAGGTATTTGAACTGCTGGACCACCTACCACCATACTGTGCTTCCTCCATTAAATGTATTTCAGTGACAATTTCCAAACTTCACATGAATGCAAAATTTTTATATTCTTCATTATGTAACTGAATATATGTTGTATGGTTTTATGGGATTTTTAATCAACTGGGACTAGGTACTGGGCTATATAATGTATACAAAATGGTATTACTGTTTGAACAACATAATCAAGAAAACATTGTAGAAGTGAATAAGAAGTCAATATGTAATTCAGAAAATTCATTTTCTGTATAACAAATGATCACTTTTCTAAATTAGAACATATCTTTTTTTAAATGGAGGTACTGTTAAAATTTCTGAAAATAGCTCATATTAAGCCCAGCAGAATTAGTTAACAAAAATGAATATCTAAACAAAATGTTCCTGTTCATATTATCAAATCTCATTGTCTCTATTTTTTTCAAAATGTGTATTGCATATTTTTCATACAAAATGACTTAACAGTGGAAATAATACAATGGAAGTTAAGGGTTTCTAAAACTGTGTGAGGTATATAAGGAATATGTATGTGTGTAAGGAATAAAACATAGCAAAATAGTTCCAATTATTATGGTATTTAAATCTTTTTAACCCAACTTCCCTACTAGCCATCCTGCCTATTAATTTGATTTTCTTCATCTATAACCAAACAAGAAAACTTCTGATATAAGCAAATACATTTTTGAACCCTGTGAGATTAAAAAAATACAATTTAAACATATGTTTTAAATAGCTTTGAACTTCCCAGGAGAAAAATATACATGGCCTGAGTGCATCTTTTTAGTATTTATGAATCTCTAGCATGTCAAGTATTACTTTACTTTTCTCATATTTAATTCTGATAAGTAAGACACAGTTTTCCAGCTGTGATTCCTATCTCTAGCTACACTATGTCACAAGATAGTTTTACATCAAGTTATGAATCTGCTTTAAACTCCCTTTCTCTGTTTCACATGGCACAGGGATAAATAATAACCTCGTGTAAGAAAAAAGAAAAATGATACCAGAAGCAATTACTGTATCACAGACTGAGTTCAATGAATAATATGATAAAACTCTCCTGGGCAACTTTTCTGATTTCTCATATAGTCTTAAATCTGCACATCAGCATTTGCTAGAGGTAAGGCACTTCATTCTACTGGCATCTGTAATAAGGAATTTTCAGCATTTCTTCTATCCACCCCAGTTTAAGGAACCTACCAATAACTCATGTATTTTTATCTGCATTAGACTGGGAGTTGGCCCAGAATGAATCTAAAATGAAGTTCTGAGAAAGCATAATATGTTTTAAGATTGAAAGGAAGAAAATGTTTTATTTAAATATAATAAAGTGTTTAATAATTTTAACATATTTAACTCATATTATCTCTCTGCTCTTATCTAAATAGTTCGAATTTTCTTTTTCATGTGTTATCCCTCAACTATTATTGTCTTACTCATGCTATTCACAACACAGGGACACAACAACATAAATTAATTTTAACATGCTATGTACAAAATAGATGATTAAGACTAAACTGATTAATGTATTTTTATTAAAGATTGTATTGGGCTGGGGATGTTGCTCAAGTGGTAGCGCGCTTGCCTGGCATGCGTGCGGCCCGAGTTTGATCCTCAGCACCACATACAAACAAAGATGTTGTGTCTGCCGAAAAACTAAAAAATAAATATTAAAAAATTTTCTCTCTCTCTCTCTCTCTCTCTCTCTCTCTCTCTCTCTCTTTCTCTTAAAAAAAAAAAAAAAGACTGTATTGAACTCCTCTTTTTCAGCACTCCTGTAGAGGTTAGGTATACTACAGTGAACAGTGAGAAACAAAACAACACAGAAAAATCCCACCTTTATAAACTTCCAATCTAGAAATGAATTTAAAATGTTCACATATTATTTACTATGTATTATTACTTTCTTGTATGTGTTGCTTCACTAATTATTAGAAATGGAGAACTTCCATAGAAGTCATTTTGAGAGAGAGTACTGTGAGTCCTGATTTTTTGTGTGTGTTCTGATGAATTCCAGAACATGTGACACTGTGGCCCTCAAATCATTCATGTGGGAAAATAGAGATATATTCAGGCACCCCCAGTTGATTCTGATTTACCCTTATGACCAAAAAAAAAATATTTCATGAAATTTGTTTTTCATTACCAGTTGAAAATCTAGATGCTTATAAGTTTCAAAGCACTTAAAAGATATTGTTAATGCCTCTTATTTTTTCCTTAATTAAAATAAAGGGATGAAAAAGCAAAACACTTTTAAAAAACAGCATTCTTATGACTGAAATGAAAACTACACAATGGTTACAATAAAATAAGGTTATGGAGATTAAAACAAAACTGAGCAACAAAGCAGTAAATCATGAATGATAATGAAACAAATGGGTTTTATGAACTGTAGAAATCAAGGAAAGCCTAAGAACTTAAGAAGTTTGTTGGAGGTGAAAGGCTATAGAATGGGCATCATGAAGCCAGGGCATTGGTGCTATGGAAATCAGCTGGGCTCCAGGAAGGGTGTCAGTTCATATAAACCACAGAATTGACATCTTAACAGAAAGCCAAAAAAAAAAAAAAAAAAAGACTTCAACATCTTGCTATGGGGTATTCAATAAAATGCAAAGTGTAAAATCATACCTTTTAAAGGAGATTGATGATGATAAGACATTACCAATTACAGAAACACCAAGGAGATGGAATAAAGGGTAACTTTCTAGCCTTTCTACTTATACCTTATACATTGAATTTCTCCAGATCTTCTCTTGCCATCCTTCCCTCACCCAACCACTAAGGCTAAAAATTTGAAAAGTCTTCTTTGCTAGGTAGAATAATTCAGTAATGATTAGTTGCTTCTCTTAACATTCTTTCCAATCTTGTCTAGTGCCATTTTTGTTTCATTGCGGTCAACTGAAGATCCTTATTGGGTCAAATTCTTCTGGGTATATTTAATTTTAGGAGTAAATATTTTATTGAATGACAAAAATACCCAATAAATTTTACTAATGCTGATTAAGAAACATAAGCAGAATAAAGGAAAATGTTCAAAAAAGATAAATATTTATTTAACAAATAAGTACAAACTCACTTTACATATGTGACTATGGCCTACCCCTCTGGTAAAATAAACAAAACTTCTGAATAGATTTAGAACTCATAATGTATGAATTTGGCCAGGTGAGGAAGAAACAGCTTGTAATAATAATGATCTCCAATAGTAATAGATGTTTTCATTTGGCAAGTTTACAGGTTTTAATTGGCTATCACCTTTCAGTTCTATAAATAAAAATGGCCCTAAGAGTGACTTATAAGTGAAAACTGTAAACTCCAAAAAGGATCAGTAGATTACCAGGTTGAAATTTGTATACCTCAAGATTTTATTTGAAGTTTAACAAGATTCACATAAACGTTTCCATTTAATAATCTCATGCTAAAATATATAAGTGTAGCATATTTTAGTGTATTTCTTCATTCATTAATTTACCAACACATCCATCAAGAAATTCATAAAGCAATTATTTTATGTAAGTCTGTATACAGATTCCAGAAAATTTTACCTTCAAACTAAAGTCTAAATATTTTCAACTTTCCAGATGTTAAAGTCACAACTACTCATCTCTGTCTTTCTAGAGTAAAAAAAAAAAAGCCCCAGAAGCATTGAGTAAGCTGACAGAGATGATCACAAGAAAGTTTTGATAACTTTTGAATTTAATAGAAATCTACCACACCTAGGGGACCTTTAGTAAGAGGTCTCCTTTTGGGATAAGAAACTAGCTACTAGTGTTCATACAACAAGGTGAATATACTACAATCCATGCACATGTATGCTTTAAACTGGTTAAAATGATAAATTTTATATTATGTGAATTTTACCTTGATACAAAACAAAACAAAACATCATGAACCTAGTTCTCTGGTTTTAGTTTTTGAAACACTTTATCAAGAAAAAAGAAAAATGGCCAGGCATGGTGGCACACGCCTGAAATCCCAGCAGCTCAGGAGGCTGAGGAAGAAGGATTGAGAGTTCAAAGCCAGTCTCAGCAAGAATAAGGCACTAAGCAACCTGTTTCTAAATAAAATAAAAAATAGGACTGGGGATGTGGCTCGGTTATAGAGTGTCCATAGGTTCAATCCCTGATACCACCCTCTCACCAAAAAAAAAAAAAGAAGAAAAAATAAACTAAAATATGTCCTGTGTCCATCAATTACTCTGATACATGATATACACAGTACAATTATGAGCTATTCTTTTATAAACAAAAGAACATTCTGAGTGTAAGTCCTGAGCATAATTGTTTAAGAAAAAAACTTTTATGCTATGTTTAAATCCAAGCTAACTATTTAAAACTAGCCAACACCTAACACCTAGAATGATATTTGTGTTATGGAAAATTATATTTATTCTATTAATTTGATCAGACAAAACCACTGCTAACAGCAGTGCACTGTTTTCCAACCCTAGTCTCATTCACAAACTGTAGAGTATTTCTAGAAGGAGTCTTCCAACACAAATTTACACCTATTTTTCAAATAATTATGAAATAATTATTTCCCTTAATTCTATCTGAAAACTCTCCCATGTTTTACTTATTCTTGCTTTTTCTCAATATTGAAAGTTAAATGTCTAATAGTACAAATAAAATATAATTTCCCTCTAAGAATAGATTTGTGGTGGCTATTGTATGATTCAATAACTTTATATAAGAAAATTAATAAATTTAGACATAATTTTTCAAATCTCTTATTTTAACTTTTTCCATTTTCTTATAAGAACATACTTTTGATTTTAAATTTCAAATTATCATCCAATAAGTCTGTCTTTACTTTCTTTTCTCTTTGATTATTCCCTATAAAGTGAAAAATTGGGTGCTATCTAGTAATTCATTTATTCATTAAAAAACATTTAATAGATTTACAAAATGTTCCAGGCATTGTTCCATGTAATAAAGATGAAAGGACTAATAAGTCATGATATCCTATGCTTAAGAAGCATAATAATCTAGGGAAAAAAAAGAAAGAAAGAAAAAAGTATAAAACAGCCACAAGGAAATAGCTTTTAAATTCAGCTCTCAGTTCTAGCTGTACATTGAAATTTTTAAATGATCTTTTTTTAACAATTAAAAACAGTTTAAATGAGAATATTGAAATCTAGGATCTACCCCTAGTGATTCTGATCAAATGAATCAAGGGTGTCACCCCTAGTATCATTTTTTAGAGAAAAACAAACAAACAAACAAAAACTTCCTAGGTGGTTTTAATGTGCAGTTGGGCCAGCATAAGGGATGTGTAACCTGGGAGGTGGTACAGGGCCCAACAGTTCAAAGGCTCAATAGTTAAGAATAGCAATGTTTTATGCTCTGTTGGTCCCTTTTGAAATCCTTAATCATTGCTTTTTATTTAAAAGACTCCTTATTTTCATTGGTAATGGAGGGGGGATAGCGTGGTTGGACTGATGTGCAGTCAGGGAAAAGAACTACTGAGTTAAACAAAGAAGTAGAGAATATAGTAATATTTTAGAGAAAATGATTCATGTGAATGTTGGAAAGTATACCTAGCTCTGTATGACATGTGAAAAACACTATCAAAAAAATACTTAGAAAAAGTGTGTGGAGCAAAAGAAATGTGGGGGGTGGGGGGGTACAAAATCATGAAAGCCTAAGTTAGGAAACACTTATTCCTACAACTTCTGAAAAGCTATCTAGATATAATTTCTGTTGAACATCATTCTTTGAACTCATTTCCTACTTAGAATGGCATTCTTTTTCCTAAGATTATTTTATGCCTCTATCCAACACCAATTTTTGTATAAGAAATGAGATTGAATATGTTTTGTCAAATGACTCAAAAGTAGAGTTTTTAATCATTAAATTTTGCTTTGCTTTGTTTAGTTTTAATTCATGTAACAATTTGAGGTTAGAGCTTCCCTGGTCTTAGAAAGACGCATTCAATGTTAGCCATCCTCTAGGTGAATTCTGTATGTCCACAAAGGGTAGAAACATACTGATTAAAAACATTTACTAGAATAAAACCTACTGTCTGGCCTTCTACCCTCATTGCACTCAAAGTTATCAGATATGGCAAACCAATCCTTCAATGTTCCTGAATATGCATGTATGACAGCATCCAGGTCAATGAGGATTAAATTTCAGCTACTACCCTTGGTAATCAATAAATCTTTTAAAAAGTTTATTGAGCAGCTATCATTTGAAGAGAATATTCTGCCTTACAACAGAATTACTTCTCTTCTGTAACTTTTTATCTAGTTGGGAATAGGAAATTTACACAGAAAAAAAATTTAAACTAATAATAAAGGTTTCATATAAGTGTCTGGGGAATAAATCATATAAATAAAAACATCATATAAAAATACATCATATAAAAAAATGAGAATATTGAAATCTAGGATCTACCCTCAGTGATTCTGATGGAATGCACCAAGGGTGTCACCCCTAGCATTCTATTCCAGAGAACAGAAAATAAAACTATCTCAAGGTCGTCAGATAAACCATCCCAGAGTAAATGCTATCAGAAAAAAAAAAAAAGAGAGAGAGACAGTAAAATGATTACAAATTAGATAAATGGAGAGAAGTAATATATTTCAAGAAAAATTAATTGATAATATATACAGAAAAAAAATTTAGTGGTACATAGCCTGAAAAAGAGGAATGGTAGCTCATAAGAGAAATAAGTCAATGAATGTGTTAGAAAGCTCTTTTCTGCAATCTGTATACGGGGTAAAAATGGGAGTTCATAATCCACTGGAATCAAATGTATGAAATATGATATGTCAAGAGCTTTGTAATGTTTTGAACAACTAATAAAAAAGAAAGCCCTTTGAGAACACAGTAAATAAGAGCACCATTTGTTATGTTAAATTTTGCATTAACTTTAATCCACTAAATCTCACTACTTTCTTGCCGCAGTCCGGCTCGCTGGGCAAAATAACCGGGGGGTGACGAGCAACTTGTGTACATTGATAAAGCAGGAGTGGGAGCCATTTATTGTAGGACAGGAGGGGTATATATATATACATTCCACACAGCTTATCTTAATTAACATAAACTAGATACAGCAGTCAACCAATAAGGAATCTCCACACTTAATGGCTCCATGGCGTTACTTCACAAACCACTCCCTCTGGCAAAATGCCAGGCGCCATCCAGACTTGTTTACAGACTCTAACATTTGCCAGGCGCCATCCTGACTTGTTTACAGACTCTTAACACTTTCTGATAATTTCCTGCAAGAAAATTTGTTATATATTTTGCTGAGGGCCATTGCCAAATAGGAATGACGCATCGAAATTTCCTTGCCAGCGTACCCCATGTTAAATGGACTTGCCTTGGAAATTCGCTGTGACATTGCATGTGTGTTTGAGAAAGGTGACCCCCCTCAAGGATGAGGGTGGCTCCAGGTTTAGGGTGTATCCTGCAGGTTTTAGGAAGTATCCCGGTTTAGGATAATTTGGTTTTAAGGCGTTCCTGGTTTAAGACAGTCTGGGTTTAGGGAAGTTCCAGGTTTAAGGTTATTGCTGCTGGGAATAGGGCGTACCCTGCTGCCTGAGTTCCCGTTGAGTTCTCGTGGAATTCAGAAAGTATTTGGGACGTGAATTGTGCGGCAGAACTTGGATTTCCCCAGAACATGTGTGTAGAGGCCGGTGTGAGTTCGGGAATAAAGAATTGCTGTTTGAATCTACAAGGTGTGTGGTGGCTCATGATCTTGTGCCCAGCCAAGACTGTGGCAATATTTTATAAATTTGTATCTCTAAAAAGAACAAATTTCAAGTCACATGTTATTTTCATTCTGACTTTAAAAATTGGGCAACTTGCTCAAAAATAAATGAACTTCTGGTGATAGAGTCAGGATTCAAATGTAGATTTTCTAATTTCCATTTGTCCCTTCAACTTGTACACCTTACCCAAAACTCTTTTCTGAGCTCAATATTCAATTCAGATACCAAGTGTTATCTAACTGTAGAAAGGATCTGAACCTCTGCTAACCATTGGTCAGGTAAGCAGTACACAAATTTGTATGTAGAAGAAAATTCCATCATAAAAAATTTTAAAGGCTTCTAGTCTAACTTTGTGTTTTTCCATTGTGTATTCTTCTAGGAAAATATGTTACAGGTTTTAAGAAAAATGCTGCATTTAAAATTTTTAGAAACTCTACATATTTGCAACTCTTTAAGATATTCATAATACGTATTAACTTATTAAAGATTTAAGGATAAATAAAACTAATGAGCTTTGCTTGATCAGTATTTTATAAAATTTACGTAACTGCAAGATAGTTTTAAGGATATGCCTCTATGATGCACCTAATAGAATTATAGACCATAACCTGAAATTCTGGTATAACCAAATAGTAATCATGGAATAGCATCGCTACAGGGCAAAGAAAATATACACTGTGTAATAAAAGTAGTATTTTGTTTCTGATCAAGGTCAGAGAGTACTGTACTTGCTAACAATTGCAAATTTGAAAATTTGAAAGAGCAAACACAAATTCAGATTTTTTTGTTTTGTTTTTAGGAATACAAAGCTATGGCCAACATGAAAATAAATACTTTATGGTCTTGGTCTCTAATTTCATTTGAGTGAGTCATATGTATTCTTCATATAAACTGAAATGTTTTCCAAACAACTGTGCAGCAAAGGCTTTTTCCTAATAGTTATGAGATGAAGTGTGAAAAATAACATAGGTTTACTCTAACAAGGTAGCATAATAAATGTGCGAGGATTTTGTTTTGGTTTCATATATTAAGAATTATACATAGAACTGTAGCTAAGAGAGCTCAGAATATAAAATTTATAGGATTCTGGTTATGGATATTCATTTGTCTAGTCATGTGCTTAATGACACTGTGTATAAACTTCATGAGAAGCACACCTAATAAAATAATTGATAGATAAGAACATGAGACTCATCATTATTCTGGATTTGTAGGCAAAATACACTCTTTTCAGTGATTCCTGAAAAGTAAAAATATGAGTTTTCTGCCAGGGAAAAAGGTCTCTCTTTCTTTTTAAATTTCTATGGTGGGTTACATTGGAGTTAGGATATACAATCTATCATTAAGAACACAAAAGAAATCTCAAAGAGAAGCAATTAGGTATCAATGTCAAATAATCAGGTGGTAGATGAAAACACAAAGATCATGACCTGGGGGGGTGGGAAATGCATGTATATATACATGTATATACATATATATGAATGTATGTATATGTGTGTGTGTGTGTTTATATGTATATATATGAAGTTAGGTTCAAAGCACCTGATATAACTCAGGATTTTATTGGTCTTAAATGTCCCATGGTTGTCATCTTACAAACACCATTCCCCATATTTACAAAGGACTTTTGAGCCTGACTCAAAGTATAGTGCAGATAGTCCCTGACTTAAGGATTATTTGACATACAATTTTTTATTACTATAATATAAAAGTAATACATTCTTAATAGAAATTGTCCTTCAAATTTTGAATTTTGATAATTTCCTGGGTTGGAAATTTGTAGTATGATATCTAACAAAAACTGGGGATTGGCAACCAGCACAGATCTCCATCAGCTGGATAATCATGACACAAAAAACAGACACTGCATAAATTGTGATGTTTGTAAGTCGGCTGTATTAAATAAATTTTGACCTAGGATATTTTTAATTAATGATGAGTTTCTTCTTATAGTAAATCAAGGAGAATCTGTATATTTCTTTCTAACCCAGACTCTTTTGATCTTCCTTGAAAACTCCGAATTTATATTTGCTTCTCAAGCCAAATAGAATGAAATATTAGGAAAGAATCAACAAAATTAATATTAGGAGAGGAGAGAAATATGTACTGGAGTAAATGCACTGAAAACACATTTTTTATGAATGAATAATCACACCAATGTGCATGATGCCAATTACCACCTTTTATAATATCTCACAACCACATCTCCAGCCCAGATCATTCTTCTGTGCTCTGACACAATATATCTATCTACCTGCCACCTAGATAAATACATCATGAGAAAATTAAGTGCAATATGTTCAAAATTGAATTCTTCCTGTATTACCCCAATTCTACTTTTTCTAGTTTCATTCCATTTCCAGCCTTGTTTACTAGGAAAATATCTAACTCTGACCTCCTCTTAAACTTCAATTAGAAAACTATGTATCCCTCATTCTCCATGTATCTTAACAAATCAAATTCCCATCCCCTATCCCTTCAGATATCACCACAGTTCAGACCTCAACAATGTTCACTCTTGCAATATTTTATTGGCTGTTCTTGCCAAATCCTGTCTCACGAACTACAATTCCATGTGTAATACCAAAAGGGATTCTTTAAGATCCCAACTTTATCATGTTGCTCATGTACTTAAAATCCTTCAAAATTGCCTCATAAGAATATCAAAAAACAATGTTCCTTCACCAGACCTACAATGGCCTTTGCTTTGCTGTTGCCTGCCTGCTGGCACCTATCCATTACCTCTCCTCCACATCCTCTGTGCTCCATCAGTAATATAATATATGTGTGCAGTGTAATATATGACTACTTAAAATTATTCATATATTAAACTGCACACATATAGGCCTTCAAACATATTTTCCCCACTGACTGCAATGCCTCCTATTCCTTCTTTACCTAATAGACTCCCAGTCCTAAACCAAATGTTTCTCAAGCACTGGTGGAATGCAGGCACTGGCCTGGCTCTACCAACTCCCTACCAAGATAGTTCTAAGGCTATAATGCAAAGACAAAAACTCACAACAGTTAAAGCCAGACTAACAGAGTCTTGGTAAAACTCACTAGTACATTATCCAGATATGTAGAAAATATCACATGTATAATAGAATTGATAGTTCATAGTCAATGTTATAAAATCATGGTATGGGTCATGGACATGGCATCAGAAAGAATTTCACTGTACTCAGGATATAAAGCATGTAGTAAATTAGTCTTAAGAAATAAGTTGTGCAAACAGAGTGAAAAGAGAGTTGCTGATGAATTCTGATTTAAAAAGAAAAATGGACTCCTGGGATAGAAAAATATAGGCCCCAAATTCCATATGTTTTCTTGTTGAGATATGATTGGTGACATTGTCCACTGCAATATCTTGAGGCTCTGGGCAGAGCAGGGTACTCCAGTCAGTTTACTCATATGGCAGGAAGTTGTGACTACTTTTTGATTCTTAAGTATATGCAGCATTTTAAGTTATAAGGAAATGTGTGGGATTCTTTTCTCATCTATGTATATATCATCAGATTCATGGCTGAAACCTCTATAGCAAAAGCCAGATTAGCAAAAGAAAAACACATTTATTAAATATAAGTTTTAAAAAATGTGATGTGTAACCGATGTGATTCTGCAATCTGTATTTGGGGTAAAAATGGGAGTTCATAACCCACTTGATTCTAATGTATGAAATATGATTTGTCAAGAGCTTTGTAATGTTGTGAACATCCAATAAATAAAAAAAAATAAAAAATAAATAAATATAAGTTTTATAGAATCACATAAACTTAAGTACTTTTTTTCTCTCTTTAAGTTTGATGGAGTGTAGACAGTCATGGAAAAATAATCAGAGGACAAAAGGTCTTATCTATTGGTGACAAGTGGAGAATGTAACAATAACTGTTCCATTCTTCTTTGTGTGCCATTACTTCAAAGATAAGAATGTTCCTTTTCTGGGGGTACAGGGAGAGCATCTCATGAATAAAAATCTTATGACCTGCTTCTGGGTAGTACAAAAGGTCAAGAAATGACCTCCCCAGATTTTCTTAAACACCAACATGCCTTATGTTGGGATAGTGTGTCCCGGGCCCCAATGCTGGAGGCATCACAATACCTGACTTCAAATTATATTGATCATTTTGTAAAAAACGATACAGAATATTTAAGGCCACAGAAATCCAAGAAGCTTTGGTCCCTTTGAGGAAGTGTGAAAAAGTTTTGTTCTTCTCCTGGTCAAATGTCCTGTTTTTCACCAAAGAGAAAACTGGATGGATTTTAGTCCATTTCTGGGGAACTACTCATTCTCTCTTGTTTTGAACCTGGTAGAAAACTGAAAAATAAATTGGTTCCAACTGGCTATGGATTCACAGAGCTTAAGTATCATGCTAAAATCCAGAAGTCTAAATTAAAATTTGAAAACTACTAGAATAGTTTTCCCTTCTCTTTTTTCCCATCTTTATTGAGGTATAATTGACAAATAAAAATTGTATAAGGTATACAGAGTGATGTTTTTATACATGTTTATATTATGAAATGGCCATGATAAACAAACAATTTAAATATCCATAACCTCACATACTTACCTTTTTTATTTCTGTGGTGAGAACACTTAAGATTTAATCTCTTATCAAGTGTCAATATGGTATACATTATTATTAAGTAATTATGTCATGGTGTATATTGTGTCTCCAGAACTTATAACATAACTGAAAATTTTTACCCTTTGACATATCTTTCTCTTCTTCTATCTTGCAAACCTTAGTCAGCACCCTTCTTTTTGTTTTTTTATGTTTGACTTTTTAGTATCCTTTTATAAATGAGATCATGTGGTATTTGTCTTTCTGTGTCTGGCTTATTTCATTTAGCAAAACACCCTCCAGATTAACCTATGCTTTACCTTTTGACAGCAAACAGATATGTTTGCATCTGAGAAAACCAAATTTAGAATTCCTTTCAGAAACTGTGCAAAACAATAGATAGATTTATTATTTGTGCTGCACAGATTGAAAGACAAGATCCCACCACCCCAGAATAAAAGTATAAAGAATTCAACACCTGTTGGTCCTCACATACATAGCACTCATATTCCTCTTAATAGTGCCTTACTTTAAAATATGAATGACCATTTAGAAAAAAATTTACTGAAACTTCTAACATCCAGATAAAAACAAAACAGAAAAAATAGAACAAAATTAAGGGAAAAATAATATAAAGAATAAATAAAACTGTATAAAACTGTTATTGTGAATGAGTTCTACTTAGTAAACTTGAAAAAAGTTCTTAGAAATTAATTATATCACAAAATACATACAGCAAATAATGGGTTAGAAGATACAGTTGAGGAACTCCTATAACAGAATTAAAACAAAAATAAATGAAACTACATGATACAAGCAGAGGGTCATTATAATCATTCAGGGAGATTTCAACAATACTAATGCCAGGTTTCATCAATTAAATTAGAATGTCTGGGTGTGGAACCTAGGTATCAATGTTGAGAACAAATGTTTATGTGGTTCTGGGAAGTTCAACAACCAGGCGACAGATATCCAGTGAGAGACAGTGAGAAAAAATGGAAAGAAATCATCAAATTAAATATTAAGAAAGCATGTTAAAGAAGATGGAAATATTTCAGATAGGCGGAATTAATATTGTCAAAATGACCATACTATCAAAAGCAATATACAGATTCAATGCAATCCCCATTAAAATACCAATGACATTCTTCACAGAACTAGAAAAAAATAGTTCTAAAATTCATTTGGAAGAGTAAAATACTCAGAATAGCCAAAACAATTACAAGTCAAGAACACAATGCTGGAGGCATCATAATACCTGACTTCAAATTATACTACAGAGGCATAGTAACAAAAACTGCATGGTACTGGCATAAAAACAGACACTTGGAACAATAGTACAGACTAGCGATACAGAGGTGAAACGACTTAGACATACTCAGACATAGTCAATCATCTGATCCTTAACAAAGGTGACAAAAAATATTTTAGAGAAAAGACAACTTTTTAAACAATTAGTGCTGGGAAAACTGGTTAACTCTATGTAGAAGAATAAAACTAGACTTTTATCTCACTCTGAACAAAAATCAGTTCAAAATGGATTAAAGATCTAGGAATTAGACTAGAAACTATTCAACTCCTAGAACAAACCAGGAATAATACTCCAGTATACAGGAAAAGGCAAAGATTTTCTCAATAGGAACTCTAAAGCTCAGGGAATAATGCCAAGAGTTAATAAATGGGATGGCACCAAATTAAAAAGGTACTGCACGGCAAAATGAAACAATTACGAATGTGAAGATAGGACCCACAGAATGAGAGAAAAATCTTTGCTAGCTACTCTTCTGAGAGATGATTGTTATCTAGAATATATAAAGAACTCAAAAACTCAATACCACAAAATCAAATAAATAAATTGACAAATGAATTGAACAGACACTTCTCAGAAGAAATAAAAATGGCCAACAAATATATGTAAAAAAAAGTTCAACATCATTAGCAATTAGGGAAATGCAAATCAAAACTATACTGAAATTTCATTTCACATTAGTCAGAATGACATGTATCAATATTACAAACAATAATATATACTAGAGAGGATGCAAAGAAAAAGGAACACTTTATATTGTTAGTGGGTTGTAAATTTGCACAACCACTACAGAAATCAGTATGGATGTTCCTGAAATAACTAGACACTAAAAGTCCATATGACCTGGCTATATCACTCCTGAGTATTTATTCTGAAGAATTAAAGTCATCATACTACAGTGATACATGCACACTCAGGTTTATAGCAATATAATTCACAATAGCCGAACTATGGAACCAGCTTAAGTGTATATCGATGGATGAATGGATAAAGAAAATGTGGTCTACATTCAGTCATAAAGAAAACTGAAATCACGCCATTTTCAAGAAAACAAATGGAACTAAACACAATTATGTTAAGCTAAATAAGTCAAACACAGAAGTCAAATTTCATGTGTTTTCTCTCATATGTGGAAGCTAGAGAGGAAAAAAATAAATGTGGGGGGGGTTCTTATGATAATAAAAGGCTTTTGTAAGAAAAGATTAATAAAGGGACTAAAGGTTGGGAGGTATAAATAGAGGGGGAAATTCTGGGGAGTGATATTGGCCAAATTATGCTATTATATTGTATACATGTACAAATATGTAATAACACATCTCATCATTATGCACAACTATAATGAATCAAAAAAAAAACATGAAAAAAATAAATAAATAAGGGGCTGGGGTTGTGGCTCAGGGGTAGAGTGCTCCCCTGGTGCCTCCTAGGCCCTGGGTTTGATCCTCAGCACCACATAAAAATAAATAAAGGTATTGTGTCCACCTACAACCAAAAAATAAATATTAAAAAATAAATACATCAGGAATACAAAAACAAAAAAAAAAAAAGAAAGCATCTCAGAACTAAAGAACATGAGTTTCCAAACTGAATATGCCTACTGAGATTCTAGATCAATGCTGTTGAACAGAAATATAATGCAACAAGCCACAATTAAGATCCACACATACAATCTAATACTTTCTAGTAACCATGTTTAAAAATAAATTAGCAGGTGAAGTTAGTTTTAACAGTATATTTTATTTAAACTAAGATAATCAAAATGTTATCATTTTAACATGTAATAAATATAAGATTGGAATATTTTACATTTTTTAAATGACATGGTTGAAAGCTAGTATTTATTTTGCACTTACAGATATCTCATTTCAGTTTAAACATATTTCAAATGTTCAATAGCAACTTATGCCTAGTAGCTACCATACTGGGAAGCACACATCTTGACTGTTCAATATAATTAATATTTAAAACTCCCCCACACTTCAAAAAATAACAAAAAGTATGCCAAAAAAATAAAAATAAAATCCAAACTATTTTCAGGAGCATATACTTGGTGAAATTCCCAAGCTTTAAGAATAAAGAGAGAATCTTGAAACCATCCATAAGAAAGAAAATACAGGACACATACAAAAGTTCAGGAAGCTAAATGACATCTTACAACTCCAAGAGCGAGAGACACAATGGAGCAATGTTTTCCAAAGAATTCAACTTATAGAAGGCAAGGCTTTTTGAAATATAAGGTCTAACATTTTTATCTTCCTGAAATCTTTCTCAGGATGCTATTACAGACTGTATTGTTTAAAAAAAAAAAATGAGAGGATAATTCAGAAAAATTGCAAACGTAAGATCCAGGAAGGGCCAGGAAAAAAGCTCAGCAATAGAATACTTGTCTAAAATATGTTAGCCTTGGATTTCATCTCCAGTTGTTACAGTTTGGATTTGAGATATCCCCCAAAAGCTCATATGTGAGACAATGCAAGAAGGTTTAGAGGAGAAATTATCAAATTATAATAGCCTTAATCCAATCATCAAATTAATCCTCTCATGGGATTAATTAAAGGTGAACTGAACTGAAGGTAGGTAGGATTTGACTGGAGGAAGTGGGTCCCTGGGGGACGGGGCCTTAGGGTATAAATTTTGTATCTGTCAGAGTGGAGTCTCTGCTTTTCTGATCATCATGTGAGCTGCTTCCCTGTACCACACTCTTCCACCATGATGTTCAGCCTCAACTCAAGCTCAGAGGAATGGGGCTGGCTGTCAATGCAATGAGAACTCTGAAACTTTGAGCCCTCAAATAAACTTTTCCTCTTCTACAGTTGTTCTGGTCGGGTCCTTTAATCACAGCAGTGCAAAAGCTGACTAAAACATCAGTACTTTTAAAAAGAGAAAGAGCTCACCAGGAAATGGGCCTTCAGTACAGGAGACAGACAAAGAGAAGTTACAGCACTTTGGTGAAGGAGAGGCCTAGAATGCCAGCTACACTCAAGTTTAGAAGACAACAAGGCCAGGTTGTAGCAGAACATGTGGCTTCCAAAGAGATAGAAGGAATTCATGGGTAGCATGGTACTTCTGCCTATACTGAGAGGAGTTTTTTAAAGTTTGATAAAAGCATTTGAATCTGAATTAATATTTTTATAGAAAACTGGCAAATGGTTTGATATAAACAAATAAAAATCCTATAATCCTTATATAGACCAATCCTGGCTTCAAATAAATATATCAAAATACTTCACAAAAACAAAGGGATACATAGTTTTAAAGATTTATATAGGAGACAATAAAACCAACTAACCAGAAAATAACATAAATTATACAAAAACCCACAACTGTTTTAAAAGGAGAATATTGGAAAACTAAAGAAGTGTATAATCTAGTCAGCATACCATTCCATTTGCCAATGAAAGGAAATTAGCAAACTATGTTCTTCCTGAACAAAAGGGAAAAAAGTATTGGTAGCAGTCAAGTAAAGACTCAAATCACTCTGCTAACTATCAGCTATGCTACTTTTTATTTATTCATTAAAAGTATCTTCAAAGCATGTTTGTCACAGAAAAATTCAGCTTTATATGGAGTTTTCTGTTACCAATGCGCTTAAAGTTTTGTCTGTCTTTCCAACTGATTTTAAGTGAGTGATCTTGAGAGAATGACATTCCCCCCTTATCCACCCTTCTTTGAAGGTGGAAGGGTCAGGGCATTCTGCATTTATTTTCTATTCTGTTGCCCTATCTTCAAGTCTCTCCGGGTCTCAGACCATGCAATAAGGAGTCACCCATCTCTCAATTCTGCTTTTCATTTGCTGCCTACCCTCTTTGCTGGGAGAAGATAAGGTATTGTTGCCTAACGCTTCTACTATCTTGAGCCTTGTACCTTTTTCTTTAATTTTATTATTAAATAATTAAAATAAAAATAAATGGAGCACTTAAATCAGAACTTTTTTCTACATATTTTTTGATAAAATTTATAATAAATTTTTTGTGAAATGTAACCACTCTCCTATGTGGTACAATACTATAACTTATTTCAACTTGTATGTGGACAGAATTTACCCAACTTTCTTCTACTGATGCTTGTTTTTATCCTTCCTGATCACTAGTGGCCATTATTCTACATGCCTTGACTTACTTGTTTTTCTATCTATCTATCTATCATCTATCTATCTATCTATCTATCTATCTATCTATTTATGTAAAAGGTTGAACCAAGTGGTACTTAAACACTGAACAACATCCCCAGCCCTTATTATTTTGAGAAAGGTTCTCCTTAAGTTTCTCAGGGCTTCACTAAGTTGCTGAGGCTGGCCTAGAACCCATGATCCTCCTGTCTCAGTCTCCTGAGCCACTGGGATTACAGGCATGCTCCATCTTGCCCACCTCTCAATGAATATAAAAGCAATATCTTTACTTCTAGATATGAGTGAGAAAAAAATGAGTCTTTTAGTAAAATAACAATAATAAATAAGACTTTTTGGTGAAACAATTTCAAAAAAGAGATTTTTTTAAAACACACAGAATTTATATGAGAAATGAACTCAGTATACAGAAATCATAACATTTCTATGGTAACATTATTTGAAAAGCTATGCTAATAAGTTTAATCAAACTTGTACATCAATGTTACACATCACTATTAGACATTAATGCACAATGTAAAATTGACTCATAAATATAAAATAAGATGCTAATCATAAAATAAATTTATAAAAGTTTTTAAGGATGTTTTTCCAGACACCCCCTCCCAAAGCCTAAATACTGTGGTATTTTTTTAGCCTAATATAAACAAATTATCCCATGATATATAGGCTACTTTTGTGCATAGCAAATACTTTGAAACCAGTTTCTGTTTTTATAATGAAGGTAAACTTGATATGAAAAACAAAACAACAACAAAAAAGGCTAAATTTAGTATCACTATGGAGCAATTACTACTGAATATACCTAAATCCAAAAAAGCAAACAAAATGTAGCAGTTCCATATTTTTCAACTAGAACTAATACTAGTATTTAGAAAACTAAGAAAAAAGATCTTATTAAGCATAAATCTATTGGCATAGTTCATTATAAAATATTGTTAAATTAGTAAAACAGGTTCAGTGAGTAAAGTTCAATCAGTTTCCATAAATTTTATTTAGTGCATCTCTAAAATTATAGTATACAAGTTCCTTTTAATCTTAGTTTACAATATCACTATATTTTAATATTGTTTCATGCTGTTTTTCTCGAATATGAGAATTGTATTGGAAAGTCAAAAGGAGATCTTTTACTTATCAATGAGGATACCTACAATTTTGAACATCTGGAAATACTTTGATTATATATTTATGGATAACACTAAGTATTTCTACTCTAAAACTAGTATCAGAGTTTATAAAAAGAAGCACTACTACTGAAGAATAAAGATGAAAAATAGAGTGCAGGTTAAAACAGAAAACAAGGATCTTCATAAAATAAAATTTCATTTTATTTTTTAAACTTCCATTTTTCCTTAGATATGACTTTAGAACATCCTAAGTGGCTTTTCTTAAGTAATTGGTCCATCCCTCCTCTTCAACTTGACAGGTGGCACAGGCTGCCAGGCCATCTGTCAAACAAGGAGCCAAGTCATGGTCAAACACCTCCAAGCACAATTCAAGAGTCAATATTTCCATGTGGTAATTTCTAAAGACTTTTTATTTTATTTGCTCAAAACATAATTTTTCTTATACTTGTCCTAAAGTGCTTCAAAAATATGTATTATTCCTTATTATTTAAGAAAATTTCATGAAAAGTTTTATAGGGATTTTTAAGACTTTATTCTTAGTCATTTTTTGATTAAGAGCATGACTGAAATTATGAATCTCATTAATGGAAAATAATTAAGAAAATAATTTTATATTTATCAGTATTAGGACACAAAACATATTCAAGTGCTAATTTATTTAATCATGTTTAATAAATTCTTTTAAAGAAAATGCAGAACTAAAAATTGTTACATTATAGATAAATTATTCACTTATAAGACATTTATTTGCATTATTTGCAAATGCTGCTTTTAAACCTAATAAGATTAATGAGTCCAGCATCAATAACATTTGAAAAGATAGATGATAATGGTTTTTATAATTTTTCATTAAATGCATTTTTGGTATATTATAATAATTCACTGTAGCAGGATTCATTATGCTATATTCATATATGCACATAACAGGATTTTATCAATCTTACTCCCTTTCGGGTTTTATAACTTTGTATACTATCCAGGACCATATGCTTTTCCATGCTTATAATTTCAATTCATTTCTCTTAATAAACACCATCACTGGTTTAAATTATATTTGAGCCATTCTGAAACAGTCTTCACTGCTATTTTTCACTAAGCTATATTAAGGAAGTTTTATAAATATATGTAGGAAAGCTTTGGTCTCAAAAAGGGAAAGGAGTTGTATTTGAAGGATTATATTTAAGGGAATCAGTTGATAATAAGTTTACTAATGTTCTAATTGCATCTCAACAATTCATCATGTCTTAAATGCTGGGGGTGGAGGGGGACAGAAACTAAACTATATGCACCCAGAATAAATTTCCAGTGTGTAGTCATGAGAAACGGCCAATGAGAAGGAGAGGCCATGATTAAGTACAAATGATCACAACAGTTGATTGTTATTCTCCAATCATGGAACACTATTATTTCTTTTTTGTTACTTTTTGACCTCAGTCATTGCAACAAATAATGTGCTTTTACTACTGTAGAGCGAAGAGCAGGCCTGGAATTGTCTGAATCCTGGCCTTTCAATTTGCTTTTATTCACCATGACTCCTAAGATTTGAATTCTGTCATTCCTGGAATTGTCTGAATCCCGGACTTTCAATTTGCTTTTATTCACCATGACTCCTAATATTTGAATTCTGCCATCACTAATTAGCATTAACATCAAAAACCCATGGTGCACTATAGGTTACCACAATGGGAAGTGAACATACCCCAAGGAACAAGTGAAAATGCTTCCCAGCCACCATTAGGACAGCTCAACATTTACAGGAAAAAGTCATACTAAGGAAGACTGATTTCTGAGACTCAAAAACTACTGATGAAGAGTCTCCACATGGGCTCATGTACTGTTCTCTTGCCTGCAGGACAAACCGCAATGCAGTATCTCAAGACACTACTAAAAAGGCAACTTACATGGACAATCTGGGCAGAAAATTAGTAACTATCATAATCTGGGGTTTAAGTTTTAAACAACCTAATCCTACGGCAGGGCTGTACAGCAGTATTTTACTTCAATAAGATTCTCACAAACTCTATTTATTATTTACCTTTTACTTTTTAAAGGTCATTTGGTACAAAATTCAAGTATGCTCTGAGGCAAACTAGAAAAATACTCTTTATTTTTTGCAAGTCTATTAAGCAAAGGCAATCTTTTTTGTGAATGATTCTTCAACATACACAAAAATCCTTTAGAAACTATGTGGCATAATTTTATTTTTAGTTGCCACAAACTGTATTTACCTCCTTCTAAAAGAGTAAATTTCAGAGAATATGCATAATTTATATAAAAAAAGGTTAAGTCTTTGTTGCCCATAACTATCATTCTAGGAAAATTTCTTTTTTTACTTGATAACTGTAGAAAATCTGGGATTTGGGAATGTGGAAAGAGTATCTTTCTCCCTGAAAAGCAATATTTATTCACCCAAAATTGCCCAGAACTCTACAGAAATAATGATTGTGCAATGCAGTTGAAGTCAACTTTCAAGAGACAAGGACAAGAGTTTTGCTAGTTTTGTTGCTCACAAATATTTCAGGAAGGGTACTTAAGGGTACTTTAAGGGAATAAAGGTTTAAAGGAGGATTTGGCATAATGATTGTCATTCATGATTGTGTAAAGAAAAATTTGTCACATTTAGTAAAACCTGGTATACGATAAAACTCCTCTTGACTGCATTATCAAGTTAGATGGATGACCTTGGTTGTTACTTACTTTCTGCTGATATTTGTATTTTAACTATTGATTTTTCATTAGCTTAATTCACAAGTGAAGGAGAACAATGAGGAGAAAAAAAGCGAAGCTGAAATCAATCAAATGTACCATTTCACTGCCATTCTAGTAAAAGGTTTGATGGGAAAGGAGACTGCACCTATTAGCTACTCTCTAAACTACATTTCATCTCTGAATCTAATTTGCTATCCTTTCACATGAAAAAAAATCAAGATTTGTCTACACAAAAGTTATTGCCAACATCTTCATTCAGAGGTGATTAAGCAGAGCTCATTATCCCTTTCCCAACATCCCCACCACACTTAGCATTGTTAACACCCTGCCTCTAGACCATTAACCTGTAGGTTCTCATCAACATGTCTTGTAGTTTTTTGACCCATTTTATCCATCCTCCGAATTCATCATTCCTGGTTTTTCAGTGTTTCCTTTCTTTTTTCCTTAAGTGCAATGCCTTTCAATGGACTCCACTAATAAATCCCACTGAGTATTATCTCCAAACAAATATATCCTTAAAATTATTGATGGTAGTAGAGAAAAATGACAAAAGTAAATAAAGACATGAGTTTTGATGTGTAATTAAGTATATATGTATTTTAATTCTATGTCTTAATTTAATTCTATGTCTTAATTTTAAACCTTGTAACTGAACAACACCTCATTTTTTACTAAATACATACAAATACACCTTTGCTTCCTTAATCTGTCTTTGTTAATTCTATTTTAAATTGGCTACTATGATGAAGATTTTTAAATATTTTCATTTTATTCACAATAACATCAAAACTCACAGCTTTCTTTCTCTCCTCTTTCCATTTTCTCTACTACCACTAACAGTTTTATATTTATCCAGCTGAGAAAATAAGAAATAAGATTAAATGAGCTACAGAGTGAGAATGAAAGGGAAAAAAATGTGGTGCAAGCATAATTCCTGAAAGAGAATTAAAAATGTGGTGAGAGAATGTCTGGTTTTCTTTGAACAACTGCCTGCAAATGGAGTTTGAGAAGACTTTCTGTTTGGATAAGCCTCTCTTATGTCAAAAGTTAATATGTAAGCAGTACTTAAATGTGCATATCCACTGTATCTTTCTTAATTTACTTTGATCTTATTATTTCCATAATACACGTTTAAAACAGCTTAGGAATGGTGTAGAGGTTCCTGAGAATGAAAATGTTTTTTCTTTGTGAAGCTGCAGTGTCTGGGTTTCAGAGCCCAAATATGATGCTACTCTCTAAGAACTGCATGCTTAAAAGTCCTTCAATGACAATGGGAGGAGAAGAATCAGAGGGAAAACTCATTGTAGTGGCAGATTTGAAGCCTAGAAATCTGCTTTTGTTGATATTATGGAAGAAGCTGCAGAACCATTTAGGGGATGATTTGGTCACTTCTGTCTTTTGTACTGTGAACCCTTCTATTGTCCCTGGGAGTTTGCTCCTAGATAAGCCTCTGTGTCAGTGACTGTGACCAAAAAAAAAAAAAAAAAAAAAGCTTTATAAGCCTGAAAAAGAAAACTGGATGCTGTGATACACAGAGTGCTGGGGGGGGGGGAAAAAGACTCACTTGCAGGTGCAGGCACATTTGTTAAATTCATTGAGCAACTGGGAAGAAAGAACCTCCTTGAGAATAAATGCATCCTGAAAAAACCAATGCATAATTCCAATGCATAGTTATTTGTGTATTCCAAAGCATGAAAGGAAAGACACATACAGTGGCATTTAAATGCTAGTAATCTTTAGATGGACAAAAATCAATTATTATACAGGAGCATGACAGTGGGAAGCACTCAACATAATTTTGATAAGACTGAAAAAAATCTATTGAAAATCAAGAACTCTGAGAAAAAACAGACATTTCCTTTATGAACTTTAATCAGTATTTAGTCATCTTATACCACTACTAGCTAGTAGATTTACACAGTAACGATGACAGGATCAGGTCATTAAGCAACATTATAGAATGTCAGTCTTTTAAAGCACTTTCTACCTTGCTCAGAATTAGAATTTTGGTTATTTTTGGCAATTAGAAACTTATATTTCAACAAACGCTGTACAATAAAGTGTATTTGGAGTGAAGATATGATTGTGAAGTTGATAATTTTAGTTCCATTAAAAATACTAAACAAAAGAAACAAAGGAATTTTAACAACACTTGAACTGAAATTCAAAGACTGAAAAGTCAATGTGGGGAAACAAAACATTAAAGAGAGGGCATGAGTAGACCTGGGCTTTAAGTGTAGAATTATACAGAAAGATCCATCAATGCCCAAATGAAAACTTAAAAAATTTAAACGTTTAAAGAAATACTTGGTGCTTTCTAAAACGAATTCCTTCCATAATATGACTATGTGCTGCAGACAGTGTGTTGGGTGTAGGTTGTATTATTGATGTGGAAAAAAAATTGTAAGAACCCTAATTCTTCTTTAAGTTATTTTATTGATGCAAATTAATTTTAAAAATATTAATGGGTTTCATTGTGGCATATTTGTGAATGCATGTAACACAGTGTGATAAATTTCACTCCTCAGTATCTTCCCTGGTTCACTCCTCCTTCCTCCCTTTGTTCTTCTTCCTTTAATATAATAAATAACTTCAATTCTTAATCCCAATTCTAAAGAGGAAAAAGTGACCTAAGCTCCAATACTATTTGATTTGCCTAGGAATATTCAAGATCATGATTTTAAAAGGCTGAAATGCTAAGTTAGGCAAGCACAGAAACTAAAAATCCACATATCCACATAAGAGGAGGCTAAATGCTAGCCTCTGTAAAGGAGAATTTCTAGATATTTAGGGTATGCCCAGAAGCACATAACAGTTCTCTAGCATATGTGTGACTTCTTGATGAGAGATATTGCTTTAAGTAATTAATTCTCAATCAAGGTACTACTTTGTTTCTAAACTATAGGTTTTAGACTTTTCATAGTGAATCAACAGAAATTTTATACAGTACTAGTAGCTCAAGGTGACTAACCAGATTGGAGGACACCTTGCTACTCCACGTTCCAGCTGGGCAAACATGAATAAGTTTCTTGGAAAGTCTAGATATAAGCTTTCTCATCTGTATAATGATATGAATAATGAAATTTACCTCAAAGAGGTTATTATGAAGATTAAATAAATACAAGGGTAGCACTCTTAACTATGGCACACAGAAGGCATGCAATAAATGTTTGTTATTATTATTGGTAATGAACCCTATGCAGATATTCATATAGGATGAAACTGAGAAGCACACCAATGCACTGGCCCTGGTCATCATGTTCTTCTTTTAATTTTGCAAATTTCCCAATACCTTTCCTGCATTAGGGCACTCAGCATATGCTATTCTCTCTGCCTATCACTCTCCTTTTCCCTTATTTTTCCTTTTGCAAATTCTTTCCCAAATTTTGGATTTCTGCTGCCTATTCTTCTGCTGGGAGTCCTAATTTTTCATTCTTGACCAGCAGTGCAACTATCATCCTATAAACCAAGCCATTTAATCATTCACTTTACTCCTATATCTTGATCACAGCTGAGTGTGTATGAATGTGTGTATATGTGTGTGTTTGTAATTATCCATATGAATTCTTGCCATTATCTAAGTTCCATAGGGCAAAAACAGTATCTATTTTGTTCATCCAATAAAGCCTTTATCACAATGTCTGCATATTATCATTATTCAATGAATGTTTATTCAATAAAAGAATGGGGCATTAAATTAAATGAATGAATAAATATAGTTCATGAGAAATAGGGCTTATCATGATTGTTTCACAGATAATGCTGAATTCTACAACATCTCACAGGTTTTTAAGATACATTATAAAAATGTTAAATAAGAATCATAGCTGAACTTATTTTTGTGTCTTCTTTACATAATAGGAACTTTAGAAGAAATGTCATTAAGCATAAAAGCCACATTTTCCTCTAAGATTTAACAAAAGAGAACAGGAAAAATAACTATAACATTAATTAGATGATCATAATCTCTCCATAAAATATAAATGAGGTACCAATAAATTACAACATGCATAATGTTTATATAAATAAGGTAAATAATCCCTTCAAATTTGTTCTTTTTCTTGACTGTGGACACTTGGAGAGAAGAGCATTCAGAAAAAGAAATAGAATTTTTTCAACTAAGAGATGTGAAAATAGT
This sequence comes from Spermophilus citellus, assembly GCF_964194105.1. Taxonomy (NCBI): domain Eukaryota; kingdom Metazoa; phylum Chordata; class Mammalia; order Rodentia; family Sciuridae; genus Spermophilus; species Spermophilus citellus. The sequence goes on along the minus strand of NC_138186.1, from coordinate 110,028,003 downwards.
GACTTCATATATATACACACACACACACACACACCGTGTGTGTGTGTGTGTGTGTGTGTGTGTAACAATATATATTGTAAACATAGTATATATGTAATGGTTTACTTACACTAAATTACAAGGAATAATAATCTAAGTAGTAGTTCTAAGTCATATTTACAGATTAGCATTTCCTGTAGAACCTTGAAAAATGAAGCTGTCTGAGGCTCAAAGACTAGAAATACTATTTCAAACAGTATAAATTATGTTTAGAATACCAGTACTTTTTAAAAGTTTTATGACTGGCCCTGATATAAATCTGAAACACTACTAGTTTAAAGATAGAAGTAAAATTGCTTATGGTTGAGAAGAATATCTGAATATAACAATTTACAAAACAATCCTGAATAACTAAGCAAGACTCAGAAACTACATGAGTAATATTAATCACTTGTTTCGTTTGTATTAGGAAACTGTAATAACCTACACAATTGAAAATATTTAAATATAGTCATTTAAAGGTTGTTTATTTCCTTTAATTTTTCATTTAATTAAATAGCATTCAGAATTTAATTTGATAAATATTTACTGAGTGATTTCTATGACTAAGATACTTTTCTCTTAAACCAAGAAATCAAAAAAGTATGAAATTTGATTATTGACCCTTGTACAGCTTACATGCCAAATAGAGACACAGACATGCATAAATTTTCTAAAATAAAAAATGCATGGTAAGTGCCACAATGAAATATTAACAGGTAAAGCATTATCCTACACTCCCTGTCACACAGTCAACTAAAGAAGAGATCAAAGAGTTTCATGACATGGATCTCATTTGAAATGAGTCTGGAAATATAAAGAACATTTACATAACAGAAATAAAGAAGAATCAAGCACATATTTGGAGGTATGCAATAAATGATATATTTGGGAATTTGGTTGTTTACGGAAGAACACAGAAAAAAATAGAGACTATTAAGGGATACAGATGTTCTCTGTACAACATTCCTTATTCTGAAAACACTGAAGGCACATGTGGCATAAAAACAGAAGACAGTCAAATCTTATTTCTCTAATGATATTTTAATGATGTTTGGTGGAAATAATGTATGCAAGAAATAGTTAAATAGCAAAATATTAATTCTAAATCATATATATTACTGCCAAATACTATAATAGCTCAGAACTGGATAGGAACATAGCAGAGAAAGAATAATGTGCCTACATAATCATAGCAGTAGGCCAACAGATTGTCCCACCTCAGTTAAACACTGATCTCCTATAAGGAAAATGAAGATACAAGTTGGGACAAGACTATAGAAGGTTTTGAATATCAAGGATGAAATTTGGGGGCTTTTTAATGGTTCTTAAGCACATAAGATTATAATGTATAATCAAGTAAGAAGGGAAATGACAGAATTAATTTTTTACAGAGAGGACTAGGATGCACTGGAAAGGGTAAGGCAATAAGCAGAGGGTTAATTTTATGATTACTGCATAGGTACAAGAAGGAGGTAATGAAATCAAGAATGTACCAGTTGATGGACAAGAAAAAGGATGTGCTATTGCCTTGTGAGAACATTTTGACTGAAGAACAGGGCTGGATTGTTGGGTGTATCAGTTATCTTTGAAAAGAAAGGGAGATGTCAAATTCAGTTAAAAAGGGCCTTGGAAGTTTGAATATGATATATAGGAAGCAAGTATTCTGAGGTCCTTAGCAAGGGAGCTATTTGAAAATCTCATGACTTCTATCTCTGTCATTTCAAGATTACTAGCTTTGCTTTCATTATCAGAAGCTTTTAATGAAATTTATTTTGTTTTGATTTGTCTACAGCTTTGATATCCTTTTTTAGTTAATAAAAGGACAAGCATATGAATTCCTCCTGGCTTGATATGCCACTGTAAATCAAATTTAGAAATTATATACATGCTAATGTTTATAGCGGGTTGCTCCAGACGCTAACCTCATCTTCTTATTACTAACTGGGGAAACAAACATGCTGACTAAATAATAGAAAAGCTCTTTGTTCACCCTAAAATTAAAATTCCTTATTATGAATTGCATAAATGACCATTACTGTGTGATCTTATTAAAATATACAATTATAAGTGAAGTAAAATTATCTAGCTGATCGACATTCACTTAATTAGGTTGATGGTGAAAATATTTGTGGCTTAAAAAGCATTTGCCATTTGATTTCACTAGAGAGATTAGTAAAGTTATTCTCCAGACTGAAAACAAGGTTAAGGAATAATTATATGGGGGAAAATACTGAAAAATAAATGCTATGTCCCTTGAAATAAATTTGCAGGAAATAAGCAGAAATAAAGTTCATGTTTTACTCCTCATTTAATTATATTTGCATGTCTGTATTTTCAAATATTAACATTGATAATTGATAATTCTTCAATAATTTACTTTGTAAAAATTTAGATTCCCAATAATATATGAAGCTGTATTTTAAATCAGTATTAAACATCCCAAACATTAATGTAATTTATATCATTGAAGATTAACAAAATAAAACTATATTAACATTGACTTGTATGTTACACAGTAATTAATAAATAACTATAAGATAGATTGCATTCTGTTCATTACTAGTCTCTCCACTTCCATATGTATGTAGATTTATCTACAAATAATGGAAAAACAAATACTTACCAAAATTGTGGTAACAATCAAAGAACGATTAGATAAGGAATCTGTGATGTTAGCTGGTTTTCCCTTTTGACTTTCTGTCATATTCAGGCCACTGGCTGGATCCCAAGTTCCAATCTATAAAATAGCAAATATACTTTGTAAATTGTCCATCAGGCACCTGAGAGAGAGAACTGCAGAGAAAGTTAAGACTGCTAACACTTATTATTCACCTTTGCTGCATTATCTCCTGTCGTTAAAGTAAAGCTGCTTGTTTTAAGCATGATTCACTGCTCTGTGAAGTGTGTCCAGTGAAGTGTGACATTAAAGAACAAAATGATCCACTGCACTGCTACAGTCGGTGTGGGAGCTTAATTTTCCATTCAAACTTTCATTCACCAAGATAAACCACACTTGATGATACCTTGACAGCTGGCTAAAACTCATGAATAGGGTATATCTTTTATTATAATGGATCTATCACATTCACTTTATAAAGATAGCATTCCATATTAGGGAAAAAGCTAAAAGACAGAGTAAAAAAACCTAAGGATCCAGAATAAATTAATAGGTAAAGGCAGGAATTAACTAGTAAGGAAGAAATTAACTAGTATTCTCGACTACCCCCAGTAGGACAAGGTCATACCCAGATTTATCTTTGGAATTTTTAAAAACATACCTTTGCAGCTTATAAAATACTCTCAGAAAAAGGAGATTGCAGCAGTCTCATCTAGATAACTCATCAATACTTACTCCTGCATTCTCTTTAATATGAATTTTAATTGAACTATTATTTTTTTGATAGAATAGGGCATATACTCCTTTTCTTCTTTCCTTCTTTTCCTTCTCTCTCTCTCTCTCTCTCTCTCTCTCTCTCTCTCTCTCTCTCTCTCTCTCTCTCAAATGCTGGAGATTGAATTTAGGAATGCTGTACCACTAAGCTACATCCCTAGACCTTTATAGTTTTTATTTTGAGAAAGGCTCTTCCTAAGCAGTCAAGACAGACTTCAAACTTGCAATCCTCCTTCTTCGTCAGCTCAAGTAGCTGGGATAACATGTGTGCACCACCTCGCCCAACCACATACACTTTGTATGTAGGAATTTCATACCCAGTGATCCAGCATCTAAGATGCAGAGACTATCCTCTGCAAAGACACATATAAGTAGAGGATACCATGGAATGCATAAATTGTGGGTCATATGGCACCTACACTGTTGCCCTATCCTACAACAACAGTCATCATCAAAGGAGAACAGAGACAAAGAAAGATGTGAAATCAATAGTGTTTTAAAATTTTTATAGTTCCATTGATGTTAGATGTTTATGATAGTTTGAGAAGGCAAGAATAGGAAGCACCTTCTTAATACATAAAGAATTTCTTTGGGGGTTGGTGGAAATGTTCGTAACTAGATAGAGCTGGTGGTTTCACATTATGACTGTATTAAATGCCACCAGAGTGTTCACCTTAAAATTGTGAGTTTTGCCAGGCATGGTGGCACATGCTCATAATCCCAGCTACTCCACAATCTAAGATAGGCGTCTCAAGTTCAAGGCCAATCTGGGCAATGCAGTAAGACCCTGTATTAAAACAAAATAAAAAGTGTTGAGAATGTATCTAGAGTACCCCAGGTTCATCCCCCAGCCGAATGCATGCCAGGCGAGCGCGCTACTGCTTGAGCCACATCCCCAGCCCATGGCAAACGTAGTTTTTAATTTTTTTTTAAATTTTGGTACTGGCAATTGAATCCAGGGGTACTTTACCATTGATTACATTCCTAGCACTTTTTTTTGTAATTTGATCAGCTTTGACATGTTTTGACATGTATGTAACCAATCCAATCAATATAAAAGGCATTTCCATTTCCATTATTTTTTAAATTTAAAATCATGCAGACTGTATTTCCTGCATGATTTATTACATGATTTCAACCACTTTAAGATGCATAGAACCTCACTCCTAAATGTCAACTACTTCAAAATTAAATGGCACATTTATTAATATCTCACAGGTCAAGGAAGAAAATACAAGTACATATAAAATGTTTTGAACTAATTGATAATAAGAGATTAAAATATGAGATCTCTACAATGAAACAATACTTAGATGAACATTTATAACTAAAGTACTTGTGTCATAAAGAAGCTAGAGAAACAAATTATTTTCAAATTAAGAAGTAGAAAGGAAAAATAAGAGTAGGAACAGAAATATATCAAATAGAGAAGAACTAATATAGCTAAAAGTTGATAACAATCAAACAAGTCTAATCAAGTAAAATGCAAAAACATAAAAATATCAAAAATATATTAAGGTAATATTGCAGTTGCATGCCAACATACGTGATAGCTTGCATAACATGGTCTATATTATATAAGGATCCTTGTGCTGCTGAGAAGAAAGTGTACTCAATCATTGATGGATGAAATATTCTATACATGCATTTTTTACTTCTATAGCTTCTTTATGAAATCAGTAGTTCTTTTTCCTCATGCTCTCAAACCTGGGAGTTAGCAATGATGAAGTTTGCCTTCCATACTACCCTAACTTGCTACACAACTTCTTTTCTTCAAAGAAAAGAAAACTATTAATTTACCTTTTACATTAAACCTTTGTACATAAATTAAATTATTTTAATGTGATATTGATCTAGCAGGTATTATTTATTCATTCTACCTAAATATGCAAAGTTCTCATCAACATAAGCTTATCCATATAAATATTAAGATTCTTTAACTTCACTATATTTCATCATATCCACTTTTTTGGATATGAGTGACTTTCTCAGTAAACTATTGAGTTTTTCATGTTTTTTTCATTTGAGTGACTTTTTCAGTAAACTATTGAGATATCTGTTTTACCTTAATATAAGAAGCATAAAAGTATAAATATTAGTAATTTATTTTAATTGAAATAAGGGTAGATATGTCATTTTCATAGGTGTATGTAAGTGCAAACTACTATATTTTTCAAGTATGCATTAAATTATACAAGGGAGTCAAAGTCTTTTTAGTGATGTCTTAAAAATTTTCTTGCATATTTTCTCACATTGAGTTAAAAGTCATCTTGCTTTTAGGCACTGTGCATTCCTAATGTTTGCATCATAAGGGAAGTATATGATAAATTGTTGTGAAGTGTAGCCTCCATGCACAACACTAGAGCTTATTTTCTTGATCCAACCCTAATAGTATTTTTTTCTAGTTCCGGGAAAAACATCATCAGACTAGCAAGGACGCTGCTGGAGACCTGAGTGGGGACACATGGAGAGGTGCAAAATTAGATGCTTGTTAACCTGCTAAAGGTTTCAAATTCAAAATCATTAAAAGCACTCTGTTGGCTAACCAAGACACATTTGCCATTGGTATTTTGCAGTGCCTGCCATTTTTCTGTCCCTGGTCTATAATTAATACCTATCACTTATTCCTTCCTTTTTTCATGGTTGGCTAAATAGGTAGGTTATTCAGCTGTATAATTCTACCAGCCAAAGCACTGGCAAACATCATTTGTCCACTTTCTTCTACCTAATGACACCTTCAAACATGATCAACATGTTTTCAACTTTCAAACAAAGCCACTGATACAATGATGGTTTCACTTAATGACACCCTACATGATTATTTTTATAAAAAAAAATAGCATAGCTCACTAAATAATTTTGTTCACTCATCGTCATACTTGTCTAATTTCATTCTCTGTCAGTTCCCATTTTAGTACTATTCGTATGGAGGATTTGAAGCTCAAAAGCCTCTCATACAAATCAATAATTTCCTGTAATCACACATTAGTTATCACCATTGACACCTTAGGTTTCTTGGCATAATACTAAGAAGTTTCAGAAATTTTAGTAGCTTTAAGATATTAAGGTAAACAAAAGTTTATGTATTCCTAGATTGTAGGATTCCTAATAGTATACAGTATGCTTTAAATTTTAAAGGAGCTACCAAACCAATACTGTTGTTTTATTTTTATTTCAATGACAAGAAATTTGCACAGATAAATTCAAGAATTTTTTTTGTTTTTTTTTTTATGTTAAGAAACACTATTTTATTATTTGATTTAATCAGACTTTTTTTTTTTTTTTTTAAGATACTGCATATAGATCCCAGGGCCTTGTGCATGCTAGGCAGACACTCTACCACTGAACTGCATTCCCACATTCCTGGCCCTTGATCAATTCTTTTAAGTCCTTTTTTTTTTTTAACTTTTCAGTTCTGAAATAGGTATATCTATATACTGCTGTACTCAGAAAATTTGTTTATGTATGGTGACTCTGCATCTTGTTCTACCCAACACTTCAAGTTTACAAATTTCTTTCTAATATAATTATTAGTAAACACTCTTGTCCAAATAAAAATGTCATAGTTCAAATAATAAATTAATTATAAGTTCACCCTAATTATAAGAATAAAATTAAATACAAAATATGAAAGTTCTCCAAAAGCATAAACTATAGAAAATTATGATTTAATTCATTTTTATTTTATGTTCTGACTCACTCTTAATTATTTTCTTCTTGTCATAAAAGAATGTATGTTTATAGCCATTAAGTTATGAAGTACATAAAAAATATAAAAAGAAATCAATTTAAACTGTATTACCCAGAGTTAACCAAAGCTAATGCTTTGGTATGTTTCCTTCCAATCTTTTATCTTTCCATGTTTGTTACTTGTGCAGTTTCCATCATAACTTAGTGGTTAATAGTCCACTTTCTGCAAGAATATCAGACTTCCTGGATACCATTATAGTCACCCAGGTGCTATCAGGTGACTTGGGAACATTACTTATCTATTCTTCAATTTCCTTATTTATTGATGGGGAAATGGTATCATTAGTCTCAGAGTTCTTTTGTGGTTGTTGTTGTTGTTGTTGTTGGTACTAGGGATTTAACTCAGGGGTGTTTAACCACTGAGCCACATCCCCAGGCTTTTTTTGTATTTTATTTTGAGACAGGGTCTCACTGAGTTGCTTAGGGTCTTGTTAAGTTGCTGAGGCTGGCTTTGAACTTGTGGTACTCTTGTCTCAGCCTCCCGAGGCCACTGGGATTATAGGCATGTGCCATTGCACCCAGCTCATGGAGCTTTTGTGAGCACTAAAATTTAAAATGTCAACATATTTATCCAAAAGAATTAAAGTCAACATACTATAATGATACAGGCACATCAGTGTTTATAACAGTGCAACTCACAATAGCCAAGTTATGGAACCAGCCAAGGTGCCTGTCAACAGATGAACAGACAAAGATAATGTGGTATATATACACAATGGAGCTTTACTCAGCCATAAGGAAGAATGAAATTATGGCATTTGTAGGTAAGTGAATGGAAATGAAGAACATTCATGATAACTGAAATCAGCCACAGTCAGAAAGTCAAGGGTTACATGTTTTCTTTCATATGCAGAAGCTAGACCAAAATAAGGAAAAAAATGGTAGGCTGAGGAGGGAGCAACCCCATGAAAATAGAAGACAAATGAGTGGAGGAAGGGAACTGATTGGGAGGGAAGAGGGACTAGAAAAGAGAGGAACAGTGGAATGAAACTGACAAATTTATGCTATGTGCATATATGAAGAGATCACAGTGAATTTCTCTTTTATGTATATCTATAAAGCACTGATTTTTAAAAAAGTAAATAGAAGGAATACCAGTGGAGTTGAGGAAGGGGAACAGGGGCAGAAAAGAAGGGAGGTAAAGAGGAAATAATGGGGATAGAAATAGAACAAATTATATTCCATACTTGTATAATTATGTAAAATTAAACCCCAATATTATCTATAACTATGATGCAGTAATAAAAAGATAAAAAGTCAACATAATTTGTAGTATATGTATACTATAATTATTATGATAATAATTAAGTAAATCCTGTTTGTACTCTATTCTGAGCATTTTCTCCTGGCATTAAAAATTAGTCAAATGGCCTAATTTTAAGGACTACCCATAATGAAATTAATAAACATATCATGATTTAACTATCATTGTCATATGTAAGAGTTTAATAAACACATTTGTTTATAATTAATTGCCCACATATTTGATTATTTTAATAACAAATTTCTAGAATTAGAATTACTGGACACAAGTTATAAGAGTTCTCAAGATTGCTAGTACATGTTGTAAAACAGCTTTCAAGAATTACAACCTAAATCTGTTTGCTCAGGATCACTAGGCAATGCTGAGCTGACCTGGATCTGGGGCGAACAGTCTGGGCCTCTCAGAACACACACTGAGCCCAGATCGGCTGAATTCAAGCTCCCGTTCGCCTGCTTCCCGCAGACAAACAGCTGTGACTCAGCACTAATCCATCCGGCTGAAACAACTGGTCAGCCCTTCTGTTCCTACGGAGGTAAATGCCTACCAAGCCTTCATAGGTAGTGGCCACAGGTTTGAAACGGGGCTTGGGAGAGACAGTAAGGACCCACCTGTTGCATTGGTCGCCCTGCAAAGGGAAATGAACTGTCGCCATTTGCAAGAGATACCACCATGGCAGAGAACTGACATCATCAGACTGCGGAGGAGGTGTGTAATTCCCTAGCCTTCCCTCTCCACACATCGGGGAAACCTTAAGGGCCCCTCCCAGCTCTCCCGTGAGCACGATAGCCAGACCCAGGGAATCAGACGTGGCGCGGGAACCACGACCCACGGAACTGCCGCTCCCACCAGTGCTGACAGCTGAGGTCTCTTGCACCAGCTACCGGAGGCGTGGCTACCGGAGGGAAAGTAAAATTCGCTGAGGATTCTCAGCCCCAAGCTCTACAAACTTAGGGTCTGAGGGAATAGCAAACTGGAAGAGTGTGCCCAGTCGTTCATGAAAACAGGGCTCCCGGGAGCAGCAGACCTGGCGTGTAGCCAGTATTGTGGTGAGCTGCACCCGTGAGAGGGGCCTGGCTAGAGGAAAAGTGGGAAGTGACTAGACATAAGAGGAAGCCCTAGGCACTCAGGATTGGAGACTCGCCCAGTCTGGGAGGAGCTGCTGCACAGTGATTGGTTCCCGCGTATTGACAGGAGAAACTTGGCCTGGTGGGCACAGTGCCACCTACTGGAAGAGAAGTTAATTAAACTCTAAGACTGCATTTATTAGTTTTTTTTTTCTTTTTTTCTTTTCTCTCTCTTTTTTTTTGATTTGGGTTTTTATTTCATTTTCAATTTTCTTTCTTGGTTTTTTAAATTTTTTTTTTACAATTTTTTTAAAATTTTTTTCTTCTAATTTTAATTTTAATTTTTTTTATTATTTTTTTTAATTTTTTTTTTATTTCCTATTTTTTTCTTTTTTTGTCTTTTCATTTCTTTTCAATTATCTTATCCCCCCTTCCTTGAATTCTACCTGCTTACTCTCATTCTCTTTAGTGACTTCTTCCGTTCCCTTCTAATACCTTTCCTCCCAAGCATCTAATAAATTTATGAGAGTAAACAGTAATTCATCAGTCAAACAGAACAAGAAGTAACATGAGCAGCTTCACAAAGCAAGGAAGAAAAGGAGTACAAACAATGCAGGACAGCCTAAATATTCAGGAGGACCTAGAGTCATCAGAAAAATGGTCATATAAAGAACTCAAGGAACACCTTAGACAGATGGAATGGAACCTTAAAGAGGATACAAGACAGCAAATTCAAGCAGCGAAAGAACACATTGAGAATGAATTACATAAACTGATAAAAGAAGAAGTTAAGCATCTCTATCAGGAGATAGAGATTATAAAAAATAATCAAACAATAATTCTAGAAATGAAGGAAATGATAAACCAAATTAAAAAGTCAATTGAGAGTATCACTAACAGAGTGGAGCAAGTAGAAGTCAGAACGTCAGATAATAAAGACAAAATATATCATCTTGAAAAGAGTCTAGAAAACTCAGAAAGGCTGGTAAAAAATCACGAGAAAAACATCCAAGAGTTATGGGATAACATAAAAAAACCAAACTTATGAGTCATCGGGATAGAAGAAGGTACAGAGATTCAAACCAAGGGAATGAGTAACCTGCTGAATGAAATAATTACAGAACACCGAGCACACAAAATCACAGTAGACCAATGCCAGACACATTGTTATGAAGATATCCAATATACAGAACAAAGAGAAAATATTAAAAGCTACAAGAGAAAGGAGACAGATTACATTCAGGGGTAAACCAATAAGGTTAACAACGGATTTTTCATCACAGACACTGAAAGCAAGAAGGTCATGGAACAATGTATTTCAAACACTGAAAGACAATGGATGCCAATCAAGAATTCTGTATCCAGCAAAATTAAGCTTCAGGTATGACAATGAAATAAAAATCTTTCATGATAAACAAAAGTTAAAAGAATTTGCAGCCAGAAAACCAGCATTGCAAAGCATTTTGAGCAAAACACTACACGAGGAAGAAATGAAAAACAATAACCAAAATAATCAGTGGGAAGTGCCTCAGTAAAGACAGAGGGCGAGGGGAAAGATAATCATGGAGAAACAAACTAAATTTTTTTAAAAAAGGATAAATAATCAAACATGGATGGAAGTACAAACCATATATCAATAGTAACTCTGAATGTTAATGGCTTAAACTCTCCAATAAAGCGACATAGGCTGGAATCATGGATTCAAAAAAACAAATCCAACAATATGCTGCCTCCAGGAGACACGTCTGATTGGAAAAGACATACACAGGCTGAAGGTGAAAGGATGGGAAAAAATATACCATGCACACGGTCCTCGTAAGCAAGCAGGGGTGGCCATCCTCATATCGAATAAAATCGACTTCAAGACTAAGTTAATCAAAAGGGATAAAGAAGGACATTATATACTGTTAAAAGGAACCATTCACCAACAAGACATAACAATTATCAATATTTATGTACCAAATAATGGTGCTGTGACATTCATAAAACAAATTCTCCTCAAGTTCAAGAATCAAATAGACCACAACACAATAATTATGGGTGACTTCAACACATCTCCCTCACCATTGGACAGATCCTCGAAACAAAAGTTGAATAAAAAAACTACAGATCTCAATATCACAATCAATAACCTAGACTTAACTGACATATATGGAATATATCAACCATCATCAAATGGATATACTTTTTTCTCAGCAGCACATGGATCCTTCTCAAAAATAGACCATATATTATGCCATAGGGCAGCCCTCAGTAAATATAAAGGGGTGGAGATAATACCTTGCATTTTATCTGATCATAATGGAATGAAACTGGAAATCAATGATAAAAGAAGGAAGGAAAAATCCTACATCACATGGAAAATGAACAATATGTTACTGAATGATCAATGGGTTACAGAAGACATAAAGGAGGAAATCAAAAAATTCATAGAGATAAATGAAAATACAGACACAACATATCGGAATCTATGGGACACAATGAAAGCAGTTTTAAGAGGAGAATTCATCGCCTGGTGGTCATTCCTCAAAAACAGAAAAAAACAACAAATAAATGAGCTCACACTTCATCTCAAAGCCCTAGAAAAGGAAGAGCAAAACAACACAAATGTAGCAGAAGGCAAGAAATAATTAAAATCAGAGCGGAAATCAATGAAATTGAAACAAAAGAAACTATTGAAAAAATTAACAAAACTAAAAGTTGGTTCTTCGAAAAAATAAATAAGATCAACAGACCTTTAGCCATGCTAACGAAGAGAAGAAGAGAGAGAACTCAAATTACTAACATACGGGATGAAAAAGGCAATATCACAACAGATGCTATAGAAATACAGAAGACAATTAGAAATTATTTTGAAAACCTATATTCCAATAAAATAGAAGATAGTGAAGACATCGATAAATTTCTTAAGTCATATGATTTGCCCAGACTGAGTCAGGAGGATACACACAATTTGAAAGACCAATATCAATGGATGAAATTGAAGAAGCCATCAAAAGACTACCAACCAAGAAAAGCCCAGGACTGGATGGGTATACAGCGGAGTTTTACAAAACCTTTAAAGAAGAATTAATACCAATACTTTTTAAGTTATTTCAGGAAATAGAAAAAGAGGGAGCTCTTCCAAATTCATTCTATGAGGCCAACATCACCCTGATTCCGAAACCAGACAAAGACACCTCAAAGAAAGAAAGCTACAGACCAATATCTCTAATGAACCTAGATGCAAAAATCTTCAATAAAATTCTGGCGAATCGAATACAAAAACACATCAAAAAAATTGTGCACCATGATCAAGTAGGATTCATCCCTGGGATGCAAGGATGGTTCAATATACGGAAATCAATAAATGTTATTCAACACATCAATAGACTTAAAAATAAGAACCATATGATCATCTCGATAGACGCAGAGAAAGCATTCGACAAAGTACAGCATCCCTTTATGTTCAAAACATTAGAAAAACTAGGGATAAAAGGAACTTACCTTGACATTGTAAAAGCTATCTATGCTAAGCCTCAGGCTAGCATCATTCTGAATGGACAAAAGTTAAAGGCATTCCCTCTAAAATCTGGAACAAGACAGGGATGCACTCTATCACCACTTCTATTCAATATAGTTCTCGAAACACTGGCCAGAGCAATTAGACAGACGAAAGAAATTAAAGGCATAAAAATAGGAAAAGAAGAACTTAAATTATCACTATTTGCAGATGACATGATTCTATACCTAGAAGACCCAAAAGGGTCTACAAAGAAACTACTAGAACTAATAAATGAATTCAGCAAAGTGGCAGGATATAAAATCAACACGCATAAATCAAAGGCATTTCTGTATATCAGCGACAAAACTTCTGAAACGGAAATGAGGAAAAACACTCCATTCACAATATCCTCAAAAAAAATAAAATACTTGGGAATCAACCTAACAAAAGAGGTGAAATATTTATACAATGAAAACTACAGAACCCTAAAGAGAGAAGTAGAAGAAGATCTTAGAAGATGGAAAAATATACCCTGTTCATGGATAGGCAGAACTAACATCATCAAAATGGCGACATTACCAAAAGTTCTCTATAGGTTTAATGCAATGCCAATCAAAATCCCAACGGCATTTCTTGTAGAAATTGATAAAGCAATCATGAAATTCATATGGAAAAATAAAAGACCCAGAATAGCAAAGGAATTCTAAACAGGAAGTGTGAATCAGGCGGTATAGCGATACCAGATTTCAAACTATATTACAGAGCAATAGTGACAAAAACAGCATGGAACTGGTACCAAAACAGGCGGGTGAACCAATGGTATAGAATAGAGGACACAGAGACTAATCCACAAAGTTACAACTATCTTATATTTGATAAAGGGGCTAAAAGCATGCAATGGAGGAAGGATAGCATCTTCAACAAATGGTGTTGGGAAAACTGGAAATTCATATGCAACAAAATGAAACTGAATCCCTTTCTCTCACCATGCACAAAAGTTAACTCAAAATGGATCAAGGAGCTTGATATCAAATCAGAGACTCTGTGTCTGATAGAAGAAAAAGTTGGCTCCGTTCTACATATTGTGGGGTCGGGCTCCAAATTCCTTAATAGGACACCCATAGCACAAGAGTTAATAACAAGAATCAACAAATGGGACTTAATTAAACTTAAAAGTTTTTTCTCAGCAAGAGAAACAATAAGAGAGGTAAATAGGGAGCCTACATCATGGGAACAAATTTTTACTCCTCACACTTCAGATAGAGCCCTAATATTCAGAGTATACAAAGAACTCAAAAAATTAGACAATAAGATAACAAATAACCCAATCAACAAATGGGCCAAGGACCTGAACAGACACTTCTCAGAGGAGGATATACAATCAATCAACAAGTACTTAAAAAAATGCTCACCATCTCTAGCAGTCAGAGAAATGCAAATCAAAACCACCCTAAGATACCATCTCACTCCAGTAAGATTGGCAGCCACTATGAAGTCAAACAACAAGTGCTGGCGAGGATGTGGAGAAAAGGGTACACTTGTACATTGCTGGTGGGACTGCAAATTGGTGTGGCCAATTTGGAAAGCAGTTTGGAGATTCCTGGGAAAGATGGGAATGGAACCACCATTTGACCCTGCTATTGCCCTTCTCGGACTATTCCCTGAAGACCTTAAAAGAGCATGCTACAGGGATACTGCCACATTGATGTTCATAGCAGCACAATTCACAATAGCTAGACTGTGGAACCAACCCAGATGCCCTTCAATAGATGAATGGATTAAAAAAATGTGGCATCTATGCACAATGGAGTACTATGCAGCAATAAAAAATGACAAAATCATAGAATTTGCAGGGAAATAGATGGCACAAGAGCAGATTATGCTTAGTGAAGCTAGCCAATCCCTAAAAAACAAATACCAAATGTCTTCTTTGATATAATGAGAGCAACTATGAACAGAGCAGGGAGGAAGAGCAGGAAGAAAAGATTAACATTAAACAGAGACATGAGATGGGAGGGAAAGGGAGAGAAAAGGGAAATTGCATGGAAATGAAGGGAGACCCTCATTGCTATACAAAATTACATATAAGAGGTTGTGAGGGGAATGGGAAAATAAACAAGGAGAGAAATGAATTACAGTAGATGGGGTAGAGAGAGAAGATGGGAAGGGAGGGGAGGGGGATAGTAGGGGATAGGAAAGGTAGCAGAATACAACAATTACTAATAGGGCATTATGTAAAATTGTGGATGTGTAACTGACGTGATTCTGCAATCTGCATTTGGGGTAAAATTGGGGGTTCATAACCCACTTCAATCTAATGTATGAAATATGATATGTCAAGAGCTTTGTAATGTTGTGAACAACCAATAAAAAAAAAAGAATTACTCTTCTACTTGCTATCTTCTCCCTTACAGTTCATGGTAATTTGTTTAAGATAATTATATCTCTTAATTCATTATTTATTAATAATAATTGAGTTACATAATTGGATGATGTTCTAGAAAATTCATGACAGTTTTGTTGTTATTTTTAGGTAGTATTTTTCTTTATGTAATTTTTTATTCCATATATTGTATTCACCTAAATTTCTAGTATGTATTCTTAATCATGGTTGCCTTGCTTTCTATATTTGTGAATTTGTGTTTGCTGATCAATTACTATCTACATTTTCACTTTCAACATATTTTTTTCATTTTATGGACTTTCTTATAGCTGTTCATCAATGGATATTTTTATTACTGGGCTTTATGCCCTCATAAATATTTAGCTTTGCTGCTTTCATATTGGTTGGCCTTCACTATTTCTTTTCTAATCCTAGGGTTGGGGTAGATAGTTATTCTGTGATAATTTGGGAGATAACTTTATTTTTGTTTAAACACTTACTATCATATTCTAAAACCAAAATTGAACCCTGAAAGTTAAAATGGCATCTACTCTATAAAAATTCACTCTTTAATCTATTTTGCTATGATACATACTGATTCAGCTTTAGTTAATTTAATCTGAGATTAAGAGGACTCTTATCTGTTTGCTTATTTTGTTTTGTATATTATAGATAAAATTTATTTGAGAGAAAATTAGTGCTTTTTGATATAATTTTAAAGTCAGTACTCAATACTATCTTGCTTAAATATTTTGATCTCTATTAGAATTTCTAACCACCCATTTCTACCTTTCATTTCTTTTTCTTTATATAAGACTATTTATGTGAGCAACTTAACATACTTTTATCTGTTTGCATATAGAAGATTTTTTTAACCTTCTTACATTAAGAAAACTTAAAGACATTGTCTCAAAGCTCCATCTTATTATTTTTTCCTAACATTTAAAGTTGCTAAAAGAGACTGAAAGCAGCTTATTATTTGTTTCTGTTGTTGTTGGCAGATATTTTATTGAAATCTTCTAGTGTTCTCTATTTTTATACATGTATATATGTGTTTTACATATTTATATATGTATATATACATGTTATATACATGCATATGTACATGTTATATACACATTCATGTACAGGTAAATATTTTGAAAAATATTCTCTGCAAATAAAATATCCTGATTTTATGTATAGTATGTATACAGACAGAATTTTTATCCTATCTATCAGAATTATAATACTTTTCTCTAGTTTCTGAAGATAGATTTTTTACTTCAGTTTTCCTGAAGTATTTGTGTCATGATCTCTTAATTAGATATTAGACTTTTCATATGAAATACTTTTCCCTCTTTGACTATCTTGCAGATGGATCCTGATCACTGCTCCAAAATATGTCTAAAGGACCTCCTCTGTATGGCAACTGATGGCCTTTAGCTGGACTTCCATAACAGTGACATTACAGTAATTACCATGTTATCTTTTTATCCGTTTCTTATCTCTTGCTAGTTAAACTTTAACCCTCTGTGGGTAGTGACAGTCACTTACTCATCTTTTTGCTCAAGGCTTTTGAATATAAGGCAACCTTGGAACTTTATATGACAGCTATGAATACATTGGTTTTTTGGAGAAAGAAAATCTGTTATTTTCTACATCTTAGAAATGTCATTTACATATTGCTTTGAGTTAAAATTGTGATTCACTTTTATTTATTGTAGCTTACTATGTTAGATTTATGTTAGTAAATTAAGGGAAGGAAGCATGTCATAAATCTTTAATAAATATTCAACATTAGTAATTATTGAAATTAGTAATATCATAAGTAAAATAATAAATTGAATTTATTATTATTGCATTCACTAAATTAACAGAATATATAAGTGAATTCTTACACCATGAAAACTTTTAGGTTTTTTTAGGTTGATTTTACACTTTTCCAAAATCATTCGTTCAAATGGTAAATATTGAACATATTATTATGTGTCTATTATTTTATATTTACATAATATGTTTTACACGTTTTGTTCTTCCTATTTCTCCACTTTTTTTAACCCCTATGTTTTGTTCTAATTCTGTTTCATTTGTGTGTGTTTGTGTATGTGTGTTCCGTTACTGGGAATTGAACCCAGGGGCACTCAACTGCAAAATTAAATCTCCATCCCTTTGATTTTTATTTTGAGACCCAGTGTCTCTTAATTTCTTGAGGCTGACCCTGACTTGCAATTCTCTTGCCTCACACAGTACTGAGTAGTTGGGATACAGGGATACGACCAACTCTAAATCAATATCTTAAAAAATGTTTTAAAATATTATACCACACATCTTTACCATATATTTGCAAATTTTCAAAGTTTTATGTATGTTTTAATATTTTATAAGTATTCTATTTAAATAATTCATTATTTTTTATTTCTCAGAAATATTCTAATTCTTACTATAATTTTATTTGATAATTGTTTTGTCTGGTTTCTTTGTTTTACTTTTTCGGAGTGAAAAAAGCATTCATTTATACAATTAATTTTTAAATCGTTCATTTATCACATTAATTATTTATTTATTTTATGTTGAAATTTTTCTCAGTATAAACTTTATTTACTTCTTAAATCACATTTATGTTCAAATAATATTTTTGCTTCTCCACAAGATAAAATTGTTTACCTCATCTGAAATTAGCATCTTATCATGTCCTCTAAAGGTACATGTCACCTTGGTTTTTATAGGCACAATCAGCAAGGCATGTTTCTTATTCTCTGTGGAATTTTTAGAAATAATCTGTTTAACAAGAATACCGGAAACTTTCTCAAGTAGGAGTAAAATAAACATTCCAGCTAGCTTGAAAAATATTAGTTCAAAAGAAAGCCAAGCTTATTTGAAGTTAACAACTACTTTAAATTAAATTCTCTAGAAGAGTAATTGGCACAATGTAATCATCAAAATTCTCTTTACACAGTCTTATTGATATTTACCAACAAAATATCCATTGGAATATTGGTGATTGGGAAAAAATAATCAATAGAGTTTTCATTATAAAAGAGAGTAGGGCTGAGGGTGTAGTTCAGTGGGAGAGCACTTGCCTACTATGTCTGAGACCCTGAGTTCAGTCTTCAGCAACACTCACACACACACACATACACACACACTCACACACACAAACACAAACACAGTGTTAATGAAGAAAAGAGAAACATTTTTTAGATTAGGAAGGCCTCTGTGATCATGAGAAAGCACATTACACATGTCTCAAATGGTTTTAGCATAACGTGAATTCTCCATCATAGAATAAGTTTGCTTAAAAAGTGTTTTCCCAGGAATAAGTTTTCCCCAACCACATGATCCATGAAGTACAGTTTTTAATGTAGTATTTTAACAGCTTCTCTTAGAAGAAAGGACATCCCTAGTAATGTTGCTAGAGAGTATTGAAAAAAAAAAGGAAACTTAAGGAAGGAATATATGTTAAGTGGTGACTTATATTTGGGAGATAAATATTCTTTTAATTGATTGAATGTGTACATATTGAATATATGGGTTACTTATTTCTCTACTAAGTACACCCATTCTTTCTGGATAATCTGCAATCCAGATTTCTTAAGTCAACATGGAACTTCACATGGGTATGGAGATTTTTTTTCAACATAGTTGTTCTCTTGTTAGGTGTTGACAGGAATTTAAAGCTTTTTCTTTCCTTCCTTGCTTCTTCAAATGTTGAATATTTAAGTAAACAGTAGAGATAGAACTTGCGTTACTCTCCAATAATCCTTGATATCAAAGTTTAATAGTTGTATACTTCTATTATGTGTTAAGATGAAAGTACTTAAGCATCGTGCCTGATTTATCATAGACAAAAAGGAAATACTTAATAGCAAAGCCTATATGCTGCCTGCCAGGGAAAATTCAAAGAACAGTGCAAAAGTCCTGGAACTGGACTGCCTTCCTATAGAAATTAATTGTCCACAGGACAGTGTAAGGAACTACACTTAGTTATCAGTTCCTTGATACCCAGCAGTTTTCACAGGGTTTGACATTTCACCATTTGTGAAAAACAGTACTAATGTGAGGAATATGAGGGGGAAAAAGAATGAATATTTTATATATATATATATATATATATATATATATATATATATATATATATCATATATATATATGTAAAATCATCTAATCATCTAATATATATAATCATCTAACCATCTTCTGGAATGTGATGACTAATATAAACACATATTTTTCACATTTAGAATTTTTATTTGTGTTTAGGGCAAGTTCAATCTGAACTTAATTATAAAAAGTTAAGAGATCAGTAGTGGTTTTATTTTATTTTCAATAAAATTTTAGCCAGTGAATTAAATATTGTCAAAAATGACAATGTGATAACACTCAATTAAGGATTATTTTCCAAGAATAAAAATGTACTTCATATTTTATTAGATTTGAAGTCAAATCAATGCTTTATAATTATGGTTAGTGTGCATGTTGTAATTCAAATTCAGTAATTGAAAAAATAAAAGTCAATATGTGATATTCTTTGGTATGCCAAGATTAAAATTATTTTCCAACAAAATAGGAAATTATGTGCCCTCAAAGTATGCAGTACTATTTGCTACTAAACACATGCATCACCCACAAATGAAAATATTTTACCATCTTGAAGTTTTTAAATGACCAAGCAAAATAATAACTACAAACACACTGACAGACAAAAATGTTGATATAGTTCTGAAATAGGGCTTATGATGAATTCTATGTAGTTAGAGAAATTCAATGCTTACCTTTTCCATAGAAATACATTATGCAGGGAGGCAACCCAAGAGGTATTTTGGCTTTTTAAAAAGCAAACAACACATTTCTGACTAGTTTAAACATTACTAGTCAACATCACCATTAACATTGTTTTTGTATGGGAAAGCAAAAAAACTCTCAGTTCTTGGGGAAGTTGAGTGTTACTGTTGCCATGGGAACCAGGGCATACATATCAAATGCCATTGGGAGAGGAAGATAAAAACTGCTGTGCATCTGGTACCTAAAAATCTATTATAGAACTACCTTTCACCTAATTTAGGTGTATTTTCAGGTTTAGATTAATTTTGAAGTCTGGAATTTCTTGCAGACACCTTTTTCACAGGGAGTTAATGAGTACAGGATTCTACAGGGAAGAGAAATTTCAATAGTAAATATTTCCATAGAAATTATCACTTTTTTTTAAAGAGAGAGTGTGTGTGTGTAAGAGAGAGAATTTTTAATATTTATTTTTTAGTTTTCGAAGGACACAATATCTTTGTTTGTATGTGGTGCTGAAGATTGAACCCGGGCCGCAAGCACGCCAGGTGAGCATGCTACTGCTTGAGCCACATCCCCAGCCCGAAATTATCACTTTTTCATTAAAAAAAAAAAAAATCTCTACAAAAATTCTTCAAAAAGCCTTTTGAAACTCTTCTGGTTCTGGAACATATATGCAGGTAAACTCAGGCAGGCAGGATTTTATAATTAATTATTATATCCTCATGTTTTATCAAAATATTTGACTTTAAGTGCAGAATTTTAATATTGTTTATATACTTTGGTATAAATATAAGCAGTGGGTTTTCACTATTGTTGTCGAGATCCTGGAGATCAAACCCAGGACTGCATGTCTGCTAAGCAAGTGAGCTAGCAACACCACCAGGCTGCAAGCACTGAATATTTAGAAAATAAATATCTTAAAAGTTGAAATGAAGCTTCATTTGAAAGGCAAATGTGAAAAAATATAAGCTTTTTAAAATATTGCTTCATTAATTTATATTATTTACTAATTTTAAAATTTTTTCTTATATTCATATTATTTGTAAAGATTTTATAATGTGTATTTATACAACAAATACTCTCAAATTCTTTATAAAAATTGACAAACCTATACTATACTATTTTTATTTTAGCCCCTTTGCATTTTCAACTTTTTTCCTAATGATTTAATGAGACACAGATTATAAATTGGTTTTATCATAAAATCATGCCGAAGCAGTAAATAAGGGAACATTTCCACTCCTCTGCCTGTTTTTGAAGGTTTTATGGAAGTGAAGGTGGCTGGCTCCCTTTCTACAGAAATTTATGCATAACAACTTTTGTTTGTTCTCATTTGGATCAATTTTGTTTATTTCCATATCACAAAATCGTAAGAAGAAGAACAAAATCTGTAACTAGATAATAATTTTTATTCTTAAATATCACAATTAAGTGCTGGAAGGATTTAAATTATACCATATAAGAATGAGATTTGCTACTGGTGCAATGTGCATCTTTCTGAGTTCAGACTTCAATGTGCCTTTTACCTGTACTCTACAACCCCAGATCACTCATTTCTTGACCACTGGCTTTCTCTGTTTTCACGTGAGAGACATGGAGGAAAATTAGAAAGAGTAAAAACTATGCTACTAGACAATAACTGCAGACACTTATTTGAATGAGTATTCTATGTGAAGTATCATGATTGTCTTAATGATTCTTTATTCATTCAATATTCAATAAATATTTCTTCAGGATACACTTTGTGCTAGACACTTTGATAGAACTTTAATACATAATAGTGGAAAAGACATCATTTTTTTCATCTAATAGATCTTATATTCTTGCTAGGGAGATAGCCTTTGTAAAAGCTGCACATAAAATATATAATTACACATTTTGATATGTGCCAAGAATAAAAAGGACAGGGTACTATTAGAAACTTAAATTTGACTAGAGATTTAGGGGAATCCTGGTAAAGAAAGAAATATTTAAGATGCGACCCCTAGGATGATTTAAGTATTCTCCATGAACAAAGGATACGAATGGGTATTCCAAGCTAAGAAAAGGCTATTGTCAAAGTATTGGGAAAATTTGTTCCTGTGGAGAAGTGAGAAAAGGTCAGTGTAGCTGGAACATAGAGTATCTGAGCAGGGGATGAGAGTCAGTGCTCTGTCAGTCGTACTGGAATTTTACCTAAAATCCAATGGGAACTCATAGAAGCATTAAACAGAGGAATGGCATGTATTAATTTGCTTTGAAAAATACTATCTGGCTGCTGTAGCTTGGGAAATGGATTATGAGGGAGAATAGAACATAGAGGCTTGTACAAGTAGTTGTACAGCTAAAATGAACCCAGAATGTGCTTATAGAAATAGATGTAGAAAAAAATAAGGTACATTCTAAACACATTTTGAAAGTCAAATACACAATATGGTCTTTGAATAGATGAGTTCAAGTAGAAAAAAAACATTTATTGTAGTTTTCCTTTCCTATTCTTGACCACTCAATATCAGGCTCTAGTAACAAGAAAATTTTCCTATTGTAGCTTGAGGTAAACAAAATTAGGATAGCACCTACTGCCTTTTCTCCCTTTATTTTCCTCCTCTATTCCAGAGAAGGTCCTGTTATGGTCCTAGAAAGTTTGTTTGGACAGATGTAACAAGTTATATATGCAGTATTGGTGATCGTTCTTGGGCCACAGCTAACTGGGCTGGGTTCCAAGTAATGTCCCCATCAAAACAGAATGAAAGGATTCATTTTTAATCTATGGGGACTATCTATGTGGGAAGAAAGTCCATAGTAGCAACTTCACTCAAGGGTCAGTACTCTTAATATTTCCCATCCCTCTCTGTTCACCAGAAACATACTTGTTATTTTCTGATTTATCTGTTCCATAGTTGCAAACATCAGAAATATAGTTTTCATGAAAACAACGTAAGGATTACGTTTCAGAAAGTGATTCCTAATCTATCATTTGATTGACAAATAAACAAGATACCTCTGTTTCTAGCACTTATGCTGTCCAATCTTATAAGTTTGTAATTCCATTTACTATTGGCAGAATTCCTCTACTAGAGTTTAACCCTTATATGCACATAGAATAGACATTCATCACACTTGGTAGAAGATTAAATGAATTGTGCTTGTCAAAGATGACTAAGATAGAACAATGAGACAGAAATAAGCATGTGAAGAAGTAATAGATAGTATTTAATGTGTTTGTTGCTTTTTTGCAGTGCTGAGTGTTGAACCCAAGGTCTTGTACGTGCTAGGCAAACATTCTGCCAGTCCTATAAGTTTTCTTTGTTTATTTTCTCCACTTAATCATGATAAGAGTTGAGGGCAGTTAGAATTCCTAGCTCTGGTCCCTATAAAGATTGTGTTTCCTGGTCCTTTTAGAAACCATTATATTCTAACTTCAGACTATTCAAAGAAAACCCCTCATTCACTTTTTTTGAGATGAAGAATTTGGAAATGAGAAGTTGGGAGAAAGGATAAAATTCACACAGTTAATTATGAGGAAATGGGAATTATAATTTAAGCCATCTGGATTCTCATCTATTGGTCCTTCTAAACTGAACTCAATCAAGGTAGGAATTCTTTCTTTTTCATCTGTGAGTTGGTGACTATATATTTTAGGGAAAAAATATGGTCAAGACAAAAATCATTAGTCTTTCATGAGGTGGATACTGCTATTGCCCCTAATTCAGAGATCAAGAAATTTGTTTTACAGAGATGAAGAAATTTGCACATAAATTATAAATGACAGAGAATTTGAGCCCTATTCTGTCTGAATCTAGATTTTGAACTTTTAATCATTCTACTAAACTAAAACTCGAGGACTTTTATTTAACAATACTTAATTTCTATTATGTCAAAAATCCTGTCTGTTAAAATTGCAGCTCCAATGATTCTTACAATCTGAATAAATTTTAATCATCTCTCTATCTTTTAGATGATGAATTCAAGTAGTATTTTGTTTCCAGAATTTCAACTTGAACTCAGTCATTTATACGTTAGGAAAGTGCTCTGCCACTGAACCACATTCCTAGACCTAGGAGTACTAATTTTTGAGGATGTTGAAAACATGTCAAGTGAAGTCTTTTAGTTTTCCTTTTTTCTAAGTTACCTTCACCCATCCTCAGTACCTTATCTGTCTTTTCAGAGGAAGACTTATACCAACTTCTTTCTACCATTATTTCTCCCATTTGCTAATTATTTTCCAAATCTTTGATTTATACCTTTATCATGAGCATCTTCACCTTTTGCCATCTGTCTCCATTTCTCCTTAAAAATACAGTCCACTACTCTGCTAGTTCTTGAACTAACAACATTGTTGAAGGTTCATTTAACTCCCTGTCACTGATTACTCATATCCTGCTTCCACTTAGAATGATTTCAAGTTTATAGACTCATACTGAAAGTATTTCAAGTCACAATATCTTCCCAAGCAGCCCATAACTTCCAGGCTATTCTCTCTTTAACCTCACATGGTATACTAATATATTACAAATATATTAAACCTTATATTCAAATTATGACTCAAAATTTTTAACTCCATATCCCACTTTTATTGTGTGTGTATGTGTGTTGTGTGTATGTGTGTTTACACAAAATGATCCAAGTAATTTCCTGTGAAGTTCCTTTCCTGAAATCATCCCTTCTTTCTGAAATGACTCTCTACCAAACACACTAATTATCCATTATTCAAAGTACCCCATTACCATGTTTGTATAATTAATTTATATCTGTTGCCTTCAATATGTACTTATTGCTATTTTTAAGGCTTTAAACAGATATCTGTCTATGGTGTTTATTTAAAAACTGAGAACAGTACTTAATTTAGCAAACCAAACTTTCTGATTTCAGAAGCAAATACAAAATACCTATGAAATTCTATGGCAACATGTATAACTCATAATCTTTTACCTTACTTATTATTAATATGGTACTTTACCATATATACTTGGCAACCATGTTGTATATGGTTGCTATATGATAGCTTAAGGCATGGAAAAGACTTCTGCAATGTTTTTTTTTTTTAATTTTGAATTCAAAATAGGAGTGAATCCATGGAGATATGAAGCACATCACTATTTTAAATGTTGAAATAGAAGCAATGATCAGGCTCATCCTAATGACTTGGATATTTCCAAAAATAAGATAATCACAACCCTAGTAAGTATGGGGATAAACTCTTAGGAGCTGACTAAATTCAACTATCTCCAGTCTTAGATACAAACGGATGTTCTCATCTTTGAAACAAAGTGATTCAAAAGTGACTATCCATGAATGTTTGAGTTCCAGTTTCTTATAAAACATTCCTGAAATTAAATAGTCTTGACTAAAGGTACAGGGAGAAACTCTCAGTGGGAGGAGGAAACATCCCTGTCATCTTGAGTCATCATTTGGTCATAAGGTACTTATCTTTGTGACATTATCAAAAATGTGTTCTCTCTGTCTCTCTCTCGGGAATCTTTTGAATCACCTCTTATATATGCTGTTATTTTTCAGGCTAGAAGGAAAGTTCTGACTCAACTTCTTTCTTCAGTTTCCATCTATGAATAATGTTCTATGTTGAATTGCTAGATGAAATATAATTTAATATTTTTAGGCAACATTATATTTGTGAAATAGAATTTTTTCTTAAATTCGTATTCAAATACCTATTTACCTGTAATTTCCAATGGGATTTTAAAAAATCTAAAAGCATATATTACAAATATGAGCAAAACTGAAGTATTCTGAAAGTAAGCACATACCCAAATTCTATATGCCTTGCCTGTCCTTTACCTCAATCCCTAGAAGTAGAAACAAGTAAGATAATATAGTACAGCATTTTGCATTTATGTTTATACCTTATATACTTTATATACATTAATTCAGGTGTTTCACTTGAGTATGACGCAGCAAGATAAACTTATCTGTGCATTTGATTTTTTTGTTGTTTGGCCTGTACCATATAGGAAACTCCATGCAAGCACAAGTGATTGTAAGTTGCATATAAAAGATTATATTATAATATTAAAGCAAATATTTTTAATAAGTATATTAAATCTTAAGACTAACTAGGATTTTATTCACTTCAAAAATATATAAGGTTAATGAAGAATGCATTCATTTCAGAAAAAAACCTGATGAGAAAATAAATTATTTAAATTGTCTTAGGATACCTTTATCCTTGAATCTTAGTTGTCAATTATTATATTTGACATAATAAGTTGAAGGATAATATTTTAGAGTTACTTAATAAAGTTGAGTGTCAATAAAATCTATAGCAGAGATTATTTCTTTCTTCATTAGGATATGTTTTATATAACAATTAAAGTGAACAAGATAAGCAATTTACCTTTTCCAGACCTTCTTCCTTGAGACTAATCACATCCAAATCAAAATCTGTTCGTAAGCCATTGGTTTTGTTGAAAGTTATTCTGCCTGTGAGGCCTTCCCAATGAGCCTATTGAGGAAAGGGGAAAAAAAACGTTAATAAGTAAGTAAAGAAACAGAAGATAAAATGCTTGTCTATAAATACTAGGAAGATTATTATCAGCACTCTTCTTAAATTTTCATTGCTGTAGATATATAAAATATTTTTATTTTATTCTGAAATTTGAAGGGTATTTTTCATAAATAACATCCTCTAATTTCCGTATAAAATTTGTTTTAAAATTTTCATTTTATACAATTAATGTTTCTACTTATAACTCTTTTCTAAATGAAATTTGATGATTATGCTTTAAGTAGTAAAAAGAATTTAGTCACTTATTATTATGACATATGAACTACTGGATATCTCACTGTGTATTACAGATATAACTGTTATGAACTACCAGTCCTAAATTAATTTAATATAAAAAGAAACTTATTACATTGAAAAGAAGTAAACCCCAGAAAACCTATGTTAAAATTCAGTTATGCAATTTCCCCTTATAATAATTTCCCTTATTACTTTAATTTCTCCTAAGTAATTATTTTATACAAAGCTATAAGTGGGGAATGAGGCAGGAATACCATAACTTACTATGTAATGTGTTCACCCTTCCAAGGTGGGTATTATTTGCACTTTGTGTTAATATAAAATCTCTTCTTATTCTGTTTGTTACGTAGGACAAATTAATTGCTTTCCACTATTTTCATTTGGAAATAGCTTTGAAAAATACTTACACATGTATGAGAATTTTAAGTTATGCAAGGAAAAAGTCATAATTATAATGTTTAAAATAATAAACACCAATGCTCAAAAGAAATAAATCAAAAAAATTAAGGGTAATATTTCAATAAAGAATCCAAATGAATATCTTTATTAGAATATTTCTGAACCTCTGTGTTTCTCAGGAATTGTAAAATAGTCAAGCTAATAAATTATAAGTAAATATAATTATAATTTATACAAATTTACATAATTATAATTTATACAAAAATAATATAAGTATATATGTGTATAGATAGATAGATAGATAATCTCAACATGTCTTCACTAAAGTTAAACACGTATTAACTGGCTTAGAAAAAAAAAAAAAAAAACAGCACGTGCAGTGGTGCATGTCTATAATCCCTGCATCTCAGGGGACTGAAGCAGGAGGATAGCAAGTTTGAGGCCAGCCTTAGCAACTTAGGCCTCAAAGTAACTTAGTGAGAATCTTTCTTAAAATAAAAAAGTAAGAAGGACTAGAGATATAGTTCTGTGGTAAAGTGCCTCTGGGTTCAATCCCCAGTACCCTAATAAGAAAAAAAAAATGTTTGCCCAATGTCTTCAAGACAAAAAATTTTAGATGGTTAGCAAAAATAGATGATATAAAAACATACAAATGAGTTAAGATCTATAGGAATAGAAGCAAAAAATAGTCAAACAAATCTGGAATAAAGAGACCATAAAAATGTAAACCAGATGAAATCATGGAACTGATAGAATTTTATCACAAATTCAAACTTGAACTTCTAACAAACAACCAAACCAGAAAAGAAAATATGATGAAAATAGAATATGTAGAGTTCATAGGTTAAGACACACCATGGCTCAGGAGAAACAGCTTCTCCTGGGACTGAGCCCTGAGAGAAATTTCTCCTGTTCGTCCTCATAAGGGGGACACTGTGTAAATTAGTAAACAAGTTTCTCAATTATACTCTACAAGAAATACAATGAGTGGAATGTCATACAACTCTTTCTTCTACGGCTGCTTGACACGTGTCATGGTCTCAATACTTAAGGTCCAGGTTCAGAAAGATCAGTTCTTCAACTACTTCAACCCGTGGGATATGGGGGAGCTATGTGAGCTCCTATGTGGGCTATGTGAGCCCTCTGATGCTTGGTTTTGGACCTTAAGTAAATGCAAAGTGTGGAACATCTAACAAACTTCATCTGTTTCTGGGGATGTCAATTCACTTATCTAAGGGTTTTATAAGAATTAGACAAGGGAAATTCATGGCTATTTTTTGCCAAGAATCTAGAGATTCTTTTATTTATTTATGTATAATTATTTTATTACTGAATGATCCTATTTCAGGATGAGTAATTAATGATAAGATGAACTGATGATTTATTTAACCAATTAATGAAAATCTTATATGGTAATTAATACCTGTGATATTTCATAACAAAGTTTAACAATCATCTAAACTTTCATCTCTAAAATATATCCTGAGCCAACAAATGACTTTCTTTCATGATAGGAATAGCAGAAAGAATAGAAAGAAAATGTATTTGTGTGTGCACATATGTACAATCTTTAAGAATTTTCCACTTTTTTCTTACATCAGGCATGCTTGGTCTATAACTGTAATTGACCCAATCTGAAATAATATATAATCATAAGGATGGTTGTATTATACAGTATGAAATAAATTTTGCATTTTTATGAGTCCATATGTTCTTTTTTATGTTAAATGTTAATATAATTAAAATAACTAGACATTATATTTCAGAACCATAAATCTAAAGAACTGCACTTTAAGCCTCACAAACTAGATATAATTTTAGTGTAGTTCAAATGACACTCATATTAAAAATGCATTTTATATCTTGTTGCCTAAAATATGAGCACTCTATAAATTTCTATATGTCTACATAAATGAAAAGTTAACACACATAAAGATTCAGTAAGCTAAAAGTTAACAATATCATAAATTAAACTTTCATAGGTCACAGTCTTTCATGTTTACATCATCATAGATATTTTTATGGATATTCCACTTATGAATAATCAAAACAATATTTTATCATATTTTTTAGTAAAAAATATTAATTTTGCTTGTTTCAGGGGAGAGATACTTTTAAAAGATAAAAGTAAAATATCACCAGATAGAAAAACTTCAATAATTTTACTTCATTCACCTTGAGCACAGAAGTGATAAACTTGAGTGCTTATCAGACTTACCTCTTTAATTAGGCTCATGAAACGGGTCCCAAAGCGCCAGGGTTTGTGGCGATTACACTGCAAGGAGCTAACTGTCATCTGGGGAAACTGCTGGACTGCCACAGACACGACATGCACAGCATCATACATTAGAGCAGCATCCGTCTGGAAACAGAGGAAAAGTAAATAAGTGTTAAGTACACCTGTGGAGCCTGAGGTACTTGGTTTGGAACTGGAGAAAAAGATGGAGTGAAAGAAATGCATATGCTTTTCCTTATATTGCATAGAAAACATTTTCTCCAGCATGCTATTCTCTAACTTAAGTTACTACATAGGCTCCATTAGAAGAATACATGCACCCAGCCTTTCTTTCCTAAAGTGATAACCCAGTTAGTTATTCTCCTGACATCCTTGTTGGAGTTGG
Source organism: Spermophilus citellus (assembly GCF_964194105.1). Classification (NCBI taxonomy): domain Eukaryota; kingdom Metazoa; phylum Chordata; class Mammalia; order Rodentia; family Sciuridae; genus Spermophilus; species Spermophilus citellus. The sequence goes on along the minus strand of NC_138186.1, from coordinate 109,998,123 downwards.
AAATATTTGAAGACATTCATTAATTCCCTTTTGTCTCTATTACACTTTACCTTCTACAAACACACACCTGTGTGCACACACAATGAATGTAATTGCTAACATTGTCAATGGTTAACTCACACATCACATAGGAAAGAAAGTAAATAAGTAAGCAGTTCTATTGTATGGTAAGAAGAAAAGAGATTTTAAAGGAGATTCTCTCAAAAAAGCTTGCTAATATAAACCCTGATCTTTTCTTCAACTCAATTTTCAAAGAGTTGTAGCTCAGAAATGATGCTACAGTTTTGAACATTAATACATTTATTAATCCCTTTTCAGGAAGCTAAGTTTAATCCCTGTGCTGTTGTCTTTTCTTGAAATTTCCATATGAATAAAAGTTCATTTGGCTTCTTAAGTAAAATGAATATGAATTCTACTGTGCTGCACCTGCTCAAATTACCAAGTACCTTAGAGGCTGATGGTAAAAAATAAAATGTTTATAAGTCACAATAAACCGGGGGCTCAGAGGCTCAACAACTGTCAAGTGCTATGTTAAATGAATCCTCACATTGTTTGACAGATCCATGTCAGGTTCACTACCTACAGAAGGGGGTCATATGAGAGGGTACCAATGAACTTTGAGCCATCTGTTTAGCATGCTTTAGAATAAAAACTGGTGTTTTTTTTCTTTCATTCACACAAATATCGAGCTGTAAAAATGAATTTCAAAATGAATAGAAATCCTTTAGATTATAGGGTTTTACACAATACAAAATAAAAGAAGTACACATAGTAGCTTTCATGGACATGGATCCTAAGGAGTTTTACCACATGAAATAAGATGTCTAAAGGGCACAATGGCATGACAGAACATAATAATACCCTTTTATACTTCTTTAGTCTTTAAGGAATATAACTCGAATTCATAACATTCATTTTATAAATACTAACTGACTAAGTTCATACATCCTGGCTGAATAGTGAAAATTAGTGTCATGGAGCAAATTAATACAGGCATATAATAGTAGTCTAAGGATTAGATTAATCATTGTCTAATAGTTGTTGTTAGCCTGACTTAGAATTCAAATAATGTATATTATATCACAAAGGTAGTCACAAAAATAGTTATCAAAATATGAAAGATATATTTTGATCTCAAAATTAAATGAATTTTTTAAATTTATCACTGTTAACAAGAGTATGAAGAAATGACTTCTTTCAGATATCACTGAAAAGTTTCACAATTTCACAATATCACCATAAAGGAGTCTTTAAAATATATATGTTCATTCTAATCTGGAAATTTCCCTAAGAAAGTCAGAGATAAGAATCAACTGTATTTATATTCATTGTTGTTAAAAGTCTCACAGGAAAATCTTTAAAAATTGAGAGCATAAAGTACTTTTTTTTGCATTACAACACCATAAAACCAGAAATGAATAACAAAATCTTTAGAAACCATAAAAAATTGAAACAAAACAGCTTACTCCTAATAGATCAAGAAAGAAATTAAGAGAGAAAATAAAGTAAAATTTCTTGAAAAAAAAATTGAAGAGAGAAAACATATTAAAAAACATGAAATATAGTAAAAGCCGTAAGAAGAGGTTTATAGGAATCAATGCCTACATCAAAAAGGCAGAAAGATTTCTAATAAACAACGTATCACTATACTTAAAACAATTGGAAAAGCAAGAACAAACCAAACCCACCACTAGCAGAAGGAAAGAAATAAGAAAAACCAAAGCAGAGATAAATGAAATATAGAGTTTAAAAATGATACAAATATCAACAAAAAAGTTGTTTTTTTTAAAATAAACAAAACTGACAAACCATTAGCTAGACTAAAAGAAGACTCAAATCAGAGATGAACAAGGATGCATTCCACTGACAGCAAAGGAACACAAAGATCATCAGAAATTATTAGGGATAAATATATACTAACAACTTTGAAAAACTGAAAGAAATGAACAATTTCCTAGATATATACAGTTTAACAATATTGATTTATGAAGAAATATAGACTAAAAACATCAGCAATAAAAAGTTTCCCATCAAAGAACAGTCCAGAACCAGATGGTTTCACTGCTGAAATCTACCAAACACTTAAACAAGAGGAGAATATTCTTCCAAATTTATTCAAGGAGGCCAGCATCACCCTGATACTAAAACCAGACAACACAACAAAAAAGAAAGCTGCAGGCCAAAATCCTTTATGAACATGGATTTAAAAATGCTACAAAGCTGAATCCAACAGCACATTTAAAAGATTACCTCAGGGATTCAATATGGTTGAACAAAGACTTAAACCATATGATCATCTTAATAGATGAGGAAAGAGTATTTGATAAAATTCAAAAACCTTTGATGATAAGAACACTGAACAAATTAGGATTAGGAACATACTTCAACATAATCAAGGATATTTAAAACAAGCTAACAGCTCACATCATATTGAACTTGTAAAACTTAAAGCATTGTATTTAAGATATGCAACTCATTAAAATAAATTAGTTAATTAATAATATATTTTTTAAAAGGTATGGGTGCCCACTTTCACCAGTTTTATTAAACATAGTGCTGGAAGTCCTAGCCTGAAGAATTAAGTAAGAGAATGAAATTGAGGGACTCCAAATAGAAAAGGAAGAAGTCAAATTATTATTGCTTATAGATGACAGAATTTTATATGTAAAAAACACAAAGACTGCACTAAAAATATTAAAAATATTGAAAAAATTGAGCAAACTATCAGGATATACAAAAATCAACATACAAACAAATTGCATTACTATGCAGCATTAGTGAATTATCTTAAAAAATCAAGAAAGCAATCCATTTTTTAATATCTACCAAAAAATAAAATAGCTAGCAATAAATTTCACCTAAGAGGTGAAACATCTTTACAATATAACTATAAAACATTGTTGGAAAAAATTGAAGAAGACACAAATAAATGGAAAGATATCCTGTGTTCATGGATTGTTAGAATCAATATTGCTAAAATGTTTATAAAACTTTAAACAATCTGCAATTTCATGCAACCCTATCAAAATGCCCATGATTTTCTTCATGGAACTAGGAAAGACAATCCTAAAATTTGTTTGGAACCACAAAAAAACTCTGGACAGACAAAATAATCTAGAGGAAAGAAGAAAGAAAGAAAGAAAGAAAGAAAGAAAGAAAGAAAGAAAGAAAGAAAGAAAGAAAGAAAGAAAGAAAGAAAGAGGGAGGGAGGAAGGAAGGAAAGTATGAGGCATCATAATATCTGAATTGCAAACATACTAAAAAGCTATTTTAATCCAAACAGAGTGGTGTTGGCTTAAAAACAGGCATAAAGATTAATGGAACAGAATAAAAAAACTAGAAGTCTGTGCATGTACAGTCAAATGATTTTTGACAAAGTGCTAAAAACATGAAATGGAGAAAACAGTATTTTCGATGAATGGTTCTGGAAAAATTGGATATCTACATGCAGAATGAAACTAGGCTTCCATCATCAGTTACAAAAATCAACTCAAACTGGATAAAGGTCTTCAATGTAACTAAAAACTGTGGAAATACTGGAAGAAAACATAGTAGAAATGCTTCAGGACATTTTAGTGGGCAAAAAGTTTTGGTAAAACCCCCAAAATCACAAGAAATAAAAGTAAATAGACAATCCATAAAACTAAAGCTTCTGCAAAACAAAGCAAACATCAATGACCTACAGAATGGTAGAAAATATTTGTAGTATGTAAGTCTGACAAGGGGTTAACATGCAGAATACTTAAGGAAAACCAAAAGCTCTATAGCCAAAAAAAAAAGGATTAAAAATTAATTTAAAAATTGACAATAGATATGAATAACCATTTCTAAAAAGATATACAAATGGCCAACATGTACATGAAAAATGTTCAACTTCATTAATCATCAGGTAAATAAATGCAAATCAAACCACAGTGAGATATCAACTCACTCCAGTAAGAATGCTGTCAAAAAAACTAATATGCTTGTTAGGATGTGGAGAAAAGGGAAGCCTTGCACACTGTTGATGGAGATGTAAGTTAATACAGCCATCATGGAAAACAGCATGAAAATTCTTTAAAAAATTAAAAATAGAACCATCACATGATCCAGCAATCCCATCAATGGATATATACCCAAAAGAAACAAAGTAGGTCATTTAGAAAGTCAGCAACATTCATCAGGGACAATTTCATTCATGGAGAAGATTTCTGAGAGTCAGACATAATGGGTTTAGGGAATGTAAGCTCAGGGAACTACATTTAAAGAAATTTAAAAACAGAAAAATGCAAATAAGTACATATACATGGACCCACACATGTGTCTATGTATATGTGCATATATATTAGAGTCACACTATGCTCTGATAACTGGTAGTTTGATTTCTAAAAATCTGAAGCCTTCTTATAAGTGACAGCATGTAGATAGTAAACCTTTGAAGATGTACCTTTGCATATCAAAGATTATTATGTTAAAATATTATTTGGCTCAAGAGAAGTTAAAGTGAAACACAATTTAAATTTTAAGTATGGTTAGGAAAGACCCAGTCATAGACCTACATTCCCAATCACTGTCTCTGAGGAACAGCCAGTCACACTCTCTTCAGAAATTCTTGTTGCCACTGACTATGACTACTTATTAGTAAAATATCATCACTATAAAGATAAAAAAGGAATGACCTACAGATGATCATACAAAATCTAGTAATGGAGTTAAACAGAGGCCCAAAAAGGATCAGAGAAAACTAATTTTCAAAATAAAATATGAAATAGAGAAAACAAAGGCAACAAATATATATTAGACTGCAAGAAGAAATTACAGCAGAATGTAACTCAAAGAAATCCTGACCCCAGCAGGATGCAAGATTAGTTCAAAGTACAAAATTAATTTAAAAACTAACATTTTTAATCTTTATTTCATAAATGTCAGAGGAAGCCTAATTCTTAACTCCTCACAATACCATGTTTCTCAAAGCCCCTCTTCTACGCTCTAGTTTCCTTGCTCAGAAGAAGATTTTCTGCTGCTCAGAAGATTTTCAAAAGGCAAAGACCCTGGAGTGTCTTTCAAGCTTGAGCTTAAAATCCCAAGATTTTACTCTTACTCCCAAATCTAGAGGTTTATTTGCTTTTGATAAACCTTCACCCTCTCATATTGACTCTATAATCATTTGCCCTGACTTTTGTCTTGATAAATAACAGGAGGAAAGAAAAGGAGGGTGAAACAGAGAAGGAGAAATGTGAGGAGAGCCAGGTTAAATTATCTTGTCATTACTTTAATAACATTGTTATTACTATTAAGTAACATTGAATGCTTTATGCTGCACACCTGTGATTACATGCATTATATCATTTATTTCTCACAAAGACCATATATTTTAAAATTATTATTATCATAGAGGAAGATACTGAAGCTTAGGAAGATTAAAGTAATCTTCTCTCAAGTTCTCATCATGAAAATATTGGCAGAAAGGAGACTCAGGCAAAGCCTAATTCTTACAACCTCTCTCTGAGGATCATAACACACTGCCTCCCACAGGCCTTAGTTCCAACAAGTCTATAAAGGTGGCAAAGGAGGAGAAGCAGAGAAGGAAGGTATTATGTTTGGGGAGTGCTCTGATGAGAACCAAACAATTATGATTCCCACTGAGGGTGTGTTTCTGAGATGGGACTGAAAATTAAAGTTAAATTGGTTCCCCAGTCAGTGTTGTTGTTGTTGTTGTTGTTGTTTTGTTTTGTTTTTTTTTTTTTTGTTTTTTGTTTTTTACATATCAGAACTACTCTAAAAAGTACTCAAGGGTTAAAAGAGTAAAAATTATAATTTCATGAATTGTGTTAAAATCGAAATATGTGAACAATTTGGTTATTGAAGCTAATGTAAGGTGAACATATAAATCTGTAGTCATTTGCATCCTAAACTACAAAATCAAAATCTAAGTTTGGGGATGAAGCTTGATCATCAATGAAGACCAGACAATCTACCCCATTTTCTCTCTTTTAATTATAGTTAATCATATACACATTTGAATTATAATTACATATGTATGTATGTATGATAGATATAGATACAGATATAGATAGATAGATATACAGACAGACAGATAGATATACACTTACTTGAAAGTTAGAATAGTTGTACACCCTGGGAGTACATCCCAGAAGTACAGATCAGGTAGGTAGAGACAGAGCTAAATAGCACAGAACTTAGTGTAAAGCTCCATAGTTCATTTCTAGTTCACACATCTGTCATTTGGATTGGGAATCATCCCAAGATCCTACCTCAGAATAGATTGGAATTGGAAGTTTATTTTCCTTTCCAAAATAAATTACTTAGTGGACAAAGAATGTCAGCAAAAAATTTGTTTTGAAAATCTTTAAAATTGCGCAAAGGTATCCTACACATTTCAGTAGAACTAATGTGATATTTCTAAGTGTGTTGCTTGAAAAGACCATGAGAAATGCCTGCAAATACATTTAAATATGAGCTAATCTTCTCACTAAGTTATTGCTGAATTTATCTTATACTTAATCTAATTATTTTCAGGAATGGAATGTGTAACAGTGCAGGTGTGTAAGGGACAAATGTTAAATTCTATGGCTAAGTAATTGCAACAGAAATCGGTTTATTCACCCAGTGACATTTCATCAAATCTCAAGTAGCTTTTATTTGCATAAAGCATGAAGGAAACATAATCAATCAATTCTGACCTACATACAAACATAGAAGAGAACATCGGTACATAAAATTTCTCAGATATACTAAAGATTCCTCCTAGTAAAAATCAATCAAAGCATTTTTTCTTTCTCATGGGGAGGCATTCCTTCAGAATGTTTTTGTCCCTTAAGTAGCATGGCTTTGGGGTACCCCAATTGGATATTGACTGGGAGAACTTATAACACAGCATTTTCAAAATTATTTTCTCTATTGTTCCAGTTGAGGTTATATTTGTATTAATAAGTCATTCTTTGTTTAAGGCTTCTTACGTAGCAGAGATCTTCTTCTATTCTAAAAACTCACCCAATATTGTATGTAATAATGTACCTTTAAAATAATAACTCTTAATAGTGACTGTGATGTGTATTCACATCATGATTATAGTGATGGTTTCATATATGTATATTACATACAAGTATGTCAAAACTTACCAAACTGTAATTTTAATATGAGCAATTTAAAGAATGTACTTTGTACTCCAATACAGGTGCTAAAAATCAAAGCATTATTGTGCATTTTTCTTGGAAAATGATTAATATTTTTAATTTTATCCTATATGCATCTAAAATCCTTCCCATTTAGGCATTACTGATCTACATCTTCTTTCTTACACATTTAAATTTTAATAAAACTCTTTTCTAAACTTTCTGTTTCTAAACATTCCAGACCATAAGCATTTTTTAATGGTAACAATATCTAGTTTATAATACTCAAGCAATATTCCATGTATTGCCTTACCAGTAATAAGTATATAAAAGCATTTTTAAAATAAATATATGAATTTAACAAGATTTAATCTAAAGAGTGAAAAAAATAGGTATTAGTGAGCTCAGAATTACAATTGTGGTTTGCTATCTAGCTAGAATGTGTTACCTCCCAGAGGTACAGTGAACCAAATCTGCCAGCAGCTCTAACCTGGAAGGAATATGAGTGCAGCCTCTGCCCCATTTCTAAATGAATTTATAGTAACAGTTCTGTGAACACATTTATCTTTCCATTAAATAAGTGCAGGCAGGTTTCCTTTGAGATCTGAATGCTAGCTGGCAGGTGGCAGATCCATTCTGGAACTCCTACGTCTCAGATTTTGCTCATTTCTGAATTTCCATCTGAGATACAGTACATAGCACAAAGAGATGCATGTCTAATACATGGGAAAAAAGTTTATGATTCTGGCTCATAATTCATTGACTTCATTTTAAAACAAAACAAATAATACATATTTCTTTAAAAATTCATTTTGCCTTGTTTCCTCATTTTATAGTTGGAAATATAAATGATGATCTGCTATAGCTCTTTCTTGCTGGAAACACCACTTTCAAAACCCAGACAGTTTCAGAAGAAAAATAATTATAAATGTTGATTCTTCAATTAGAAGATACAGACATTAATACTGATGGGCAAAGGGGTGGATACAGACGTGGAACACCCCCTTGCACAGTCAGCAGGAGCGTAAAGGAGAGGGAGAATCATACACTTTTCTGAGCAAGAGGGAGGAGGTCACACCTGGAAGGCAAGCTGGCGTTCACTCATTCAGCTGGCACACTGCACTTAGCACTGTGCCCACACAAAACAAGAGCATGGTAGCTGCTAACTGAAGCGAGGGACTGATGAAGAAATGCCCTTAGAACCAATGGGGAGACAATTGTCAGAGACAATTCTCACAGTTACACTGCAGCTGCCATTATGCATTCACTGTTGCCAGCTCTTTGTACCACTCTAAAACTGAGTGCTTTACCAGCAGCTGTGTGGACTGCACAGACTGCATGAGATAATACATTAAAGCAGTTTGCACAATTCCTGGCCCATGGTCCATAGGCAGGTGTTTAATGATGATGGTGATGATCACCAGAAGACTGGTAATCTCTTCAAGATGGATATGGTCCAAAACAAAGAACTGGTTTAGAAAGTATAATGCTTCAACTCTTCTGCACCCACTGTTAGCCTAAATGATTGAACAGGCTTCATGCTGATCAAGAAAACAGATCAGGTTCTAGAAAGAGAAGAAGAAGGAGGAAATTACCATATAACTCCTTGATCCCTATAAAATGTGGTTTGTGTATATACCAAAATTCAGTTGAAGTCAGAGCTAAAAAAATTTTGAATGCACATTGGTTACTGACAAATTAGAATTTAAGAATAAAGATAAATAGCAAAATATCATAGTGTTTTGTGTTTAATAAACAATGTGCTGCTGTTGGAAAATAATTTCATACCAGCAATGTAAACTGGGATAAGTGTCACTCATTTTTTTTTTTTTTTTACATTCCAGTTTCCTCATGTATAAAAAGGAAAGAATTGAACCAGGTTGATTATAAGATGTCCTGTGATTTTCATTCATAGTCCTAGGAAATCCACATTTTATTCTGATTTTATATTGCTCTTTACATTTCAACCGTTACCATTACCTGACTTCCCACTACAATTCTTTTTTTTTTAACATTGTGTTTATTAAGTTTTATTTTTTTCTAGAGCAAGCAACCATAAAAACTAAACAACTGGTTAAATAAGAACTGTTATTTTCTTTTCTTTTTTTTTTCTTTTTTTATTGGTTGTTCACAATATTACAAAGCTCTTGACATATCATATTTCATACATTAGATTGAAGTGGGTTAATGCTTTATGTGCTTGTCTAATAATGTTTTGCATCAACATTTCATGAAAATAAGGGGAATCAAAGGTCACTTTTCGTCCATCATTGTCAGTGTTCAGACTTCCCCCAATTTCTTCCAGGACTAAACCTGCTGATATTTATATTATAGACTGTTCTTTGGTGTGACTTTATCATTGTTAACATTCTCACCTACATTAAAACTCTCCCTGGCCTCCCTACTCTGAAAAGGAATACTAAAATCCTTTCTTCCCTACCTAAAGTAATTCCCTAATACTCAGTATTTTACCTTCTTTTGATTCCTCTCTCATAGTAAGATGCTGCATCCGCCTATGCTTCATGATGTTGAACTAACCAGAGTGATTTATGTTTTGTAGATTAGTTGAATTAAAGGAGATTCCAGAAGTTGCATGATGAAAGATCTTTAAAAACAGTATGGATTTTTGTCTCTACCTGCATCAAATTGATACCTGTGAGGTCTGAAACGGATAAGAAACTTAAAAGAAAATTAAAGAAAAGGAGTGGGGGATAAAAATAGAATAGTTTTATATGAGAATAAATGAGAAAAATTAGAAAGAAAATTCAAAATGAGCCATGTGCTGAACATCCAATAAGAAGACATCCCTGGATGAATGACAGTCATTGATGGGATTCAAATAAGAAGTGACCTGAGCCAATATTAATTCCATGAGTAACTAACAGATCCATTTATTTTGTGTGTCTGTGAATTCGTGAATTTGAAAAGATTCACCTCCTTACTGTGTGAGAGAATTCAAAAGAATGTATTAGGAAATGACTTTGGATAGGGAAGAAAGGATTTTAGTTTTCCTTTTCAGAGCAACAGAATCCAAAAGTGGGTGAGAAGTTTAACAGTGAGTGGTTAAGTCACCTCAAAGAAGAATTTATAATATAAATATCTATGTCTCTCTAAACTGATGTTTTTGGCTACCAAAACACTAGCTTTTGGTAAAAGCTACCAAAAAAATTAATTGGCCACAAATTAGCTTATTTAGAACAATCAGTACAATATGGACTAAAATGTGGCTGATGCTAATTATAACAATAGAGTTTTCATTGACCCTCTGTGTTTGCTTTATACAATTTTGGGCCTTCATTCCTTCAAGAACTCTTGCTGAATTTCATTGGCTTTATTATTATCAACAGGATAGTTTTACAAATAACATTATTTCCCTGTAAACTTTTAGAGCTTTATAAGGAATGAAATTCAATACACAGGGTTTTAAAATTATAATTTTAGGAGATGACTATTTTGCATTCCAGGAATTATGGATATTTACCATGAATATGTAATTTGTAATTTTTTTCTGACTTGTCTCTTTAAAATGCACATTTTGAACCAAGCATAAAATCCTAGTTGTTTTTATTGTGATGCTTTCTAAACACCTTTAAACACTTTTATACAATTTTCAAATATGTTTATATGTTTCAAATATTATAGAGAGAAACTCTTCACTTTATAGATATAAATAATTGATGGAAAACTATAAAACAGGTTAGAAAACATGAACAGATTTTCAATTAAAAGTTCCATTTAACTAATGTAATTATTTTACATAATTAAATTTCTTCCACTAAGATCGGTCCATTGAGATATCTCTTTCTCTTTTAAAATGTTCCATGAAGCTCTTACTAATGTACACGAACCATGCTGTATTGATGGGATTGTTAATGAACTCTCTAGCAACAATGTACTATCCTTAATAATTCAGATCCTGTTAAATCTTGTCTGCTTTTTACTACATTTGGAAGTGCTATTGATCTAGAGAAGAGTCAATATTGAGGGGGAAGTATTCCTTACACTACTAGCTGGTCTCCAATACATCCAATTATCTTGATATTTGCAGTTTGAAATTAGCTTCTTGTATTTAAAAACGCATATTCATCCATAAATATTGTTCATATTTACTTTTTTTCAATATGATGTATTAAAGTGGATGTCTATGGTGTTAACAGATTGTGATTCTTTCTAATTTGAGATGCAGGAGTATTCAAGCAAACATATTCTAGAAATTTTGCTTGTATGAGTTCAAATATTCATGTAAATGCTAATCTTAAATATCTGTAAAAAAATTTATAACCTAAAATGATACCAAAGTCTTACTTTAAGCATGCTTTGAAGAAAAATTTAAATATTTAGATATTTATGAAAAAAATAAAAGCACATAAGCAAAACAAGTCACATTAGTACATGTCCTCTTTGACATTTTTGTCTTATTGTATCTTAGCCTACTACATTGGGCCTATTTTCCTATAAAAACTATAATAGAAACTTCTCACAAAAATTTGAAAAAGTAAATCTTTCATTGAAAGCTATGGGATGTGGAATTTAACTGTTTTAACTTAGTGGCTGTATGAAGAAAAGTTTTTTTTTAACATTGTATTCCTCATCTTTCAAATAAAAGTAATCTTTCTCAAATGTTGTTGTGAGGATAAAGTTAGAGAATTTTATAGAAGATAAATCATACACTTTTAAAATAGGTCATAATAAAATGAACATTCTTAACACAATAGCATACAAGGTAAAGGGAGGGCCTAATTTCATAGAGAGTATAATATCTATCAACTGATGTTGGAAAGTAGTCACTGTTTGAAAGATTTTTCTATTAACATCAGTAACTCCAAAAAAACAAAAGGAGTAGGGATAAGCTAAGACAACAAATTCAGAATAAATGGTGAGGATACTAGAATTCTCTGTTTTATTTATTTTTTTATTTTACCTTTTAAAATTTCTGAGATTACCAAATCTCCTTTCAGATTAGAATAGGCTTAATACTTATGCCATGAATATAAAAGGATTTTCTTAAATTGGGTCTTCATGTATCCTTCTATTTTAGAGGAAAAACTAAAAGAGTAAAACATGGAACTAAGAAGGTAAGGCACATGATTCTGTTAAATCAGGAAACATCTTTGGTGGAATCCATTGTTTTGCCTTTCCAGCATCTATTCTGATTGCAGCAGAACCCTCTTGCCTTGGAGTCCACGCCTTGTCCTCATCTCCTAGTTCCAGGAGCAAGTGTATGTTCCAGGTTTGGTTGCAGCCATTGCTTCAGGCATGACCACAAACTTGGATCACAAGTTAAACCCAGGCCTTTTGAGGGAACTACTGGGGAAAAGACACGTTCCTTCTTTGGGGCATCTGTATTGCTGGGTTGTTAACCTTTGATCCCACCTCTATCTTAGAATAAAAATGGTAGAGATGAAAGAGGAGGTAATAGAAGAGAAACCTGTTAATGAGGACTCTCTTTTTCTACCTGGATCCAACTATATTTGAAGACAAATTATCCTGTTGTTTATAAGTTATAAGACCAGTATACTTAACTTTGTTTTTAATTAACTTTAATGGAATTATAGACAACTAAGATTTTAATTGAAAATTGAAATAATAAAGTCTTAGACATCAGTTTTCCTAAGTAAAATGAGATTATTACTTCTATATCCTCAAGGAGTTATTCTAATGTTTCCTAAACATTTAAGGAAATTAAGATAACATATGTAAAGGTAAGCCACAAATAATCATAGAAACTGGGCATGGTGGCACATGCCTGTAATCCCAGTGGCTTTGGAGGCTGAGACAGGAGGATATCGAGTTCAAAGCGAGCCTTAGTATTGGTGAGACACTAAGCAACTCAGTGAGACCCTGTCTCTAAATAAAATACAAAATAGGACTAGGGATGTGGCTCAGTACCCGAGTGCCCCTGTGTTTAATCTCTGGTACTTTTTTATTGCTGTGACTAAAAACCTGATCAGAACAATTGTAGAGGAGGAAAGTTTATTTGGGGGCTCACTGTTTCAGAGGCCTCCTCCATAGACAGCTGTCTCCATTCCTCAGGGCTGGAGTTGAGATAGAGCATCATGTTGAAAGAGTGTGGGGAGGGAAGTGGCTCACACAATATATCAGGCAGCAGAGAAAGAGACTCCACTAGTAAGATACAAAATATATATCCTAAAGGGCTCACCCTATGGACGCACTTCCTCTAGCCACATCCTACCAGCCTTCAGTCACCATTCAGTTAATCCCATCAGAGGAATCCATCTACCGATTGGGTTAAGATTCTCATAACCCAACAATTTTTCCTCTTAACCTTTTTGCATTGTCTGACACTTGAGCTTTTGGGGGACACCTCACTTCCAAATAATAATACCTATAGCACAGTAAAAACACAACTGGAACAAATTTGAAAAGGCATAAGAGGTCCCTCCTCCCTGAGAAGGCGGATCTCTCCCTTGAGTGTGCTCCCCTTTCCCCTTTCCCTTCCTTTCTAACAAATTTATGTTTGTGAGTTACTCTGAAAAGAAAAGAAAAGGCAAAGGAGCATATAATTTCTGCCAAAATACATGGTTCAACATTTTTTTTTTAAATTGGTGCTATCCTTCCTATTATGAACTATGCAGGCGTAGGGATAATCAGAATGTGAACTGAAGCAAAAACTTTCATGATACACTGCTGTGAACATTATTAAGAAAGAAATCATAGAGGACTCTAAAACCAAATGCAAACTAACACTCTACATTGCCCTGTTAGCCAGTAGGTTAATAGACTGACACCAAAATTGGAAATGACCCATAAAGCTGTGTCAGATAACTCTTGACATTTATATTTTTGAATTTTACACTTGATGAAACAATTTATAAATCAGAAACCACAAAATGCTTTTGTCTCAATGGATATTTTTTTTCTTTGCTGAAACTTCATGTCATTCAGGAAATTAATTTAAAGTAAACAAAGAGCAGGAGGTAAAGGTGATAACATTTTACTTGGGAGAAAAAAAATGACAAACTTCACCTGCTCATTTGAGAACTGAACAGGTGCAGCCAAAGAAGAGATGGTGATGGAGACATATAGGCAAGGACTCAAAGGAAAGTCAGAAGGAATAGAAAATCCAAAGAGAATTTAGGAATGAGATTATTAGAAATATCTTAAAAGGCATAATGAAAATTCCTACCAGAAGAAACATAAAGAAGCTTAAGAAAAGACAAGGTAGTAAAGATAGAGTGTCATAAAATATTACCTTAGTGGAAACAAAGAAATGTGATAAATTTATTTCAAGAAGAAATGCAAATAAAAGTTGTTCAGAACTTGTTGAACTTTATCTTGAGCCTAGCTCATGAGCTAGATTTGTGAATCTCATGCATAGAGTCCTATAAAGTATGAACCAACTCAAATTGCAATGGCAGAACTTGAGTATATCTAATGAACCATGATAAAAGTATCTAACTATTGAGTAGACTCATGTTTCCAGAGTTCATGGAATGAGACAATTTTTCTTCTTCTTCTTCTTTGCATTCCTAATTCTGAAACCCTGCATTCATCTTTAATACAGTGGTAAATCCTTCTATGTCTTCTTTTTCTTTTCTCACCTCTTAAACATAGTCTGCCCAATAAATGTTCACATTCTCTTTCATTTTGAAAGAAAATATATGGCATATATAGCTGTTATTCTATGTTAAATGCTGAGCAAAATTCAACACATTTCATACATAGGCATTTGAATCTAATCTTATTCTCAAGGAAATTGCTACAATATGTTATAACAAACATGCAAAATACAAAGAAATAAAGTTTACCTAATTAGATAAATCACAATTATTACCTATAATCAAATTAAAAGAGTGAAGTTTACTACAAATAAAAACTGCCAAAGTAACAAATGTTTCAGCTATAATTTTAGGTTTAGGTCAGCTTTTAACTATGTTCCCTGGAATGTAATTTATTTTTTAATTGGAACAAAAGTAAATATTTCACAAAGTATTTTGGTCAAAATATCACTTCTCTATAACACCTACCATGTGGCATTTTGGCAGGCACTTTACAGATAGTTGATTTTCTTTGACAATCTAATGATGTAAGACACACATTCTAAAAAGTCAAGGTTCAAAACATCCAGTAAAGGGCATCCCAACAGATTTGAATCTAGGCCTACTGAATTCTAAAGATTTTTTTTCCTGCTAATCATAGTAGATATTTCGGCTAAACGATATGAATTAAGCATTAAAACAAAGATTATTTAACCTAACTTTTATTCTATGTTGTCTTTATGATATGAATTCACTTTTCTGGTTCAGAAATCAGTAATATTTCTAGGTGAGAGAAACCACAATCCTCACCAGACACAGATGAATAATCATGTGCTAGTTAGTACTCATGGTTGGGGGCTAGAAAATAATTGGTACTGTTAGGCTGGAGAACAATCTGGTAATATGTGCCAGCACCAAATGGAACATTGTAATACTGCTTGGGGAACTTCTAGAAACAAAGGGACAAGTGCACATAGCTGTGTAAACAAATATGAGCATTACAATGCAGCTTGTGGTTTTCAAAACTACGTTCTAAATGTTCCCAAGTAAGATTAAATAATTTATATAACTAGACATTGTAATTGTAATAAAATTATTGTCTGGAGCTCTCATGACATAAAAAGATGGATATTAAAATTTACATTCATATTATAAAAAATTCCTATTATGATGTATTTAATAGAATAGAATTATATCCAGTAAATATATCCATCACACCCATCATCCATTGCTCCTATAGATGCATACACGTAGTTATTGAATTTATTTTTATTGCTTTAAGCATGAGTGGGATATCCATAATTTAATCACCTAAAAATATATCCTTCTATGTTAGTTACCTAATTATTTTCAATAATAGAATTGATTTTCAATTATAAATACTCTTAAAATACATATTATTTGTGTAATAAAGTGCAACCTATGACCCCATATTAATTTAAATATATCTATCCATCTAGCTTTATAAATACATGAGGAGAGAGAGAGAATGAGACAGTTTATAATAAATCCAAAGTGGTTTCAATGGTAATAGGAATGTAGAAACTTTTACCTTTCTTTTTTATATTCCTAAATTGTGTGAGAATGATACTCTTTTAGAAAAACTGCAAAAGTAATTACTGATATACAGGAAATTTGATGAAAAAGCACACACAACTTTACTCATGCTTTTTATTACAGAACTAAAATAGCATTGTTCTTTTAAACTGCAGAAGTAGTGACCTGAAAGCAAATAAAATTCTAACTATAGTTGTTTCTTCTGTATTCTGATTGCAGCCACTGTTTTCCTGAATCATTTCCAATTTCCTGGAAGTTAAACTACATTTTATTCTTCTTCTCATATGTAAACTATCAGAAGTAATACGTAAGCACCAACATTACCAGATTAAGTAAAAAAAGCCAACCTGATGCCACATCAATCAAAAGTTAACACGTTTGGACAGCTACAAGCAACCAGCCATGACATTTACCTGTTAGGAGACTTAGAGAATTATTTTCTAAATATGGACATCAAAAGGAATAAGTGACTTATCAAGTAGCATCTTAAAACTTTCCACAAGCACCATCCTGTTAATTAACAAGGTGTCTGTTCCCTGCAAATGAAGCTTTAAGTTATGAAATAAAATTACAGCATCACTCAATAAGAACAGGTATCATTAGGAAAAGCACTGAAAAGCTCTCTGTCTTGAACAAAGTTGTTAGCAAGAAGTTCATTTCTAGAGGACAAGACTTCCAGAAGACATTTGGTCATAAAAATTTGATATAGTTTCCTAAAACACAGTTTGACAATTACATGACCTGTCTAAATGTTTTTCAACAAGTGTAACTGTGTTCTGTATTTATTTGTATTCGTATTACAAAAAATAATTTAGGTCAAATATAGCAGATATTCTCCCAATGGGATTCTATATAACTTAATATGTATTCATTTATGTCAAACATGACTTTGAGGCTTAATATATTTAGGAATAGTGAAGAATATCTTCCTGATATGTTAATGTTTTAAAATTTTCAGCCAAAAGGTGTTTCAAAAATATTCAAAGTAATTACTAGAAACATATACTTACTAATATGGCTACCTCACTTTTTAAAAAAGATTGATTAGCTCAGAATCTTCGAAAGCAAGGGTCCAAACACATTTAACAATTATTATAAATTGGTATAAGCACATAAACTTTATCGGCAAATATGATTCTAGGCCGTATATATTATTTTTTAATAAATTATTTTTTATATTAAAATGTGTTAATGTTTGGTTCTTTAATCAGCATGTAATTAAAAATAGTTTAAAATATTTTAATCAAGAATAGTATACAATTAAAATTTTTAATATTTTTATTTTTAAATGACAAAATTAAATGTATTTATTATCTATAATATGATGTACTGAAGTATTATATGCATTGTGGAATAGTTAAATCTAGCTAACAAATGAATGTATTACCTCACATAGTTAACATTTTTGTGTTAATAACACTCAATACTCTTTGCATTTTTAAGAATGCATTATGTCATTATTAACTATAGTCACCATACTGTTCCATAGACCTCTTAAGTTTATTCTCTCTAGCTGTGATAGCATATGCTTTGACCAACATCTCCTCATTCTCCCCTTCCACCTGATTGTCCCAACCTTTGATAACCATTCTAATTGTATGTATGAGATTGCCTTCTCCTTTGTTTTTCAGTTTCCACATATGGGTGAGGTCATGCAGTATTTTTCTTTTCTTACCTATATTATTTTACTTCAACATAATGTTCCCCAGTCTCATCCATGTTGTCACAAATGACAAGACTCTATTTTATTGATTAATAGCATTCTAATATATATTGCATTTTCTTTATCCATTTTCCTACTATGGACATTTAGGTTGAGTCCATATCTTGGCCATTGTGAATGTTACTATAAAAAGCATGGGGGTTCAAGTGTCTCTTTGACTTATTCATTTTCTTTGAATATGTATCCAGTAATAGAAAGGTGGTATCATATGTTAAGGACTGTTCACATTTTAATGGGACTAAACTCACATAATTTTTTTTAAATCTAGACTTTATTTGTGATACAAAAAGAATAAATATTTAACAAATATCACTTATGCCATTGTTTTGAGAAACTAAGTTTCAGTAAACATATAGGAAAATCCAAATTTGCCATTTGCTATGTTTTTAATTTATAAATAAGGGGTCATTTTAATCATTGGCACCCAGATTAACCCTACTTAAAGACAGTGCAAACTTTCAAGAATACAGGTTACAAGAGTAATTTCTGCTTCATGGAAAAAGAGAGCAAGGGACTGATTTCATAAGACAACACTTCTTAAAGTAAAAAATGTTTTGACTTTTTCATGTGACTTATCTAGGGAGTATATTAGTTCTATGTGCTTCTGGGTTAGGCCAGTTAACTTTACAACTAAAGTTAGCTTTAGTACCTTTTGCAAAATAAAATAAGGCAGTCTCTAAAGTGAAATGTTAATCTGAAATAAGTGAATCATTCACTATTTTCTTGCAGAAGAACATGTGAACCTCAAAAAACTCTTTATGATATGTGAAATTGCTATCAGCATTTGTATTTAGAGAGTAGTATATTAACATACTAATAATGACATTTACAAGCAGAAGGAAATCAGAGCAAAACAGAGAAACAGCATACATAAGGTTCAGTGTTTAGTCGCCCTGTGCTAGATACTGTGCTAAAGAAAGAGACATAAATATTATCAAGATAGATGCAGTGCCTCTCTTTATGAAGTTCATGCCTGGTAAAATGTAGCAATTCAAGATGCAGTAAAAATAAAGTGCACTAAGCGCTAAAACTGAAATAGGGGACAGGATCCTGTAACAAATATAACAGAAATATTAACTTAATTTGAAGGACTCACAGAAAGCCTTTAGAAGAAAGTAACACCAAGGAAGTCTAAGAGTGAAGTGGAGAGGGAGAATATAGAACAGCTCAAAATTCAGAGACAGCAAGGGTCTTGAGAAGCTGAGGGAAGTTCCCACAGAGAAGCACTGGTAAAGGTGGAGATTGCAGTTATGATAATGGATAATACTGAGGAACTAACAAAAAAACAGGAAAATGAAGATTTCATCAGCCATTTTTAGGAGTATAGATTTTATCTGTAGCATAAAGAGCAACTGTTTTAAGTGTTTTCAGAAAAGAGATATGATCACATCTACATGAAGGACTACTCTTTTAGTGGGGAAAATGAGCAAAGCACAAATGCAGAGGATAGGTAAGTTCAGAAGACTCATTAAAATGATCCCATTGATTGATGAAAGTAATTTAGATCTGATATTAAGAAGATGGGGGAAAATTGATGAATTCAAGAAATACTTTGGAGTAGGCTTGATGATGGGACTCTGCTAGAGGAAATGATGATAAACAGAAAGGAAGCTGCATCTGAGTCAGTAGGAAGATGATCATCATATTCAATGGGGTTAAATAAACAGACAGATGCCATCAGAAACAAACTATCACAATAACTCCTTATACCCTCACTTATTTTCCTTCAGAGGGCTTAGTATTTCTGAACACACACCTACACGGTGTGATTATCTTTCCCTTCTTTTAGGATATAATCACCATATGAGACTTGACTTCATGCTGCATCCCCATCAGTAGACAAGTTTCAGGTGGGAAGATGATACTAAGTTTGAGCTCTATCCAAACCTTGCAAGTAGAGGTTTCTGGCAGATGCGTTAGGTACATGAGATCAGGGCTCGGAAGACACATGCGAGCCTAGGGTACATATTTTGAAATCATAAGTTTATGGAGAAGAATTGAAGCCACAGAAGCAAATGACATTCAGAAATAAATGTACATTGAGAGAAGAAAGCCCTGTGAATCACTGACATATAAGAACTGATGAGGAAAGAGGAGTGTGGTGGGAGGGAGATGGTGAGTACATAGGTAACACTGGTTTCAAAGAAGCCAACACACAGGCATTAAAGCTTTGTGTCATTTTCTGAATGAGGGTTCAACTTCCTTAATGGTAGATGTTTATTTCTTTCTTTCAAATCAGAAAACAAAACAATAAGTAACCTTTGCTCATAGACAAGAATATCTTATTTTCCATATGAGATTTATACCTTTTGATCTGTCCAAATTTCTAAAACTTGAGTGATCAAAAGAAATATTACTCCCCTTCCCCAGTTACACAGAGTTAATAGCAGCAGGTAAATAAGGTTCCCTCGAAATAGGATAGACTTGAGAAGAAAACAGACAATTTTGGTTGGTTGAATGATGTGAATATGATTATAAGAAGATAAATTCCTTATATTAAGAAAACTAAAAGAAGAAATGTATATATTCTGAGACATATAAGCATTTAGAATACATTAAAAGAGCTAAAATTGGTATTGTTTAATCAGATACCATTAAACAACAGTGACTAAATATGACCAAGATCCCACTTCTAGAAGCCTCAGATTCAGAGCCATTTTCAGGATTGAGTAAATTAGGGCAATACACTAGCCCAGAGCTTTGGTGTCCAGGGAATTACTCAGTTGCTAAAAACAAATCCTGCGACTCCAATGTTCTTACCACATTGTCACTGAATCAAAGCAGTAGGGACAGCCCCTTTGATTTTCTGCCAAGACCCTGGATCAGTACATTATTCTTTTGTCATTTCTTGTTCCTCTGGAGGATGGCCTTGATGTTCTTTGAAACATTATTTCATTTGTACATGAGCGTCTCCAAGGAACACCCAGCATGAGGCACTGCAGCCTCTTGTAGACAGCCCTTGGATCCCTAACTTCTGCAGAGACTGCCTGGTCTGATTCTAGAAGATGTACAGTTAAAAGCCCACCCTTCGTGCTTGTTTCGGCAGCACATATACTAAAATTGGAATGATACAGAGTAGATTAGCATGGCCCCTGCGCAAGGATGACACGCAAATTCGTGAAGCATTCCATATTTTTTGGGACTGCAAATTGGTGCGGCCAATTTGGAAAGCAGTTTGGAGATTCCTGGGAAAGCTGGGAATGGAACCATCATTTGACCCTGCTATTGCCCTTCTCGGACTATTCCCTGAAGACCTTAAAAGAGCATGCTACAGGGATACTGCCACATCGATGTTCATAGCAGCACCATTCACAATAGCTAGACTGTGGAACCAACCCAGATGCCCTTCAATAGATGAATGGATAAAAAAAAAATGTGGCATTTATACACCATGGAATATTACGCAGCACTAAAAAATGACAAAATCATGGAATTTGCAGGGAAATGGATGGCACTAGAGAAGATTATGCTTAGTGAAGCTAGCCAATCCCTAAAAAACAAATACCAAATGTCTTCTTTGATATAATGAGAGCAACTATGAACAGAGTAGGGAGGAAGAGCAGGAAGAAAAGATTAACTTTAAACAGAGACATGAGATGGGAGGGAAAGGGAGAGAAAAGGGAAATTGCATGGAAATGAAGGGAGACCCTCATTGCTATACAAAATTACATATAAGAGGTTGTGAGGGGAATGGGAAAATAAACAAGGAGAGAAATGAATTACAGTAGATGGGGTAGAGAGAGAATATGTGAGGGAAGGGAAGGGGGGATAGTAGGGGATAGGAAAGGTAGCAGAATACAACAATTACTAATAGGGCATTATGTAAAATTGTGGATGTGTAACCGACGTGATTCTGCAATCTGCATTTGGGGTAAAATTGGGAGTTTATAACCCACTTCAATCTAATGTATGAAATATGATATGTCAAGAGCTTTGTAATGTTGTGAACAACCAATAATATATATATATATATATATATATATATATATATATATATATATATATATATATGCCCACCCTTCAAGTCTGATGATTCAGACATACATGAGGTTCTCAGGCAAATAATTTCATGACAAAAATGTACTGAAAACCTTATAGTTTGATGGTCATTTTAGTTTGCCTCTAGATTAACCTCACAGGTATCTGAAGCTGACTAGCAAACCTACTTTTGGCTGAATATTAGCCCGTAAAGAAAGCTGTCATTAGCATCTTGAATTTGGACAAACGTCAAACCCTGCCAAGGCATATACCTAATGATACCATTTTAGACCTAGTCACTTATCAAAGAAGGCCAATAAAATGCTTCTCTTGTCACCCTGAATACATAGTTCAGAAGCAAACAAGGGCCTAAATCATCCCCTCTTGTTCTCAGGTTAGGGTTAGGAAGCACCTAATTTTAAAAATGGTAACATTATTATAATATATGATTGGGTAAAACGTTTAGATTTGGTTTTGATAAAAATACCATCCTGAAATATCCTGGCCAGAAAAGATTTTACTAACAGTTTGAATAAGGGTGAAAGTTTTTAAGGTACTATTCTAGCAAAAAATTGAACAAGATATAACTTATTCCTGAAGAATGTTCTGCTTATTTTATAATCAGGAAGTGAATATTTCAGAGACAGAGGCCATGTTATATCAAGAGCTCTCTGGAGAAATGAGGGGACAACAATTACAAAATATTTTTGATAAGCCCATTTCCTACTGGGTCAATCATATTTGCTTCAGGAAAGCCTGAATAGCCTAAATAGTTACTTGAAAAAAATAAATAGCAGGTGAAACCATTGGAGTCCCACAGCCATAAATATTCCTGCTTTCCTTTGTTCTCTTCTGTCACTGCTTAGCACCAAAATAGCCAAAAGGCCCCCAACAGTACATACTATTTCTGTTAGTGGACATTTCTGTTATGGGATACAGCACTGATGGCCCTAGAGACCATTGCTGTGTGCAGGTATGCTTAAAAAGAATAATGTGTGAATGGTGGTATTCTCCTCTCTAAGTGCTATTATCTTTCTAAATGGAGTCAAAAGAGGACATTTGATATGCGAGTTCTTGGGGCCATTTAATGATCTTTTCAGTTTTGTGCAGATTCCCTTAAAGTATCCTTGAGACTTCATGTCACCCATCAAGTAACAACTGACAGTAGGAGCTCTGAACACATACTAAGTATTCAACATGAGAAAGATACTATATATTATGATGTAAAACACATGGCTCTCAAAATCAAGAGATAAAGATAAAAGTTTGATTTTGTATGACAATACTAATTTTTTTAAGAGAGAGAGAGAGAGAGAGTGAGAGAGGAGAGAGAGAGAGAATTTTTAATATTTATTTTTTAGTTCTCGGCGGACACAACATCTTTGTTGGTATGTGGTGCTGAGAATTGAACCCGGGCATGCCAGGTGAGCGCGCTACCGCTTGAGCCACATTCCCAGCCCCAATACTAATTATTTTTAAGTTACAGTCTCTAAGAAAAATTCTCAAAAAATTTACACAGCACAGTTGAATAGTCTATATTAACCTAGTTATGTATGTATATAGCGCGTGCGCGCGCGCGCGCACACACACACACACACATATATATTATATATATATATATATATATATATATATATATATATATATATATATTTAACTCTAAAATTCCATGCCCTTTCAATTAAATATCACTGATTTAACAGTTAGGTAGCTTATAAAAACTTTCACAGTCTGTCATCACTCAGTGATGTTAACTAATTAAAAATGCACCTTTGTTCAAAAATGAAGTATTATAGTTATCCAGCTATAAAACAAACTTTAATACAAAAAAAATTACTATTGGAAGTGATCATGGGTGTTGAATAATTACAGATACAATTATAATTCTGGAATAAAATTCTTCAAATCCTCAAAAACTAATGCCATTAAATGCTGGCTAATTAATATATAGCAAAAGGCCTTAATGAAGTTTTTATGACTTGAATTCAAATGACTAGTGCCAAATCTTTTCTGTATTTAACAACCATATGTCCCCTGGTAAACTGTAACCTCTTCCAAACTTACTTACCTCAACTATAAAATAGGGGAAATAATACCTGACCTCTACTGCACCTGGATGTGATGGAGCTCAAATGTGTGTAGTTAACACTCCACATATCATAAATGGCTATTGTTTTTTAATGCAAAGCAAGAGATAGCTAGCTTTGGAAAATATGCCTTTTTTAAACATAGATTTTGCCCCAACCCCACCATAGAAACAAATAGCAATTATAGTCCTTAAATTTGAGGAAATCTTATGGATGTAATTTACACTCTTCAACAGCATACTTAAACTACTTAATACTTCTTTAAATTATATGAAAGATAAGGAAAACAAAATAAACTTTAAAAAAATATTTCCCATTTCTATAAAGCTTCAAGTGAATGGATTGATGCAGAAAATATGCCTAAATATTTTTAATACACTCCTAGATAGACAAAAATAAAATTATCTGAAACTGATTATTGTCAAACATCATCTACTTTGGGAGCATTTTAAATGCATTTAAAACAAAAAGAAAATCAGTAAATTCTCCCTGAATACAAAATTTTTCTTATAATTTACAATATTTGTCATGATCTCTGTAAGATTTTAATGAGATAATTGTATTCTTTTGAGATTAAACAAATAAACATAAGCTATTAGTAGTTTCCAATGTATTTATTTTGCTTCCAAAAAGTTTTCTTATGTAAGACAATTATTTCCAAAGAATGAATTAAGAAGAAATAGCTTAAAAAATAAGAGACTGATTTCCCCACTTTATCAGGTAATAAAATCTATTACCCCTGAAATCATTTCACTTAATTCTCACTTGCTCCCATATCCCATACTCCATTTTGCTGGGTGAAATTTAATAAATCTCTCAGTCCAGGATTAAATTTTACTGTTTTATGAAGTGTTAAATTGCATTGTATGCTTATTAAAGCTGGTGTTCGTTACTCCTAGACACATTCTCATCTCTACCCTGGGGCACAATTAAACCAACAGCCAAGATTTTATTTTCATCACTGGAGTATCTCCCAACAGGGAGCAATAGATGAACATCAGCAAGTCATTTAACTATAAACAATGTGCACTTAATAACATGCACATGCCTTAAACTACATAAACTACTTTAAATAGGAGAAAGCATCCAAAGAATAATAATTTCCACATTACAAGTTCTGACTTAGTTAAAAACAACCTAGGTGCAGAAATATACTATAATACATTAAAATGCTTAAACTACATCATTTATATAATATACTTTCAATGCAACTTACTGAGATTTAATTATTTTTCATACTCACACAATGTGTTTACTTCTTAATGCCAGGAATAAAGCTAACATTTATAATTCAAATGAATATTATAAACAGAAAATTCTACTAAATAGAATAACTAAAGACAGAACTTTACAGATTTGTCTTTGCAAACCACGATACAAGACTTTTCATTATACCTTGGAGAATCTCAATTCCATGAAGAAAGGGCTGCAGAATCCATGGCTAGCTTTATAAAAAGGAGACTTTGGGAACCCAGTGAGACAGGTCTAAAGACAAGCTTCACTGATTCTGCACTACATGTCTTAGGCAAGTCACTCATCCCCTCTGAGTTTCAGTGTGATAATCTATGAATAGGATGATAATTGTGCTTACTTCAACTTGATATTGATAAAATAAGATAAATTTAGCTCCACATTGACAATTTAAATGAAATAAGTCATACTGAATGTTTCACGGGTCTAAATATTCAAGAAAACAACTATTTTTATTACTAATTATACTAAGAGAATCATTTAATTAACTTAATGTTTTCCTTCAAATAATGAAACATATGACCTTCCTTTTTTACTAGAGTGTATGTTTCTCAAAGAATTGAACTCTATTGAAATTTTTATTTCCCCCACATGTTAGATACATGTAAATATTTATGGATTTAATTTGAAAATGGTAGCCTAAGTCTCAGTTATCAGTTTTTAAAACATTTATTTTTCTAGATAATTTACCAAAGGCTTAAAACATTTATTAACTCAAAGGACACAAAATCATAATAAGCCAAGATCATGCTCTCAATGACAGGGCAAAAGTTTTGTTTTCTCCTTCCATGCCAATCCTATATGTCCCATCAACTATTTAAAGCAGTATTTTTTCTGAAACTTGAACCTCAGCCATGGGAATTTTTAGCAAGTAATTATTTATAAGGTTTCATGATGTCACTTATCAAAATTAAATGCATATGTACTTATGCTATCTTTGTTTTTAAGAATATACCCATTTAATCTAAGGATAATGAGAATTCAGTTCTTAGGAAGTACAATAACAAAAAGGTGAATTTTTACCAAAACCTATGAAATATTGATAATTTCATGAGTATTGACTGTTAGACAATTCAACTCTGTACTTTATACCAGTACACTAATTAAATGTACTTGTTTAACAAGCTGTAGGACTCGTACTTGCAGTTAAATCAGGATTAAACAAAAAGACTAATTTTGAAATTCAAATGTCAGCCATTTGAAGAAAGTGTTTTTTTCCCGTAAAGGCTCAACATCCATTTTCAAACCTAGCCCTCATAAATCTGAGTTTGAGTCTTTAGAAACCTTCCAAATGATGTTAAGTTGAATAGCCTCTGAGATTCACATCTGGCATGAAGCCTTTGCTTAGGAGAAACCATATTTTTTAAACAGTATTAGGTTAAATCACTTACATTTGTACTTGTAGCCTTTTGTGAGTATAGACTGTTATGGGACTAGGAAACTGATTTATGTAAAAGAAATTATCCATATTTCTTTTAGATTACTATTCAAAGCCATGCAATAAATTTAGTAAACATTGTTCTCCCTTGATTCTTATTGCTCTTTTGTGTTCTTGTCTGTTTGGTCTTGATTCTGACAGCCCCCTCCACCGGCCCTAAATATCCCAGTGTCTCCTTCAGTTAATTAATTGCCTAACTGCTCTCTTAGGAAAACTTACCTCTTCTCCTGGTCTTGACTGAAGCTGGGCAGCAGCCACACTAACAAGGAAAGCTTCACATTTGGCCTCAGCTCTTACTAAGGAACACAAAGCCTGGGGGAGGCAGTTTCATTTCTCCTGTAAAAGTCCTCCAGTGTAAAACCTTCAAAAGATGTGCCTTCATGCCCTCTCTCAACAGTGTTCTTTATAAACATTTTTCCCACAGGAACTGAGGTGTTGGTGTTCAACAACTAATTGAAAAAACACAATTTCCATTATAATGTTTTATAAATCACTTTTCTAAGATGAAATGTACAATATAAATCAGTTTTGCCAATAAGCTAGACACATCTAGAAGAGAATAACATATTTCAAAGTATTTAGTTACTATTTTGACATATTTTATTATTGTTATTTTAGTGCTGCTTCTGATATTGCAGTGCTCCAAGTGACCAAAACTTATTATGACCCTCTGATTCCTCATATATCTAACAAGCTTGGGCAGAAAACGACATTAGTTTTACTGCAAAGATATAACTGTTTTCCTCCCATTTTGTCTCCTTAAAAAAAAAAAAAAGGCCTTTTTGAAACTCTATATAGTCCAGACAAGGTAAAACAAAATGAGGGGTAAATATTACTTAGCCATAAATAGAAGGAAATATTGTCATTTGAAATAGCATGTATGAATATAAAGGATATTATATCAAATACAGTAAGCCAAGCTTAGAAAGACAAATACTGCATGATCTCATTCATATATAGAATCTAAATAAAAAGGTCTAACAGAAATAGAAAATATAGTGGTGCTTACAAGGAACAAAAGTAGTTGCGGGGCAGGATTAAGGAGATGGTGCAAGGATATAAAATCACAGATAGAAGGACAAAGGATAAAGTTCCAGAGATCTATTGTTCAACATGACAACATGTTCATAGTTAATAATGTAGATAGTATAGTTTAATGATATATTGTTGAAAAATACTGAGAGTAGATGTTGCGTGACTGCAAAAATAAGTAAAGGAATGTATATATTAATAACATAGGTTTAGTCATTCCACAATGTACACATATTTTGAAACATCATATTGTACTATGTGTGCTATGTGTGTATTATTTATATATTTATATATATATAATATATGTATATAATATATATATGTATGTACAATTACACCTGTCAATTAAAAAATCAAAATAATAAAAAGAAAAAGGAAAAACAAAAGAGATATCAGAACCATTTAACCTTAGGAGACATCCTAGAGATTATTAATGCTAAAGATGTCATGAGGGACAATAAGTTCAAATTACTGGTTTTCCTGTCTTGTTCTTTGTTTCTTCTCTCTGTTGGAATTTATTCTCCACATTTCAGTCTCAGTAGTTTTTAAAACTCTCCAAGAGTGACTCATCATTGACATCACAGTCCAGTTTCCAATTACGTTAGGCCTCACTTCCCTGAATCTGAACTAGAACTCAGAACTTGTATCCTAACCTACTGTATTATCTCCTACATCACAGTAGTTTTGTATCTTTAAAAACATTTGTGATGGGATGATGCAATTATATGTAAAATGTCACTTAAGCATCAATTCATCTTCCAAAAGATACAATTAAGATACCATTTGAGGTGAGCTTTTGTATTAATGTTTGTTTATTAAAGTACACTTGAGATGAGATTATGTACAAATTACACTTACATAGGTAAATAGCATTCTGAGTGCTTTTAAAACTAACTTCCAAATTCTGAAAATAATTCTGAAATGCATGGAAAAAAAGCAACTAGTCACTTTACCAGTATTTGTTTTATATCATATCTTTTTTTTTTTTTTTTTGGCATGAGAAAGAACAACCTATATAGAAAAGAGGACATATTGTGACATTTTTTTCTCAATTAATTGATAATCAGACATTTTCTTCTATTTTTATTTGGCAAAATTAGTTGACATTTTCTTTCATCCCATAGATAAACTCATGTAAATTCTAACAATATTATTAATGTTTTTTATTAACCAAAAACATTAGTCAAAAGTTTAAAAGGTACCATGTATAATATTCTTTAAAAGTTAATGAAAATTTAATTATCAAAATTACTGCATCACACTATCATCTTAATGTAGTCTACATTATCAACATTTCATACTACTTTACACAGTAGAAAACTCTAGCAATATCTTACTAATATGTCACGAAACTATCAATTATCATGTAGTAAAAATACATGTTACACATTTTCAATAAAGTTACGGTCCTTCTGTTTCTTATCTCTGTCATATTATTGTACAGTTTAAGTGATTAGTAATTATTAGTAGCCAAAGAATTCTTTAAAAATGAAGACAAAATATTAGTGTTCTAAAATTTCATATCTGAAAACAAACACTTAGCTATCATGGGTTGTATTCATTATTGTATATCAACTTTATTTTTCTCAGAAAAAAATTTAGACCATTAATAATTTCATATAAGGGGATTATCATACTATATTGTAAGATTTCATTCTAGATCATAGGAAAAAAGGACAATGTTATTTGTTCCCTTAAAATGGCCTTGCATCTTAGAACATTTTATTATGCCCATAGGAATATTTCAAATGACAGTGTTTTGGAAGCAGGATAATAGTCTTATTATTTTTTATTATGATGAAGAATGTCCAGTAGTACAATGTTTCAAACCAACAATTCCAAGTTTTCCTGATAATATAAGAACAGTGTCAATTTGTGTTATAGGTATGATGATATTTTATTGATACATTGTAATCATACATAATATAGTAGGATTTGTTATGCCATATTTATATACGCATATAATATAATTTGATCAATCCCATTCCCCACTCCCTTTCCTTTCCCTCTCCTCCTTTCTCCCCTGTTTGCTCTACTCTATTTATCTCCCTTCTATTATTATTATTTTAATATTAATATGCATTTATATATATATGTATATAAATGTACATATATTCCTCTTATTAATTTCATTGTAACATATGTTAGTGTTGATATTGATGTCCTGAGACTCTTACATGGGTATATGGGAAAAAGCAAATAACTATCATGTGATACTCTAATTATATCATAAGGCATCATTGAAAAATTGGATGATCACTGTTGGGGAAATATACAGATAAGTAAAAAAAGATAAATAAAAAGTCTATATCTCTAAATTTAAATTGAAATTTTAAAATAAACTCCTACATTGCCTTATGTTAAAAATAATTATGAAATAAAATAAATATTTTCCTGTTCTGTTCTCTAAAAGGTCTACAAACTGGGAACAATCCAATGGCAATGTGTGCCCTAGTGCCCAATTTATAGTCTTGATATACAATTTCCCACCTAAATAAACAAGGCTTTTTTGATAAATTTCCACTGTTTGGGCTTTTTTGATAAATATAAAATTAGATATAAGATATAACTGGGAAAGCTTATCAGTGATCAATAAAGGACATTGTCAAGGAGAAGTAAGTCTGAGTCAAAATTACTTAGAGGTTATCTTTAAGAGATTCACAATAAACAAAATGGAATAATTTCATAATCAAGAAGAACAATTACTAAAATGGATTGAAGTACGACAAATATATTAAAGTTTGTAATATTGCAAAAATAAAATTTTATGTGATGGAAGATAATTTGAAACAATTACGCATTTCCTTTTCCTTTCCCACATGAATTCAATCAGTGGGAAAACAAATAATTGAAGGTTATTTTTTTATAGGTATACCAGCTAATAAATGAGGAAGAAATGAGAAAAATGTAAATTTTTAATTTGTCTTCTCATGAATTAATGTCTGGGCATTGATTATCATTGGTTCCCAACATCACAAGAGGCAAACAAATAGTAAACCTTCTAATTGAAGAGTGCTATATCATCTATGAAGTAGTTTTGTCCAAAAACAAATAAAATGTCCAATGTAAATTTGATTAAGTGTCAAGAACCAACAACCAATTTACAGAAACTATAGAGAACAGATGAATATGTTTAAGATTATTACGTGGATGCAATCAACAAAATCCAGATGGTGGAATAATGTTACCCTACCATAATCAGTTGGTCTTATTTGGATTAGAATTCTAAAAACGTTTCTCTACAGGAAAAAATATAAAGTTGATGAGAAAAATTGAAATTAGAGCATTGTATAATTGACATAATTGACGATGTTAAAGAATTATCAGTTAATTTTAGGCACTATTCTGATATTTTGTTATATGCAGTTTTAAGTACTGCTTATTTCTAATGATATATACTGAAACATTATAAATAACATAAGATCATGATTTACCATGATAAAACAAAAAACTGGAAGAAAAGTAAGAGTGGATAGATATGAAATAAAATGACATAGCTGGTAATTTTTGAAACTAGGTAGGGTTCTTAAGGACCTGTTATTATTATTCTGCCCACATTGGTAACTGAACTATATCCCCAGCCCTTAAATTTTAAAACAATAAAAAATGAAAAGAAAAAGAGAAAAAGAAGTTTAGAAAATAGAAATGATCTCACAAATATATAGTCGTACAGTGTAGGAGATAATTTGAATGTTTTACCTTTAAATCTAGTACTTTTTTCCACTGCAGTATAACAGACTGATAAGAGAACTTGAAATTAAGTGGCAATATTGTTTTAGAGAAATTTTCTTGGACTGTTTGCCCTTTGAAGTCTAGAAAAGGCATGAAAAATAAATGAAAAATGCAGTGAATGAAATAGCCAATGGGCCTGCATGAATGAGAGTAAGGGAAGTCTACTATTCCTCTACCAAGGTTCTGCCCAAAGGAAACTGGTCCCTAAGGCTTCACAAAATTATATGCTGTTACAATCTTCTCTTTTGCTGACCATTCAACTGGTAACTTTCCAAAAACAAGAAGCCAGGAACTACAGAAAAATAATTGGGTCATTCTCCCTGACTGCTTTTTCTTGCCACAGCATTGAGACAGTGATGAATCTTGTTACTATAGCTTATGCTATAGATATGTGCAATAGCCGTGCAACTTCATGTGCCATTTATCAGCTGACTATGGCAATGCCATTGAGAGGAGAAAGGATTTCTCTACAAGATATAATACTTTTGTTTTCTATAGAGTATCTGAAAAATATGACCGAGTGGTTTTATAGACACTTATCTCAGTCTTTGTGAGCAGAATGAGAAACAGAAGCATCATGTATATAATATGTTAGGGCAGCAGTATTTATTATGATTATGGAGTGGGCTTTGAATTCTGAGAAACTTATGTTCAAATCCTAGCTCTGGTGATAACCTATGGCATATTTGGTCTCTCTAAGCCTTTTATACACAACAACCAAATAGTAAAAACAACATCTCAAGAGGGTAATTATGAGGGTTAACTGAGGCAATGTATGATCACATTTATCAAAAGCTGGTATACATAACACTGTAATAAATTACATCTTATTTATAACAGTCTCTACAGTTGTCTTCATGGGTATGGTGGTACATGCCTATAATTCCAGAAGCTCAGGAGGTTAAAACAAGAGGATTCCAGAGTTCAAAGACAGCATAAAGCAAGGCCCTAAGCAACTCAATGAGACCTTGTCTCTAAAGAAAATACAAAAAATGGCTGGGAATGTGGCTCAGTGATCAAGTGCCCTTAGTACAATCCCCAGTACCAAAACCAACACCAACAAAAAGTTGTCTTGTGTAGCTTTTGCTGTTGCTTTTGAAAAAAGCCAAGAAGTTATACAACACTGTCCTTTATTTTAGAGTCTTGCTTGTTCTCCGTGAAAAGAAAACAACTTTTCCTCATTCAGGTCACATAGAATGAAATGCTTAAATACATGTAACAAGTCCATTTTTGACCTTCATTGATAGCCTAGCAGAAATACTGTCATCTTTGTATTGTTGAAGGTAGTCCCCCACATGTAAGCTTTCATTATCAAATGTCAGACCATGTTTTAGGGCACACTCTGGAATTAGGAGCTGGAGACAACTCATCTAACTTCTCAATCTCAGCCTTGAATTTTGTTTAGCAGAAAAAATTCTTATTTTGTAAAATGTATAAATTTAACAAAGTATATAAATCTATCTTTATTATTCAAGGCATTAATAAAGATTAGTTCATTTTCCTTGCCCTAATTCAATTTACTTAAAATTGAAAAGCCAGACTTAAGTTAGTTCAACAGTCTTTTTCAAGCATTTACTATTTATTTTCAAGTAAAATACTGGAGATTTTCTAAGCCAAAGTTCTCTTCTAGATGAAAAAAGTTATTTTTAAGTTTTTCAATATTTTATGTTTTATGATATACATACCTTTACAATGAAATAGAACAAAATTTGGAATTATCTATATATATTTTGAGTCAGAGTCAATCAAAGTGTTGTACACACTTGTTCTGGAGAATATTTTCAGTTTATTATCCAATTAATTCCCAAGTTCATAGTTTTTTTTAAAATATTTACTAGGCATTCAGTATTATGCTGTATCCTAGGAATATATAATCAATAGACTCACCCTAACAAAATTCAACCTGGAGAAGAGAAATTTTATTTTTTTATTTTTTATTTTTTTTAATATTTATTTATTTATTTTTTAGTTTTCGGCAGACACAACATCTCTGTTTGTATGTGGTGCTGAGGATCGAACCCAGGCCGCACGCATGCCAGGCGAGCGCGCTACCGCTTGAGCCACATCCCCAGCCCGAGAAGAGAAATTTTAAAAAATATTTGGGATGTAAATAATGTATTAAATACTATTTAGTTTGGACCATATGAAATTATACATATCTACCATTTCTTATAAGAATTAAAATTTCATATGGGTCAATTAATATATTTAATATCCTTATTAATGTCATTTAGTCACCTCCCAAATTTCCTAACATTAATTTGTCCTTTCATTGAGCAGAACCATAAACTTCCAGAATACAAATTTTATCATTATTAAATTATTTTCACTTAATTTTATTTTATATGAAATTAACCAAGGGAATTACTGAATGAAATTTTGAGTATTTCATAAGTTTGCTTCACAGAGAATACATTTTAATCCATTTTATTATTTATAACAGCCTTTAGAATAAGAAAGAGGTGACTCCAAAGTTTTCATTTATTTTGCCTACATGAGTATTTCTCAGATGTGTGTTTTTGATTTTCATATCACCCTATAATCATTACCCAACCAGGATTTGCTTTTTTGTTTTATATGGTAGGTACTACAATAACATCATTTTATTTATTTTTGACCAATATGTGAATATTTTCAGGAGAAATTCTAACAATTGCAATGCCAGATTCCTTGGCTGCTATCTCTTTCTTACTTGGCACTATTTAAAATCCTCCTGCAGAGACTCACTACTGGTTGCTGGCCTCTTTTGCACATTCCTGCTAGTCACAGAACAAAGTGAAAGTAATTGTTGTTAATAATATCAAAAGATATTTTCTGTATTGCAGTCTCAAGAATGGAATAACACAGAAAGTCACTTTTTATTTTCATCTAAAAATACTGAGTAATCCATATATTATTGTTTTAGCCAGTTTTTTCTTCATTGTTACCAAAAGATCTGATAAGAATATTTACAGGAGGAAAAGTTCATGTGGGGCTCACAGTTTTAGAAGTCTCTGTCCATAGACAGCTCCCTCCTTTGCTCTAGATAGAAGGTATGGCAGAACATCATGGTGGAAGAAAGTGGTAGAAGAAAGCAACTCAGGACATCATAAATGTTAGAACCAACACCATATGGATGATACCAAGGTCTGCCACCATCACAAACAGTAGGCAAGCCTCCTGAGACCTTGGCTGAAGCAACTTTTGAGTGCCTGGGTGGCTGAGCAAAGTCAAACAATTTCATAGGCACCCCTGTGCAAACAGGGTTTCCCACTGGTCTCTTCTCAAAGGAATTGTTACTTTTAAATCCTTGAGCCTGAAGGGTGTATTCTTGCCAGTTCCTGAGATGCCTTCAAAATAACTTTATTATTGTTTCTTAATACTTAGCATTTCTTTAGTGGCTGTAATTTCTCTAACCACACCTTCATTAGCTCAAGTTTTACTCAGTTTTCTGGCCAAACTAAAGTTTTTGTTTGTTTGGTTGGTTGGTTTTTTTTTTTAATCTTTCTGCTTCACTTTCTTCTCCTGATTAACACAATAAACTTGTTAGAAGCCAACAACAATATCCATGCAACCCCTTGAAGGATATACTGCCTAGAGATTTCTTCCACCAGATTAAGAAACCCATCACCTTTAAATTCAGCCTCACAGAAAGTCTTAGGACGGAGGCAAAATGTAGACAACTTCTTAGCCAGAATATAACATGAATAGCCTCTAGTCCAATTTCCAAGAGTCCTTCTTTTCCTTTGATAACCTGTAAGCCCAGCCTTAACTGTCCACAATTCTTTTGGTATTCTGGTCTTTTGAGATCCCACTAGAATTGCCCATTAAACTTGGCCTACAACAATCTAAAGCTTTTCCATCTTGCATTTCTAAATGTCTCAAAATTCCTCCCACAAAGAATAAGTCTTTCTTCCTTTAAGTTGATTTTCTCAAAAGAGCAAAAAAAAAAAAAAAAACCTGATTAATGTAGTTTAGATTAATTTAGTTTAGACTAATGTAGTTTAAAGGTTGCAGTATATTGACAATAAAGGGAGACTGAAGTATAATTGTTACCATTGGTGAAGATCATATGGACTACCGGTTATAGATTAAGATGAACTTTGAAGATTAGGACGAACGATTATTTCACACTCGCACTGAAAATGCTAGAGAGATTACTTACATGCATAATCAAAAGAAAAGGAAAAAGAGCATTCAACTCCCCAAGAAGTGTTATTTAACTGAAAAAGCTAATTTTTTCATCTGCCTAGTTGGCTGGCAATTTAGTGTCTTATATGCCAGAGGAAACAGTCAAGTTGCATTGGATCAATAAGGAGAAACTGATGGTGACATTGGAAAGGTGGGATTCCACAAATATAATTTGCCATCCTGATGCTCAGGATCATCTTAGAGAAGAGTGATTTGATGGGGAGTGTTTTTGAATACAGTTATCAATTCAGTTCCTGTTTTAAGAAACCAGAAACCAGCTTTTTCAAAACTTCCAGAACACACAAATACCCAAGATTTTTATATGGTATTGTAGCTCAATCAGAAATGATTTAAATGTAGTTATTTGAAAATCAAAATTGAAATATTGTAGTCATAAATGTTCCTGATAGGGAAGAAAATGCAAAAACATCTAAAAATATAGTTGCATGGGGAATACCCTGAAGAGCTAAGGTTTTTGTTTTGAAATTTTTGGAAACTGAACTCAGGGGCACTCAACCACTGAGCCACATCTGCAACCCTACTTTGTATTTTATTTAGAGACAGGGTCTCACTGAGTTGCTTAGGGCCTTGCTTTTGCTAAGGCTGGTTTTGAACTTGAGATCCTCCCGCCTCAACCTGCTGAGACACTGGGATTATAGGCATGCTCCATCAAGCCCAGCAAGAACTAAGGCTTTGAAAAGACATTTACAAAATAGACAAGAAATAAAGGGCTAAGAAATTTTTCTTTCCTTAATATTATGTTTTGTAATTTTTGAAACTTTGAAAGTACTTCAAAGAAAACTAATTTTTACAATGAAATCTCATATGTACCATCTATTTACATGGAAAAGTCTCTAAATCCACCACCATAGAATACCAGCTAGCCTTTTTAATGTATGTAACTTTTCCAGATGCTTGTTAAGTATAGGCTCTCTACAGCAGTAGAATGGCACGCCTATAGTGTTCAGCTTTTTGCTCTGAGTGTACTATCAAAAGATCCACTTATGTGAAATCATTCATTCAGTGTGATAGAGAAAGGTTATTCAATCTGATAAACTCCCTTGAATTGTTTAAATTTAGCATTTAGGTGAAAAATGGACATCTGATTTATAATAGTTTTTGCTAGCCATAGAGATCTTTTCATTGAATAATGAGGATAATTTGATGTTATACCTTCAGCTTTTATTAAAATCAGAAAAGTCAAATAATTCTATGAAGAAATGTATTAATATCAGGTTATGAACTGGGCACAGTGGTGCACCTGCTATCCCAGCTACTCAGGGGACAGAGGCAGGAGGATGATGAGTTCAAAACCAGCCTAGGCAAGCTAAAGAAAACTCATGTAAAAGATCTGAAATCAGTATTTTTTAAAGCATTCCTTATATAAGCATCCATTTAATAAATTTCTCCTAAAGCTTTAAAACTTATCTTTTTAAATGAGCTAATATAATATTTCCCTGTAGTTATCAAATGCATTGCATAAAAATTTTACTTGTATATTGCCTTAAGTACAAAGGAGGCTTAGAATTAAAATAGTGTTCATATTAAACAACTATAAGAACTATCTACAACTGGCCTTAAGTAGCTCTTAAGTTTTTATCATCTTACACCAAGAAAGGGGGGGGGGCAATGGGTGTTGGGCACAGGCAGACAAAGATGGTGGGAATGGAGGTTATGAGAATAATTCCATAAAATGGTCCCACTGTGTTGAACTCCACATGCTTTCTTTTTCAAAAAGCAATTTACTGGTAGCCTGGCTGGGCCTAAGTAGAGAAACAGGGAGCTAGGGATAATTCCTCCTAACCATAAAATCTGTGACAAAGTATGGTTAAGATTCTAACTAGAACCTGTTAGTATGGACCAAGGTGACCTAGTGTTGCCATGACAATATGGATTTGAAAGTCTGATGTCACCCCGCTGTCAGTCAAGTTAAGAAGTGAACCTGGGTGGGAGTCTCTGTAAACTTCTTTGTGATCCCCAGTAAGACTGGAGTGCAGGAGAGGCACATTGTCCCTCTCCTCTCTGAGAGAACCCACTCTCTCCTTTGAAAGTGTCCCCTTCCTAATTTCCTATAGCTTCAAAATTCCTGTTACTGTAAGCAACATGTCTGAAATCTTTCCTACTTTGTCACAAGAATTGGGGTTTGAAGAGGGGTCTTCCCACTGCCTCAGTTTCTAAGAAGGCCCCAGCTCTGTAATAATAGAATATATGGTATAGAACAAATGCTGTCATAAATTGAGGTTAGGGTTGATATCAGGCACCAGAAGGAGAATAGGAATCTATGAAACTCCAATTTTAATTTTCCACTCATGTGGCCAGAATAAGGTTTAGATAGGAGAGGATGGAAAAAACTATATATGTTGGTCTAAATAAGCTTCTGTGCTCTTGTGAAGTATTTCCCACTATACTGGAAAAGTTTTCAAATAAGATGATCAGACCCAGCTAAGATGCTAAAACTACAAAGAGAATTAATTTTATTTTTCACAAAGTAGAAGTTGGCATATTCTATAATTGTCCCAAGCCAAAAAAAAAAAAAATGGCTTATTTACCTCAGTAGAACATCAAAGGGACTCAGGCAGGGCATATTAAGAACAGTATACTGTAATCCCAGCAGCTTAGAAGGCTGAGGCAGGAGGATCATGAGTTCAAAGCCAGCCTCAGCAAAATCAAGGTGCTAAGCAACTCAGTGAGACCCTGTTTCTAAATAAAATACAAAATAGGGCCGGGATGTGGCTCAGTGGTCGTGCCCTGAGTTCAATCTCCAGTATCTCCCGCCCCCCAAAAAACAGTATATTGTGTTGACACTGGAGTTGGGTAAAACCGGGTTTAGTCCTGGCTCTGCTATTTATTCATTTTTTACCTTAGGAAAGTTAGTTGGTTTGGCTGAACAAAATTGGGACATAGTAAGCACTCAGTTATGCTACACTAATAATATCTGCTTTTCCTTCATTTCTACACATCTCTGGTTTTCAAAGTTATCAGATGTAAAGGGATCACAGCTTGGCACAAAGATTATTTTAAAGTGAAGGCATTTGAGCCACAGTAGATAAAAAAGAAATCTTATATGAACTTCCCTTATCTGAATAAAGCAGAGTGTCCTCAAAATATAGCTGCTATTAACCCCCTCCATGGGTGTTTCCTGTGAATTCAGCTGCCTGGGAGTCAGACTGGCTTTTCTTATTAGCATCAAAAAGCTTGATAAGCCTTCCATACTTTCCCACTGAAGGCCTTTAAAAAAATAAAAAATAAAAATAACCTTTTTGTGAAAAGGCATTTGGAACTTTCTGACTATTCAGACAGTTACTTAACCCTGAACATGCCTACATATTCACATATATGTGTTAGTAAAATTGTTTTTTTCTCCTGATAGTCTATCTACAGTTAGTTCAATAAAAGCCTCCAACCATTTGAACCTAAGATAGTGGAAAGAAAAGTTTTCCTCCTAACAAATGGATGCTGAAGACAGAAAGATGTATGTGGATTTCTACAGGGAAATATGTGAAAAATCTAGTATGTGATAGTCTATTGGAGTGATTCCTTATTATTTGATATGTGGAGGGTTTTGACCCTGCTTCCCATTACAGTCACCTGGTAAAATTTTTAAAATTCTAATACATAGGTCATACTCCAGCACTAATTATACAATCAAGGTTGAGAACCACTGCCCTAAAAGGAAATTTTTAACTGGATCTTTGCAGGCTTATTGCTTTCCCTAACCTTGTTCTCCTGAAAGCAGTAGTTCTATCTTTCTTAATTTTAATTTTTTGTTTTTATCTTGTGTGAAAATTGCATCAGACAGGCATAATCAAAGGGTCAAACTGGATAAAAGAAAAACAGGAGCAAAGGTTAAGCTCTGAACATAGTTTAAGAAATAAAGTGAATATAACAACAGCACAAATATGAAACACAGAAGTAACACTTTAATAGTGATAGGTAACAAACAGATGTGAACAGTGGGAACATAAGGTTAAGGGAATAATTCTATAAATTGGCCCACTGTGCTGACCCCCACTTGCTTTCTTTTAAAAAGCAATTCACCTGCAGTCCTGACTGGCTGAAGTCAATAGGATATGTTACATTCCTCAGCAAACAACCTCTTCTCTGAAGGAGAAATAGAAGGACACAAGTTAACTTGAAGTGGGGTGGGGTATTTCTGTGACCCTTACATAAACCAGGTTCCAGAACTCAGGGAGATAAGGATAATTTCCCTTAGCCACAAAATCATTAAGAACAAGATCCATTTAAAACCTGTCAATGTGGACCACTTGCCTTGGACCTTGGAACTTCACAATGCACAGTGGGGACTTAAAAGTCTGATGTTATTCTGTTGTCAGCCAAAAGGCAAGAGGTAGACCTAAGTAGGATTATCTGGGAACTTTGCTCTGACTCCAATCTGGTGGGCAGGAGGGGAATTGTACTTCTCCTGTCCGGGAGGACCACTCTCTTTCCAGCCCCAAAATGGCTATAGTTAGGCTCCCTCGCTGAGACTTCCCATGGGCTATATGTACTTTTTAGCCAGGGCATCAAGTTCAGAAACACTGACTCAGCAGACAGACTCAAGGTAATAAACATTAACTTATGAGCTTGTGCCCCCACCTTGTGTAAGCTGTTAGCAGTGTGACTTCTTTGTTTGACCTGCATATAAAAAGGGCCTATGGAAATGGGCTAGGGAGGAGGCTAAAATGGAACTGGTTGGGGGCTGAAACTGAAGTTGGTGGCTGGCTAATTGCTATGGCCACAATAAAGCATGCCTACTATCCTAACTGTATCTTGCGTCTTCTTCCACCTTTTGAACCCAGAATTTCTTTCCTGGGTCAGAGCCCCTGCAGGACCCTATGCTTCCTAATAAGTTCATCCCTGCCAGTCTTAAGAACATGTCTGAAATCTTTCTGGTATGAATGCAAAAACCAGTGAGAAAGAACCACAGTACCTAACTAAACTCCATGGCAGACCCTTGCCCTATAACAAGAGCACTTACATGCATTAGTTTCCTCCCTCTTTTCCTTTTCATTTTTTCCCATTATTAGGTATCAATTATAATGAACATTTGTGTTTATCATCTGTCATGCACTATGCTAAGAACTTTAGGTGTGTTACTTCAGTCAATCCTACCAGTAACATGGGAAGCACCCAATATAATGTTGTTTTGTAGCCAATGAACTCCTCATGGACAAGTGATATTTTAAGGATAAACAAACATGGGGAGCTGGGATTTGACAGTACATTCTGCTAGGTGAGCCGCTTTTCCACACTGAAATTCCAAAGCAGGCTCCACCTGGATTCAATCTAGATAGGTTAAGAGGAGTATTCTAAAGCAGGCAAGATAAGACCTGGGGGCACAAGGATTGTCCATCTTCCATATCACTTTCAGAGAGTGAAAGTATAGGCGTGCTGTTTTTGTCAGCTTTTTCAGTGCTGTGACTGAAGGATCCAACTAGCACTATTATAGAGGAGGAAGTGTTTATTTAAGGGCTCATGGTTTTAGAGGTCTTAAACCATAGAAGGATAGCTCCATTTCTCAAGGCTTTAGGTAAGGCTGAACATCCTGGTGGGAGAGTATGGCAGACAGAACTAGCTCACATCATAGTGACCAGAAAGCAAAGAGAGAAAGACTCCACTCTCCAGATACAAATATATACCCAAAGCCACGCCCCAATTCCCACCTCCTACAGCCACACCCTATTACTTCAGTTACCACTCAGTTGATCCCTATCAGGGAATTAAATCAATGATTAAGATGCTTACAACTCAATCATTTCTCCTCTTAACCTTCTTGTATTGTTTCACGTGTGAGCTTTCAGGGGGCATCATATCTAAACCACAACAGGTGCACACCAGTGCTGTTGACATTTCATGGGTAAGCAACAAAGAAAATATTTCTGAAAAGGTTTCTGGAGAGTTGGGGAGTGATAAGAGAATCACTGCTCAAGAAGAGAAGATTTAACAGTCTTACTGTACTTTTCTAGTTAGCCCAAAACTTACAGGAAATTATGTTTTCAGTGATATATGATACATACTGGCCAATTGGAGAGAATTTAACCTGATAGGAACCTAAAATTCTTAAGGAGACTGCATGAAAAAATAAAAAAATAAAATAAAATAGAAACACCAAGCAAGGGAAATAGAGCAACTATTGTTCTTCCTGAGATTCAAGACTGAGAAATAGAAATCATCCTTAACACATTTATTTAATTTTTAAAAGAAAAATATATCTTCATAACATTGTGAAAATGATCTCACTTTTAGTGTGATTTCTTCATTTTTTAAAAA
The DNA here is from genome assembly GCF_964194105.1 of Spermophilus citellus. Taxonomy (NCBI): domain Eukaryota; kingdom Metazoa; phylum Chordata; class Mammalia; order Rodentia; family Sciuridae; genus Spermophilus; species Spermophilus citellus. The sequence continues at coordinate 109,956,271 of NC_138186.1, read as the reverse complement.
AAAGCAAGTAAATTAAGAAGTTTTAATGCTCCCCATTTAAGAGAAGATGCTCAGGTCTTCCCACTAGTCAATGACCTCCTAAACCAGCCTCTGAGAACACTGCTCACAGTCCACTGCTCCTTCATTTATCATGGTGCCACAGTGTTTCCCATTCTGAGTCTCGACAATTCTGAAACCCATAAAAATGGCAGCCCAGCTGTAAAATTGATGAAATAACGTAATAAACAAAAATTAACAGATGGCTTCAAATAAATATACCCTCCAATCACCCACTGAGGGCCTATGTGACATATCGATCTTCATGTTTCCCAGTGGTAGAAACAGGACAGTGAAATCAATAGCATGCGAGAGTCCATTTGAAGTTATAAATACTCTATTCAGTTGAGATACTTGACATATTCAAAAAACATCTTACTGTGACTGTGGCATTTTGTAAATAGTCAAGAGCCAGAAATAATTTAATCGTGTAAATAATATATCAGGCTCTTGCCTTAATTGGCAATTTCATAGACAGGCACTCAGTGAATGATAAGCATCTGTGAAAAGAGAAATAGAGCTTCTTATATCTTCGCACTACGCAGACTGCTGTCCTTGAAGAGAAAGCTTTACAACTCCTGTGCTGCTACCCAGTCCCAGATTATACTTACTTCATAGCACTTATCACCAGTAATATTGTTATATTATATTTGTTTATGGTCTCTTTCCTACCTCTAGAACTGCAGTTATCTACAGGGGGCAATTTTGCCACTCAAGGGATATTTGGCACTGTCTGAGAATATTATTTTGAATGCTTAGCAGCATCTGTTAGGTAGAGGCCAGGGATGCTGCTAATCATCCTGTTTTTCACAGGACAGCCCCTCACCACAAAGAATTACCTGGCCCAAATGTAAATAGTATGATGCTTGAGAAACCTTGCTCCATAATGTAAGCTCTATGAAAACAGAGACTGCCTCTTTTGCTGAATAAGTATCTACTACTTGAAAGAACTAAATGAATGAATAATACCAGAGGGGAGAGGGCAAAGAGTCTAAATCCTTGAAAATACACAGGTGAGCACAAGAGAATCATTCTCAAGAAAAAAGACAAGATTCAAATTTGTACTCTAGCCTCTAAGCACAAATCTTGAAGACAGTAAAAAATGGCATTGTAATATTAACTTCTTGATAATTCATTTCATATAATTTTAAACCAATTCTGAAAATGATTTAAAAAGTGTGATGATTTTTAATGGAATGGATGGATAGATAGATAGATAGATAGATAGATAGATAGATAGATAGAAAGGTTGCATCTGAAGTATCAATTATTTTGTTTTGGCTTATAAACGTGTGATAATTTTCTTATTCTTCCTTACAAAAGTTTAATTCCAAGTTACATATAGGAGATGCTTTTTCTTCTCATTAGGTAAAACAAACAAAAAACACACATCTCAAATCTCTATCTTCTTAGACACGATATTTGGGAGTAATCAATAGTTCATTTGCCTCTAGAGCTCATTTAATTATTCTCATCCTAAATATCCTGTTGATATTGGAAAATTTTCCTGATTTTAATCAATTCTGACAGATTGATTTTTGCTCAACCTCTTCTTCCACTGTGCACCATCCATACACATTCACATCTACAGCCAAGGAGAGCTGGAGACTACAAGAAAGAATTTTGCTGACAGAGGCGAACACCAATGTGAAAGTAGCAAAAGTTGAATTCTCATGAACTCAAACCTAGAGATCAAATGTAGTCATGGGTTTTGGTACATTTTTTATCATGATATAATTTTTTCCTGGACCCTGCTATTTCTGAGAGTTGTATAAACATTGACATATTGAGTACAATAGGAAAAAAATAATTGAGGGCACCTGCAGTGCCTCCCTTCCCCTGTCCATTAAACACTGGGTGCCCTTTCATCAGATCTCTCACTCTATATTTTTTATTTCTAGATTCTCTACCTAGGGGATCTTTTCTACTCACAATGAATAAGTCCATACAGGTGACTCATGTGAACCTAAGACAAATCCTTCAAAATTCATATAACTAAAATTGAAGCCATTATCTTTCTCCTAAACTGCTTCCTTCCTTCTTTTTCTCTCTCAGTAAAGGGCACACCATAAAAATATTTGTTCAAATTATAAACTTGGCAGCTCCTAATGACTTCCCCCTTCATATTTTTTCCCATATCAAGTCAGTTCTTTCACTGTATTTCAAATTCTCCACTCCCTTCCCAGGAGAAGCTGAAAATAAACCAGTTTCTACCTATTGTACTATCTTCCTCCCAGCCTTTCCTCATCGCAAGCCTACCCCCTCTCCTGAATCAGCTCTTTCTCCCATTCTCTCCAAGGATCTTTACCATGGTTAATTTTAAGTGTCAGTGGTATTAGTTCACAAGGTATCTGGATATTTGGTCAAACCTTATTCTGGGTGCATCTGTAAGACTGTGTTTTAGATGAGATTAACATTGGAGTTGGCAAACACTTCCTAATATGGTAGGTCTTATTCAGTTAGTTGAAGTCCTAGTAAAACTAAAATACTGACCCTCCCATCAGTATGAGGGAGTTCATCTTTCCCTAGGGTCCTGAGCTGCACATTAGTGTTTTCTTGCTTTATTATTCTAATTAAAATATTGGCTCATCTTGGATTTTTTAAAAAGCCTGTTGGAGTTCCTTTGCACTGGAAATTCAACATCAGTTCTTTTCAGACTCTAGCTTGCCAACTGAAGATCTTGGGACTTCTCAGCCTCTATAATCATGTGATTTACATACATACATATACATATATACACATATATATACATATATATATATACACACACACACACAAACACACACACACACATACACACATACATTTCTGTGGGTACAGTTTCTCTTGAGAAACTAACTAATACAGTTTTTGGTACCCAAAGTATGATGCTGTTATAACAAATACTTAAATATATGGAATGATCTTTGAAATTCAGTGAACAGTGGAAGTTGGAAGAGTTTGTGGTACCTGCTGAAAATATGAATGATAAAGGCAATTCTGGTAAAGTCTCAGAAATGAGGACATGTTATTGGAAATTGGAAGAAATGTAACTGCTGTTATAAAGTAGCAAAGAACTTAGCTGAACTATGTTCTACAGTTTGGGAGAAGGTAGACTCTATGAAAGATAAAATTAGGTATTTAGCTGAAGATTTATCTGAACAAAGTCCTGAAGGCATAGCTGGATTATATCTTCTTGACTGCCAACTGCAAAATGCAGTGAGGGAGAGATCAATTGAAGAACCAGAACTTGAGTATTTGTAACATTCTATTTATATTGAAAAAAATGAGAAAACCTGCATTCTGAAGAGAACATTAAAGGTGTGTCTAAACAACTGTTTGATAAAGAACTCATGTATAACTCATGGACTCAACAAGCCATGCTAGAAGAGAAGAGGAATGAAAACAGAATTATTTCAGAGAAGAAACTATGAGCTTAAAGAAACACAGAGAGTGAGACAGAATGAAGGAGGACTGTCAGAATGTCAGCACCAGACCATAGGACTACTAGCTAAAAACATTCTATTCTTAAGGAAAAAAAGAAAATTAACCTCAAAGGTAATTCAGATAACAGGGAATGCTAAATCATTTTCAAAGCTGGGGCCATTGCCAAGCTCTGGGGGTAGAGCCTCTTGGTGCCTTAGTGTGAGATCCATGCTTCCAGAGCCACAGCATCAGGACTACCACCACAGTGAGTCCTGAAGACAGCAAAGTGAGCCAAAGAATATAATTTTCCAAGCCTAAATATATTTTTTTCTTTTTCTCCTTTGATTCTTTCTCTCTGTCTCTTCCTTTTTACTTTATGTACTAGAGATTAAACCCAGGACCACATACTTGTTAGGCAAGCACTCTATCACTGAGCTACACTCCCAACCCTTCATTTTATTATATTTTGATACAGGGTCTCCTAAATTGCCCAACCTGGCCTTGATGGTGAACCTCCTGCTTCAGCCTTCCATGGCACAGGCATGTGCCCCTGTGCCTGACCAAGTCTTAAGTTATAACAGAATTTGCCTTACTAAGATTTTAGTCTTACTTGGGACCCTATCACCCCTTCCTTTATTCCTATTTCTCCTGTTTAGAATGGAAATGTTTATCCTATGAATATTTCACCATTGTATTGGAAGTACACAACTTGTCTGGTTCATCAATTCATAGCTAAAGAGTTTTGGTTCACAAAGATTCATACTTTGATACTCACCTATATCTGATTTAGATGATATTTAAATGAGACTCTAGATTTTAGACTTAAGAAATGATGCTGTAATGAGTTAATACTTCAGATGTGTTTGGGTAGAATAAATGTATTTTGCATTCAAGGACATGAAATTTGAGGGATCAGAGGCAGAATGCTATGAACTGAAATGTGTCCCCTTGAAATTTGTACAGTGAGGCTTTAATCCCCAATGGGATAGAATGTAAAGATTCAGCATGTGGGAGGTAATTAGATTTATTAGATCATGAGAGTGTGGCCCATATGATATTAGTAATTTACAAGAAGAGTTCTCAGAGATTTTGCTCACACTTTCTCTACCAATGAGGACCACAGTGAGAAGATAGTCTGTAAATCCTGGGAGAAAGAGAGAAAGGAGATATGAGGGTGAGGAGATATGAGGGTGAGGAGATATGAGGGTGAGGGGATATGAAGGGAGAGTCTGCAGAGGCCAGATCAAGCAGAGCCTGGTAGACATTTTGAACTGACAGACGTTTTGAATATGAAAGTCCATATTATTATTTTCTTGGATTTTTTATAAGAATAACTTATGAGAAAATGTTTGGATTTGGACATGCTTCTTTCCAAATTACAAAAGTAAACAAATGATAGTATGTTATAAGAATACCATTATAAAGGTATTAAAAACAGAATGATCAGAGTGTGAATCCTTGTAACTTTGTATAATTTTTTAATTTATTTATCTATTTTTTTTCTTGGTAGAAACCCTATAGAACATTACTTGTATAGGAGTTAAAATAAAATAAACCACAAAATAAAGACACATGCAAATGTCGCTTTGATGCAAAACCCAACCATTTAAAATTAGCAGAAAACAGCCAAGCATCTTCCGTATTGAATGATTTAAAAAAAAAAGATGGTAAGTCTTGAAATTGCTCATGAATTGCGGGAATCTGTATACCTTCTTTTCCAGATTGTAATGAATGCAGGCAGAGACTTTGTATACACTTTGTCACTGCTTCCTAAAGTTCTCAGTACAAGAAAGAGAAGTACTAGATATTGAAATGGAGCAAATTATGTTATATGCATTTATGAACATGTCACAATGAACTCCACTATTATATATAACTAGAATGCACTAATAAATGTATTTTAAAAGTTCTTTGTACAAGGAGATTCAATGGCAATCTCCTCTGTAGCTCTCACCACAAAAGCAAGAGAATAACTGAAGGCAAAGATGAGAAATAAATAAAGAAATCACAATTCTTTTGGCAGCCCGGTTAGGGAGGGAATTGTCCATTGATCAAAGGGACACAACTTCGCTTTTATTCAAATAGATTCCTTCCTAAAGACAAGTAATATTCTCCTTAGTGCTGGGATAATTTCTAAGACTTGTTAGCTACTGGGACTGAAACTCCATAAAGGTACTTGAAGCTCTGCTTATAAAGAAAGTTGAAGAACTATGAATAGTAATCAATCATCTAGTTTGCATTTCAAAGCAGTGATAGGATTTGATAACACTTTGAAGAGGAACATTCAAGTAAATCACAGTATGTGAGGAGCATAGTTTACTAACATTCCAGACGCAAAAACTTTTCTCCTCTCTTCCTTTCCTTCACTCTTTAATATTAACTTCCCATTCCTATGCTCTTGAATCCTGGTGGATTCTCTTTTTTTATTTTCTTTTATCTGACTTTTCCTCAGCTGTGGAATATCTCTTTCTTGTTCTTCTCCTTTTATCTTTTCCTCTCTCCTCTATTTTTCTTCCCACTCAAGATTTCATGTATTTCTTTTCTGGCTCCTGACCTATATCAAAAATGGGATGCAAAGAAAGAGAAAAAAAAAATGGAATGAAAGGTAACTGGTATGCAATAATCACATAGATCAAGGATTTAAGATACATTAATAACAATAATAATGATATTTAAAATTTATTGGGGATCAAAGTACACCTACAAGTAGTTTTTTTTAATCAACTAGTACTTGTATTAAAAGAGAAAATTTATTTTAAGGATCCAAATAGAAGATGATTATGACAGCATACGCCTGCAATCCACCTCTAAAACCAAATACTCATGAGGCTGAGGTAGGAGGATCACAAATTCAAGAGCAGTAAGCCCAGCCTAGGAAACTTAGTGAGACACTGTCCAAGACTAGCACCACCAAAAAACAAACAAACAAACAAATAAATGACTCAAATAAACTCCAATGGAGAACCAGGGACCTATGAACTTTGGATTTCTGAGACTATCCTCTGCCCTCAGAGAATAAAGATGAGGTAAGGAAGTATTCTTAATGCATGTACCAGTTTCAGTTTCTTTCTCATAGACACATGAATGTACAAATGTTTTAACATAAGATTCTTATTCTGCACTTTAGGGCTCAGATATTTTCAATAAAAAGTCCTTCACGATCTCAGTTTTAGACATGATATAGTACATCAGCATATCTGGATGGTGCAAAAGTAAATTGTGTTTTTCACTGTTGAAATAAAAAATAAGCTAATAAAAGACTGCCTAGTTTATCCTTAGGTAATATTATAAAAGCCTCTGAATGACATTTCACTTATTGAAATTTATAGATCTATAAAACCTAAGGCTATTTACAAATGACTTACCAATAATTATGTACACATTGACTCAATTGTCAACTAATACCTCTGCTATTTAGTAGACTTATGATATTAGATAATACCTTCCTCTTCAACTTTTTAAAAATGCCATTATTATTAAAAGTAAAATGGATAAAATATATAGATATTGTGTTTCTGAGAAAATGTTGTTAGATAAACCTAGTATCACAATATAAAAAAACAGGACATACCATCACATCAAAAACTATGCTTTAGGCTCAAGATGTAGCTCAGTGATAGAGCTGTTGCTCAGCATGTATGGGTCCTGGGTTCAACTCCAAGTATTGCAAAAAAAAAAAAAAAAAAAAAGAAAAAAAAAAGAAAAGAAAAGAAGAAGAAGAAGAAGAAGAAAAGAAAAATACCTGGGTATAGTACCATACATTCCAGTAATTCTAGTTACCAAGGAGGATAAAGCAGGAGCATCTCAAGTTTGAGGCCAAGCCAAACAACACAAGAGACCCTGTCTCAAAATGTAAAAAGGCTAGAGATATAGTCAAGTGGTAGAATACTTGCTTAGAGTGCAGGATATGGAAGGCCCTGGGTTCAACCCCCAGTAACACACACACAAACATACACACACACACATACACACACACACACACACACACACAGCTTCAGTGATTGATCTTTTATGAATGAGAATAAGAAATAAAACCCCATAGCATTGCACTTTGGCATGCTGAGTACTTTGAACTAAAGGATATGGTAAGGCCTCATTGAGAAGCAGTCTCAGAAGCAAAGTCTTTCTCTGACCTTCTCTTGTTCTCCTATCTCCCCCCTCTTTCTCCACCCCAGGTAAGCAATAAACCAGATTTCCTCTTCCCCAAGGTAGATCACAGAAAATAGAACTTCTTTCCCCAAAGCAAGTCATGAAGCCAAAAAAGGTCAGTTTTCCCTTGAAAACCCTCATTCCAGAGGTCTCCTGCCCCGTGTCCTGGAGGAAAGAGCATTGGAGTGTTGGTTTCCCCCCCCTGCGTCTATTTTTTGTACAATGAATTTTCTACAAGAATCTCTACTCTTATAAAATGTAAGCATAACAATTGACTGTTTTCCCTAGGTGTTTGGGTCTTCATTTCTGAATTGTCCCATGTCATATAAAACTTTGATTAAACAAAGTTGTTATGCTTTTCTCTTGATAACTGTTTTTTTGTTTGTTTGTTTGTTTTGTCAAGGGAGTATTGGTTAAGACCCTGATGATAAGGGAGGAAAGGTATCTCACTTTTTTTTTGCTTCTGTGATTTAATAGTTAAGAATCTGACAGTTCTTTGAGTTAGTGAACTAAGGCACTTATTAAGGTGAAATATAACACATCCAGAAAAGGTTACAAAACAGGAAACTTATTCCTATATGTGCACTATGCAATCTACTTATATTAATTAACAACATATCCTACAATTTCATAATTAGTATTCTGTGTACACACACCATAGAACAATTAGCCAAGGAATTTTAACCATTTCAAACTAGTATAATTAATGTCTAAGCAAAACTTATAAATGTGTGTGAGTGTGTGTATATCCAGGCATATATGCTTAATTAAATATCTAGAAATGTACAGAGATCAATAGAAAAATTTGAAAAGTGGGACAAACATGATTCTCTAATTAAATGCATAATCATGGATGCTGATCCGTGTTACTGATACTAAATGGTTTTTACTTTAATGAGCCATTTTAAATGAAATGGTTGCCTGCAATTAGACATCTGCAATACAAGGAAAGCAAGCCAACTCTGTAGTCTAGATGCCAGAATTACAGTGCATTCCTCAGCAGGACAATGAAGAAAAAGCATAATTGTCATTATAGCATATACATCTTTAGTGCTATGTAGCTGGAAGAGGATGCAAAACCAGACTTCCTAATATATTTAATTGCTGTCTGTTAATAAAGGGTTGTCAAAAAGAGTTGCTTTTAATACATCCATATTCCATTAGCAGTATTATCAATATTCGCAAAGTACCTATTTCAACACAGGAAGCTATATAGAAAGAAATGACAAATGACTCTTACATTTCATAGGTCTCAGCTATTTGTTTGGGGGGTTCACAACTAAGGCATCAGACAGGTTATCCTGATAATGTTCCTGATTTGAATGCAAATTATACCTCCCTTAAAATACTTGGATGAATACCAACAGAGTTACATTGTCATAGGTAACTTTATCAGTTAAGGCAATGTATCCACAATATTGAGTGTTTATGCTAAGTATCATTTCCCCATGTTACAAATGAGGTAACTCGGGCTCAAATGGTATAAAGCCTTTATCCAAGTCCACACAGCTACCACACATTATGTTTTTCAGAAGTGAATCTCAAAGTCTGATTTTCTTTAAAGTCCATGCTCCCCAGCACTGTCTTGATTTAAATAGTCAACAATTTCATTTCCCCCTTTTTAAAAATGATTTCATCGTGTCAAGAGATGTAGACACAAATTTTGGCTGTGTCATTTAACTGTGTGATTTGGGTAAGTTGTTGTTTAATTCTCTAAGCATCATTTTCTTATTGTATCAAATGGAAATGCAAATATTTTTCTACGCAGTGTTGCTTATGTAATTAAGTGAAGTATGATGCCTTTTGTATTTAGCACAGAATATATACTCAATAGTCTGACCTACTATTGTTACTTACTTGATGACAGTTACCTGATTCAAATAATTTAATTTTTATACCCTCTGTAACTGTTATAAGTTAATAAAATTAATTTGAAGTATCTCCATTTGAATTTCAAATTTGATGCTTTTATTATTTCAATGGATTTAGTTTTAAGCCCAGATTTTCTTCATTTGGGCAGGCACCATTTGACAATTGATTCACAACCATCTGCACATGGGTTATTTTCTGATTATGTTGTGGTATCCCCAACTAATAAATATGTATAAATACTTTATTATTTCTGTGCTAAATATTAGCTTAATTACAGTTTTTTTTTCCCTGTAAGGTATATATAAATATACACATGTGCTTCATGTACACAAAGCTATAACTTTGCTTTCTATGTTTAGGCCTTCATTTTTCAAAGCCATAGGCCTTTACCCCACAACCCTGAACTTCTCACTTCACATTCTCTCCTCTAGTATCACATATTTGGTATTCTGTACATGGCTCAGTGAAAAGTGCTCTTGTGCCTCATTATACCAGAGTCACAAGAAAAACCTCTGAAACCAAATTTCACCTATTTCTTTTCTCCCAGAAAAAAAGTAGAAAGTAGACCAAAAGAATCATTGAAAGATAAAAAGAATTAAAAGAGTGTGTAACAAGAGATGCACCTATTATGTATCTGTCTGGTCAACAGAGCCAAGCAACTGTGGGAAGCCTGGCAGGTAGCAGAGTGAAGCCAGACCTGACCTCCCACATGGAATCTTTGCAGACTCCCTGTCTTCATACACACTCCGAGGTTATAAGATATACACATATCTGGGGCTTTGCTCTTTAGGAAACATACCCATGCCACATATCTGGTTCTATTTTCTACTAGTTCTGCTTTGCTGAAGATAGTGTTACTTGAAACACGAGTTAACATTCATTTTTCTCAGATTTTTTTTTTCCACCAGAGGGTTGTCTGTTTCTGTCTATCAAAATAAATCTAAAATTATTGCCTCATGTTGTTAAATGGGCATATATATATATATATATATATATATATATATATATGGGGGAATGTATATACTAACTTTGTAAATATAGCTTAGTTTTCAGTGTTCAGCATTTAAGTAGCTGAATATATGAGGGAATGGCTTGATAAAAAATAACACCTAAATTTTATCCCACACAAGATAATATTTAATCTGAGGTACTAAGAGAAAAAGACGATTTAGGTCAAATACTTAAATTACTATCTATGATACTTTCAAGCAGGTAATAAGTTGGCCAATAATGTGACATTCTCAAAATATAGCATTATTTGTCTGCATTTGGGACTTGTTTCTATGTTGTGAAGTTATTATAAAGCATAAAATTAACAAGTATAGGTTTTCATTTTATTTATTTTTTTATTTTTTATTGGTTGTTCACAACATTACAAAGCTCTTGACATATCATATTTCATACATTAGATTGAAGTGGGTTATGAACCCCCAATTTTACCCCAAATGCAGATTGCAGAATCACGTCGGTTACACATCCACAATTTTACATAATGCCCTATTAGTAATTGTTGTATTCTGCTACCTTTCCTATCCCCTACTATCCCCCCCTCTCCCCTCCCATCTTCTCTCTCTACCCCATCTACTGTAATTCATTTCTTTCCTTGTTTATTTTCCCATTCCCCTCACAACCTCTTATATGTAATTTTGTATAGCAATGAGGGTCTCCCTTCATTTCCATGCAATTTCCCTTTTCTCTCCCTTTCCCTCCCATCTCATGTCTCTGTTTAATGTTAATCTTTTCTTCCTGCTCTTCCTCCCTGCTCTGTTCATAGTTGCTCTCATTATATCAAAGAAGACATTTGGTATTTGTCTTTTCGGGATTGGCTAGCTTCACTAAGCATAATCACAATTTCATTATCATTCTTCTATGATTTTTCACTTCTTTTTATACCTTTATTTTATTTGATGCTGAGGACTGAACCCAGTGCCTCACACATGCTAGGCAAGCACTCTACCACTGAAACACAACTCCAGCCCTAATTTTGCATTTTAATGTATATAAAAGATGTGAAATTTGAGCGAGCAGAACAAATGCATAAAAACTGCTAATAAAGTTGAAATGGAACCACCATTTGACCCAGTTATCCCAATCCTTGGCTTATACCCAAGGGAGTTAAAAACAGCATACTACAGTGACACAGCCACTTCAATGTTTATAGCAGCTCAATTCATGATATCTAAGCTATGAAACCAACTTGGTGCCCTACAACAGATGAATGGATAAAGAAAATGTGACATATATACACAATGGAATATTACTCAGCCATTAAAAGAACGAAATTATGGAATTTTCCAGTAAATGGAAGGAACTGGAGAATATCATGCTAAGTTAAATAAGCTGTCCCCAAAAAACCAAAGGCAGACATTTTTTTTTATGGTGTGTGGAGGCTAACCTACAAAAAGGGAGAGGAAAATTAGAAGTTCATCAGACTAGGCAAAGGGAATGAAGGGGAAGGAGGGGGAATAGGAGTAGTAAAAGTAGAAGAAATAAAAAATATCTTTCCTGTATAAGTACACCACCATTGTAACTTCATATGATGTGCAACCACAATAATGGGATCCTAATTAGAACAAGTTATACTTATCCTATGTATGTATAGTACATCAAAATACACTCTACTGTCATGTATAGCTAAAAGGAACAAAAAAATCTTTAAAAAACTAAAATAAAAATTCATAACACCATAATTCCATAGTTATTTATGTACATTATTTGTCTATGCAATCATTACTTAGCATTTTGATAGCAGGTTACTTTGGAAGTTTCTTTTAATTTCTACCAAAATAAATCCCTGTCTTCATTTTTTGGTTACTCCAACCATCAATATAACTGTCATAGATTTAATTCCTGTCAAAGAAAGTAATTATAAACATTGGAAATCTTTGCTGTCTCCCTTGATTCCTGTTTGTATGCTTATCTGAATTACATGTTTAGTATCAGAACAGAATATAAGCAATTTCATGAGGACATTATATTTTCAAGTTTTCTTTAGGGTTGAAAATATGTACCAGGCAGATTATCAATTCCTTTTAGTGATTTTCATTAGCTTCTAGAAAATCACTGCTATAATCTTCTGAATCAACAAACACTATCTTGCCCAAGCAAGTCTTGATTTTTCTATTAAGCCTGGAGGCTAACCAAGCATAGCCACTCTTAATGAGGATTAGCTATTTTATTTGAGCACTGTTTGCATAAGTAGTTATCCAGCACATGAGGATTATTATTTAAATTATCCTATGAAAATAAAATTGCCATAATAATTTAAGGCCTTTCCTAGTGTTGCTATGTATATAACAGCATTTTTCATTTTTTATGAGCTTTTAAAAACCCAGTGGCTATATCTAAAATTAACTGATTGACTTTAAAAGATAGATAATTTTCTTAATTGAATTCATACAAAAGCATTGTTACAAATTAACCTCTGTAAAAATTGGTTCTGTAATCAATCATCATGTAATTTACTTTATAAAAAGCAAAAGCAAAAAAATCTTTACCTTAAGAATAAATTGAATAAATGTTTTTTTTTTCCTTGTTGGATTGAGCAATCAGATAGGCACACTATACTATGCTATAAATATCCAAGTCTAAACAATATTTGGAGTGTTAGTGACCAGTATAAAATGATGGGCTCTAGAATTTATGTCCAAAAAACTGAAGGCCTATAAATCTTAAAGTTGTGTAGATACATTTTTGGGATACTGGAGATTGAATGCATGGCCTTGTACATGCTAGGCATGTGCTCTATCATGGAGCCATACCCCCAGGCCTAAAATTGTACATTTAAGAAACAATAGCAGTTCCATTCCAAGTATGGATCACCATTTGACTCAGTTATCCCACATCTCAGTATACATCCAAAGAAGTTAAAATCAGCATACAACAGTGCCACAGCCACATCAATGATTATAGCAGCTAAAGTCACAATAACTAACCTAGCTGCCCTTTAATAGATGAATGTATAAAGAAAATATGGCATTTGTACACAATGGAGTATTAATCATAAAGAATAATGACTTCATGACAATTGCCAGCAAATGGATGGATCTGGAGACTATCATGCTAAGTGAAATAAGCCAGTCCCCCAAAACACAAAGGTCAATTGTTTTCTCTGATAGGTAGAAGCTAACCCACAATAAAGGGGAGGGCAGAGAGAAAGGGGAAGAATAGAAGTACAGTACATTAGAAAATAGAGAATGGAGGGAAGGAATGGGGATAAGCAAAGGAAAGGCAGTAGAATGAATCTGACATGGTTTCCCATGTAAGTGTACGAAAACAACACAGTGAATCCTACCACCATGTACATCCATGAGAATGGGACTCTGACTAAAATAAGATATATTTCATGCTTGTATAATTACATCAAAATGAATTTTGCTGTCATATATAACAAAAAAGAACCAATAAGAAATTTAAAAAAAAGAAAAGTAAAAGGGATTTACTTCTTTGGTAATTATAGAAATTAAAAACCTCAGTTATGTACCATTATAAATACTTTTTCTTAGAAAAGAGCAAAATAAACCTGATGGTACCAAGTACTGACAAATTGGGGCTAACATTGTATAATAGAAATTCTCCTACTATTGGTATGGTAGGAATGTAAGTCACTAAATATCTTTGGACAACAACAACAGCAACAACAACAAAAGAAAATAGCTAAGGTAAACATGTATTTAAGGAAATATTACTTCAAAGTCATTCTACCCTAACCCTAACCAATAGAGCAACATGAAAATATTGATCATTATTCAAGGTACATGAATGGAGACTCGAATTGGGTGTCAACATACTTTATATACAAACAGAAATATGAAAAATTGTATTAAGAATTGTAATGCAAAAAAAAACCAAAGTACATGTATAAAGGCATGAATTGGTGTGAACATACTTTATACACAGAAATATGAAAAATTGCTCTATATGTGTAATAAGAATTGTAACGCATTCCACTGCTGTTGTGTATTTAAAAAACTAAAATCAATAAAAGGATAAAAAATTGCATCTTTTCCTAGATGATTTACTCATAAACATAAAAATCTCTCCTCTATAGAAATGAGTGAAAAATAATCAATGTGTCTCCTGTTCCAAGATATACAAAGCAAATAAATTATCGTTTGCTGAGAAATTTCTTCAATAGTTAAGTAGTATCTTTACCTATTATAAAGCAATGTCAGTTCAGATTCAGTGGAGGTGGTTTGGGAAAAACACTTCAGAAATGACAATAGTGATGACTCTCAATTTAACATTTATAGAATCCCACAGAACTAAAATCATCCAACCTTCAACATATTGCAATCAAATACTCAAATATCCCACATCATTGTGTTGCTTTTGAAAATCCCTACTTTTCGAAAACAGCCTACCAACTAAGGAAAGACATGGAGCGCATAGAAATTCACTTTGAATGATTTTATATGTTGCATTTAAGAGCAGCTATATAGTATATGAATTATTGATACCTGTGGAAAGTCACAAGCCTGGATGGTTGTTTTAAAGCACTTACCATATCAGATTCATAAAGTTAAATTAAAATAAAGGGGTACAGAGTTAACACTGGAAAAAAGGCAAGAACATGAAAGAGATAGAAACAGACAGCAATAAAATGAAAAAGAGACTCAAAATATAAATTCAGTTTTCATTAATTCCTTAATGAGATACTTATGGGGTAAGAAAATTTTAGACAAATTGAAGGGAGTGGGAGAAATATCCATCACTTCAGTCCACAATCATCCATTTTTCTGGCTCTTTCATTAACTGCTATTCTTTCATTAACTGTCAATATTGCTTATTGACACTAAATTAGATATTAGCTTAACCACTTAAAGTATTTTCCTCTCCAGAACTAGGTACCAATTTCTAAATACAAAAATTGCTTTGATCATCTCTCACGAATGCCTCTTCACCCACTCACATGCTCCCACACACATTTTAGGCATCACATAAATTCATTCTAGATGATAAATAAAGACAATACCTAAGGCAATTGTCATATAATTTGTCATTAAAACTGAGAAATTTTCAAGGGTGGATGAAGGTATTATTAACTGATACACTATAACCTCCAAGAATGAAACATATTGTATTTCACCTAATAAGAAGGTGGCCACTTAACAATTCTACTGAGGATTAATTTAAAGCAAAGACAATATGAATAATAGGTGCTGACCTACCTACAGAGTACATATGCTTAATTTTTTTTTCTTTTTATCAGGAAAAAGCTACACCATCTTCATCTTCAGTGGGAATGTGATCTTGCAAAGGTAAGATTCTCTACTGACTGCCATCTTTAAATTTATCAAACATAGGGCTCAGGGTGTAGCTCAGCAGTAAAGTGCTTGCCAACCATGCACTGGGCCTTGGTTTCAACCCCCAGCACCACAATAACAGCAATAAATTTAAAATAAAAAATTTATTAAACATAGTATGGATGCTCTAACCCTTAAAACATATTAAGCACTAAACAGAACATAGTTAAGCTGTTCCAGTTTTCTCTGGTTTGACGCAGCCCTGGTTTTTGGAAAGAGATCAGAATATTTTCCAATAGATGTGGTAATAATCTACATGATGGCTGTAAAGTACCTCTCAAAAATGTAACCCTGAAACATCTAATGCAACTAAGCTGTTAATTTAACAGAAAATAATATACTTGTTTTGATTTTTAAAAAACACAAAGCCAAAATTATGAATTATTTTAAGTCAATAATGACCATATCCTTAGAAAATCACGCATAGGTTATACAGGTATTAGAAATATAATTCAGAAGATTTTTTCAGAGGGTAAATTTGTAGTATTAATGCTAAAGTAACAATTCACTGATGGTTCACTTCCTTCCTGTTTTAACCAATTTGGCTTCTTCATTTTAATTTTACTATTAGCATGTCCTCTAAAATCATACCAATCATTATGAATTATTGTGTGAATACTGTGTATTCACAGTTTTGTCTTTGATATATGAAAACAAAGATGGGCCGGGCCTGGGGATGTGGCTCAAGCGGTAGCACGCTCGCCTGGCATGCGTGCAGCCCGGGTTTGATCCTCAGCACCACATACATACAAAGATGTTGTGTCCGTGGAGAACTAAAAAATAAATATTAAAAAATTCTCTCTCTCTCTCTCTCTCTCTCTCTCTCTCTCTCTCTCTCTCTCTCTCTCCCTCCCTCCCTCCCTTAAAAAATAAAAAAAGATGGGCCTAAATTATAACATATTCATAAAATTCCTATGATGTACATTCTCACTTGGGTGAATCTTTTTTTTTTTTAAAGAAATGATGTGGAGAAAGGAGAGAGAGTAATTTCAGAAGGTATTTTAAATATATTTATGGCTATATACTTACCTTCAGTAACTCTATACAAGGTAAAATAAAAATAGGTAGTAAAAAAATCCAATCCAAGGAGATAAGCTTTAAGACATACATTAAAAGTCTCTGTAAGAATTTTCTCTAAAATATCACATTCAATTAGGAAGGGAGAAATCAAACTTCACTTATCACTTTTAAGTTTCCCAACAATGAAATCACATTTTCTCCATTTATAGGCCTATTTATTCTTTATTACTCAGGGAATGCTGAGTTTTCCATGTATTTTACTGGATTCCACTTATTATTTATTCACTTAACCAGTTAGTTTTCAGATTATTCAGTTGTGAATAGAGGGGGGTAGTACATCAATTGATCACTAAGGTTTCTTTCAACTCTATAATTATAGGTTTTACAGTGTGGTACAAAATGTATCTACAGCCTTAAAGGAAGGCAGTTGTGAGATATTTCTGAGATAAATGTTTTCAAGTTCCTGGCAAGAGAATTATTCAAAATACGTTGCTAGGCATTTTGCAATTTACTCTCATTTTTGAGGTGTGTGTGGTGGTTAGGGATATACAAGAGAATGAACCCAGGGCTCTTTAAGCTACATTTCTAGATCTTTTTTTTTTTTTTTGAGAAAAGGGCTCACTCAATTACCAAGACTAGCCTCTAAGTTAAGATCATCCTCCAGCCTAAGCCTCCAGAGTTGCTGAGATCACAGGCATGCACCACAACATCCAGCTTATTTTTGAGATTTCTAAAATACTTTTTTTTAATTGTAGAAACAACAGTGAAAAATTTTGTAAACAATTGTCTTTTTGACAATATGACTCATACTTGACTTTTATAGTCTGTATAACAGAATTTTAAACTTTTATAATTGTCTATATATGAAAATTGATTTTTGCAATTTACATAGATTTAACTTCTATGGAGGAATAATAGGTCTGGAAGAAACTGATGCATGTTTAATATGAGTCATTTCTTCAAAGCTATGGAGAATTTACTTGCTATCCTTTGAATTTGAAGATGACCAAATTAACCCAATGTGTTGCATATACTTTGAGTCTTCTTTTCTAAAATTGACCATGAATTTAATCTACCTTCCCACCTTGTCTGTCTTACCTATTATTTGGCATAACCAAACACAAATTTCTATAAAATGACTAGAATCAGGCTGCAGTTTCTGAATATTATGGTCTTAAAATGGCAGATGTAACTCTTCTAAGAAGGACTGGATCTTGAAAAAGCTGGCAATAAAAATGACAGTCTGGCCCCACTTTATTCTTTACTGACCATATCTTAAATCACTAGTTACTGCATCTTGACTGTTCTCTCCAGTCAGCCTCAGCATTAGACTGCATTTCACTCTGGCACCACCATCTTACTCTTTTCCTTCGGCCAAGAATTACTTCTTTCCCACCAGTACATAGAAGCATTTCTTTTCTTTTCTTTTCTTTTTTGGTTCTCAACGTGCCTAAAGCAACCAATTCTAATGCAGATTTCTAAAGTTGGCATGTGGTCTAGGTGGACTAGCCATGAGAAGGAAAGGTCTGCAAAATGAAACTCAAAATACAGCTTGAATTATTGGCTTTGTACTCATAATAACATATGCAAATTCCAGCTGTATGAGTTGTTTATCCGATCTATTCACTGTAACTACTTACACAAGTGAAAGTTAAATGATACTTGGATCTGAATGTCAAAGAAAAAATATCATTAATTAGTATATTTGAATATAAGTCTATAAGTTCAAGTCACAGATTATTTTTTAAAGGTACTAAAATATTTATCAGATAAAAATTCTTGTCTATTTCTGCTATGAATAGTGAAGTCTTTAGGTAACCACTGCTTCCTTTATATCATAATTTTACTCTTTAAGAGAAGGACATCATTAAAATATCACTAATTACTATGTATCTTTCAAAATTAACTAAGATATAAGTGTAAATGTTAATAGCTAGAATCACATTTAATTCATTTATATCCACAACATTATAGTACATTTAGTAAAGTAAAAACATTGTTCCATTCTCCTGTCCCTCCCCATTAATGAGGCTACTGAGGCCTAGAGTTTATATAAATGTAACTTTTGTGAAAAAACAAGTCTAAGGAAAGGATGTGAGTGACAATATTGAGTTCTTTGAAAATCATATGTTTCGTATAAATTTGGAAGTAATTGTTTAAGGCAAGCAAAATAGATATATGTGGTGTGTATTAGATAATGTATGTGTTACACATAGAAATGTCAAAATTCCACAGTGAGTTAAGAAATATTAGAGGCATAAAATGGAAACACCAGAATGGCAGGGGGGTGGGGGTATTATTTAAAAAGAGGTGATAAATAAAAGTGAAATAGAACAAATTTTGGGTAAAGGAGAAGAGAATGTGCAACAAATATGGACAAATATTAATCATTTATATGCAATTTATTGCTGTAAAAACTGCATTTTAGAATTTAAAAAGAGACATTCTCAAGTTTAACAGCAAAAAGTGAAACTGCATTCAATAAACTCAGTTGTCCTGATTACCTAGAGATTAGGGGTAGCTGCCTGATGTAAGAAATGGCAAAATTATTAAAATTTTCTCACCCTGAAAAACAAACGGACTAACTAGATTCAACTACCTTACCCAAAAGTTAAATCTATACATTCACTTTTGCAAGTAAACTAGATCATTACTAGATTACTTAATGGTCAGTCTCCTAAGCTTAGGCATGACCAGTATTTTTAGGGTGTGAAGAATCTCTCAACTCTGATGCAGCTCTATATTATCATTTGTCTTATTAATTTCAGAAGTACCTAAAAACAGATGAGCTAGAAAAGAAAATATTAGTAAATAACAACAAAGATTCTAGAATGTCTTGATACAAAAAATATCAAACAATGGACTCAGAACCTTTCAGGAGCTAGGCCAGAAATATTAGGAGCTATTAATCACACCATAATTGTACATTTTAATTTAAATATAAATTAAGCACAGCCGTTTTAGCAGAATGGAATATATAAAAAGAAATTGACTGCTATGCTTAAAGAAATGTTGACATAGGATAGTCATCCTACATATTATATTTCACATTCAAATGGCAATGTAATTGACAAACATGAACTGTTCAGGGGTGCTGGTCTGGGGCTGTCTCATATTCACACTGGGAACATATTTAAGATACAGGTTACTCTTCTGTAAAGGTGAAGCAGCTCCCTAGAGGATGAATAATACAGGGATGGGGGTCATCCTGAGCTACAGGGAACATTCAACATAAACAAAATGAAGTCTTTTAAAATGAAAAATGAATCAATTCCATTTATCATTAATTCAAAACTTAGCATTCTCTCTCTCTCTCTCTCTCTCTCTCTCTCTCTCTCTCTCTCTCTCATTTCTTTTATTCTGAAAAATAATTGTAAGAGCATAAAAACATCAAAACAATTTGTGCTTCTTTGTGAAATGAAAATTAAGAGCAGTGCCATCACCACTGTGGCTCCAGGAGGAAAGTCAATGGACTATTAAATGGGAAATCATCTATTTTCAGTTTTTACTTTACCATCATTATATTCCTCCAGTCGACCATTATCTGGTAGTGGGGCCCTTAACCGCTTCCTATGCTGGCAGAAAACTTCCATGCATTTAGTACATCTATTCATATCCTAATGTGCAATCACCTCCACACAAAAATTCCAACTAAAATGTATGCTTTCACAGAATAGCACAGCCATTAGTACTTCTAACTGTTCACTGAACTCCAAAGTCTTAATGTTATTATATCCCAGATTCTTGAAGGCTCATTATTTATCCACATCTATTTGATGATCCACAGTTACTTATTTAATTTCTTCCCTTTATTTTTCTCATATTGGGTGTTTGTCCCTTGGTGTAAGACACAGTAAATTCTATAAAATCAAATATTGCCACTAATTCATGTATACTTTTTGGCTAGCACTAAAAGCATGTTTTGTTAATAATTCCTCTGCTCTCAGTGATATAAGGTTAACGATGAGAGGATATGAAATCAAAACAGCAACCAATTGGCCTGGAGAGAACATGATTGATACCTAGCTTCTGTTTGATTCAGGAAATCTGCCATGCAACAAATTAAAAATGTTTAGGACAATTATGTAGTCATGAAAAAAAAAGCCCTTGCAATATGTTGCATGTTTCAGAAAATAGAATTGTATGGCTTCTTTAAAATATAATCAAATTGAAGCATCACATATATTGTCCTTGGGAAGAGAATATTTTGGAATTGAGGTATAGAGGATGAAAATATTCTGAAAAATACATACTTCATATATTTATATATGTAACATTTATATGTTATATAAATATGTTTACATAAATATATATATGTATATATATATATTTTACATAAATATATATGAATATATATATATATATATATATATAAAATTAGGTATATATTTTTCATGTTTAAAAATTGTAGAAACTTCCATCAATTTGTGTTCTCCTTGGAGATATTATTACCTTATTGGATAAAATAATATAAATAAATAAAAATTTTATTCAGAGCATGAAGACACCAAGATCTGTGGTTGAGTACTTCCCCCAGAGGTTTATATGCTGGAAGCTTGGTCTCCTTTGTGGTGGTGTTGAGGTAGTAGAACTTTTAAAAAGTGAAGTTTATTGGAAGGTACATTCCTGGGGATTGCACTCTTGAAAGAGATTAATACAGTTCTCATGGGACCCTAATTAGTTCTGGTGAGAGTAGATTGTCTTAAAAAAGAAAGTCCAGCGCTGAGTCCTTCTGGCTTCCTTCCTTCTGGCCATGTAATCTCTCCCTTCTTACATGGACTGTTCCCTTTCCATTTCTCCACCATATTATGATGCATCCTGCAGACATCATGCCAGCACCCTGCTGGTTGGTCCATCCAAATACCAGAATCACTAGCCCAAAAAATGTCTTTATAAAATACCCAATCTGCAGTACTAGTTATAGAAATAGAAAATTATTCAATATACTGCATCAGGGTTCAAACCCTCTTTTGATTGAACGTATGTCAGGAGGCCTAATATATCTTTACTTCTAAGAAAATCTACAACAGGAAAGATTCAAATTACCTTTCCAGAAGTAAGTGTCTTCATCCAAAAGTAAAGACACTGAATCTGATAATCTCACAAGTTTCTTCCTGTTATAAAAAGTAGAATTCTAAACATATTAATAGCATGATCTCACATGAATATTTCCCCCAATATGCTGGAAAGAACAGAGTCAGGATAAGGGAGGGAGGACCATGTTAGGGGATACAAAATTACAATCTTTTCTCCCTCTTTAAAAAAAAAATGAAGCCTGTAGGCAATTTGTAGTACTTGTTTATCTTCAATTGCTCTTGACATATTATATTAATATTCAGTAATTATAAAAATTTATCCAAGTTAAGACTGAAATGTTTGAGTTTTATTCTGATTTGTGATATTGGTCACTATTTTCTTTAGAAATATTTATAATAAAATGGTTCTTATAATTTTTATCATAATTGGGGACTTGATACTCAATTGCTTTATGTTGGTTTATGGTATGAATACTTCCCCCAAAATATAATAATCAGCTAGAAAAAAGCAAATACAATTTCTAATTCTTTTCTTAAAAGGAACCTAGAATAAGATATATGAATTTGCCAATAGCACAGTTCAGCCTTGCTGTAATACTTAATTAGTATAAATTTGTAGTTATTTTTATTTTATTTTAATAAATAAAATCCAAAAATAAACACTGCAAATCCAACAATGGTTTGAAGATATAAACAAAATAACAATAACAAGTAAAGCAACATGGGCAAAAGGGTAAATAATATTTGATTAGTAAATATTTCTATTATTGAGAAGAATGGCTAGTATAATTTCATATGACATTGTATGTTTTGTAGGAACCCACTATTCATGAACCTGAGTAGCAAAATTTAGCAGAGATTAAAAGGCTTCCCCAAACACATACAACAGAGCTACTTATTTATAAACAGTTGGTTAATCCTATAAAAAATAATTGTAGAGAATTATTATGCATTTGATATGTTTTTTTTTTTTTTTGCTGTAAATTTTGGTCACTTTAATTTCAATGACAAGTTTAAATTGACACTATTTATGTCAGTTCCTGCATGTTCAATCTACATGTACTCAAGTCTTCTTTAAAGTGAAGTACTACTTTACTTTACAGGCAACTGCTTCAGTCCTATCATGAAAAGAACCTAGCATAGAAGCTCATTGCTCCTCATATCACTAAAAATATGTATAATGGCAGAGATTTGGCCCATTAATTTTCAATGCAACATGTGACCTTTTCTAAGGAAAATACTCATATTCAAGGAATCAATTTCTTCCTAATTCAAAGCATTATCTTGTAAATTCTAAACTCTAAACAAAGGTAGCCTTGAATGTAAGGTTAATAAATTTAACCTTGAATATAATCATTTCCAATGAATGTATTGTCAGCATTAACAGAAATATGAGAAAACACAGAACTTTTCTTTATTTTACTTTTTAAAAAAAGTTTTATCATCAAGTTGAAAATGAAAGGAATTTACTTTTTAATGAAGGCTTGTCAGTCATTACACTTAATTTTCCTTCTCTTGCCAACCCCTGTCTTTTCTCTGCACTTTCATTGTTGTCTCTGTGCTTTCATTGGTTCCTTTCTCTATATACATCATTCACAAGGCTTGTAAAACCAAAAACACCCCTAGAACAAATCCAAACACTTTCCATTCTTCTTTGAAAAATCCATTTCCTTCACAAAGCTACTTAATTAGATGGAAGTAAAGTGCTAATTTGCTAAGGGGAAAAGATCATTTGCATATCAATTTACACACTTTTTCTCCAAGTATTTATAATTAGAGAGCAATCAACTAGCTTTTGAAGGCTGATAGAAAGGGGAAAATGATTCCTGTGGAGATGAAGGAAGTGGCAAAGAATGTAAAGCAAAGAGCACAGGAAAGGCCAGATATAGTCAGGTTGAGCAATTAATTTGACCTTTTGGAACCTCAATATTTTAATCATAAAATGGGAATAATTGTGCTTACTTTAAAATTTTCATAGGTTGTGAGGATTAAATTCAATGTGAATTAGGGCCCAATACAAAAACATTGTCTCTCCATTGGTTATCAGTGAAGACAATAAACCATTCTTTAATTCCTTTTACAAGGTGTCTCTATAAACAGAAATAATATATCTATCCCTAGGATAGTTAGAAATTTAAACAAAATCAAAATATTTTTAATATCTGGCACATAACAATAAACTAATAAATAGTATCTACAATTATAGTTTCAGTGACAGACTTCATTGCATCTTATTGACTTTCATAATTACTCAGCAAATCAAAACTTCTAGAACCTTCTCTGGCTTTTGCCCTCTTCCATTTTGTACTGATGGGAAATATCTAATTCAACTCTCATATCACAGTCCAACAAGTTTATCTCTTTTCTGTGTTATTCTTCTTTCCTTTACTAATTAATTGATTATTAAACACAATTTAGATGTGAAAATGCTACCTAAACACATTAGAAATTATCGGGACAAATCATTTTCAAATTGTGTTACATGAAACCTTAGTTTTATATATCTATGCTTGGGAGTTGACACAGGTAGGTAGGGAAACCAGAAAGACAGGAAAAAGAACAGAAAAGAGGAGATGCTAGGGCAGGTGGGGCCTAGGGTAGGGGAAATCCATAGGATGAAGACTAAATCAGAGAGTTTAGATATCAAGCATTTCCAACAAAGGCAACTTTTTATTGTCTCTTGAATAACATGGTTTTGCTAAAACACTTACACACAAACACACACATATACACTACTTATTTAGATAAAACATTATTTAATATTTAAAACATTTAAGGTCAGGGATGACTTGCTGAGTAGTTTTTACAAACACACCTAGAGTTGGAAACAGTTTGGGGGATCCTTTGCTGGGATTCCACATTGTATCTCAGCACTTTCTTTCCAGTCTTGCTCCATATTTCCCCTCTACCTGCAAGTGTGCTGGTTACTTTACACCTGATTCTCTTTCATAACAAAGGATTAAAAAAGATCACATTAAAACTCCTACAGATCCTAAGACCTGATGAGCAGTTGTTTAGATTATGTTTCATTCTTGGTATAACTAAAGATGTTGCTTTGATATTTAGGTCTGTAGATAAATATCAGAATGAATTCCCAGTAGTTTATAAGTATTCTTTGCTCTTCTGCATCTTCAGGACTCTGGATAAGCTAGTTTCTCTGCCTATAACATTGCCCATCAGTCATGCCTCTCCCCTTGTCAGGCAACTCTTTAAGCTCAAGCTCTCAGACCTTTCATATCTGACCCATCTCCAGAACACCTCTCCCCTATTTTGTGTTCTATCTGGATAAGCATTTAGCAACATGAATATCATTTATTTGGTTTCAGGACTGTTTTAGTCAGGTTCGTAGCACCTAGAAAAACATCACATTATTTTATCCTCATTTCACTTGGAATTTTCAATGATGTTTCTAAACTTCATATATATAGAAAGAACTGTATAATCTTTATGAAAATACCTAAATTTCATTTATAGCACCATGTAAACCCATAGTTTTGTGGTAGTATTGTATAAATTTCTTTTATATCATTCACTTGCTGATCCTATGAAGGAGTTTTAAAAAAGACTTTTTAAAATGTGATTTGATTCAATGTTATAGCCATTCAAGTTTGATTTTGATCTTAATGTTAATTTTTGTTTTATTGATATTTTACGTATTATCATATTATTTGTTATAATTTTATTTAAACCTGGGAAACACTTCAGATGACTTAATGTTTAATATCATAGTAATTTGTTTCATATCATATTATTTTAAAATCAATTTTTCTGATTTGACATTAAGAACAATTTTGATATTAATTTGATATTAAGAACATTCCTAATGACTTTAAATGCAGAGGTAAGCCACATTTAAGCTATAATGAATAGGGGTGGGAGGGATAGAGAGGGAGAAGGGGAATGGCATGGATAGTGAAAGGAGACCCTCATCATTATACAAAATACATGTATGAAGATGTGAATTTGGTGTCAACATACCTTATATACAATCAGAGGTATGATAAATTGTGGTATAAAGGTGTATTAAGAATTGTAATGAAAAAATAAATTAATTTTTAAAAAGATATAATGAAATAAAACACATGACTTGTGGCAAAAAAAGAAATTAGAAAATGAAGTATTAGAATGAAACTGATATTGTATGTGCTAAAACTTAAACATGAAAGCAAATGCTTAATCAAAAACATCAGTAGTCTTAGGTGCTTCACTCTTCTCTGAGAGGCAAGGGGTACACACTGCTGCCTTTGAGCTGTGTATACCTTTGCTGTCTGTTATGGTTTGGATATGAGTTGTCTCCCCAAAACTTCTGCACTCATACAGGAATTGAAATGATTAGATGGTTAGAGTGGTAACCTAATCAATCTATCCTAATTTGAATGGACAAATTGGGTGGTAACTATAGACAGGTGTGTGGTGCCTATGGTGCTAAAGGAAGTGAGGTCATTGGGGATGTGCTCTTTAAGGTTGTATAGTGTCCTCCCTGCTCTCTCTGCTCTCTGGCTGCCAGTTGATGAACAGTTTTTCTCTGCCATACCCTTCTGCCACAATAATCTACCTCAATTTGAGCCTAGACCAATGGAATCAACCAACCTTGGGCTGAACATTAAAATATAAGCCCCCAAAACTTTTCCTCCTCTAAGTGGTTCTTATCAAGTATTTTGGTCACAGTGATGGAAAGCTGACTAACATGGTGTCCTTTAATAAATATTTGTTTGTTTGATTTGGAAAACAAACAAGTAAATATATAAGAATGTTGGACTCTCAGGAAACAAACAGTTATTATGTGCGACCATCTCTAAAATGAGTCTCTGTGGGAAATTCAATGGATAATTCAGTTGACATAATATTTTTTAGAATTTACCTTGGATAAAATATTAAAATAAATATTTTTTTTAAATTTTAAGCTCGAGATTTTTAATTGAACATTCTTCTTAGAGATAGAGATGTAGGGTAAGATATCTCAATTCACTTAGGCTACAGGAATCAAGGCACACAAAAGCATTTTTATTCCTGGTTACTAATGATTCATCAAATAAAGATCACAAAGGTCTTTTGGAAAGTATTTTCTATAGTTAATGTAAAATCGATTTGGTAACTCATTTTTATTTTAATTTTGATTGTATGATTATTCAATTTTAACTTTGCAGGTATGATCTTTTATGTTCTCTTCATATTAAAAACAAAACAAAACAAAACAACAAAAAAAAACTTTTCCATTAGTTGAGAAAAGGCTGTAAATGGACAAAGCTAAAGTGCTTTATCAGTTCTGAAAAAGCACCCTAGCAACCTACTTTCATTCTGTGTGGTCTCTGTAAATAACAACTGAACATGAACTCAAAATGTTTTCTATATTTCTTTGTGATTTAATATAAGAAAGGAGGGATAAATATTTCTCTAAGAGGAAAATTATTTTTGGAAGCCATATATTTGTAAGCAGAATATTTCCTTTTCTACTTAGGTGGGAAAAAAAGTTTCTAATTTTAACTTAATTCAGTACAATTAAAAGAAGCAAAGAAGCAATCCTTAAGTAAAACTTAGGGTTTCTAGGGTACTCTGGTTATTCACTCTTAACCCATTTTCACATTTTAGAGAATAGAGGACCAGTAGATTTGTCATCCTCTTTGTTTCAAAATTTTAAAAAAACAAGGATTACAAAGTTTAACTTTCTCTATCACAGTTGTAGTCCTGCATTTGTTTATTTCTAATCATAGTCATCAAAGAAAATAATTAAGATGACTGATTATCCAAAAGACAGAGTTTAAATACCAGTAGGGGAGCCAGCAAGAAACAGTTCCTTGTTATGTGGACTTAGAATGAGAAGTAGCAGGACTAGAGATGTCAATGTAGCTTCAATGAAAAGAAACTGATTCAACATCTTTTACTGAATATCTCACATGGCTTAACTCACTTCATGCCAGAGGATGGCAAAACCTATTTTGACTTGCTTCTCCAACAAACATATTTCTTCAGTAAAGTATTTTTTCCTAATTAAATAGAACCTAAGACATTTCATATTTGTAAACAAAATATTCCCTTTTCTTGGGTCTCCTCCACTAACCCAAGCACCTGAAGGAAATTAGCATGCAGAGTTATGGAGAAAGAAATAACATCATTTAATAAGGCCTTAAGGAAACTGCATTCACATGAGTTATAAAATTTAGAAAAGAAAAGGTCAGGAGGTTTTCTCATGCATACAAATCAGTAATGATGACAGGCATCATGCCTTTAAGTGGATTAATGGGGTATTTTTTCTTTTTAAAATGAATGGTTCTCACAACCTGAAAGACAGTGGGCCTTGGCCTTTAGTAACAGTCCTATATTTTCCCGACAGCCTGCCCTCCTACACTTAGAAGAGAGACTGCATCCAGCTCTTCCCTTATTCTTTATCCTTTGTGAAAGTTTCCAGAAGAAAAAGGAAAACCAGAGAAGTCTTTTTTCCACCCTCACTCTGATCTTTACCAAACATTGCATGATTTCACTTGCATAGTCAACCAATATTAGGAGAAAGACAGTTTTTATAATCTTTTATGTCTGTTTTATATGAAGAAGCACATCACACATTTGAGGATAAAGAGTTCTGATTATATAATTTTGCCTTTGTGTACATTTTTTAAAGCATACAGCAGCCCTCTGACTAAAGTCCAATTAGAAACTGTAAATAACTTCTAAACAGTGTGCTGCTGAGTACTGATTTGAGCAGGAATTTTTTAGTTAGTTAATAACACTGGATGGATATGAAAACGTTGTATGCATCCATGGTGATAAAAATTAAAATTCAGCTCTGATACATTATTGCTCAGAAACACTTTGTGATCTTATTGAGGTATTTGGATAATTTCAAATCTTCACTACTATCACAACAAATCTATACCTAAGTATTAGAAAATAAAATAGATATTTTATACAGCTCACTCTTTGGAATGTGTTTTTCCTAATCTCACATGTGTATAAAAATCCTAAATGATATTTGATATTCATGACAAAATTAACGTTTTAAATTATTTATTTATTATTTATATATGACAGCGGAAGCATTACCATTCTTATTACGCATATAGAGCACAATTTTTCAAATCTCTGGTTGTATACAAAGTATATTCACACCAATTCCTGTCTTCATACATGTACTTTGGATAATAATGATCATCACATTCCACTAAGCCCATGCCCACTCCCTCCCCCTCTAACTCCTCTGTCCTATCTAGAGTTCATCTATTCTTTCCGTGCTCCCACTCCCTATCCCACTATGAATCAGCCTCCTTATATCAAAGAAAACATTCAGCATTTGGTTATTTGGGATTGGATAACTTCACTTAGCATCATCTTCTCTAACTCCATCCATTTACCTGCCAATGCCATGATTTTATTCTCTTTTATTGCTGAGTATTATTCCATTGTGTATATATGCCACATTTTTTTATCCATTCATCTATTGAAGGGCATCTAGGTTCGTTCCACAGGTTAGTTATTGTGAATTGTGCTGCTATAAACATTGATGTGGCTGAGTCCCTGTAGTATATTGTTTTTAAGTCCTTTAGGTATAGACCGAGAAAATTAATGTTTTTATTATATTCCACCTTGGTAAGTAATTCACATTTATTACCTATGAAAAAAATGAGAAAGTATATAGTAATATTTTAAATCAGTGCTTCTCCAACTTTAATGATGATATAAGTCACTGAATCTCCATTTAATTGGCAAACTGGTTCAGTAGGCTGGAGCCTGGGGCTCTGTATTCCTTTATAGATGTTGACCATGCTGGTCAGTGAACTGTAATTAGAGTACTGAGGCTCTAAATGGTAACAGTCAACTATAATCCTATGGTCATAAATAGGAAATTTACTGTGTTGAAGAGCTAAATATGAATTTCATTCAATTTGATTTATTATTCTAATTGTGATTAAAAATTCTAACTTGTCTTAGCTTCAAATTTACTCAGTCATTACAGTAAGTAATTTGACCTACCTGGAGAATCATTTGTACTTCATATTTTACTAGTTGAAGAAAAATGTTAAAATAAAGTGATCTTGGAAACAACTATAATAAGAAGCTTTTTGGAATGTCAAGTATAATGCTACAGTCTAATATTTTTGAGATAAAAAAATCCTATTTTCTGCTTCCATCATGTAACATTTTCACCAATTGTTGCTTATTTGTGTGTCCAAAATAAATGAAAATGTCACTGTAAGTTTTTAGTTATGATTCTTAGTGTTCAGAACTTAAGTGAGATTTTTTCTACTGATTTTATCTGTCAGAACATATTTTCTCTTTTGATCTTACATTTATTTACTGGCACCCTTTGAAATTTAAATTGCCATCAGAGCATTGAAGAAACTTTATTTTCATTCATGGCTTCAGAGGGCTTGAATGTAGGTCACTGGTTTCCTAAGGAAGTAAAGTATAAGTAAGGACAAGGCCATTTAAACTCAATCATCTCCTGTAGTGCAAATTATTGCATTATGTAGTTTATTAATATTACTACTACATATTCAGAGAGAACATGAATAAGCATATGGTCATGAATATTACTCTCCAGATTTTATATTAAAATTATGAAATTTTTGTATCTCAAATCATGGAACCAAATTTAGGACACAGATGGACTAAATGTAAGTGTGGGATGATTTTTAAATATTCTTTTATGGGGATTTCTATATCTTTGGCAATGTATTTACTACATACTCAGTGAATTTCATCATCAGATTACATTTGTTTTGAAGAATGTTTTTAAGTTATTCTAAGTTTAGCTAATAACATTCATAGTTTATCTTTTAAAATTTAGCAGCCAATTAGGCTGCCAATGTAAAAAGTAGCAAATGTTAACTGAGATAGATGGGTACAGTTACATAAACCAACCTAGAAAAGGTGTGATTTTCCCTTGTGAACTCCAAAGCATCAACCTAGAGATTCTCATCATTTCTTAAAAACCTGACACTCATAAAGGAATAAAAGGGCCAATGGAGATATCCGCAAAGCATACCAACCAGGTCCTATTCAATGAATAGAAACTGCAGTGTTAACAATACCTCATGCAGGTACCAAAGCCAAGCAAGGTGGAAACATTCTGAGAAAAACAAGATGGAGCTTTACAACAATCATCCTAACTCTAAAAAACCAGATATGAATAGGCCTATTTAAATCATTTTTTCCCCTTGAATCTCAATTTCTCTCACCCATCCCATGGAAAATAAATTAATATCTTTACTCTGGTGCCTCAACTTCTTTCTTCTGGACAGCTGTTTTTTTAAGCATTATGTAAATCCACATTTCTTTTAGTCATAAGTATTAAGTAACACTAGGTAGGGTGATACTTTATACATATTTATATACATTGTTGCATACATCATCATCAGATGATGAAAGGGATGTCTAGAGGCAGGGACTATAATGATAACTTCTGTTCTTGTAAATCTTACAGGGGAAAGAGTACCATTCAACAATAAAAACATAAATAGAAAAGCTATAGGGATAATAAAATAAGTGAGGACACTCAACTCAGATGGAAAGTGTCTACAAGGATATGGATGGTTAGGGGATGTCTGAGGAAGGGTGACAGCCAAGAGGAGATGAGACCTGAATTATGAAGGGCTGAACCAAGTAAGGTCAAGGCAAAAGAAGAGGATTACTCATTCAACCACTGTACTATCTCATCTGAAGAAAAGAAATATTACTCTGAAATATTTTGAAGCGAATACTAGAGGTAGATTATTTGCTTTTATAACAAAATAAGAGAAGAAATAAAAAGATTCCATTTTAATAAAAATGTGGACAGCTCACATAGGAAGCAATAATGTCTCTAAGATAGAAATCAGTGGTTTTCCAATGTTTCGTCTTGATTTGAGTCAGGGAAATAAGAAATAGAAAATATCTATGTCCTTAATTTAAAACATTACCTGACTGAGAGATTGTAATTGTTAGACTAGCAATTGGCATATATATCAGAAACCTTAAAAAATCACCTTCCAATAAATTCTTTATCTCTTGTGTTTATTTACAATCTACTAGCAATCCCATCCTCCAAAACAGGGCTGAGCCTCCACATTGAAGTCTCTGTGCAGGGCCCACTTGTTTTTTTCTTTTTTTTTTTCTTCCATTAGGATTAGAAAGTGAAGTGTTATGAGAATTATTCTGAAGTGTCCTGTCAAAATGTCCATCAAGTCTCAGGCAGTACAAAGGCAGGGCCCTGGTTAAAGAGAAGCGGATGAAGGCAAAAGGACCCTTTAAATATTTTTGTAATTATCAAATCTACAAAGATACTTTTAACAAGATGATTAGTTATCAGATAGGCTTCTTTGAAAAACACAAAGTCTAAAAGGTAGGGTCCAGTTTGGCCAGAATGCTGAGCATGGCAAGGAAGTCTTGTGACCCCATGTAAAGAGTGAAACTACCAGGAAAGTAAGGAAACTCAGAAGAGTGGATGAGCTATAGGAATGGATGGATAGAGCAACCCTTAATGATGATATTCTTTTGCCTAGAACCAGCCCCAATCAAATATATTCTAGCTATTGTAACTGTATATTTTGTCTTTTTTTATCTCTAAACTAAATATTATTCAAAGATTTATAAAAACAGGAATAATAATATAGGCCACAAAGTCACTCTTACTTCTATTTAAAATTGCTTCGTTTGAAAATTTTTATGTATATTTGGCACTATGCAATTTCTAAAATATTAGCATAATTGTCTTCATATATGATCTTCAGAACTACACTTTGAGGTATATGTTATAATCCCACTTGACAGTAGAGCAAGCAAAGGTACCAGTTACTGTTCCCAAGGCCCATAGCTAGGATGCAACAAAGCCGGTACTAGAATGTAGGTCTCAGCAGGCAGATCCCTGTTCTTGCATCTCACTTTTATTTCCTCACACTCTAGCTATCTCCTTACCCTAGAAGATATTTTCGATGCATTCTATCTGAAATGACTTCACAATGAGGAAACATCAGTGGGCTCTTCTCCTACTTAAAACATAGTAAATGCCATCCTGATCAAATCAACCTAAGACCAAACATACCTGACAGTGGCATTATAATTGAGGAGTCTTTGCATCTCATGATATAATCCCCAGAGGGTAAGTATAAACCAGGACATCCCTGAATAGACACTGTCAGGAAGCTCTTTCCCATCCAGAACAAACCCTGTGTATTTCAGCATCCTCGTCAAAATCCTGTGAGAGCAGAGCTAAACATTAATGGCAAGAATTCTCTGCCTTCTATCCCATGAAAATAGCAGATGATTCTGTGCCATCTTAAATCTGTGCCAAAACCTGAAGCTAAGAGATAAGAGGCTTGCCAAAAATCAAAAACATAAGTTTGAACTCTGTAATCCAGTCTCTACTATAGCCATAAGCTCAAATCCCTAGACATGGCAAGGCCCAGTTATTCAGCTGTAAGGATGACACCTGAGCTTAGAGCTATCTATTTACTTAATGGAAATCTTCCTTCCCTGAACTTTAAAGCATTTTTTGCTATACTTCCTAGAGAAAACCAGGTAGGTTGATTGGCAGATAAATACATATGTATGTACACATATATACATACACATAACATATTTATATGTGCACATTAAAATATAATAATTCTGACTTTTATATAATGTGCTTCATATAGTTTAAAATGTATTATGTAACTTTCTAATTTTACTTTTCTGATTGTGACAAAATAGTGAGTATGCTCAATCTGGTGACTGTGTAGGAGAAGCACTCCCAACTATTGTCAGAGGTTGTATTTCATTTGCTAGAGCTGTATTAATTATCACAAATTAAGATGTCTTAAAACAATAGAAGATTATTCTTTCCTAGTCTAAGGCCAGAAAAACAAATGTAGGGTGTCTGCAGAGCCATGATCTCTTTGAAAAACCTAGAAAAAATTTTGTCCCATGACTTTACTTTATTTTCTGGTGTATGTCAACTACTTACTCCTTGGATTGTAGCTGACCCCAGCCTCTGTCTTCATTCTCACCTGGTAGGCTCCTGCTACATGGTGCTTTTCACTGAATATGTATATTTCTGTGTTCATATTCTCTCTTTTTTAAAAAATTTAAAGTATTTTTATCTTAAATTGTAAAATAGAAAATTATACTTGTATAGATTTATGAAGGACAAAGTGATACTAAGATTTATAAAAAGATAACAATCATTGGATTAGGGCCCACCCTAATAATATGATTTCAACTTGATTCCATTTGCAAAGACCTTACTAAGTAACATTCACAAGGATTAGGAGTTCAACATTTTTTTAGGAGACATAATTCAACTCATATTAGAAGTAAA
The DNA here is from genome assembly GCF_964194105.1 of Spermophilus citellus. Taxonomy (NCBI): domain Eukaryota; kingdom Metazoa; phylum Chordata; class Mammalia; order Rodentia; family Sciuridae; genus Spermophilus; species Spermophilus citellus. The sequence continues at coordinate 109,922,177 of NC_138186.1, read as the reverse complement.
ACGAGAAAACCATTATAAGTGGAGTCATCTGAAAATATAGATCAAAATTTAAAAATTATAAACATTCTGATGAAGCCTACCTTTTTAAAGAATTTATTCTAAGAACATAACTATGCTTACAGAGATTTATAAATATGCAAATATATTCTTCACAGTTGTTGGTAAGTCACTGAAAAGCTAAGTATTTATTGGTAAATTATCATACATGTATACATTGGATCCTATGTAGTAATTTAAAAATATAGCATCAGTAAAAGAAAATAACAATGGACATGAAACAAAATTCATGCTAAAATGTGGGTTTTCTCACAAAAAATCATGAAAGAATATGTATCAAACCATTGACAGAAGTATCTAGAGGAGTTATATTATCCAAATTTTATTATTTTAATTTCTTAAAAACAAGAAGGATTATCAGAAAAGGCAATTAGATATATTTTAAAGATACAAATATAAAGTAAAAATATTGCATGATGTTGACTTTCATTAGTTTAAAATACTACATAAGAAATTGCGATTTTTTAAATACCCTTTTCTCAAATTGAGATCTTGAATTGTATTGTAGTATCATCTAATGATGAGTTCAGGGGTGTTAAATGCAGAATAAAAGAGTCTCTAAAAGAAAGAACACACAGCGTTAGCCAGTTGTGTTTTTTGATTTGCTTTTTTTTATTAGTTTATTTTGTTTGTCTTATATACTTATTATAATACCCTCAATGCCCAGAATATGTGGAAAATGCATATTATTTTAGCTTAAGGGTGAATGAATAAAGTTTCAACTAATTATCAAGGGAAGGATAACACCTTATTTGCTGATCCTATGCATTAGCAGAACCTAGCACAAGTCTTGGCACATGGCCAACACTCACTGTAATATGTTATTGAGCTTTAATCTACATTACTGATCAATGATAACAAATTAAAAATAGCCATTGTATAGAAATACTGAGAGATTCTACAATATTTATATTTTTAATTAAAGATTTTATGAATCAGATTGGATTATATATAATCTATTAATTAAGGTAAACTGAGTACCTTCTAGAACCTCAAGGGATCATTAGGGCCTATTCAGTTATTCCCTCTCCTGCATAGTTTTATTTTAAGAATTTTAGCGCAGTTCTTTAAAAATGAAATGCATGTGCATGTCACTTGGCTATTCTCAACACACTTAGTCATTAAATCTGTGTAATTCGTCATCTGGTTATACATTTTTCCATGCTTACTCACGTGTTTTTCTTTCTATTTAGCTCAACACTGCTAGCATTCCTCACTGATATATAATAGCCCTTTTATAATTTTGGATTTCTTTCCTTTTTTTTTTTATTTGCACCGGGGATTAAACTCAGGGGCACTCAGCCACTGAGCCACATCCCCAGCCCTATTTTGTATTTTATTTAGAGACAGGGTCTCTAAATATTTATTTAATGGAAATCTTCCTTCCTTGAACTTTAAAGCATTTTTTGCTATACTTACTAGAGAAAACTGGGTAGGTTGATTGGCAGATAAACATATATGTATGTACACATATATACATACATATAACATATTTATATGTGCACATTAAAATGTAAAAATTTAGAGACAAGTGTTGCTTAGTTCCTCGCCATTGCGGAGGCTAGCTTTGAACTTGTGATCCTCCTACCTCCAGAGCCACCAGGATTGCCACCATGCCCAGCTGAATTTTTTAGTAGTATTATGTGAAAAATTAAAATATGTGCTCATTCATTTACAAACACACAGAAGCCTATACTGTTCCATAATCAGGATATATGTTTTAAGATTTTATTTAATTTTTCCTTTTTAAAAATCTAGAGCCTATAGTGCAGTTATACAACCCATCCTTAATCTCTCACATAATCAGCAGTTATAAAACATAATCACCAATGAAGAGTGAGAATTTTAACTAATAAAATTAAGAAAGACAATCTAACAGGGCACAGTGGTGTTCCTGTAAACCCAGCAACTCAGGGGGCTAATGCAGGAGCATGGCAAATTTAAGGCCAGCCTCAGCAACTTAACGAGATCCTCAGCAACTTAGCAAAACCCTGTCTCAAAATTTAAAGGTGTGGAGGTGGATAGGTACTTAACTCCGTGGTATAGTGACCATGGGTTGAATTCCCAGTATAAAAACAAACAAACAAAAGTTAAATAAAAATAAATAATAATAAAAAAATCCATATCCTCTCAACAACAACTTCACTAAAAAGCCCAAGATGTTATGTGTGAAAACTATGAAGATGTTCTGTTCAAACTTTTCTTCCAAACTAAGGAAGGGATTATAACTGATTAAAAGCCTGCAGCTTCTACTTGTGAACCTTTGCATCCCCACTGTATTCAAAGGCCATATTTCTTCAGGACTACTACCAGTCAAAGACTGAGTTTGGCTGACTAGCAAGAAGCACACCATTCTTCCTGATGCAATATCCCTATAGTGGGAAGGTCTGTTTCCAGGAATCCCCCTCTACCTAGCTAAGAATTTTTGCATTGCAGTCTGAGTCTCTTCTATCCAATCCTATCTTCCCTTCCATCTTTCCACAAGTTTCAGAGTGGAATGTTAGTTTGAAAATTCTCTGCCTGACTTCCTCTTCTTTATCCTTCAAAGGAATACCTGCCCAATAAATCTCTCATATGTATTTAACCTATTCTTGGCATTTGCTTCATGGAGGACCAAAACAAATACAATATCTGATCTATATTTAATTCTAAAATTAAAAAGTAATAGATGTTTGCAATAGCATATAGGTGTACATTTAAAAATATGCAACAATGAGAGAAAATAAAAGTTTAAATAACAAATATGCACAGATGTGTCTTCAGGTGGTATTATGTTTTCAGAATGAGGTGGTAGCTACCTCAATTTAATTCAATCATGCATTGCTTAATATTCACTTCTATATTAAAATTGTTTGTTTTTTCAAATATTATATGCATAATGATGTGTGCGGTAGAACAAGGACTAGAAAATTCATGTTTTACTACAAGAGATCTGAAATAAAATGTGATAAATCACTCTCTGGATGATGTCCTCATAGTGTTCATCTCTAAACTAAAAACAAAAATCAAAGCCTGAAGCATACTCATTGATTTGTGGCTGAGTTATATATAGGGCAATACACAATTTCTAAAGATCACAGTATCCAGCACTGTTCTTGTGAGTATATTTTGATGAAGGCAAAATATTGAATATAATGCCAACAATAAGAGTAGAATTCTGCACATCTCCTTATGTATTTTCTACATTGTTGATATTTTAATCATACTTCTTGAAGAATTTTTTAAAATAACTCACCAAAGAAACAAAAACAACATAGTGTGAAAAGCAAGTGCTGTGGTATCTGACTATAATCCCAGCTATTCAGGAGGCTAAGGCAGGAAGATCACAAGTTCAAAGCCAAGCTGGGCAACTTAGTGAGATTAAGCCTCAAATTAAATTCAAAAAAGGGCTCAGTAAAGAGTGCTAGCCTAGTAAGTGTGAGACAGTGGGTTCAATCATCAGTACCAGACACCCCCCACACACACATACACAAAAAAAGTTGATGGAGGAATTAATTGGTATGCAAAATATTTTATCATACTTCGTTATTTTATGGCCATTATAAATGATGCAGTCCCTTAATGATAGCATATTTAAAAAGCTGATTAAGCTGTGTTAGTGATCACTAATTTTATTTTACATAATTTTTGATACATTTTATCAAATTTTATGTTTTATTTGATTTCAGCCAACACTCAAAATATGTACACTTCAGATATTTCTATTTTTAAAGTAACACTGCTACCATAAAAAAGAGACAAATATTAAAAGAAAATTTTTAAAAAGTATTTCAAATTGAAAAATTGATAACATGAACGCTCAGAAAGAGAAAGAAATATATGAAAATCCATATTCTTACATTCACACATATATAAAATAAAATTTATAATACTATTTATTTTAGCTATTGACAGAATCCTAATAGTTTATAAATAGATGAAAGCATTCAATGGTCTCTTGCTTAGTTACAATATCTTTGAGGTAGAAATAACAAGAAGTAAACTGTGTATGTAATATGATCTTATTTTAAATGAATTATATATAAGGACACAGAGAATTTTATAGAAATAAATGCATAGATGTTCTCTTTTCCAAAGCAATCAAAGCTAATACTTGACCATTAATATAAGATGGTTTGTAAAAGCATATAATATTTGTATAAAATATCTAACTATAAATTCATCCCTATATACTTTAGGGTAGAGCCAAGACTTTTTTCATGAGTGATTGAAATTCTATTCTATTTTGCATAAGCTCCAAGCATGCTAGATTATCTATGATTTCCAGCCTCAGTTTCTTTTAAGTGAAATGGAAATGGAGAGACAGTTAAGGAAGAAGTCTATTTGCAGAATATATCATTTAAGATTGTTTTGATTCCACTTGCATATGAATATTTTAAATGCTTTAGCTTTATCAAGTTTTCCCAATAGGAACATCTTAATTTTCATTGAAACAATTTCCTGTTTTTGCTTTTTTATTTCACTATTTTATATGATGCTTAAATTAATGGTGTAATTACTGAGTACAGAAAGCACAAACTAGTTATGAAAGAAACACTGCTGACATGTATTAAAAATACCCAATACAGGGGTATACAGACCTGAAAGAGTAGCCTCTTAGAGGTGGCTATTCAATATTTTGTGAACATTGATTGCCATATTTTAACTAATGGATATAGAGCTTCAGTTACTTTCATAAATTGGTTAAGAGAAAGTAGATTAAGAGAGCTTACACTGGTCCTTAAAGTGGTAATTATAATTCTCTCTGATTAATGATTTCTCTCAGTGTTAATAAATAAAAAATTTTAATTTCCTTCTACATATTTCTGTCATTTTCAATTTTCTGCACTATGTATCACCTATGCAATAATATTTAAATAATATTAAACATTAAAAATAGCACAGCAAAATAGTGTTGTGTTTTTTTTTTCTCTTTTTTTTATAATATTTTATTGTTGGTTGTTCAAAACATTACATAGTTCTTAATATACCATATTTCACAGATTGATTCAAGTGGGTTATGAACTCCCATTTTTACCCCGTATACAGATTGCTGTGTCACATCAGTTACATTTCCATTGATTTATAAATTGCCTTTCTAGTGACTGATGTATTCTGCTGTCTATCCCATTCTCCACTATCCCCCCTCCCCTCCCCTCCCCTCCCCTCCCCTTCTCTCTCTCCACCCCCTCTACTAAAAATCGTTTCTTCCACTTATATAATTTTTATCCTACTCCTCCTTTCCTCTTATATGTAATTGTGTATAACCCTGAGGCTCACCTTCCAATTCCATGCAATTTCCCTTAACTCTCCCTTTCCCTCCCGCCTATCATCCCTGTTTAATGTTAATCTTCTTCTCCAGCTCTTCCTCTCTACCCTGTCCTTGGTTACTCCCCTTATATCAAAGAAGACATTTGGCATTTGTTTTTTAAGGATTGGCTAGCTTCACTTAGCATAATCTGCTCTAATGCCATCCATTTCCCTCCAAATTCTATGATTTTGTCATTTCTTAATGCAGAGTAATACTCCATTGTGTATAGATGCCACATTTTTTTAATCCATTCATCTATTGAAGGGCTTCTAGGTTGGTTCCACAATCTTGCTATGGTGAATTGTGCTGCTATGAACATCGATGTAGCAGTATCCCTGTAGCATGCTCTTGTTAGGTCTTTAGGGAATAGACCGAGAAGGGGAATAGCTGGGTCAAATGGTGGTTCCATTCCCAGCTTTCCAAGAAATCTCCACACTGCTTTCCAAATTGGCTGCACCATTTTGCAGTCCCACCAACAATGAACAAGTGTACCCATTTCCCCGCATCCTCGCCAGCACTTGTTGTTGTTGGACTTCTTAATGGCTGCCAATCTTACTGGAGTGAGATGGTATCTTAGGGTGGTTTTGATTTGCATTTCTCTGACTGCTAGCGATGGTGAGCATTTTTTCATGTACTTGTTGATTGATTGTATGTCCTCCTCTGAGAAGTGTCTGTTCAGGTCCTTGGCCCATTTGTTGATTGGGTTATTTGTTATCTTATTATCTAATTTTTTGAGTTCTTTGTATACTCTGGATATTAGGGCTCTATCTGAAGTGTGTGGGGTAAAGATTTGTTCCCAGGATGTAGGCTCCCTGTTTATCTCTCTTATTGTTTCTTTTGTTGAGAAAAAACTTTTTAGTTTGAGTAAGTCCCATTTGTTGATTCTGGTTGTTAACTCTTGCGCTATGGGTGTCCTATTGAGGAATTTGGAGCCTGACCCCACAGTATGTAGATCATAGCCGACTTTCTCTTCTATCAGACGCCGTGTCTCTGATTTAATATCGAGCTCCTTAATCCATTTTGAGTTAACTTTTGTGCATGGCGAGAGAAAGGGATTCAGTTTCATTTTGATGCAAATGGATTTCCAGTTTTCCCAGCACCATTTGTTGAAGATGCTATCCTTCCTCCATTGCATGCTTTTAGCCCCTTTATCAAATATAAGATAGTTGTAGTTTTGTGGATTGGTTACTGTGTCTTCTATTCTGTACCATTGGTCCACTCGCCTGTTTTGGTACCAGTACCATGCTGTTTTTGTTACTATTGCTCTGTAGTATAGTTTGAAGTCTGGTATCGCTATACCACCTGATTCACACTTCCTGCTTAGCATTGTTTTTGCTATTCTGGGTCTTTTATTATTCCATATGAATTTCCTGATTGTTTTATCTATTTCTACAAGAAATGCTGTTGGGATTCTGATTGGGATAGCATTGAACTTATAGAGAACTTTTGGTAATATCGCCATTTTGATGATGTTAGTTCTGCCTATCCATGAACAGGGTATATTTTTCCATCTTCTGAGGTCTTCTTCTATGTCTCTTTTTAGGGTTCTGTAGTTTTCCTTGTATAGGTCTTTCACCTCTTTTGTTAGGTTGATTCCCAGGTATTTTATTTTTTGGGGGGATATTGTGAATGGAGTAGTTGTCCTCATTTCCGTTTCAGAGGATTTGTCGCTGATATACAGGAATGCATTTGATTTATGTGTGTTGATTTTATATCCTGCCACTTTGCTGAATTCATTTATTAACTCTAATAGTTTCTTTGTAGACCCTTTTGGGTCTGTTAGGTATAGAATCATATCATCTGCAAATAGTGATAATTTAAGTTCTTCTTTTCCTATTTTTATGCCTTTAATTTCTTTCGTCTGTCTAATTGCTCTGGCCAGTGTTTCGAGGACTATGTTGAACAGAAGTGGTGAGAGAGGGCATCCCTGTCTTGTACCAGATCTTAGAGGGAATGCCTTCAATTTTTCTCCATTCAGAATGATGCTGGCCTGTGGCTTATCATAGATTGCTTTAACAATGTTGAGGTATGATCCTGTTATCCCTAATTTTTCTAGAGTTTTGAACATAAAGGGATGCTGTACTTTGTCGAATGCTTTTTCTGCATCTATCGAGATGATCATATGGTTCTTATTTTTAAGTCTATTGATGTGGTGTATAACATTTATTGATTTTCGTATATTGAACCAGCCTTGCATCCCAGGGATGAATCCTACTTGATCATGGTGTATAATTTTTTTGATGCGATTTTGAATCCGATTCGCCAGAATTTTATTGAGGATTTTTGCATCTAGGTTCATTAGAGATATTGGTCTGTAGTTTTCTTTCCTTCTACATATTTCTGTCATTTTCAATTTTCTGCACTATGTATCACCTATGCAATAATATTTAAATAATATTAAACATTAAAAATAGCACAGCAAAATAGTGTTTTTTAAAGTGAGTAATACCTGTATTTGCCTTATTAGGATTTTGATTGCTCCAAATTTTACTTAAAATAAAATGATTCTATCAGCCTCTCAAATCTAGACAACTATTGAATTTATGTGAACTTGCCTTAGAGGTTAGAGAAGTTCATTTTTAAAGGCATTATCATGCTTTAATTTATCACATTCATTTCTCTTTTCCCTTTCATAAAGTAAAGGATTGGAAAGATGAACAAACATTTAAAGGCTGAGAATGGAGTTTAAGAAATTGATTTCAAAGACAATATTTAGCAAGAGTATTATCTTGCTTGTAAGCCAGGATCAGAATTCAAATTAATGCCTCTTCTCTCAAGGCATTATTTCCCAGATCCAAGAACAAGTGGTATGAAGCTTCTGTCTACTCTTGCATGACTATTGAGAAACAAAAGCACCAAAAGATTTAGTAATTTTTTTTACTGACTTTAAACATAACTTATATTTTCTCATTTTCAGGGTTTAGAACTAGTGGCCAAACAGGTAAGCGAGGTGTTTTTCTGTGAAGGATTTTAAATATATGCCCATAGGAATCTGTGATGTTTTCCCCCATTTCTAAAGCAAACAAATAAAGAAAAAGCAACAGTAAAAACTATTGCCATGAAAAACAATATTCCAGCTTCCAACTTTTTGTGCTAGCCTTCTTCCTTTGGGTATTACAATCATCTAGAATTCTTCATGTCTACAATCAATGTCATCTTCTCCTGCCACTTGTTTCTCCAGACAGCCCTATTTCTATTAAAAACACTGGAGTCCTCCTAGTCCCCTCAGCTGAAAAACCTCAAAAGCCGCTTTTGTCTTCTGTTCTCCTTCCCACTTCAAAAGTCTTCCCCTTCAATCATTCCTTTGAGCCCCCTCTGCTCTATATAAGTCCCTATGACTTTAGACTTGAATTACAGTTTCCTGCCCCCCTGCTGCAATGTGTCTGCTACATCTGTTTCCAGTCACCAGATGAGCCTTTCTGAGAGGAGAGTGGAACAGGAAGAGCATGAGTTATCAAGACAGAAAGGCCTGAACTTCATGCTCGGCTTTTTGACTTATGCCCTCGGAGAACAAACTAAACATTTTTTAGCCCCAGTTTCATCACCTGAAAAGTGAAATAATGCATTTTACAGAACTATTTTAAAAACTATGGTTGGCATAAAGCACTTGCTTTATCTTTTTATAACAAGTACAAATGGCATAGTGTTTAGCAAAGAGTGATAAATGATAATCATCAATTTTATTGCATTCTCCTAAAAATTCCAATAGCTTTCCATTATCTTTTACCAAAATGACCTTTCTGCTCTCTATTCATATCAAAATTCTATTTTGTGTTCAAATTCCTTTCCCAATCACACCAAATTACAGCATTTTTAGAACAGGCGTTCAGTACTTGGTGATGTTGAAATAATCATAACAAGAAAAAAATTTTTGAGTTTTATGACAAAAGATAAAAACATCAAATTATCTTGGAATATAGTTTTTTCTGTTCTTAGTTGATCCATCAAGTGACTTTTAAAAACAAAGACAAAAAATTAAGTAGATGAAAGCCAACCCTGTGTCATTTCCCTGGTGCTCACTGCAACTGCACATGTGGTTTTACGGAGACTGCTCTCTCTCTTCTCCTTAGTACCAGGTTCTTGGAAGTTGGTGGGGACAAAGTAGATAAATGTGCAAAAGGAACAAGGAAACTCCCAGGAGAAAAACAATCAAGATCCTAATTCCAAATACCTCTGAGAGACTAAGGGCTACTTAAGTGCAAACTGAGAGAGGACACAGTCTAGACAGGCCTGAAAGTCAGTCTTGGGCAAGGGTTGGTCTGGATATAGTATGTGACTATTTAGGGCTCCTGACTCAGTTAAGTGTTGCTTTTCTTACATATACTAAAGAGTTAGTTAACTATGAGCTGGAAAAGTAGCTGGAATGGGCCAGTTTGAGTAAATTGAAACTTTGGTTCCAGAGACAAGTGACCAGACAAGATATTGAATGAAAATTGGCAAAAATGGTCTCCAACAATTAAGGCAATAAAAGCATGGATGGATTTAACTGCCATGTTTTCAGTATGCCAGGACACCAGGACTATTACTAGCTCCAGGACCACAGTAGTACCTTTCGGACTGCCTCAAACCTAGTAGTCCCTAGGAAATTGTTTATTTTTAATAGAACACATCTGAATTATTATTATTATTATTATTATTATTATTATTATTATTATTATTCCTATTGTGGTTCCATCAACTGACCTGACCAACCTGATCAAGTTTCTGAGTTTCTTGGACTTATCCCAGGAAAGCATATGTTTAAGCATGTCCAGTGAGGCAACTACAAATGAAGAGAAATATTCTTCCTGTTATTTTGGCACGTTACATTATCAAGCCATGTCTTTATATATGAAGTTATAATTACATAGTAAACAAAAAGTGGGTAAACCCTTACATAAATGCACTATTTTTTATATACATTCCTTATTATGTGTGAACTTTTCTTCATTTACTAAATTGATAATTATTCAGGTGCAAACATCATGTAATATAAATATTTTTTTCTTATCCTTCACGTGATCTAATGCCACACATTTCATATAGTATGAGTTCAATTAACCTTTGGGGAATGAGTGAATGAATAACAATGCATAAAATTTTTTTTTAAATAAAGGATTGATTTGGTACCATTTCAATATCTGTGTCTGTTTAATAACTTTACTTTCCCCTTCTGGTTCAATTTGGTCACAGGGTATTCTGAAGATTAATGAATAAAATATTTATGAGTTCTTTTAGAAAGGCAAATGAAAGATCAACATAATATTTCCTCTCTGCATAATAAAGCAAGAGAATTCCTAATATCCCTTAGGCAAATTCACCCTAAAACTCTTCATTTCATTTTGTCTGAAATATTCTTTTGATTTATTAATGTGGATTTAAAGAGTATTGGATAAGCCTATCTTGGAAATTAATGCATCAAAATAGATCACTGACCATTTCTTAGGCCTTTACATCACAAAACTGCATAAGCCACACTTCATAAAAATTATATTTCTAATGTAAATATAATTACTTAGATGCTATTGTCATGAAATAAACAAAACAACTTGATATCTAAGCTAGTTATGATTCATATTCATTCTCACAGTTTCAGTCAGAGCATTAAAAAAAAAAAGCAACTACCCTGGCTTAGATGTTTTTAAAAGGTAGTATTCATGCAGCTGTATACATGTTCAGTTATCATATTTGTACAAACAGGGCATTAAGACTCTTTAACAATAATGAATTTTCCTCTGAAACACAACTTTCACTAAAAGTATAGAGAGATGACATTTGCCTTGAAGAGAATGGATACCATTTATGAAGGATTTACCATGTGTCTAATACTGTCTTGAGAAATATAAATGCTAAGTATTTGATCTTAATATTGATACTACAGTGTAGGCATTGCTATTTCCCTTAAATAGACAAGGTAACTGAAGCTTAGTGCTATTATAAAGTTAAGAGAGATAAGAAGCAGACCTTGGTTTCTGTAGTTACATTCTGATTATAAAGTTCTTGCTCTAAGATGGAAGTAGAACATACTTAACAGTCTTCCATAACAGGTATAAAAATAAATGAAATGAAAATCCATTCATTAATTCTGTGCCCAATAGGCCATCTTCTTACCCTAGCAAAGAAATGACTTGACATTAAGAGGAAATAAATGGCACATAACTTTTTTAGAAACTTCTAACTAGACTTAAATATCTGTTAAATAGAGATATATCATTCTAATAGCATGCTTCAAATCATTGTGAATGGGCTCATTTTTTAAGAAGGCTACTAGATTTCAACTTCTAAGTAGATTCTGTATAAAAGCCTCTTAAGGTCTATTTCAATCAACCATTCAATAATACACAAACACACACAACACACACACACACACATGCACACACACTGACTTCTGAAGTTATGAATGGACTAATTGAACTATAGCATTGTGTCAAAACTTGTGCTATATTTATAAAGCATTGGAGTTATAAGAAAACTAACAGTAAAAATAATTATTAAGAAATAGAATTTTCCAACATTTTTAATTCATTATTTCTTTTGACTAGCTCCTGTACTAGGTTCTAACAAATCAGACCAAACCAAATGGAGTCACTTTCAGGACAACTTACCAAAATGTATTATTTTGATCTTACAAGTAAGGCTCAAAGAAGTTAACAAACATGGCTAAAATAACCACATGACCAACACTTGGAAATGGGATTCAGAGCTCTATTTATAAATTTAATCTATATGAGTAATAATTAGTAGGGTTTAGTAAACTATCTACCTACTAGCCGATGAACTCATATCACAAAGTTTATTAACGTTGTTTTAGCTTTATATATATACCTTCTCACAGTTTGCCACCTTAAACCCATAAACCTCTAAAAAGTTTAGTGCTTTTTCTTTTGTCTTGTCACTTTTCCACAAAGTATTGTCTATGAGAATGATATATAAACCCAAGTTGAAACTACTCTTTGCAGTCACTCATCTCAGAGTTCTCTGATGTGTATGAATGAATGCACCCATTAGTGGACTTCTGTTGTATAACTCTTGTCAGTTTGCCTTTTGTTGGTATACTTTATAGGGCTCTAGTCAACAAACATAAGATGAGCAAAGTTTTTTCCTCCCCTATGCTTTAAATATAAAATAAGAAGCTAAGGAAAACTGTAAGCAAATATGTATTTATCCTTTACAAGTTTGTATTGCACAATACTATATCAATATTTCAAAGAGAATTTTTGCTCTTCAGGAAGGAGAGGAAAAAAGCAGTTGATTCAGCCTGTCTTTAACAAGCAAAAAGTTTTAAAATTGTCCTAAAAATATGTCTATGAAGGTAATGCTTCTCTGCAACTGCCATTTTTCATGTAAGGAACAATTACTTAAAATCGAGATTTCATGTCTTTATCAACTTTAGATAAATGCTGATTATTCAATGTCACAATAAGCAAAGATAATCAGATAGAATGTTCTATGTTAATGGAACAATGAAGGTTTTTAGGTCATCATAATTATATTCAGACTTTATTTGCAATTTAGTGCATAATAGAAGATTGTTATACAAAGTGAACAAACAATGTTATTCTGTTATTCATCTATATACTCAGTGTCCTTTTACCATTCATTAAATGGATCATATATAAATGTAATGAGAAGTATGTTTGTGACTTCACCACATACTCTGAAAACTTATACAAATATTTCTGCCATATTTTATTATATTATGGACCCCCATGTTTATTTTTAATAAATCTTCATTTATTAAGAAAATGACATGAATAAAACTAGCAGTTATATATTTATGTTAATAAGTGTTTTCAAATGTTACACATTTTTCAACAAAATGGTAAGAAGTTAGGCAAATCCCTGGCAAATATGCTGCCTGTGTTAATTATGGGAGATCATTGATTTGAACTGAGCTCCTGTACTAGGTCCTAACAAATCAGACCAAACCAAATGGAGTCACTAATGCTAAGTGCAACATAATCAAACTGAAACTTTAAGGGAGTAGCTACAGCACCAAAGAGACTAGATTTTTCCTGAAAACAAGATATTTTTTCATTCCTAAGTAAGCATAATAAAAAAAATGCCTTGTGCTTTACCCTTGAGTCAGGGGAGGAGCCCAAAGTAACATGATGTCAACTAATGGGCTCTTTTTCCATTGCTCTGTCTTCTTGTTCCCACATCTCAAAACCCACTGTTCTGCCATTGCCCAATGAGATCTCCTTCTAAATTGTGGAAGGATGGCTTCTTCAATTCTTAAACACCAAATAAAAGCAATTAGTTCTATAATTCTACAATGTGTTGAAACTTTGCTTATTAACATATGTCTATCCTTTGTTATCACAAAATATTGTGAAAATGGGATTTTTAACATGCATTCAAAGGAAGAAAGGGAATGAGAGCAAAGAAATAAAAAACTGGGAGAAAAGCATCAATTAAAGTTTGAATATAATTTTTAGGGCTACAAAGATGTGAAATGCAATCAGAAAGACATAAACTACCTCCAATATTGTCAATTCTCTAGTTTTGTCAAGAAATAGCAATATTATATATATCACCGAAACCTGAGAGCTTGGTTTCCAATCCTGAATGCTATGTTCAACATAACCACAATTAAAATTGATCAAAGAGAGGGTATTTAGCTCATTACTTTGCTATATTTTTAGTTATTTTTTGGTATTTTAGTATCATATTCGATACAATGAACTTTTTAAAAATGTTTTGTTGATTATATAATAGTGAGTTGTACCCTGACTAGAAGTCCAATAGCTAATAAAATTTGATAAGTGGGATTACATCAAATGAAAAAGCTGCTGCACAGCACAGGAAACAATCAACAGAGTGAGGAAACATCAAACAGAACAGGAAGAAATCTTTGTCAGCTATTCATCTGACTAAGGTTTATAAACAAATTAATATACAAAGAACGTCAAATGCTTAACATTGAAAAAATACATAATCTAATCACAGTGGGAAAATGACCTGACAGATGCTTTTCAAAAAGTACAAATGATCTATGAAAATATGAAAAATTCTCAACATATTTTCTCATCAAGGAAATCCAAATAAAATTTGCCTTGAATTTCCACCTCACCTGTCAGAATGAATATTACTCCAACACACACACACACACACACACACACACACACACACAAAAAAAAAAAATCCACCACTACCAACAACAAAATAACAAAAAGTAATAAATGCTTGTAAAAATATAGAGAAAAAGGAATCTCTGTACACTCTTTGTGGGAAGGTCAACTAATGGACACTTTGGAAAACAGAATGGAGGTTCCTAAAAAAAAAATACTGAAAATAGGACTACATACAATTAGCTATATCTTCCTGGGTGTATACCCATAGGAAATCAAGTCAGCACACAAATGAGATATCTGCATATCTATCTTTATTGTGACAGTGTTCACAATGGCCAAGCTAGGGATTCAGCTTTGATGCATGTGAACAAATGAGTGCAGTATCTGTACAGAATGGAATATTATTCAGCCACTAAGAAGAATAAAATCATGCCATTTGCAATGAAATAGAGGAGACAGAAGGCATCATGTTAAGTGAAATAAGCCAGACACAGAAAGACAAATATGTCTTCTCTCATATGTGGGATATAAAAAATAAATAAATAAATAAAAATCTGAAAGAAGATGAGAAACCATTAGGAATAGGAATGAGATTGGGGAGTGGGAAGAGAAAGCAAAAGAATATAAAGGGAGGGGCTGGGGATGTGGCTCAAGCGGTAGCGCGCTCGCCTGGCATGCATGCGGCCCAGGTTCGATCCTCAGCACCACATACCAACAAAGATGTTGTGTCCGCCAAGAACTAAAAAATAAATATTAAAAATTCTCTCTCTCTCTCTCACTCTCTCTCCTCTCTCACTCTCTCTTTAAAAAAAATTTTTAAAAAAAGAATATAAAGGGAAAGGGTGGCTCTGAGTAAAACATGATATATGCATCTACAGAAAGATCATAGTGAAACCCATTAATCTGTAAAATTAAGATGAGTTAATATTTACAATAAAAATCAGGAGATTTCACTTAAAAATAAATAAAATAGTGAGTTAGTTTGATCCATTTTATGGCAGAACTGTGTATTCATTCTTATTTTAATTGGTGAAAGAGAGTTATAATAGCAGGAGCAGGTTTGCAGTTCTAGCCATAATGGAAGCCTTCCTGGTCATTAGATCTCTCTGTAGTTCTGTTTTCATTGACTTTCATAAAGGTAAATCTTTGTATAGTAGCAAAATAATGTATGCCCCTTTAGTAGAGGAGAAAACCTCTGCTGAGTTGTGTATGGGAGACATTTATCTTTAATTTAAGATAAACAAATGATGAAAGAAATTTTTAAAATTCTGGACTTTGGTCTGTGATGTAATTGTCAGGACAGCGTTAGAATTTAAACACATATTTACCTTTCTTACAAACATTCTTCCTTTGTAAAAGAGAATGAGAACCCTTTAAGTCACTAAACTTACTATTTCATCAAAATCATTTTTAAGTTTTCACTTTTTAAGGGTTTTTTTAAAAAAAATAATTGAGACTAATTTATTTGCGTCTTCCAAATGATTAGATATCCTGATAATAAAGTGTAAGTAGGTAAATAAAAAAACTCTCCAGAATATATTTGGGGAAGTGAGAGGGTCTAGTAATGTAATATGATTAAAATCAATTAACACACATATCTACTCAATCAAGCAATCACTCTTTTATTATTAGCATCTACTTTGCACCAGACACAAAACTAGGTGCAGGGCCTTCAAAAGCAACACAATCTAGTTCTAGTTTACCATGTATTGAAAAAGGAAAGTGAAAATGAAAAACATCAGCAGCTTTAAATCTCTATGTAGTTATACTTAAGAAGCTCAAAGGTAGGACTACATAAAGTGCCTAGAGGACTTAGAGAAAATTCACAGAAAAGATAACAGATAATCCAAAACTCATAGTATAAGCAGGAACCTGTCCTGTATTTAAACAGGGGTGAGTCATTCAGAAAATGGGAACATATTGTGCTAAACACAGGTGATGAAAAATGAGAGGTGACATGTTAAGGGTGAGACAGAAACTTACTGAAACAAGAAATAAGCAAATATGAGACTCAACAAAGAGGCAGAAACACAATCCAGGGAGGGCCTTGGAGGCTTGGAAGATGAGCTCAAATTTCACCTGATAAATGATGAGGAACCATGGGCAAAATTCTGGAAAGATAACACTAGAGAGTAGGAGAGAGATGTTAGGAATAGGAATTCAGTAAGAAGACTCGCAACAGCCAGAAGAAATTCCACTGGTTTTTTAACTAAGACATAGCTCCGTGGATAAAAAGAAGAATGTAGTTAAAAGAGATATTGACATAGTAGAATTGACAGTAGAATTGATGACTGTTTAGAAAAAAGAAAATGGAGATAGCTGCTGACATCTAGAGGTTAAATTACTAAAACATTAATTTCCCTGTGGCAATCCAAATGACACAGTTATTGACTTATGTCATAAATTTATATTTTACATGAATATGCATGATAATTATTATCCTCACAAGAAAGCATAATATGTTAATAATTAAGACATGGGACGGAATACAGCATGTTTAAATTAATATGCAGAGGAATATTGGGATCACCAGGAAGGATTTTAGGGCTACAGCTAGACTGTTTAAAATGTACTTTGAGGTGTTTATACTTGATTTGGTTCTTTTGAGTTGAGAGTGCTTTAACTCAATATATCAACAATAAATATAACCATCATAAAGCCCTAATGGGTTCAAAAACTAAATTTTCAACCAAGAGTGATTGCTGAAAGGAGAAAAATGGTGTCTAGATAGAGGATGGGGAGTAACGTCATCAGATTATAAAGTAAAGAAAGTGAAAATGCTCACAGAAAAGAATTTCTGCACCTCCAGAAGCATAAAAAGATGTGAACATTTAATAGAAGATAAACAGTACAAAAATTGTTTTAAAATAAGGACTTGTGTGGGAAATTTAGAGTACTGATGGAATAGCAGTGTGTAGGCCTAGAGGAAATGGGAAAAGGGGATATAGGTAAAAATAGGGCCCGTGTATGAAGAAAGGATGTTGGGCTTCATTAAATAGATAGAGTGTGGGTATACTGTAGAAATTGGTTCTTTGGTTGGGTTTATACCAAGTGAAAATTAAAACTGTATCAAACTAATCAGTATCAATACCTTTAATATGATGCCCAAAGCCAATATAAGGAGAAACTATAATTGTCAGAGAAATGTCTTATATTCAGTAGTCATTTAGCTGATCCACAGTTATTTAAAGGGTCAATTAAAATGTTAACTCAACCAGAAAAACTTTTATGAATCCAATTCACAGCTTCCTTTTATAGCTCAAACATGAAGAAAGGTTGTGAAAGTCTAAGCACTATGATCTTACATAGTGGCAAATGACTATGATACTGATAATAATAGGTCTTACTCCAATCACTAGGAACTTTGCTGATAATCCCATTTCTTTATGGAGCCATATAGAGAAAGAAAAGAACAAGAAATACATAAACACTGAGATTTCATAAATTGACTGAAGGAAATGTTGCCAAAGCCATATTTCCAGGCTATAATTCCTTTTCTGTCTTTTCTAACTAAACTCATTCTAATTTCCTCATCCATTCATAGTAGAAATATCCTATTGATTTCTCTTCCTAAACATATAATAATTTTTTGAAAATGCTTATAATACAATGATGAATGGAAAAAAACCAGAATACTCATGTAAGGTATAAACATGTCAATATATTAAAAAGATCTCATGTTGGTTTTATCTTTATAAAAAAATCATATAGTATTTTAGTTAAGAATTAATGTTATATAATGAAAAGATTGCATGTATACTCTTTATATCATTTATATAATGTTACATAATAAATATATTTTAAAATTATCATATTTTTTAAGAGAAAAATTGTAAAAATATAATTAAGCAGCATCCATTTTAGAAGAAGTTTTTATCTTAGTGATCAACCTCAAGTCTACTTCCAAAGTATTTTGGTTTTGATGCTCTGATTATACAAAAAATAAACAATAGCTGGTACACATTTTTAGATAAGCAGTATTATTCAAAAAGTGTTCATAATACTTCTTTTGAGGCCACTCATTTTAAAAGAAATGTTCTCACATAAGTTTTCTAGTGGAATCTTTACATTTTGAAATAAATCAGATGAAAACATATAGTAAGGGAGGGAGGTAGTAAAAGAGGAAGTACTGGAAACTGATATGGAGCAAATTATATTCTGTGCATATAAATGACGTCAAAATGAACTTGAATATTATGTTTAACTATAATACACTGATAAACATATTTTTAAAAACATAAACATTATCTCATAAGAGCTTTATGTAAGAACGTGTGTGTGTGTGTGTGTGTGTGTGTGTGTGTGTGTATGCCACTTGAGAAGCATTTACGATTATACCAAAGGGAAAACTGTTATACTGAAAATTCTAAAAATCCGTGATCCAAATACAATACCTAGACAAAGGCTGATTTTCCCAGCATTCCATTTTTATACTATCATTCATTTACTACCACAAAATCATCTGCAATTGTAAAAGAGGAGAACAGAGGGAGAATAGATTCCTGACTAGAAAGATAGAACCCAAACATGTATTCCTCCTAACATCGTATCTCTTTTTCCATCTTCTGAAGTTTAAGTCTCTCTAAATGGTTCTACCTCCCTGAACAAGCAATTAGTACACTTTTCCTCATAACTTTTGTCTTTTAATAGATTATGTCAAAATGAACATTAGTCTGCAAGTTATTACAAGTTAGGGAATACTTCACTTCAGAGGGTGACACATAGACTCATATAGAACTCATGTAAAGGTTCAGTGCTGAAGTAATAATATAATATAAGTAATAAGTAGTATATAATAATAATAATTATAATAATAAGTAGTTATTATTATAATTATATAATTATTATAATAAGTAGTAGTAGACTAATATTTCTAAGTAACACTGGATTGTTGTTTATGATTTTTTTTTATATAAAGAAGAGCACTAAGCCTTGGAGAAACTAGTAAAATTCTCAGAATATGAAAGTGTTAAGATTATTGTGATGTTTATTGACTTAGTTTTACTAAGACCAAGCAATAATAGTTTTTGAATAGAAGTGATGATACCCATTACAAAATTAAAGAATTATAAAGAAAGCTAAATCACTATGTACAGGATTATAATAACCATTTGAAGGATAATATACATTTTAAATTTAAAAAAACAACATTGTATTAAGTTTCAAAAGTTTGATTCAAGATCTTTAAACTAGTAAAACAAGTTTGGAATTCTTCTAAACTGTATCTCATTTTAAATATGGGAATACTTTGGAAGAAATTTTTTTTACTTTATTTTTTTATTAGTTATTCAAGACAATATAATGATCTTGACATATCAGACATTTGATTCAAATAGGATATGAATTGTCATTTTTCCACATGTACAGATTGTAGGATCACATTGGTTATACACCCATGTGTATACATACAGCAATCCTAGTGTCAGTTGTATTCTGCTGCCCTCCCCTCCCCTCCCATCCCTATTGTCTACCATTCTACTGTGACACTTATCTCTCTCTCTCTCTATATATATATATATTTTTCTTCCCTTCCCCCTCACACCATCATATATGTATTTTGTGAACTCATGATATAAACCATAAGATATATCCTAGACTGAAGACCAAATTCCTAGAAGTAGTTAACAATCTCTTTATAAATAAAGAAGTTAAATTCCCCCTCTTATATTATTTCTTTAAAAATTAAGATGGATATAAAATATTTTCAAATCCTAGAAGATTTTTTTTTTGATTAAAAGAAAACCAAAGTCTGGGGTTTTTATTTGTTTGTTTTGTTTTGTTTTTCCATCCAAAATTTGGTGTCATTTTTTCTTCATAGTGTCTATATGAAGGTACTCAATTTACTCAATTTCCTTTTAAAGAGAAAAAAAACAACTTTCCATTCTTACAAACATTCTTTGAAGCTCTGATTGGAGCAATTAAATGAAAAAAATGTCAATCATAAAGATTTTCCAGATACAAGAACAGAGAATTTTACGTTTGTAAAATTTCAAGTTAGACTAATATTTCTAAAAGCAGGTGACAATGACCTATGAAATGTAAATACTGCCCAAAGGTGGAGCTATTTCATAAATTGTAGCAATCAGATGGTCTATAGAAAATGGATTTAATGAGAAACAACAGACATTCATAAATTTTTAAAATGGTAGACATTCATAAATTTTTAAAATTACCTGGTTCTGTAAGGTGGCCACTAGCCATAGTTAGCTACTGAGTGACTAAAATTTGAATTAATACATTTGATATCAAATCCCTACCAACTTTGAAAGACTCAGGAGTAAAAAGAAGGAAAACTATCTTATCATGGTTTTAATTTTGATCACCTGATTAAAGAACAGTTTTTTTTGGTATTGTAATTCAAGTAAAACAATTTATACACATGATTTTTTTAACCTGTGTTTTAAGCAGTATGTTTTTAATATAGCTATTAGACACTGTTAAAGTATTATGTGACTTACATTAGTTTTTCATTGGAAGTATTATATAAACAAGTAAATTTAAATAATATTGAGCTCTTCTTTATACTTTATACATTTATACATTTTCTATTTTTAGACTAGAACTTGAAAGTGACAAATGTGAATATTGGTTAATCCTGAGCCTCAAAGAATGAGTAAGCACAGGGCAGATTTGTGTATAATGCAAGTTACTTACATAGCACCAGCTATCTAAAAGCATCATGATGAAGAGAAATTATATTGATAGGTATGATCAAAAGAATTTTCAACACTTTCATACTGATTTATTCTCTCATTTGTTCTCTATATGGCATTAATTAATTTAAGCAACAATTTCACATTGTAATATCTAAATGATAACTGCAATGCTTAAAAGTGATTTAGAAAATTGTCAATAAAATTATTTGCAGTGAGTAGCTCTGATATCATCCCTTCACTATCAATAAAACTGAAATTTGAATCCAGAAAATTTAATAACTTATTCAATACTATTTAGAAGCATGCAAACTTAAAATTGTTATTCATACCGTCATAAATCCATCCAGCAAACCTGAGTCAGGTTTTGGAGGTGCTTGCAACCGTTCCATTGACCACTTTTCAATGATGGAAGAGACTTGGGTGTTTTCTGTATTTAATATTCTGAACCCTGTCATATTAACACCACTGTATCGGTAGGGCTCTACATCAAGAGCAAATAGGTCCTGAAAGACAAATTTCTTTCTGTTATTAATAGAATGCATTCACAAGCATATTTTGAAATAGTCATTTATTTTTGTTCCCCTTAGAATATTTAACACCATTGTGTCTCAAGTGGCATTAAATATCACAAATGACCAACGTTTAAATAGATTGCCCTCATGCTTTGATGATACAAAAACGCATACTCTGTACATAAACATGTATATATTCTTCACTTTTATAATTTATTTTTAAGACTTGCAAGACGTTTTTTCTCCACATTAAGGACAGCTTGCCTTTATTTTTTATGCGATCATGATCATGTTTTACTTTAAACTAATTTTGTTTATGCCTTGCTTGCTTATGTAGTTATTATCATTTGTTGGTTCTGTTTTGTCTGGGATTTTTTTTGTTTGTTTGTTTTTGAGAAGCAGATTATGAAATGATATTTCTAAGTAATAAAAAGTATAAGAAAGGCAAGTAAAGAATTTAAGAATTATTAGATTGTTGGTTGTAGAAATCTTGTGCTTCCTTTGTCTCATGGCTTTCTGAGGACCTCACCATAAGGAGCACTGCTTCTGTTGCCCTCTTCAGTCCACATAGAGTGAATGCTCTTGTTTTGCCCTTTACTTTCCCAGGAGTTATAAGACCACTGCTATCAAGGGACTTGGAAGTCATCATGAGAACACACAGCATGTGGGACTTCTGCCCTCTTTCTAGTTGGCATCAGATTTTCTGGACAATATTGGAACCAAGGCAAGACAAATGCCACTGGACCTCTGCACAGCTTGCCTGGGACTTGCACAGCTACACAGGCTGGATAAAAAGAATACAATTAAGTAGAACTGGCATTGCCTGAATTGTGCTCTGTGCTGAAAAAAAAAAAAAAAAAAAAAGTAAGGAGTCTTCAGTTTTTTTCACTACTTAAAGTTGATACTCTGTCTTATGAAATAAGATGTATTCAAACTGTAAGTAAATAGTGCATGGTAATATGAAAAGAACAAAAGAAAAGAAATGATAAATGCTGGAGGAGTCAGAAGCAAGACAGATAACTTTGAAGTCTAAGGTGAGTGAAAACTTCACAGAACAAATAGAATCTGAGTTGTGATAGGGCATACCCCCAAATATGGGGCATTGGAATACTGAATGCTTTAAACTGAAGGAAACTGAGAAAACTGAAGAGCTGGAAGGTCAGTCTCTGACTTTCTAACACCTTTCTCCCTTGATGTGTGTCATGAAAGAATTTCTTGACCTACATTCCTGAAGAGTAGGTCACAAAACCTTCATTGCAGAGGGATCCTGACTAATACTTGAAAGTACAGAAGAACTTGAACAAACAGGCCTTGCTAAATTGCCCACCGTCATATTACCAGGAGACTGTATCATCTCCTTTTAATTCAATCATAGTTTTACACAACTGTCCACTCTTCATCAAACCAAAGCACTTATATAGATTTCTCTGTTTGTTTGGGTTTTAATTTCTGAATGTTTTCACGTCACATACAATTTATGTTAAATAAGTTTGTTGCCTTTGTCTTGTTAATCTGTCTTTTGTTATGGAGTCTCAGCCATAAACTTCAAGATAGGTGATTATTTCTTTTTTCCCCCTATATCTTCCATTATGTAATGACCAGACTCCGACAAAAACAGCATGGACCATGTGAAAATGGACAAAAAAGGGGGGAAATGTAATATCTATTCAGGAAATATATCTATATCCATTTGGTTGTCAAAGAGAATCCATAAAGAAGAATCAGAGCAAAAGAAAAAAGGGAAGTTAGGTTACAATAAAAGTATAAAGGGCTTTCAATTATAGGCCAATTTATATCTACGTTAAAGTAGTTGTTTCCTTCTCTTTCTCAAATTAAGAGATGTTTTTGATTTTCTCAAAAATATTATAACTTTGGTAGAGTTGTGTTGCAACAGCATTAAAATGTAATTTACTGATAAGGGAAGAATTTCCCTTCCTTTTCACCTACCAACCACTAAGTGTCTTACAAGCTATAAAAAGTAAGGTTAGCCTTGCTATTTATTGGTAAAATAGAAACTACTATATGAAGAATCTCCATTAGAGGAAAGAGTTATTATCATGAAAAGCTATGGAAATCAACTGAATTTTGGTAATTTGATCTGGTTACTTCAAGACTCCCAAAAGTAAAAAGAGCCTTTGAAATACTTGAATCAACAGAGAAAGCAATGATTAAACTGGTCACTGTGGGAATAGAAAAGATGGATGCTAGAGACCCTTAAAAAATCAGTAGAAGTTTGTGGTGGATGCAGGAGTCAGACACAATGAAGTTTTAAAGGAAATCAAGAGGAATCAATTTGGAGGACAATACATTAAGATTCAAATTTTTTGAAATTATCTTAATGGCAGAACAGTTAGAACTATTCAATATTATATGATAATTAAGAATATTACTTATGAACATTGAGAACTCATTTGAACAAAGGTATTAACTGGAACTCTAAACACATACCAATTCTAAAGAAAGTAATTGAAGAGGAAAAACAAAATAGAATGAAGATGCCTTTTTTTTTTTTTTTGAGACCCAAATTTTAAAATGCTCTCATATTTTGGAAATGGGCAGGAAAGAATTACTTAAAGAGACAGAGAGCTCCTTCACAGAGGATTAATAAAGAAATAAAGCTAAGAGTAAGTGGGTTTGATTAAAGGGTAAAGTCAGATTTTCATGTATAATAAGAAAAAACATGTGAAGACAAAATATAAAGGTAACATTTCATTTTCTAATTGTATATTAAACCATATTGACTTTTAAAAAATCAAACTAAACATGGGTAAAAATAAGATAGAAAATTTAATCTCCTCAAAGGTCAGCTTCAATAAACCTGATTTTCAAAAAATGAATAGAGTTGAGATAATGACATAAGAATTTGTGTTCTAAAACATTGATCTTTTTCCAGCAAACTAATTTTAAAATCCATTATGTTCTAAAAGCCCTCTGAAGCAATATAAAAATATGTAATATTTTGAATTGATACCTGAAATGATATTATTTTGAAAACATATCCTACCACCAAAATTATTAGTTCTTTTTTATAAATCCTTGTGGATTTTATAACTACAAATGTGCTAATCATTATATTACCTCTTCACAAAAGCACATTTTTCCACCTAAAAAAATCATAATAATAAAATTTAGAACATTACTTTTGTGTTTTAATAAATTACTTACCAAAGTGGTAAAGATATAGTGGTAGTATTCTGTCATCATTCCCATAGCTAATGCCTAAAAAATTAAAAAAATGATAAATATAAATATTAATATAGAAGATATACCGAGCATAAAATACATATGGCAGTAATATAGATGAGCACAAAATAGTAGAATGTGATAAAGAATCAACCTACAATATTCATGTTACATCCAAATTTGGATTAAATTAAACCTTTTCCCAGTAGTTAAAAATGATTAGTGTTTACTAAAGGAATTTTGCTTGTTTATTTGTTTTAACAGTTGAAAAAATCAATTATTTATTGAATATTAATTCATAATGAGCATACATTTCCTTAAAGAATTTGAAAATAAATCAATTTGAATTTGAATTACATGTGCCACTAAATATTTAGTGCTTTAGGCCATTTGTTATTCAATTTGACTGGCAATTACTTACGTACAATGTAGCATGTATACTTTTCAATGATAAGTTGCATCCAAATATCTTGTTCAAAAAATATATTTTACAAAGAAACAGTGTACATTTTATACATTATAAAAGAACTAGTTGTTTTATATACAATTGTCAGGCTTATATATAATAAAACAATTTATCATTTGTTGACCTAATTCTCTTGATAGAAAAGCTAATAGTTGAATGTTTCCATTTGTGAAACTTATAGCTTTACATATTAAAGGAAGCATTAAATTTGACCCAAACCTGAAATTAGCACATCTTAGTTCCTTATATTTGTAGTGTCTTCACTACAGTGCTACTCAATTAGGAAGAAAGTGTCAAAAAATACAATGTCAAAGGCCATTTTTTTCTCTTAGTACTTTAGAGACATTTCTTTAGATTAATGAAGGAACTATATATCACTGTTATTATTAAAAAATTACAGATAATTATAGAAACATTGTTATTATTAATAATAGTTTACCTGTTGTTTTGTTTTACTTTTCTACTCTCTTTATTAATTTTAGACTATCAATCTTAGAAAAGGTTCTTATGGGTCCAAATGTCCACCACCAATGAGAAATGTCCATGTAATTTTCCTCTCTGAAAATAGAGGATACTTCGAAAATGTTTATCAATGAACAATATTTGGCGATGACAAATGAAAGTGTATTTGTCAACTGAATGAAGAGGTCTTAAAAGGAAATAAATATTCTCAGGTGCATATAATAGTCTTCCGCAAATTACTAACTACAAAAACTCTTTTAGTTAGTAGTGAGCAGCCCTAGCCAAAGCTTTTGAGTTCTATGTATAAAATGCTTATAGGTAGGCATTTACCAATTAACTAGAATAAAATTTGTAATTTTACAACATAAGCCATTCAGTTAAGAACGGATAGATATTTGTGGGGGGGAGAACATATGAAGTACTTTTTTAAAAAGAGAGAAACATTGGTTAATAAAAACATTGGTTTATTTATATAGAGAGTGTTCATTGATTGCTTCTGCTGGATAATTGCAGAGGGTTTCTCCTCTTTATAACCACTCTATGATACCTCAGTATTGTCTTTGATTCTTCTTTACCAATTCAACTGGTATAGAAATAAAGATAACTGAGAGAAACAGTGACTCAGATAAATGGATAAAAAACAACATGTGATGCCTAAAATGTGTTTGGTACTATTCTAAGAATATTGAATATTTAAACCTCATAAAACCCCCTATGAAATAGGTTCTATTATATCCATTTTACAGTTGATGAAATGAGAACTATATAACAACAATGAATAAACTGCTCAAGAACACAAGAGTAAACATGGACTTCAGGCCTTGGGGACACACCTCTCCTACCTAAAAAAAAAAAAAAAATGCTCCAAGATTTTTAAAAAATTACAGCTGAATTTATATCTTTAACTGCAAGGAGTAGAGAGTGGAAAATTAAATCTGTTTTTAGTCAGGAATTATGATTAGTGCTGGCAAAAGTTAAGCTGTCTTATAAAAAAGGGATTGGGTGAGGTCCCAGTCTCTGGCTGGTCTGAGGGAAGGGATCTGTTGAATAAAATTCAACAGAGCCTAACAATATTTGGAAAACTACAGTTTGACTCAGTCCAAATCTTGGCCAGAATTTGAAGCCCAATTCCAAGGTTCAGCAGACAAGGTACCTGAGATCTGATTCATAATGGTCTTCCAATTTCATTTTAAGTGCTCCAAACCCATCTATTCCATTTTTATTTTCTTCTTTTACATTTAGAATCTATGTCATTTTATATAATGACATATTTTATATTCTCAAACAGTTAGATTCATTTTTAGAACCTATGAATTCTAAAAATTTTCGTTTTCCTTGATAATTTGAAAACCTTGGCATTTCAAACCTGTTTAGGAAATTGTGCTTTGGTGATGGGTAGAAAGGGATTGAAGAGATGGTGGGCAAGAGGGGTGGCCAGCTTATGATATGGGTATTCTGCACTGGTCACAAGTTTCTTCATCTCCATGAGAAGAAATTTAAAATGGATACCTGGGGTCTGTTTGTGGCTTTCATTAACTTTCTCTCAGCCTTGATCTTGAAAACAAGAATCAATTATGGGTTATGATATATGATCTATAAGAAGCTATAATAGAAATAGAAGAAGATAGTTATTTTTTTATTAAGTACCTTTACTGCAATCTTACTCACAAAACAAAAAACAGGGATATAGTCTTGAAAGATTTGTTTAAAATAATAATAATAACATAATTTGTTTAAAATAATAATAATAATGCTCTGGATCTTCTTTTAATTTTATAGCATTATGTCTCACTACTACTTTTGAATGAATTGTATGCATACCTCAAAACACACTAAAAAAATAAAATCAGTGTGTTTTTATGTACTAATAATGAATTACCTCAACAGAAAATTAGTTGTTCTATATATCACTTTCCTAAAAATATCAACAATCAGTTTTTCTAAAATAAAAGTAACATTATAAATCTCCCAAATTAAGCTGATTTAGTATTAGAAATATTGTATGAAAATTGCATATTTAGTTATCTAGGTATATAATTTGCAATCAACATATTCTTTGGGTTATATCCAAACTTTATACTGCTCAAGATTTAAAATGAAGAGGGGGCAGGTCTCTGTACATATCTCTTTAGTTTAACTTTATTTTACTTCTTGCTATTGTAGTTATTTGTATCAGCTTTTCATTTTTTCTAGTCTAAAGGTTTTTATTTCACACTTTTTGATCTAGACTTTGAATTTCCTGTTTGCTATTTTTTTTTTCTCTGTGATAGGATGTCTTTGTGAGGTTTTACTTCAGAGCATCTTGACTCTCCCCTAGGGGATTCTCTGACAAATCTGGACAAAGGTGGAATCATCTGCTGTTGAGGCATGCCCCAATTAGGGCACTCAACTTGCCTCAGAGGAAAATCTAAAAAACCACAAGCTCCACTCACTTTTAAATTTTTCAGACAAGAAAACTCCAAACTGTTGCTTGATATTTGGTAATGCTCAGTTAGTTTAAATGGATAATTTAAATAAACAAAAAAGCCAACAAGTTTAACTTGATTAAGGCCATCTCTTTTTCTGGCTACATCTAACATTTATTCTTAAATGAGACCAGACTAGCTGACAGCTCATCTATTTCTGCTATTCAACTCCTATACTATCTCTTATGGTTTAGATGTGGTATCTCCCAAAAGTTCATGTGTCAGACAATGTAAGAATGATTGGGTGGTGTCCTTAATCTATCAGTAAATGAATCCCTGATAGGTACCTGAGTAGTAACTGGAGGCAGGGGGTGGGGATGGCTGGAGGAAGTGGTTCATTGGGGTGTGGCTATGGGGTATATATTTTATATCTGAAGAGTGGAGTCTCTCTTTCTGCTTCCTGATGACCAGGTAAGTGGCTTCCCTCCAACATATTCTTCCACCATGACGTCTTGACTCACCTCTGGCCCCAAGGAATGGAGCCTGCTGTCAGTGGAATGAGACCTCTGAAATTCTGAGACCCCAAATAAACCTTTGCTCCTTTACACTTGTGCTGATCAGGTCCTTTAGTCACAGCAGCAAAAAAGCCGACTAAAACATTATATCTTCCAGGTTCCAACCTTAGCTGATGCTAAGGAATCTCAGAAAAAAAATGCATAAATCATAAAATAGATTTCTATTGAATGTACTGCCACATTTACTAAAAGGAAGGCATTTGTTTTCTTCTTGAATTGGTTTCTAAAATAACTGAAATTCAAATGTGAGACAAATACTTTCTGGGATGAAGTAAGTTTAAAAAAAAATGCCACCATGTATGTGGCCTGCCTGTGTTACTGGTCTTCAAAGCATAAATATTGTATGATAATGTCACTCCAATTGCACTTAACTTTCATATAATTTTTTTTGTGTGTGGGGGGGGTGGATACCGGAGATTGAACTCAGGGGCACTGAGCCACATCCCCAGCCCTATTTTGTATTTTATTTTAGAGACAGACTCTCACTGAATTGTCTTGGTTTCTACTGAGGCTGGCTTTGAACTTGCCATACTCCTGCCTCAGCCTCCTAAACAGCTGGAATTATAGGTGTGCACTACCGTGCCCAGCAACTTTCATAGTCTTATTTTACCTTTTTTCTGTTTTTCATTGACAAGTTATACTCTTTCTGTTGAACATATTGAAATATTATTTTAGTTCTGCCTTCATTTTGCACACAAAACAGGTTTATATAATAAAATAAATGTAAAATAATGGGTATACCCAATAGAAGGCAGGAGGCCAATTCTATCATTAAAGGTTAAAGCTATGTTTATCCTCCAGATAGCAAAATAAGTTAGTTACTTCTTCAAAGAAAATATAACTGATCTTTTACATATTTGTAAGAAGCCTAGATAAAGAGGACAAAGTTCTGTCACTGGAATAGTAGAGTGCTCTGGGAGCCAAAAAAGGTCTGCTTTCCAAATTTGTATATTCTAAATGTGAACAAGAATTGTTTGGAAATTATGTGAAAAATAAATTCTGACTCTAGATTTTAGTGGTGAGTTTATTGCATCATTTTATTTATTACTAAACCAAAACCAAAATCACTCATGCTTTGTTACCCAAACATAAACTAGAGCAAATTTTCAAATCAAATTAAATATTTTACTACAGTGAAAGCAACATTCATATTGGAATACAAACATCTGCTTAATAAACTAACCATGTTATAATAGGCATTTGTTGTCAGTAGTTATATTTAATGGGATATAATTTGTCATTTGAATCTGTATAACTCTCCAGCAGACATTTTATCCTATGCATGAGAGGTCTGAAAACAGCTGATTAATCCCAAGCCATGTGATGTCACCCCAGGGTGCATGAAAGAAAAATCTAAGGAGTTAGGTTCAAACCCCTCTGTACCACCAAGTAAGTATATTGCCTTCTACTAACCATTTTAATCCACAACTTCAGTTCCCTGACATGCAAGAGATAGATGAACAATAATTTCTATTTTTCATGTTTGCTGTACAGTCTAAATGGTGCTTAGTTTTCATTGTTTTACTGCTCCAAACTGTTTTGTTTGACCAATTTAGAAGTGATCTTTTAGGTAAGCATAGCTTTATTCTGGAATAAATATAGATGAGACATTAACCACTCTGCTATTTCCTTGCATTATTCAAATTTCTCATTCTGAGATGAGATTCAGATTTTGTGTGTAAAGTGGATATAGTCCTTATTTCTTTTGGTTGTGGTGATGATGAAATAATATCAAATATATAAGGCATCTCTCTATTTTATCTTTTTTTCCCTATTCTGGTAACAATGGATGAGTTATTCAATCATTGACTATTAATAGTTTATTCCTTCATTTCAGTATAAAACAGAAATATCTATCTCATTATTCAATAATCTGATTAACAGTATTGTAGGCATTCGAATATATCCTCAAAACTTTAAACTGTTTTGATAAGCATGTATGTTTACATTACTTGTCTTTAAGACAATTAATTAAAAGCAATTTCCTAAGTTTGTATTATAAAATTTCATGGAGGTGATTTCTCTGGTTTTTTAATTGACTGTAACAATGACATTGTATTTTTTTTAATCTCATACTTCAAATGCAAGTATATGGAGACTAAGGATTTAATGTAAGTAATGCAAAATTACCTGTTTCAGAATGCCTGCTGCCATTTCATGGCTACAGTCAAAGATTACATGGAATTCTTTGCCTCTCTTCATTTCTTTCAATAAGGGTTTTGCATCCTTTGTATCAGCAGGCAGTTGACGGATTTTAAGTCGAAGATTATATCTTGACGGAGCTTTGATGAGTTCTTGCAAACGAATGAGACCTTTAATTAAAAAAGAAAAAAGGAATATTGGAGGCAAATCAGAGTGGGCCATAGAATCACCAAACACTAACTATGATGCATGATTTTCTTAATTATGTCCAGGTGCATTTCATGGTACAACCATTGAATTCCTATTTTAATAAACTTCAGGTCCTCAGTTAATTTTGCTACAAATTCTGTAAAGTACTTTTCAAATCATAAAAGAAGTAAATAACTATAATTTAATGTAAATAATTTAAATTTATAGAAGGATTTAGAGTAAAATTTTCCTCAATACCCTAATTCCACTCCCCATTGAGTTGTCACTATTAATAGCTTCAAATATCGTTCTTCTATAAGAATTTCTATGCACTTACACACACATAAATAGAGTTTTATTTTGTATTTTATACTAATAACTGTTTTTTACAACATCCTAGAGGTCCTTGTAAGTCAGTGACTATAGTTCTAGTTTCACTTAATGAACACTGTTTCAGTTTGCACACATCATATATAGCTATTCCCTTTATTAAACACTTCGGTTATTTCTTTTTTGTCTTACTTGCAAGTAATGTTGTGATAAATACACATGTATACACAATCTGGTGAATATGTAGAAGTGAAGTAAATTTTCTTAATAAAACTGGCTCTAAATAACCTGAACCATAATAAATTATTTTAATAAATATAACTGACATTCTTTTGTTTGTTTTCTAGATATAATATTTTAAGATATGTAAATACAAACACGTAAATATAACTTTAGACATTGGTAAAGTAGGCTTTCTCATAGAGAAGTTAACTCCTGATTAAATTTCAAATACATCAAATTAATGGATACATTAATAGATCATGGAACTGTGATGTATTTTAAAACAACAGAGACAGATTACTGAATTTATTCCTTCATGTAATTTTCAAGTAATGAAGCACATTTAAGAACTGATATGTAAGACCCACTCTACAAAATAGTGCAAAATAAAAAAAATGAATTTTTAATTCTATTATAACTTGGACAAAGTTAAGCAATTTCCTTTTCTCCTTCTATTCTTCATTTTCGTTTATCTTTATTTTTAGAATATTATATATGTATATTTCTACTTGTCTAGTACTACCTTCCCTAAGACAGTACCATCATCATAATTAGTATGACAGTATAAAACAAGTTATTTTTAAATAGCTAATCTGGATCCCCCCATTTATGTATATGGATATGTATGTAAACATGTCACTTAACTCTATTTGGAAACATGAATAAGGACATACCTTATTAGGACTAAGAATCTACTTTGTATTTAATGACCACATGAGATCTTGAGAATAAAAATTAATTCTGGGTGTTTTTAACTAATAACAAATATTTTAAATATTTGTTTTATTGCTAATATAAGTATCAATAAATATAGCACATATTACAAATAATTTTGAATATCCACAATAATTAAGACTGTTTAGTGGCACTAAAGCCAAAATTCCTGAAAAATTGCTAATTTGGATTAGACTTTTTTTTCCTGCTGTTAATTTCTATAATTCTAAAAAATATTCAGGTAAATGTAGACTGAACAAATATCAACCTTAGCAAAGTAAAGAAAACTACCTCTTGCCTACTGATCTCACAAGATTGTGTAAGTATCAAATGTAATTTTGGTGGAATAAGTGTACCATAGCCAGAATATTGGGTTTGAATTTCAGTTCAAAATCTATAAAATATTCATTCTACATCATGTATAGCTAATTTAAAAACTATAATCTATGGAGCTTTGTACAGGGATTTGATTTCTTTTTTACAATAGGATAAAACATTAATAAATAAAACATTAATATATAAAACACTGAAAAAGGAATCTGCTTATCTTAGAGAGTAAATGATAGTTCATCACTGTAGTTACATTTGTCAACATGGGAAATTTTTTTTTTTAAGTGCTGGGTATTGAACCCAGGACAACACA
This sequence comes from Spermophilus citellus, assembly GCF_964194105.1. NCBI lineage: Eukaryota > Metazoa > Chordata > Mammalia > Rodentia > Sciuridae > Spermophilus > Spermophilus citellus. The sequence continues at coordinate 109,889,278 of NC_138186.1, read as the reverse complement.
TGCTAGGCTAGTATACTCTACAGCTTGAGCCAAAGAACAACATATCTTTTTAAAAATTACTGGCTACCAAATGGTTCTTGGAAGATATTTTGATACTGATTTAGATAAAAAGTATAGAATAAAAATTTAAGAGAACATTTTAAGAGATCAATTTGTTACCAAAGGAAAAGGAGATATACTTACAGATTAGCCCAGCAGTTTTGGATTGAAAAAGCTTAACTAACTCAAAAATAGAAATTTTCTTAAGGATGATATCCAGAAATAGTATTTGTAGAGTTCATCCTAAGTATAAATACTGCCAAGTATTTTCAAGTTTCTTAAGAGCTCATGTGGATAGTTCATTGAGCCATCAGGTACAATGGTTACTTAGTCTCTTCACACATATACTCTCCTGCTGGCATTAATGGAACAGATTTCAGTTTGCCAGCTTCCCCAGGGAATGATATTGAAGAGCAAAAACATTTTTTTTTTAAATCATTGCTGTTAGTTGGAACTGCCATGTCCTACTTGAGAATTTGGGTGAAATATTGTCTTCATTCATTCATTCAATATGTATTTTGTGTATTTTTACTAAGTTGAAGACACTATTTCATCAATAAATATAGTAATTAAAATAATAGTATTTGTTCGATCTTTATACTTTGACTATGGCATTTCTTATACAAAAGTGGTTTCTGTAATGCTTTTCACATCCAATTTTCAAATAAGAATGTTTCAGCATTTCAAGTAAAGAGAAGAAATCTAGAGACCAGTTTGAATACTAAAATAGTGATATTTAAATTCCTGTTTCCACCCCTTCAGTAGGTACTTAGTCTCCTCTAAGCCTTCATTTCTGTTTTGCATGTTATTTTTTCCTCACTTTTCCATACTTCTGTTCTTTATTCTTTGCTTTCTCCATTCCCTAACATTTAGATAGTAATCCCTCTCTGAATTCTATTATTTAGAATACATTGGATGAATGGGAAAAGGGTAACAAAATGGAAAAATGCATTAAAAACATCCAAAGAATAAAAGTTTTCCCACCTGTTTTATGTGGGACAGTGATGTCATCCAAGTAGCATAATTAATGTGTATGAAGTTTTTATTCAAAGAAAAATGAGTTTATGCAGCAGCAATGTCTTTTGATCACAATGTTAGCCGTGTGGGTCTCTATCCATCATTCCACCTCCCCCAATGTTTTCCCTTTGCAACTGATCATGTTCTAAGGAGATTATCCTAATTAAAAGCTGTCATACACAAATAAATATGCATGCTTTGTAAAATGAAATATTTTTGTTTTCTTCTAAAAAAAATAAGTATCCCCAAAATGGAGATGGTTGGCATATATTACTGCCCTATATTCATCTGGTCAAAATGGAAAAATAAAAGGGAAAATTCTATTTATTGAAAATGTGGTTACTACAAATAATTTGCAAACCATTTTCACAAATACTGTTTAACAAATTCAGCACTGGATTAGGTTACTTAATGACACAGTAGAATTATAACTCTTTAAAACAGCCTTTTAATTAAAATGCCCCCTTTCCCTAATGTAATTAGTTTATGTAATGATAATAAAAAAGAAACAATCTGCACAGATGGGTTCCTAAAATCTCTCCTAACAAAGAAGTGCACCACATTGCAATTATCTCCTTATTTTGGTAGATGAGTTACATTCTATTTCTCTAATTCCTTTACTGAGAGTACATTACCATTATTATTTTACCTTTTCCTACATTCTCTTACTTCAGTGGTAGCAGAAATCAAGATTTATATTTATGCTACAAGGATAGAGGTCTGAGCTGCTCTTTTCAGAAGTTGCCATCAATTTAGCTTTTAAGGAGAATCCAGAAGGAGCCATTTATGCACACTCCAGCTGGCACTCTCTTCTAAAGAAATCAATCACAACACCTCTTCAGCAGGCCCAACCTCCCCTAGCCCCAGGAAGGGAGTCCCATGTTTCCTCCCATACCCAGGTATCCATTTCAACAGCTACACAAACTAGAGCGTTACCACCTGGCTTAATCGCCAGACCTATTTATCATTTTAGTTAATGTGGTCTGCGTAATTCTTGCATTGTGTAATAAGCAATAACAACAGGAAAAAAAAAATGACTCCTCTGCATTCAATGTTTCATCATCAGCCTTTCTGTTTTGGCTAAGGAAAGATAATAATTCACTGGCAGGCCAAATTATGGTATTTCAATGAATTCTTTTTCTTAAAAGGTCTTATTTGGGCTACAGAGATCTTTCAAAGTAAACTAAATAGTGTATGTGCTCCAGTCATGGACTTTGCAATATAATAATGCTGTGAAAATAGATTTACCTATGTAAGTTTAAAATAATTTATATTATAATGAGAGCATTAAAATGATTTTGATAGGAGTGGTATGTTGGCATTGAAAAAAATTCGGATTCCAAATTTTTATCAGCCATCCTTCATGGGAGTGAGATATGTAACTTCAGTAGAGAACCTAGAATATAGGACCTTAAATTCACGCCACATTCTGCAACTACAAACGTCTGTCTCTGACAAGAATATTTCCCTGAACTCTAGATTTCTAAGTTTACTTTTCTATTTGACATCTGTATAGTACAGAATTAATCTTATCTAAAGAGGGGTGTGGCTTTTGCTATTATGTCCTGGTAGTTCATCTCTAAGTCTTTGGAATGCCTTGTCTGGTATGATTGTCTTTCTTAACTAGGTACCCTGGGCTATGTAGTTTGTGGTAACAGCTTTGGGCCAAGTAGTCTCAGCTTAACCTCTGAAGGTGCTGGAGACTGTAAGCCCAATGGGTCATGCCTACATGACCACGCTGCAAAAATAACTTTGGATACCATGGCTCAGGTAGGTTTTCCTGGTTGGCAATACTCTCTACATATTGTCCCACATTATTGCCTGGAGAAGTTAGCACTGTTCAGCCAATAAAATACTCTTTTTCTACTTTCACTTACTTCAGCCGTAGCTAAATGACAGAACAATTTATAGCTCTGAGTGTGGATTTCTCCTGGACTCTGCCCTTGTACCTATGCCTTAAGCAGATTGTGCTCTGTATCCTTTTGCTGTTACAGATTGTAACAGTGAGTAAAACAGTTTTCAAAGAACTCTGAACCTTTCTAGGGTTATCAAAATTGAGGTAATCTTTATGACCCCTGAAATTGAAATTTGTGTCAGAAACGTGGGTAATCTCAGAGGCTGCTAAACTTTATGATTGGTGTTAGATGAGAGGGTAGTCCTTTGGTACTCCAGGATCTCTACTTTACAAACATAGTATACCCAAACTGGCTCTTCACCTCTGTACCCCAAAGCTGCTCCTCCCTGGGTTGTCCCCAACAAGAATAATGGCAAATTTTATCTTTCGTGTTACTAGGGTCAAAATTGTTTCTATCATCTTTGATTACTCTATTTCTAGCACATACTATGTCTGTTTCTCATAAATCCTACCAGATAGACCTTCAAATTATTCTTAGAAAATGACCAATAATTATCATTTCTCACATATGGAACCAAGATACTATATTATTGTAAAAGCCTCTAGTAAGGTCTTTGTATATTTGCAAATCCAGGAGTAAATCATGGCCTGTGGAGTTTAAGTTTGTAGTGAAGGTAGTGCTCTAGATATTTTGAGAGAGGAAGGTAAAAACAAAGAAGTTAGGAACATTCAGAAGAGGATTTCACGTGGGACTGCATACCATGACAGTGGCTAAATAGAACCATACTGAGTAGACATTATAATAAGGAGTCTTTAGACTTGACTCAACACACAGCACAGAGTTAGTTCCAAAGTAAAGGTACTTTATGATAGTGGCTTACAATACTCTAGATCTAGTGGGGCAAGTGAGTCACTGTGGCTCCAGACATCCACTCCATCCAAAGAAAATTGTACAGAGAATAGGATGCCATCTTACTGGGTTGAGTCTTGTGCTATAACCAGAAGTTATGGGTTCAGGATGGGAGGAGAAGCAGGCTTAATAGGAATGAAGTGGATAGAATGTGCTCAATTCCTACCATGTGCTGAGTCTAGCTAGGTCCAATACACAAGATGAGCTCCACACTACCTCTGAGGGACACCTACTTAAGCAGGACTGAACTATGGAGCATGCCTGAGATTCCAGCAGAGATGTGTTAAGGAAAGAAGGGGCTGCAAGTCTGTTACTTCTCAAGTCAATGCAAAAATGTGTGATCCATGTTTCTTTTTTCACTGATATGAGAAAAGCCATTATGCATTATTAAAAAGTAAATAGTGTTTTTGACCAAGCCAAGGTCAAACTCCTTTGGCTTCTAAAGCTTCAGGGTCTAAGTTTTAGTGTGTGCTGAGGCCAATTTTCTGTTCAGAATGCTTCAATTTGTGAGAAGCCAACAAAATTAATGTTGCATTTTCAATTCATTTACCTTGCCTCTTGCCATTAAAATTTGCTTGTGTCTTAATCACAGGAAAAATAAGCACATTAGTGACTAATTCAAGTGCTGTTCTTACTGGGGGTGCCACTGGCAGGATAAGTGGCTTTGTCTTAAGATGACCAGTGCTAGAGCCATACTATCACTTGTTTTTTCTTTGTCCTCGTCATATAGCTGCTGCACATAGGCCTTTGCCTGTTGCAATGAGATAGAGCAGGTAAATAGCTGGATAGGTTAATGAACAGGCAGTTTTATTCATTGGGACTCTCTTGGTAAGATGTGCAGACCCAACTCACACTACACTAAGCAAAAAAAGCAGCTGTCTCCTGTAACCAAAAATAAAGGCCTGCCAGGTTGAAGCCCCGAATTGTTTAAATTAGTTACTGAATTTTCTTTTCCTCTGTGTTACCTTCATTACCTCTTAACTTTACCTACTTAATGACACAGATGAACAATAGAATCTCATGCTCATGAAAAGAAATTTTTTCTACAAAAGTTCTGTCAAAGTCCCAAAAAGGACCACATATAGCATCCCCCCCTTCCACCGACATTATTTGGTGGAACTAGGAGTTAGATGCCTATCGCTGTGGCATCAGTGGGTAGAGGGAAAAATGTGACCAAAGAATCCTTCAAGGGACTCTGAAGAGACAAACATAAATGTTGTGCATAAATGCACACAACTCAAACATGCACCACAGAAATGTTCTGAAACTCTCTGAACAGCATGACTGTACTCTGGTTTGTGATCAGATTTTGGTAACATTTTGATTCAACAATTATTTAAACTTGTTATTTTTCATCAAACAGGGACCCTTTTTAGGGCAAAGGGAACATGTGGAAGTGTGTAATCCAGGAACACTCCTCCTCTTCCTTCTCAGCACTTGTCATACTTCCTCAAACACACTTTATCACTTGCTATTCTGGCCATGTTACTGACCCACTCCAGTGGGACCAGCATACCTCATTGTTCAATTCCAATGGCTACCTGTCCTTCTGTCATCCCACTGCCCTCTAAGCTTGTGAGAACCCGACTGTAGCTCTCCAGACAGTGGCTGATTAGGTAGCCTGCTGTCCCTTAATCCCCACTTGTGTCCAGGTCAGTGCAGTTATGGAGCAGCAAATGATCCTTCACAGCTCTTATTTTGGCTCTGTCCCAGGATGCTGCTGTTATTGGTTTTATCCTGCCACTTAATACATCAAATATGATTTAAAGTTGACACTGACAAAACAGCTTAAGAAGCTTTAGGTAGTTGTGCCCTGGCTAACAATAATTATCAGAACTTCTATGTGCTGTTGAGAAAGCAAGAAGAATATGACTCTTTAGGAACTCAGATTTTATTTTAACCTTTTTTGCTCCAGAAAAAAATACCATTATTTTATATAAGAGTATTATGTATGTGATTTATATACATATTATATTATAAAAAATACATATTATATATAACATCACATATATATTTTATAATATATATTACATATTTTATGAATGGTTGGAAGATGTGACTATGTCAGAACACATGCCACCATTACTGTGTATTTTATTTGGGATGCAGACATAAAGTGCAAAAATATAAAAGAGTAGCTATTTGCCACTCATGAGATTATAGGGCATTAGAGAAAGAGACAGGAAAATCATTTTTCTATAATGAATCATGTGCAATAATATGGCCACCTCTAAAGTGCAATAGAAGTAGCTGGGATAGAATTCCTAAGGATGGACAGACATTTAGTAGGAAGATCAGAATGGGTGGTATTAGAGAAAGAGGAAACAGTATTACAAAGCACCATGACAGGACAGTATAGGAAGCTCAAAAATTCATGTGAGTTGTTTGGTTGATACAGCTGGAGATTCAAAGGTAAGCTGTGAGATGGTAGGAGAGGAGGCTGGCTCAGTTGAAAGTGAAAATCACAGAAGAAAGGCACCCTGATAGACTGAATGTGCTAAAGGAAGGAACTACATAGCTACAAGTATTTTATAAACAATCCTGCTTATTCAGAAAAGGAAAATTTATCAGAACTATTCCGGTGGTTTCAAAAAACTCAACTCTAGGAATTCAGTTCTTGGGAAGATGTCTTTCTTTTCTGCTCTTTTTTGTGTGTCTGCTTCATTCTTTCCCTTTTAATTAGATCAGTATTCCCTGCTCTATAGTTCATAGAAGACAAGGCAATCTTTTAATTTCTGAGTTTACATATTATAGGTCCAATAACAGGCAGAAAACAACTAGTCTCTGCTTCTCCCATTTCTAGAATCCTAGAAGAGAATCTAATTGGTGCAGCTGTCTCTTCATCTAATGAACTGCAGCCTGGGCCATAGGCTTACCTTAAGGGATGAACATTACTGTCTGGGCCCCATCTCTGAGAAAAGGAAGCTAGGATGTTCTATAAGTGAGCTATACTTCCCTGCCTATGTGGAATCACTGAAGAAATTAAGGAGAATGATATGAACAAATATTCCTGTCAAAAGATTACTTAAATGGTATTTATAAGAAAAGGTATCTGAGTAGTAAACTAGGGGATAATAAAATAATTCAAGATATTAAATAATAAAATAATTCAAGATATTAAATCAAAAGAGATGATCTTGAGTTCTTTCCATGTTCCCCCTCATCCTAGATTTTTTACTAATGTCCTACTATGTATCTATTTGTTTATCTTATCATTTCTTTGGAAACAGAATTTCTTACACAAAATAATTTACCTACCTTCTTAACTGGCAGTATTTGTTTAAAAGTTATTAATCTTGACTTCTTGGGTTCCTCTGAAACATGCCACATTGCTAACAAGTGGACTCATATTGATGAAAATCGTGAGACTCATCTATAATACTATAAATCTATGCATTTATAATAAGAAATACCGTGGTTACAGGCATGGTGATTCTTGAGTTACATGGCCAGTGAATTCTCAAGCTATACAAGAAATCATATCATGATCAGAAGGTTGCTTGATACTTTGTATGGAATCACAACAAATGAAATTGGTCCAATGACTATAACATAAATAATATTTATTGAGGGTTTATATCTACAAAAATTCCATAAAGAAGTAATATTGTCATCCCCAATTTTCAGAGATGAGATGAAGACACTGAATCTCAGATATTATTTTCTCAGATATTATTTCCATGGCTGTTAAGTAGAAAACCAAATTTAAACCTTGAACATTTTTCTCTAAATTTCCTAGGCAATTTTATATCCACCATGGAACCTGGCGGATCCTTTTGGGAGTAAAAGCTAAGAATCTATTTCCCATTAACAATATTTGGACAAGTCTCATCTCTGTTTTTAAGAAAATTAAATGTCTGACCTATTCTGTTTCTGATGGACTTATTGTATGAATTATGCTGGTGCCTTCAGGCAGGATATACTAAAATATTGCTTACCTGTAAGGCATTCCATGTCTTTTAAGGTAGCTTTGCAACTTGTCATTATCAATTCATTATGTGTTGACTTCACAGTTTGAATTCTCAGAGGGCAATTTAATTTTTAGTTGTTTCCAAAATAATTTTTAGTCCACAACAATGACAATGGCAATTAAATTGAGCTGCAGGTTGACTTTTATCCACCTATGGGTTTGGGCAGAATAACTATTAAATTCGCTGTTTGTTATACAAATGTGAAACCTAGTCTTATATTTTAAGCATAAACCTACTTATTTTAAAATATCTGTTTCAAAATATTCTCAGATTTTAAAAATTTATATTTTCTCTCATTTTTTATTGTCTTGAATATTTTTCTTTTAACTTTTCTGATTGTCATTTACAATTTATATCACTTTTCAAGTGTGCAGCATTTTCCAATAAATAAACTAACTTAGTTTTTCAGTTTTAATAAATGAGAGGGGTCTGAATCTCCTAAAGTCTTTTCAAACAATAAATGAACTACTTAGCCTCTATCATAACTGATATTCAGCAATTCCTTGTTATTCGATGTGGAACTCTTTGATATGCCAGCTAGTTAGCATTAAATGAGTACCTAAAAATCAGAGGTATTCAGAAAATTGTTAACATTTTATTAGCCAATGGAAAACAATAAATAAGAGTGAAAATCATTGAGTTGTCATTCAAAGTTCATTAGCTATAGTTATCATAGTATTCAAAGGTTAAAGTTAATAAGACCAGGACACTTAATATCCATATATACTTATGTCATCTGCATTTCAACTTCTTTTAAAATCTAAAAGTACAAAGTTGTCAACACAGGACAAGTTTGCAATAGAGCATGCAAGGTAAATTGTGAGAACTCGGAAATATTTTAGAGTAGAAGTGAACAGGAGAGTGGGGTAGGCACACATACTTGTTTAGGAGATTGAGACAATGGCAAAACCAACACCAGACATCTTGCACAGGGTCCTGGTAGATTCATAACCAGACCTCAGCAATGAGATATATTGACACATTGGGTAGGGTAACAAAAGGAATTAGGGTTATGGGTTAGAGATCCTAGGCCAGCTATACAACTTCTGGAAAGGCTCTAATAGAAGTACAGAAGCAGGAGTCAGAGGGTAGCAGGAAGAATTAAGCTAAACATTAGGATACTACTCAAATTAGTTGTTAAATCAGAATTAATTGGTCTCAGTTCCAAGAGAAGACTGCACAAGGCTGAAGGGGATGAGATAGCTCCCTGGCCTATTTTCATAAGGATGCTGATTCTATTATATAATGGGTACCACCCTCATGACCTAAGTAAATTTCAATGGACCCACATCTAAACAACATCACAATGAGACAAGATTTTCAATAAATAAGTTTCTGGGATACAAATATTCATCCCACTGAACCTCACATTCTCATTAAACCTCATTGTAATCAGACTATGTCTCCAACACTCTGCTCACACTGCTCTTGTTGAAATTATCAGTGACCTTACAGGTTGCTAAATACTATGGTCAGGTTTCAGCCTTCATTTCACTTGAACAATCAGAATATTATTTCCTGCTTCTTTGATATAATTCCTTCACCTGAATTCCAGGGTAACTCATGTTCTTGGTTTTCTTCTTTCCTTACAGATCCTTTCTTTATATCTTCCAGACATTTTTCTTAAACTCATTTCTCTGCTGGATGCCACCCAGTTTCATGACTTTAATACCAAATGAATATTCCAGCCCAGATACTACTGGATCTCTAGACTCCTATATCCAACTGCTTTCCCCAACATATCTTCACTAGGATGTCATCAAGATCCCCAATGAATATATCCTAAGCTGTACTCTCTGCTCCTATCACAGTCTTCCCGATAAGCTGCTGGGAACTCCATTTGTTTAGCACCTGCTTTGGAGTACATCCTTTTCCTAGATGCTCCTATTTGATTATCCACATGGCTTATTCTTTTATCTACATTGACCACCCAATTTAAAATTATAGACCTTTCCTCTTATACTTCAGATTCTCATGTATTGTTCTATTTTTTTTTCTGTTGCACTTAACAACTTTTAACAAACTACATAACTTACTGACTTTTATTCTTTGTCTCCCTCCACTAGAATATAAACCCCATGGAGGTAGAAATTTTTATTTGATTACCTCTTGGGTATATCATAAGTGATTTGATTGTGTCTAGCAAGTGGTATATGTTCAAATACATCTGTTGAATGAATGAATGAATGAATAACATAATCTTTAATCTCGAGAAGCTTGCAATCCATTTGAGAAAATAAATAATATTTGAGAAGAAAAAAAGAGAATCTATCTGTAAGTACTAGGCAGATTATGACAAATGATAAGTGAGTACAATAGACTTGAAGTGCTAAGGCATTGTTTTTCCTAAGGATTCAGAGGACTGGCTCAATTTGAATAATTCATTCTGAGGGAAAATTGATCATAATCTAGGAAAGTGAAGATGGGAGTAAAACATTTTAGATGAGAACAATTTAGTACCTCAACATCATTTCATTTCTGGATTTAAAAGGAAGCTATTTGTTGCAAAAAGAAATGTGTGTGTCTGTGTGTGTGTGTGTGTGTGTGTGTGTGTGTATATATATATATATATATATATATATATATATAGAGAGAGAGAGAGAGAGAGAGAGAGAAATATTCCAACTGGAGTTCTCTTTATTCTTTATCTGCAAAAGGGCAGAACAATACTCCATTAATAGATCTGTTGGTTAATGCATATGCAATGTTGCTAGAGACGGGGGAGGAGAGCACAGAAGGATAGATGAAACAAGTCTGTAAGCCCCATTAAATATCAGATTTTTTCAAGTCAGTTAACTGCAAAATAAAGGGGAAAGGGAATTAAAATAGTTACTTAGAAACAAAAGAGAAAATAAAAATGGGCCAAGGGAAAAGCTTTTAGCAAATTGAAAAAAAAAAATCATGCTGGCACTGATGATGGGCCACTTAGGAGTGATTATTTCTAATGGAACAAAGAGGGGCAGCAGGCGCTGTGAGGGGCAGGCTGGAGCCTCCTCAAAGAGACCTGGGGCTTGCTGACTGTGACTGTATCTTGGGGTGTGGGCTGATTTTCATCTAATATCCCCCCAAACCCCCGCCATCAACTCTTCCTAAGCACAGCTGATTGAGATGAAAGGACTTTTGGTTTAGCTTCTCTCTGTCCTCTGAGTATTTTTTGACAGGGGCAATTTGGGGCTAAACTGAAAAGGAAGAGGATAAATTTTATGTTTGCACCAATATTCCCCGGCTTTGTCTTTTCCCTCATTGGTGACCTCTTGGTGCTCCAGGAACCAGGCAGACTGTATGTTTTCCCTCTCCCTCTAAACAAACAGCAGAAGATATGTATCTGGGCATTTAGACTGACAAATATACTAATTGCTTTCTAATATGTTTCCCTCTTGGGGTTATTAGTATTGTCAACCTTTGCTCTTCAGTTGTGGTCTGAAAAACGTTATCTACTCTGGAAGGTGAATTCAAGTACCTGAATTCATTCTACAAATGGGTGCAACCTACTTTTAGGTTGCTCTCATCAAGAGAAACATTAATTTGTCACGCTCTTCCAGGAAGCCCTGTTTCAAAGAGCTGGTACAGAGCACTGAATCAGTTTTAACTGCACGAGGCATTCTTGAAAGACTTCAGGATAGTTATAAAGGGGCTCTTTTGGCCTTTACTGCTCTGGCCTGCAGCCCAAATACATGGCCTCTGCTCTGAACAGGAACTGAAGACCCACCTGGCTTCCCTCTTGCACCCTTCTACACACTCTTCATATACCAAATAACCTCCCTTTCTTCCCTTCCTGAGCTACTATTATGGTTTGGACATGAAGTGCCCCCCCCCCTTGCAAAAAAAAAAAAAAACAACTTTTGTTGGACAATGCAGGAATGCTCAGAGTTGAAATAATTAGGTTGCGAGAGCTGTGAAATAATGGGTGAATTAATTCATTCGCTAGATTAATAATTTGAAAGGAATACTGAACTGGATTGTAACTTTAGGTAGGTAGGGTGTGGCTACAAGGAAGTAGGTCACAGGGACATCCCTTTAGATTGTAAATCTTGTCCCCAGCTTCCTTCTCTCTATATCTGTACATCTCTCTCTGTATATCTATCTTTATCTCTCTCTGCTTTCTAGCTGACCTTGGGCCCAGAGCATGGAGTCAGCTGCCCATGGATTGAAATCTCTGAAACTGTAAGCTAAAATACACATTTTTCCTCCTCTAAGTTGTTGTTCTTAGGTATTTTGAAAACAGTGACAGAAAAAAAAAAATGACTAACTCAATGACTCAGGGCTCATACGCTGGAATTTCTCCCTTTATTCTTGTGATATTGGGTCCAATTTCCTTAACATTGTCCTGAAATACAGTAACTCTGGTCATGCATTGAACATTTTGTAAATCCAGTTTCTTATTTGCTATGAACCTTACATCTCTAAGCACATTATGGGGAGGGCATATGGACAAAATAAAAAAGAGAATCATTTTTAATAATTCATAAGATACCAGGGGAAACAACTTGAATGAAACTTGTCCCTGTATATACATGGACTGGGACTAGCCATGAGAGTCAGACTGGGACTAGCCATGAGAGTCAGGTTGGTTATCAGGTAGTAGATACCTCTATGGTGTTCTCACTATTGTACATTGCCTATATGATAAATGGTCATTTAAAATTTTGAACATAGCTCCAGCCTATTATGGTCCAGAGGCAAAGTGGTAGAATAGCTAAAGCACAGACCTTAGACTGAGCATCACATGGATGCCACGTACTGTGATCTTGGACAAGTTATAAAACATATTCACTTGTTCTATGCTCTCTGAAATATCTCTCTACTTTCTGCAAAGATTAAATAAGATAAAATAAATAAATAAAACACTTATGAGTTTCTAGAACTTTAATTATACCAATTATTTGCTGACTTGTATGTATCCCAGGACCCCAAATTCCTTCTTTGAGAGAAAAGAGGAGTAAAGTAGCATAAAGGTGCTTATAGAAAACATATGGCTTTAACAATTATTCACAAAACTGTGTTTCTTCTAAACTCATCTGAAAATAGAAATATACTTTTTAATAGAATTATTATTGCTTCACAATAAATACTTAAAAATCACAGGTTAATAAACAATCTTTATAGCTTGGAACCTAAGCTTTATCTATAATATACATACATCTGTTTTTTGCATTAAAAATAGTGAATGGCATGGTATTTTGGCTTGAATCTTTAAAAAACTAAAAAAGAAAATAGTTTCAAAGTCAATTTTCATGTTTATTTCCAAGAGAAAACATAACTAAGTGAATTTTTTTGATAATCATTAGGTTTTAGGGATCATAATTTGTGGTTTCTGATCCTCTAAGAGAAGAAAGAACTAAACCTGGGAGAATCTGGATGAATAATTTATATGATTGATCTAATTTAAATCTCAAACATATCTTTAAGTTGGGTGCATTGGCACAAGCCTAAAATCCCAGCAATTGAGGAGACTGAGGCAAGAATATCACAAGTTAAAGTCAGCCTGGTCAACTTAGTGATACTCTGTCTCAAAACAAAAGATGAAAAGGGCTGGCGATATGGCTCAGTGGTAAACACTGTGGGATTCAATCCCCAGCACTACCAAAAGAACAAAATTGTGTCCTTTATTTGTAATTGTGTCCTTTAAATGGTAGAGATTATTCATCCTTTGCAAAAAAAAGAAAAAGAAAGAAAGAAAGAAAGAAAAAATAAGAAAAAAAGAAAGAAAGAAAAAAGAAAGAAAGAAAGAAAAAGAAAAGAAAAGAACTGAATAGTTATATTGAATAGTTGTATAAAGGGAATTATGTATGCTTTTTATGGTGAAAGTAGGCTGCTTCAGATATAATCTTTTTCCTCTGTAAAATCAGAGATACTATATACCATTTACTGATCTCTGCTTATCTCCTATTTTTGTTTGCTGGGCTGTATTTTCTAATATCTCATAAAACAAAACTTGGCTTACAGTGCACTTGTTATAGCCTTGGAGAAAACTTTAGATTCTCAAAAATGTGTGCAATGCAAAAGTTGCAGAGAACACATAAAGTTTTTCAATGCTTTCCAAATGCCTTAACATTCCTATACCATGAATCAATCATCAAAGCTCTGTCAAAGCTCTGTCTTGCAGAGATGTGTGTGGAGACCCTGGAACCTGAACCAAGGGCTAGGCATCCGCTGCTAATTCACTGTTCATCTGCCTATATGTATCAAAGTTTGTTTCTCTTTGTTATCATGTGATAATAATTTTTTCTTATTTGTGTTTGTTATTAGATAGGGTTATAATGGAGAATATGAGCAGTGGATTCAACATTTGGGGTTCAATTCCTGGTTCTGACACTTACTAGAACTTGCTCTTAGAAAAGATTCATAATGTCATGAAAACTCAGACTTCATATTTGTATTTATAGGGACAATATACCAGAGTTGTGATGAAAAGAGAAAAACAAAAAATGCATGTTAAATGCTTAGCTTAAAGCTTGCATGCAGTGATTTTTCAATAGCTGTTGTCATGAGGATCATTATTGATGTTTATCTCTTTTACACTATCTCTCTTTTCTATCCCTCCTCTTCATTTAAATATTAGAATAATTTCTTCTCCAAATGTTTCTGTTCTTCTCTCCTTTCAATCTACTTCTGATTGAAGGTTGAAAATTTCAAGTTGATATTAAAATTTTTTGATCTTCTGACAAGATAGAATTGTAGCAGTTTTAGGTTTTCTATCAAGCATAAAAAATAATATATTCTACCAATAAAGGCTTTTAAGTCATTTTCAAATTTTCACAGTGATGTCATTTGCAAATACTGAAATGTAGAGGGAATTTTTTTTACAGAAATGTTGTGATTGTAAGTTAAAATAATTTGATACATTACTCTTACTTTTCCTGTTTGTTTTCAATTTTATTCTGGTAAAACTGAAATAAACTAAACAGCACATATTTACAGGGTACAATTTAATAAGGTTTGACTGATAAAATCACCACAGTCAAGATAAAAAATATTTTCATCACTGATTAAATTTTCCCCATGATCCTTTATTATGGTTACTTTTTTCTATGCTTTTATATCTTAAAGCTATCAAATTCTTTTAAATTTCAATAAGGAAATCTTTTGAAATTCAAAATATCCCCTTTAGCATTTACAAGGTGTCATTATTTTACATACCTTGTATCATGTAAATTCAAAACAATTCTGTTGCATGTTTTCCCAAATAAGGAAGAAATTTATGACAGCCAATTGACAAATTTGGATACCTAATTCTATGGTCTTATGATTTCAAGCTGGGTCATCACACAACAACTACTTGAGTAAAGCTAATCTCTTGAGAGACAGAAAGAGAGCAATAGCACATATCTTCAGCAGAGTGAACATCTGCCACAACTCAATTAATAATTGACATGATGAATTAATCTTCTATATAGCAATAAACATGGTTTAAGAGGTAAAATAGGAAACTATCAAAATATTTAGTAACTCTTTTAAGTAATAATATATTGACTTTAAGGGGTTTTTTTTTCCTTTTTTATTGTTAAGTCTTTCTGTAAATATTTCGTTTTGTTATATATATTTAGTCAGAAAAGATTATCATCCCATAAAAAGAGTGCCAAATCTCAGGGACTAAACAACATGCAAAGGTATTTCTCTATCAATATGAAGTGGTACAATAGTTCTGCACATTATAGTTATTCCAGGACCTCAACCTGATCATTATCATCATCATCATGGCATGGAGAAGAAAATGTGACAAATTGATCTTTAGCTTTTAAAGCATCCCAAAGAAGTGATTTAGTACTTTTGCTCATTTTTCATTAACCAAAGAAAATCACATGAAATTGCTAAGCTTCAAAGAAAGTGAGTAAATATAATTCTGCTGTGTCTGAGAATAAAGCAAGCCATATTTTCCAAATGATACTGTTAGGCGTTGTATGTGAAATAACCCCCAAAAGCTCCTGTATTAATGCAGGAATGTTTTGAGTTGAAATGATTGGATTGTGAGAGCTATACCTTAATCAGTCCATCCTATTTTGAATGGACTAAGTGATAACTTAGGCAATATACATGTGACTAGAAGTGGGTAACTGGGGGCATGCCTTGGAAGAGTCCATCTTTCCTGCAGCCACTCTTGTCCTTTCTCTCTGCTTCTTGGCAGCCACGAATGGAGCAGCTCTTCTCCACCATGCCCTTCCACTATGCTGTTCTGCCTTACCCTGGGCCCGGGATCATAGACTGAGCCAACCATGGACAAATCTCTGGAACTGTGAGCCCAAAATTAATTTTTTCTTCTTTGAGTTGTTGTTCTCAGAAATGTTTGTCACAGCAATGAAAAGCTAACACAAATACTAATAACTACAAAACCTAATAAATTTTAAGCGTTTTAAAATATATACATTTAAAAGATATATTAAATCCTATCAGAATACCAATATTTTTTAATAGAAATAGAAAAATCAATCTTGACATTCATATGGAATCTCAAGAAACTGAATAACCACAACAATCTTGAAAATGAAAAAAATAAGTTGGAAATCTCATAGTTTTTTTATTTCAAAACTCATTCCAAAACTACAGTAAATTATATTGGAATAAGTATGTACTGGCATAAAGACAAGTATATAGCCTAAGAGAATGGAATGGAGAGCTTAGAAATAAGCCATCATGAGCAGGTATAGTGGCACATGGCTATAATCCCAGTCATTCAGGAGGTTGAGGCAGGAGGATAGCAAGTTTGAGGCCAGCCTCTGCAACTTAGTGAAGCATTAAGCAAGACCCTGTCACAAAATTAAAAAAAAAAAAAAAAAAGTGCTAGGGATGTAGTTTGGTGGTAAGGTTCCCTGGGTTAAATCCCTATTATGAAAGAAAGAAAAAAGGAAGGAAGGAAGGAAGGAAGGAAGGAAGGAAGGAAGGAAGGAAGGAAGGAAGGAAGGAAGGAAGGAAGGAAGTTACTTAGTTGATGGAGAGAGAGAGAGAGAGAGAGAGAGAGAGAGAGAGAGAGAGAGAGATATCCAGAGGAAAAAAGAAAGAAACTCTCACATATATGGTCAGATGATTTTCAAAAAGTGTGCCAGCCAAGACTTTTAAATGTGAAAGGGATAGTTTTTCAACAAATAGTGTTGTGAAAGCTGGATATCTACAAAAGAATGAAGATGCCCTCCTACTTTTAACCATATGTCAAATTTACTCAAAAGAGATAAAAGATATCAATGTTAAGATGTCAAATTGTAACACTCTCAGAAGAAAACAGAGGAAAATCTTTCTGACATTGGTTTGGCAATAATTTGTTGGATATGATCAAAAATCAAGGCAATGAAAAAGGAAATACAGGGCTGAGGATGTGGCTCCAGCAGTAGCGCGCTCGCCTGGCATGCGTGCAGCCAGGGTTCGATCCTCAGCACCACATACAAACAAAGATGTTGTGTCCGCAGAAAACTAAAAAATAAATATTAAAAAATTCTCTCTCTCTCTCTCTCTCTCTCTCTCTCTCCTCTCTCACTCTATCTTAAAAAAAAAAAAGGAAATACACTTCACCACAAAATTTGGAATTTCTCCAAAGATAATATATAATTATCCAACAAGTATATGGAAAGATGTTGAACATAATTCAACATTAGGGAAATGTAAGTCAAAACCACAAGGAGATATCACCTTATACCTATCAGGATGGCTATTATTAAATAAAATAACACATGCTAGCTAGAGTGTGGATAAATTAAAACTTTGCACTCTTGGTGGGAATGCAAAATGCATATCCACAGTGTAAAGCAGTATGATAGTTTCACGAAATATTAAACAATATGATCTAAAAATTACACTTCTAGGAAATATCCAAAAAGAATTGAGAACAGAGTCTCAAAGAGGTATTTGAATACCTATGTTCCTGGCAACATTATTCACAATAGCCAAAGGTAGAAGAAATCCAATTGTTCATAGATGGATGAATGGATAAATAATATGTGACAAACAGAATGGAATGGTGGTTAGTTTTAAAAGTCAGGGAATTCTGACACAAGTTATAAAATGAATAAACTTTGAGGATATTATTTTAGATGAAATAGGCCAATCACAAAATGACAAACACTAGATGATTAAAATTCATAGAAACATAAAGTATACTGAATAGTGGTTTGGAGGGATAGGGAAGAGAGAATAAAGGGGACTTGTTTAAAATGAGTTTTAGCTTTTCAAGATGAGAAAGTTCTGGAGATTTGTTGCACAATGATGTGAATATACTTAACACCATGCCACTGAAATTTACATGTAAGTAGGTTTAAGATGGTAAATTAAGTTATGTTTCACTGTTACAAATTTTTTAAAAATCCAAGTATGACATAATGGTATTGCTATACAGATTTGAAGACAAATACAACTATATTTTGCACAAATAGTTTAGTCTATCTCTCTCAAAACTAATGACTAACATGATTACAAATAATTTTGTCAGTCTTATGAAGTCTTGTGAAGCCCATTTAAATGTTACTGAGGAAAATGCATACACTAATATATAAACAATACCACAATAGATCACTGTGTATGTAAAATGATTTATATTTACTCTTTCACAGAGAAAGTGTGTGGCGGGGGGAGAGAAAGAGAGATTTTCAAGAATTATTGTTCAGTGGAGGAGAAAACCAGTCTCTGAATTTCTGCTTTGCCGATAGCCTGTGCAAATATTCTTTAATTTTTGCTGTAGGCTGAAGGTGCTTTTTCAGTAGTACAAAAGCTAAGGCTTGGGCAGTGTTTGAAACCCCTTACTATGTATCTTCTTTTAACACATAACTATCACAAATATCTTCACAACATTATTTCTTAATATATAGCAAGCACTACTTTCTTTAAGAAGAGCTTTATAAAGCTACATTTAAAGACTACATTTAAAACAGTGATCCAGCCCCTTGGCTGAGCATCTGATGGTTATTTTTTTTTTAAATTGCATCATTTGTAATTTTTGTTCTCTCAGTACGCCAGTAAGATAGCTCTCTGACCTTCAGTCATATTTTAGGAAAGAGAATTATAGCTTGTCATTTCTTATTGTGTAATTAATAGGGTAATTAACAAGTTGTATTAAGATTTCAAGGGCTGACTTAATTTTCCTTTTTTAATGCCAACCCAATTATTTCAATTGGATGAAAAGTTCATTGTGAAATGAAATGGGAGATTTGTTAAAATGCTTAATTAACAAATCAAACTCATTACCCACACAAATAGTACTTCTTGCAAAATTCTTTAAAAGTAAAACTATTTGTAAATTTTTATGAAATATAAAACATTAAATCAGTCTAAGAGTATTCTAAATATTTCATGTCTATAGTTGGCAATTTTTGTTGTGCTTACATTGGAATGTTCTTCCATATTAAAGCTCATGCAAAACTGTTTAAAACACTCTCAGCACACTAATATTAAGTGGAGTTAAAATTACTTAGTATAAAAGATAACTGAAATAAGTGTTTTAAAAAACGATTAATAATTGTGTCAGTGTTAAATCACTGAAATAACTTATGTTTGCTTGAAAATTTTAAATTCATTTTGCAAATGATGGCTTTGTTTCTTATTGTGACAGGTTTGGTGTAATATCAATTATTGTTCAAAATATGAAAAAAAAATTATATCAGCCAAGATTGGATAGCTCAGTGTTGTAAAAATGGTTGCTACACTAGTAGCACCATGATCACTTAGGAACTAATTAGAAAAAAATTACGAGGTCACTCCCTACTAAACCAGAGACAATGAAGTCCAAAAACCAATAGACTAGTTTAAGCTATCAGTAAAAAACACCCCATCCCACCCCATCAAAGTCTGAAAGAACAAAGGTCTGTTATAGCTCTAGACATTTCTCCAGGACAGAAATATTCAATATTTTGTCTCAAAATTTTAGGATGCTTCAAATGTGTAGCATAACTACCATGCCCAAGGATGAATGAACTACAGAAATGAGTCAGTAAGATCCCAGCAACTAAATGCTTCCACCTGGAAGTGAGCAATAACACTGACTTCATTTCACCAACTGAGGCGATCTACCTGGTCACACTTACATTTAAGGATTAGGGAATGGCCGCCCACTGAGATCTAAAAATAGAGATAACTAGATATTGGTAAACAATAGCAATGCTACCACAATTAGCTAGTTCCTATTACAAATATAAAGCCCCTGTGTACTTCAAGAGTTGCTGAATCATAGGCTTGTCCTAAGAATCTCTAGTTTCAACAGTAACCCAGGTAATCCCATTCTCTGGTACCAATTAAATTTAAGAACTATTGCTTTGGATTCTAATTTAAGTATATGTTAAATAATAAATTTAATTGTTTTTCAAAAGGAAGACTGGTTTATAAAAACACAAGTATTAATGGATGGTAAAATAGCATATGATATGGGGCCAAGGACAGGTGCATTTTAGGTTTTTGTTTTTATTAGCTTTTACCAGGTAGGGTTCTGATTATAACAAGATAGATTTGGTATGCATTTAATGCATTCATGTTAAAATTCATTTCATAAGATCCTTTTTTAGTTATTAAAATACTATCCCAGTGGACCACTGTGTCACCTGCACAACTCAGTAGAATAAAAAACGAATAATCCTATTAAAAGTAGGCTAATGATTTGAATAAACATTTCTCAGAAAAATCAAACAACACATATGTGAAAATGTTATAACTATGAATAAATGGCAGAAAGATCAATAGAGGGAAGGGAGCACGGGTGAGAGAGGGAAGGAAAAGGAAAAGTACTGGGGTCTGAATTAGAACAAGATATATCGCATGATTGTATAATTATGTAAAAATGGATTCTACTGTCATGTATAACTACAAAGAACCAATAAATAGATAAAGATGATTGAGAAGAAAAGAAATGAAAAAGAAAGAAATGGATCAGTTATTTATAATATATTTAGAGCGCCCATGTCCAGAAAGCATCACTGCTGCTAAATAGTTTATGTGAATATGCTGAAAATAAGATTTACTACAACATATAACTGTTCCTTTCTCTCCACAACCTTGCTAGCATTCATTATTGTTTGTGTTCTTGGTCACTGCCATTCTGACTACAGACTAGTACGAACACATTGGAAAGCGGTTTGGAGATTCCTCAAAAATCTAGAGATTAAACCACCACATGACCCAGTTATCCACACACCCCCTAAGTGTTTTCCCAAAAGATCAAAAATCAGCATATTACAGAGACACAACCACATCAATGTTTATAAAGCATAATTCACAATAGCTAAATTATGGAATCAACCCAGATGTCCATCAATAGATGAATAGTTTAAGAAATTGTGTTATATTTATACAACAGAGTTCTACTCAGATATCTAAAATAATAAAATTATGACATTTGCTGGTAAAGAGATGGAAATGGAGAATATCATGCTATGTGAAAGATGACAAACTCAGAAACTCAAAGGTCAAATGTTTCCTCTCATATGTGGAAGCTAGAGTAAAAGGAAAAGAGTTAGAAAGAATAGGATAATATAAAGAACCAATCAAATATAAATTAATAGAGGAGTGAAATGAAATCTGTTAGAGAAAGGAGAATTGGAGAGGAGAAGAACAGGTGGGAAAAGGGAGAGGAAAAAGATGGGGGATCATGAACTGAAATCGATTTCCATGCACGTATGAATGTGAGAACAAACCAAACTACTATGTACGTTTTAGTCAGCTTTCCACTGCTGTAACTAAAAGACCTGACCAAAACAATTGTAGAGGAGGAAAAGGTTATTCAGGGGCTCATGGTTTGGGAGGTCTCAGTCCATAGACATCAGGCTCCATTCCTCAGGGCTCAAGGTGAAGCAGAACATCATGGCAGAAGAATGTGGCAGAAGAGTATGGCAGAAGGAATTAGCTCACATGATGATTAAGAAGCATAGAGAGAAACAAATAAATTGAAAACAAAATATTCACTACAGAAATTATGAAGAACTGTTTTATCAACCAAAGTAACTCTGTACCATACTAAGTATAGGGTATTAACTCACATGGGTCAGGGAAGGTGGTACTTCACAGGACTACTTTGAAGGTGTTGACTAGGCTATCAAATGGCAAGGGCATACCAGGCACAGCGAACCCTTTGTGCATAGCAAAGATTGACACAGCAGAGAGTGGTTGGTAAGGGAGAGCTACAATTGTACAAAGAGAACCATAGTACAAGGACAGAGACAAGAAATACCAGGAAAGTAAAATCTGAGGCTTAAGAAGCCCAGTGATGAAGGACAGGCATATCATGCTGAGATCAGAGCTCATCCTTCCAAGAAATGAGGAACAATTGAATAGCTTTAAGTCTATCATCAGACTCATTTTTAAAAAGACCATTTTGTTGTGCCAGATACATTAGCTCAAATAGGGCAGAATGCAAGATATGATTCTAGCCTAAAGGATAGGATGTTAACTGAGACAGGCAGTGGGGATGGCAGAGAAGAATAAATTTGAGAAATGAATTTGAAAAACTGAGAACAATTACTGATCAACTGAAAAATGGGAGATGAGAGACAGAGACCTTGAATGACCACCAGCAATCAGGTTACAACCTGATAAAGAGGGAAATTCAACAGAAAAAGCAAAGCAAGTTTGCATGTAAAGATAATGTGTTAGGTTTTTGTCATGTTGAGTCAGGTGAGTCTGAGATGTTCACATCAAGATGATTGAGGGGTGGCTGGATCTATGAACAGGGAGATCTGGAAAGAGCTGAAGATGTAGATTATTGAGCCGATAGCATATAGGCAGAGGGAGGCAAGAGTCAGATGAAAAGTGATATGGAGAATAAGAAAAACAGATAAGAAAACAAGAAGTCTTGGAATAAACCCTTGAACAAGAAAACAGAATGAGTTAAGAGTATGAAGATGGGAATAAATGGCTGAAAACGAGATGACAATGAGAGAATGATGGCACAGAGTGCAAAGCTGGAGAATTTTACTCTTTCTCAAAGAGGAGAGCAGTCAATACTGTAAGTCACTTCAGAGAAATCATCTGAATACTTTCCTTCCCTCTGTGCTGCCTGGACAGGCAGTGGACAAGAATAAGAAAGGCTGGGAAGGAAGCACCCAACAAGATGCTCATGCCAATATATTAAAATCAGGAAAATCTAAATTTAAGAGAACTGTAAGTGTCTGAATACCCACATGGGAATTATTCCCATTTTATATAATCTTTTTATCATGAAAAACAGGCAGATATTACTGATGAATTAGGTTTGGCTTAAAAAAACTCATTATGTTTCTTTCAATCAAGATGTAGATTTATTTCACTCCTGCAGAAATATGGGTTATAGAAATACTATGGATTAGAAATTTATTTTTTTCCTTTTAATTTTGGTATATATTTTAAAGATTGAAAAACTTAGAGAAAGAATTAATTTTATGAATACATTTAAAGATGTTAAATATCATATAACCAGAACCTAATAAATAATACTCTAAAAAATGTTAGGTCTGTTTAAACAGGAGCAAAGACACCAGGAACTATAACTAACTTTGAAGAAATACTAGTACACTGAGCTATGTAATCAACTATACCCAAATAATTAGGTTTAAGTTGTAATTGCTAATTGTATTTGCACTTGGAATTAGAGAATATAGCACTTGAAGCTTTGTACTTAAAATGTACAACATATAATCATCTTAGATTCAAATTACCCCACTCCCTAAAATAAAACTGAAATTATTTGGCTCTATGTTTTACAATACCCCTCAAAATATTACTTTATTCAAAATTAGTGTCTTCCAGGAATATATATTTTCAAATTAACTTCTCTATTGAATTCTTTTATTTTATCCTACTTAAATGTAGATTCAAGATAAAGTATAATTCATTATTTGCTATTAGTGGACTTTTCATTTTATTAAAACAATCCTAAAAGCACACACAGATGTGTCTACAACACAGGTATAAATATGCTTTACCCAAATTAGTAAACTTGCTAAAAAGGTTGCCGGTAAATATTTGAAACATATTTCAAATTTAATGTGTTAAGAACCTGAGTTAACATGTCCTCTTCCAAGTCCCTTTTCTTCCTTTTTCCTTTTTAGGTAAATGTGCCACTAATCAGTATTTAAGAAGACTTTATGAAGTTGATCACATAGGAGTAAAACCCAGAATCCCATGTTCCTATTATACATCCTTGGCCAAATCACTGCATCTAAATTTTCTTATATGAAAAGGGTGGGTTAATAACAATGACTTTTTCATGGATTATAGTAAAGAATAGATGGAACATAAGATATGGCATTTGTATTTCTGCTAGTTTTAAGCTTCTACTATGTGTGTTCTGTGAGACATTTTATATATTCCATGAATTGTGTCAACAATCCTGTGAAGAGCATATTGTCCTCAGCTTTGAAATGCCTCAACTCAGACCGTGAGCAGTCAAATAACTTGATGAGAATTACACAACACTGCCAGGATTTTAATCTAGAATGTTATGACACCAAGAAAGCATGGTAACTACACTACTGCATGCTGGTGGAATTACACAACACTGCCAGGATTTTAATCTAGAATGTTATGACACAAAGAAAGCATGGTAACCACACTACTGCATGCTGGTGGATGTCTCTATGTCTCTTCTGAGTTTCTGGAAAATAATGGATGGGTCCATGTCCACCTTTGAGGCACTCGATCATGGTTTGGAAAGCAGGGTCACATCAACAAACACCACTGCTATTTCTATAGCCATGTTGAATCCAGGGTAGGAGAATGGAGCCAGAAAAGGGAGAATAGAAAGTCACAAGCTCTGGATGATCTCTCCTCTGCTATCCTTTTGTAAACTCTACCTCATCATATCCCACCTTCCTTGTTTCTAATTCCATCATTACAGAGTGCTTGCAATGTCCTAACAAAGTGTCCCCCTCAGACATCCTCACAGTTGAACATGCCATTTCCATCTGCTTCCTTCTTCTCCAGTTGAATCATTTCTACTCATATGCCATAGTAATTTCATAAGGTCATGTTCTCCAAAATTCTCTTCTGTCCTTTCCAGGTAGCTCTAAGCCCTTCGTTTTGTTGTTGTTGTTGTTGTTTGGTACCAGAGTTTGAACCCAGGAGTGCTTGACCACTGTGCTACATCCTTACCCCTTCCTTTCTAAAAATGATTTTGAGGGAGAGTCTCACCAAGTTGCTTAGAGCCTTGCCAAGTTACTGAGTTTGGCCTTGAACTCATGCTTCTCCTGCCTCAGCCTCCTGAGCCACTGAGATTACAGATGTGTGCCACTATACCTGGCTAGCCCTTCCTCTCTTGAGCTGCCACAATATTGTTTACTTGACTCCTCTGCACTTACTATGCCATAATCATGCTGTTATCACTTGTCACTCTCTACCACTCACTTAACACTAATCTCATGAAGACAAAAGTTTTCTCCATGATCTTGTTCCCTCTAAGGTAGCTCCTGTCACACCGAAGAAATTTGATGAATGATTGTTCAAATACATACATGTTTAATTGTAGATTTAAATTTAAATTTAAATGATTTAGATATGAGGTATCCCTGAAAAGTTTCTATGTGAGACAATGAAATAATTTTCATAAGTGACATCACTAGGTTGTGAGAACTATAACCTAATCAGAGGATTAATCCATTTGATGGATTAATAATTTGCCAGGACTACTAACTATAGGCAGATAGGATATGGCTGGAAGGTCACTGGGAACATGCCTTTGATACTTACATTTTGTTACTGACTACTGTTGTGCTCCCTTGCCCCCCTCTCTTTCTCTGCTTCCTGGCTATCATGGATTGAGTAGTTTTCTTCCTATACATCCTCCTGCCATGATGTTTCTGCCTCATCTGGGTCCCTGAGCTATGGAGTCAGTCCATTATAGACTGAACCTTGAAAAACATGAGTTAAAATAACCTTGTCTTCCTTTAAGGTGTTCTTGTTAGATATATTGGTCCCAGCACTGCAAAACTAACATATAGTAGAAATTGAATACAAACACATCTCAGTCTAGCTTGCTTATATGATTTTTGAAAGTTATAGAAGCAATTATCTCAACCAGAAAATTATTATTAAATCTATTTATTCAATGGCAAGTATTTAAAAATCTACCTAATTGAATTTGACTTTGGCAGATTACTTAACTCATTGGCGTTTCCTTGTCTAAACAACTGATATAATAAGATCTTCATGTTTTCATTCCTTAAATATTTATTAAGGCACTTCCATGAGCCAGGCAATATTTTAGCCAATTGTTGATAGACCTGAATAGTGTAAGGGTTATTCTGCTCTCATGTTGCTCTGCTCCAGTGGAAGATACAGCCAAGAAAAGACATTCAGTGTGATAGGTGTTCTCATGGGAGTTACTGTGATACCATGGAATGTATTAGGGGACACCAGTTCCAGAACTGGGAACAGAAATCATGGAAGCCATTCTTCATGACATTAAAGCCAAATGGTATGTATGAGTGTGTAAGTGTAAATGTGTGCATGTGTGCAATTGGTGGCTAGGAGGAACGAGGACAGAATAAGAGCTTTCTGGGTGAACAAAATAGCACTTTTAGCAATTCAAAAAAAGCTTCATTATTCAATTTAAGAGAATTAAGTGGTACATGTACACTCAAATGTTATTGGAGAAGTATAGGGACTAGATAAGTTATCAGGCTTCTTAAAATATTTGGATGGGCAGCGTATGTTGCCGCGTCTTAAAAGAAGAAGTAAAGATCATTAAAGGAGATCTGTCGACAAAGACTCAGCACCGTGTCAAGAAAGGGGCCTAAGTGGAGTGAATCCGCCAGGACTCCAGCCAAGGTGGAGTGAGTCCATCACGACCTCAGCGCGAGCAATAAGGATGCAGCCCCCGAGCTGCCCGGCTCCCTCGACCCCTTCTCCTTCTCCTCTCCGCCTTTCCGCTTTGCTTCTCCCCCGCCGTCTC
The DNA here is from genome assembly GCF_964194105.1 of Spermophilus citellus. Lineage (NCBI taxonomy): Eukaryota > Metazoa > Chordata > Mammalia > Rodentia > Sciuridae > Spermophilus > Spermophilus citellus. The sequence goes on along the minus strand of NC_138186.1, from coordinate 109,862,657 downwards.
TCCTCTCACGCTCACTCCCTAAATCTAGATCTCAATTTCTTTCCCCCGCCCTGCCCGATCTCTCGCATGCCCAGTACCCGGCCCGCGCAGGCCCCGAGGCGCTGCCTCCCCTCCCCCAGCCCACACCCCCTCCCCAGGGGTCCCGAAGGCCACAGCTGGGCCGCTGCCGCCACCGCCACCGCTTCCCGCGGAGTACCTTAGAGCAGACTCTTCACCGCGCGAGTGAGCTGCCCGAGTAAAATGGAACAGATGATAAGATGAGTGACAATTTAAAATCTAAGTGATCCAACATGGCGGCAGACGCGGAGAGATCAAGTCTCTAACCCCTTCAGCTGCGCGGGCATAGGGAGAAGTAAACTGTCAAAATACTGTTCGCTCAGGACTACTAGGCACTAATGAGCTGAAGGGGATCCCGGGCGAACAGTCTGCCCTTCTCAGAACACACCGAGCCCGGATTGGCTGCATTCTAGGTCCGGTTCACCTGCTTCTCGTGACTCAGCACTAATGATCCCGCTGAAATAACTAGTCGGCCCACCTGAACTCACAGAGGTAAAAGCCAACTGAGCACGATAGCCAGACCCAGGGAATCAGGAGTGACGTGGGACTAGCAGCGCAGAACTCCCGGCTATCGCTCCCACCAGTGCTGACAACAGAGGTCCCTTGAACCAACTACCAGGGGAGTTGCTACCTGAGGGCAAACAAATTCGCTGGGGGTCCTCAGCCCCAAGCCCTACAAACTTAGGGTCTGAGGGAGGCAAACAGAAAGGGTGTGCCCAGGCATCCATAAAAACAGGGCTCCCAGGAGCAGCAGATCCGGCGTGTAGCCACTCTTGTGGTGAGCGTCACAGGGAAGCGGGGCCTGGCTTGAGGAACCACAAGAGAAGGCCCTAGGCACTCAGGATTGGAGACCCGCACAGTCTGGGAAGAAGAGCTGAGGCACAGTGATTAGTTCCCACCTATCAAGAAGAGAAGCCTGGCACAGTGGGCACAGCTCCACCTACTGGAAGAGAAGTTAATCGAGCTCTATGACTGCATTTATTATTATTATTTTTTTAATGATTACTATTAGTATTTTTATTTTATTTTATTTTCACTTTTTGTTGTTGATGTTATTGTTGTTCTTTAACTTTCTTATTAATGGTTTCAATTTTTTTTAATTCTTTTTATTCTATTATTATTATTACTATTATTTTTTAAACTTTAATTTCCATTTTTTTATTACCACTATAATTTTTTTATTTTAAATTTTTATTTTTTCGTTTTTTCTTTCTTTCTTTTCACTTTTTTCTTTTGTCTTTTCATTTCTTTTCAATTTTCTTATTACCCCTTTCTTGAATTCTACCTGCCTACACTCATTCTCTTTAGTGACTTCTTCCCTTCCCTTCTAATATCTCTCCTCCCAAGCATCAAATAAATTTACAAGAGTAAACAGTAACTCAGCAGTCAAACCAGAACAAGAAGTAACATGAGCATAAAAAAGCAAGGAAGAAAAGGAGTACAAACAACGAAGGACAGCCTAAATATTCAGGAGGACCTAGAGTCATCAGAAAAATGGCCATATAAAGAATTCAAGGAACACCTTAGACAGATGGAAAGGAACCTTAAAGATCACATTGAAAATGAATTACATAAACAGATAAAAGAAGAAGTTAAGCATCTTTATCAGGAAATAGAGATTATAAAAAAATCAAACAATAATTCTAGAAATGAAGGAAATGATAAACCAAATTAAAAACTCAATTGAGAGTATCACTAACAGAGTGGAGCAAGTAGAAGGCAGAACGTCAGATAATGAAGACAAAATATATCATCTTGAAAAGAGTCTAGCCAACTCAGATAGGCTGGTAAAAAATCATGAGAAAAACATCCAAGAGATTTGGGATAACATAAAAAAACCAAACTTACGAGTCATCGGGATAGAGAAAGGCACAGAGATTCATACCAAGGGAATGAGTAACCTGCTGAATGAAATAATTACAGAAAATTTTCCAGAAATAAAAAAGGAAACAGATATACAAATTGTAGATGCATACAGGATACCGAGCACACAAAATCACAGTAGACCAACGCCAAGACACATTGTTATGAAGATAACCAATATACAGAACAAAGAGAAAATATTAAAAGCTACAAGAGAAAAGAGGCAGATTATATTTAGGGGTAAACCAAAAAGGTTAACAACGGATTTTTCATCACAGACACTGAAAGCAAGAAGGTCATGGAACAATGTATTTCAAACACTGAAAGACAATGGATGCCAACCAAGAATTCTGTATCCAGCAAAATTAAGCTTCAGGTATGACAACAAAATAAAAATCTTTCATGATGAACAAAAGTTAAAAGAATTTGCAGCCAGAAAACCAGCATTGCAAAGCATTTTGAGCAAAACACTACACGAGGAAGAAATGAAAAACAATAACCAAAACCATCAGTGGGAAGTGGCTCAGTAAAGACAGAGGGCGAGGGGAAAGATAATCATGGAGAAACAAACTAAATTTTTTTAAAAAAGGATAAATAATCAAACATGGATGGAAGTACAAACCATATATCAATAGTAACTCTGAATGTTAATGGCTTAAACTCTCCAATAAAGCGATATAGGCTAGTATCATGGATTAAAAAAACAAATCCAACAATATGCTGCCTCCAGGAGACACATCTGATTGGAAAAGACATACACAGGCTGAAGGTGAAAGGATGGGAAAAAATATACCACGCATACGGTCCTCGTAAGCAAGCAAGGGTGGCCATCCTCATATCGAATAAAATCGACTTCAAGACTAAGTTAATCAAAAGGGATAAAGAAGGTCATTATATACTGTTAAAAGGAACGATTCACCAACAAGACATAACAATTATCAATATTTATGCACCAAATGATGGCGCTGCGACATTCATAAAACAAATTCTCCTCAAGTTCAAGAATCAAATAGACCACAACACAATAATTATGGGTGACTTCAACACACCTCTCTCACCATTGGACAGATCCTCCAAACAAAAGTTGAATAAAGAAACTATAGAACTCAATATCACAATAAATAACCTAGACTTAACTGACATATATAGAATATATCAACCATCATCAAATGGATATACTTTTTTCTCAGCAGCACATGGATCCATCTCAAAAATAGACCATATATTATGCCATAGGGCAACCCTCAGTAAATATAAAGGGGTGGAGATAATACCATGAATTTTATCTGATCATAATGGAATGAAACTGGAAATCAATGACAAAAGAAGGAAGGAAAAATCCTACATCACATGGAAAATGAACAATATGTTACTGAATGATCAATGGGTTACAGAAGACATAAAGGAGGAAATCAAAAAATTCTTAGAGATAAATGAAAATACAGACACAACATATCGGAATCTATGGGACACAATGAAAGCAGTTTTAAGGGGAAAATTCATCGCCTGGTGGTCATTCCTCAAAAAAAGAAAAAAACCAACAAATAAATGAGCTCACACTTCATCTCAAAGCCCTAGAAAAGGAAGAGCAAAACAACAGCAAATGTAGCAGAAGGCAAGAAATAATTAAAATCAGAGCGGAAATCAATGAAATTGAAACAAAAGAAACTATTGAAAAAATTAACAAAACTAAAAGTTGGTTCTTCGAAAAAATAATAAGATCGACAGACCTTTAGCCATGCTAACGAAGAGAAGAAGAGAGAGAACTCAAATTACTAACATATGGGATGAAAAAGGCAATATCACAACAGATGCTACAGAAATACAGAAGACAATTAGAAATTATTTTGAAAACCTATATTTCAATAAAATAGAAGATAGTGAAGACATCGATAAATTTCTTAAGTCATATGATTTGCCCAGACTGAGTCAGGAGGATACACACAATTTGAACAGACCAATATCAATGGATGAAATTGAAGAAGCCATCAAAAGACTACCAACCAAGAAAAGCCCAGGACCGGATGGGTATACAGCGGAGTTTCACAAAACCTTTAAAGAAGAATTAATACCAATACTTTTCAAGTTATTTCAGGAAATAGAAAAAGAGGGAGCTCTTCCAAATTCATTCTATGAGGCCAACATCACCCTGATTCCGAAACCAGACAAAGACACCTCAAAAAAAGAAAACTACAGACCAATATCTCTAATGAACCTAGATGCAAAAATCCTCAATAAAATTCTGGCGAATCAAATACAAAAACACATCAAAAAAATTGTGCACCATGATCAAGTAGGATTCATCCCTGGGATGCAAGGATGGTTCAATATACGGAAATCAATAAATGTTATTCACCACATCAATAGACTTAAAGATAAGAACCATATGATCATCTCAATAGACGCAGAGAAAGCATTCGACAAAGTACAGCATCCCTTTATGTTCAAAACATTAGAAAAACTAGGGATAACAGGAACTTACCTTAACATTGTAAAAGCTATCTATGCTAACCCTCAGGCTAGCATCATTCTGAATGGACAAAAGTTAAAGGCATTCCCTCTAAAATCCGGAACAAGACAGGGATGCCCTCTATCACCACTTCTATTCAATATAGTTCTTGAAACACTGGCCAGAGCAATTAGACAGATGAAAGAAATTAAAGGCATAAAAATTGGAAAAGAAGAACTTAAATTATCACTATTTGCAGATGACATGATTCTATACCTAGAAGACCCAAAAGGGTCTACAAAGAAACTACTAGAACTAATAAATGAATTCAGCAAAGTGGCAGGATATAAAATCAACACGCATAAATCAAAGGCATTTCTGTATATCAGCGACAAAACTTCTGAAACGGAAATGAGGAAAAACACTCCATTCACAATATCCTCAAAAAAAATAAAATACTTGGGAATCAACCTAACAAAAGAGGTGAAAGATTTATACAATGAAAACTACAGAACCCTAAAGAGAGAATTAGAAGAAGATCTTAGAAGATGGAAAAATATACCCTGTTCATGGATAGGCAGAACTAACATTATCAAAATGGCGATATTACCAAAAGTTCTCTATAGGTTTAACGCAATGCCAATCAAAATCCCAATGGCATTTCTTATAGAAATAGAGAAAGCAATCATGAAATTCATATGGAAAAATAAAAGACCCAGAATAGCAAAAGCAATTCTAAGCAGGAAGTGTGAATCAGGCGGTATAGCGATACCAGATTTCAAACTATATTACAGAGCAATAGTGACAAAAACAGCATGGTACTGGTACCAAAACAGGTGGGTGGACCAATGGTATAGAATAGAGGACACAGAGACTAATCCACAAAGTTACAACTATCTTATATTTGATAAAGGGGCTAAAAGCATGCAATGGAGGAAGGATAGCATCTTCAACAAATGGTGTTGGGAAAACTGGAAATCCATATGCAACAAAATGAAACTGAATCCCTTTCTCTCACCATGCACAAAAGTTAGCTCAAAATGGATCAAGGAGCTTGATATCAAAGCAGAGACTCTGCGTCTGATAGAAGAAAAAGTGTGCTCCGATCTACATATTGTGGGGTCGGGCTCCAAATTCCTTAATAGGACACCCATAGCACAAGAGTTAATAACAAGAATCAACAAATGGGACTTACTTAAACTAAAAAGTTTTTTCTCAGCAAGAGAAACAATAAGAGAGGTAAATAGGGAGCCTACATCCTGGGAACAAATTTTTACTCCTCACACTTCAGATAGAGCCCAAATATCCAGAGTATACAAAGAACTCAAAAAATTAGACAATAAGATAACAAATAACCCAATCAACAAATGGGCCAAGGACCTGAACAGACACTTCTCAGAGGAGGATATACAATCAATCAACAAGTACATGAAAAAATGCTCACCATCTCTAGCAGTCAGAGAAATGCAAATCAAAACCACCCTAAGATACCATCTCACTCCAGTAAGATTGGCAGCCACTATGAAGTCAAACAACAACAAGTGCTGGCGAGGATGTGGAGAAAGGGTACACTTGTACATTGTTGGTGGGACTGCAAATTGGTGCAGCCAATTTGGAAAGCAGTTTGGAGATTCCTGGGAAAGCTGGGAATGGAACCACCATTTGACCCAGCTATTGCCCTTCTCGGACTATTCCCTGAAGACCTTAAAAGAGCATGCTACAGGGATACTGCCACATTGATGTTCATAGCTGCACAATTCACAATAGCTAGACTGTGGAATCAACCCAGATGCCCTTCAATAGATGAATGGATAAAAACAAAATGTGGCATCTATACACCATGGAGTATTACGCAGCACTTACAAATGACAAAATCACGGAATTTGCAGGGAAATGGATGGCTCTAGAGCAGATTATGCTCAGTGAAGCTAGCCAATCCCTAAAAAACAAATACCAAATGTCTTCTATGATATAATGAGAGCAACTAAGAACAGAGCAGGGAGGAAGAGCAGGAAGAAAAGATTAACATTAAACAGAGACATGAGGTGGGAGTGAAAGGGAGAAAAAAAGGGAAATTGCATGGAAATGGAGGGAGACCCTCATTGTTATACAAAATTACATATAAGAGGTTGTGAGGGGAATGGAATAACAAACATGGAGGGAAATGAATTACAGTAGATGGGGTAGAGAGAGAAGATGGGAGGGGAGGGGAGGGGGGATAGTAGAGGATAGGAAATGTAGCAGAATATAACAGTCACTAATATGGCAGTATGTAAAAATGTGGATGTGTAACCGATGTGATTCTGCAATCTGTATTTGGGGTAAAAATGGGAGTTCATAACCCACTTGATTCTAATGTTTGAAATATGATATGTCAAGAGCTTTGTAATATTGTGAACAACCAATAAAAAAATATTTGGATGTTATTTTTAGAGTAATGAGAAGCTAGTAAAGGAGAAACTGATAAGAATTGCATTTTTAAAAAGTGCAGTGTAGAGGTTAGATTACTGAGATGCAGAATTGAAATGGAGAATCCAATTAGAAGGTTGTTAATCATAATACACAAGAGATGATGCTGATTTTGACTTAAGAAGTGGTAGTGTGTAGAGCAATAAGCAAATAAAAAAGGTACAGAACTGACAACCAACAGAGCTTGATTGTAGAGTCCCAGTAAGGAAGAAATCAGAGAAAATGTTTATTTTTCTGTCTCAGCCTGAGTAATCAGGAGAGCCAGTTATAGGAGGAAATAGGCATGATGGGGTTAGGGTCCTTTTGTACTCAAGAACTGCTTTGAAGATTAATTGAAATAATTTATGGAACAGGAACTATCACAAGGCCTAATGCATTTTTGCTCATTTCTGTAGTCTTTTTCATTCCCATCTTCTCTTTTTCACCATTGTTCCAATCACTTAGCAGCAAAATTGGCAGTAGAATCCCAGACTTTTTCTTACTATCCTAGAGTTCTCTGTTAATGAACTACTGATCTATAAACAAAGATGAAACATACTTTAAAGTGAATATTCACAATTTATCCCTGAATCACTTACAAGCTGACAGCTATCCAACTTATTTTTAGTTTATATTTAAAATGAATCATATGTTCCAAAGTGACTGACAGAAACACAGCTTTGTTTCTGAAGCCAATTCCTTTCCATCATTTTTGGACATCATTCAGAGCTATAACAGACTGTCATGGTGTTTAAAAGCATTCATCCACGACAACAACAAATGCTAATTATCATAAAAAATAAATATCTCCTGTTAACATCAGTTTAAGAATTTCTCCTACTCTTGCACTATATTTCATCTATCATCCCATCTGTTTTCGGGGAGGGAACAAAGACTGGATGAAAATATAATTATCATGTATCAAAGTGGACAACACAATGAAAGAGAAATTAATATAAATGGGAGGAATAGTATACATAACAAATAAATCTGGAAAAGGAAAAAGGAAAATATAAATAAAATGTTGCATGTGTGTCCTACAGTAAATAATTGATTCATAAGTCCTTAACAGAGTCAATACAGTTTATCTTGGTGGGTGGGGGGCTACCCATTTCAGTTCACAGTGCTAGCTATAAAGAGATCTCTTCCAAAGTCACCAAATAATAATCACGTTTTCCTGTGAAATTTACAATTTCTTTTTTTAATTCCATCGTTAAAATTCTACCTTGAGAGTTTTAAATATGAAGAAGACAAACATTCAATTTTCATATATTTCTGAACATATTTTAAAGAGATTCTTCTACCTGCCTTAAAGTCAGTTGTATCACATAAAATAATCATGAATACCCAGGTTCTCAAAAGTGCTTTCCATTAAAAGAAACAAATGGTCAGTTAAAATTAAATTTTCTCATTAAGAATAATTATAAAATCATAAATAAAGATATGTCTTTAAATGTGAATTAGAAACTCAACAAAGGCAAGGACTTTGCTTCTTTTACTGCTTGCAATCATATCTGTAACTGTCCTTGGCCTGTAGCAGGTACTCAATCAATATTTGTTGAATTAAATGTTGCATGAAATAGAACATTAATAAATATTTTCCCAAGAGAATTTTTAAGCCATACTTATCCTGCAAATAATTCTGTAATGACTCTAAATTGGCATTAATATTTAAATAATTGAAGACCTTTGAAATCTCCAAGAATCTACATCACCTTTAAAGAAATGAAAGGGACAAAGCTTCTATAAAAAGCAACTTACATTATTGTAATAAATTTAATCTGAAGTCAGGATTCCAATAAACATACGCAGCTTTAATTAAATATATATATTTTATTATACACACATGCATGCACACACACACACACACACACACATTTATATTTCTGTTCAAACTTGTCTATTTCCCAATAAACACTTTTAAAAAATATCTTCATTTCTCAAGTCCTGTAACTTCCTGTTCTCTTTAAAAAGCTCCTATTTGCCAATTTGTATTAATCGATATTCTTAACAAATAAACAAATTTTGGAGCAGACCTCTGTATCTGCATATGTAAACTAAATGTGTTCCTGGCATACTCTTGGGAAGAATTTAAATTAAAATAATTTAAATTTTGGTATATTTAAGAAAGTATAGTGAAGGGCCCTAAAATAAAATATTTTATATTCTAATTTAAAGAACACTAGGTAGAGTATTGAAAAAAATAGCATAAAATTTTAGCTATGTTTCTGTCAATCATATATTGCTTTGTTTTAAGTTCCTTCACCTCTATAACTGCCAACAGATATTAAAAGTTTATTTTTATCGTTTATTTTCTTAAATTTCTCTGCAACTATTTTTTTCAATGCTGGTGGATAATATGAACCCAGGACCTCTTGCTTGCTAGACAAGTGCTCTACTGAACTGTACCCTCAGCCTAAGACTTGTGTTTAGTTAAAAATTGAAGTTAACCATTCATATATAAAAATATTGACATACATTAAAACAAGAAATTTGCATAACCTCCAGTCAGTAAGTATTCATTAAAATATTCTTTTAAGACACTCAATAAATATCATTTGTACGTTCTAGTCTCTAAATCCCTAAATGGTGTCTACACAAGAGTAGTTCCAAAAATTCACAAGTATTTCAATGGTTATTGTGTTGTTGCACAGTTGAGAAAGAAATCTCAACAAATTTATTACTTTCCATATGCATTATTTGCATATAAACAGATGAAAAAAAATGAGGCAAAACTATGAATTTCTTGACAAGTTCACTGATAGCTGCAGGAAATTATCCTCAATCTATTAGAAATATTCTTTGAATAAACATCTCAATATTATATTTCATACTATCTCTATCCTTTGCCCAATTTATGGTTAAAGCTAATTGACACTTCAAGAAAAAAAAAGTGCTTAATATACAAACAGACAAAAAGTCTGTATTTTGCTGTTATCTGTATACATGAAATTAGGATTGATATCTGGTTCCAAATGTCTTTCCTTCTCTTAACTTAATTTTTAAAAATGAACAAATAAACAAAAACCAAACAAAAACCAAGAACACAAAATTCGTAGTAGGCTCCAGAAAATGATATATATTTAAAGCATAGCCCAAAGACTACTAATTTTTCTTACCAGTGCTGTCATCATATACAACTGTGACGGTTTTCCACTTGAAAAACTGGACCAAGTCTAAAATGGCACGGCTGAGCGAAGAGAAGTCTGGGTAGAGGCTGACATAAAAGGAATCTTTGTTGTCTGACACTTGGTGCTTCCAGCGGGTCTGTATGTGGGGAACCCCCAGAGCATTGCAGATGGACTGTACCGCATTTGCTGATGAGCTGTGTGAAGGCCCGAAGATGGCAGCCACCCCAAGAGACAGTTGATCACAGGCTACAGAGGAGATAGAAGTCTGTTAATAAAGAGAGGAGAGATGCCAGTACATCAGCAGATAGCACATTATTATAAAAACCCAAAGGTATCATCCTGAATAAATTTTTTTTATTTAATATAATATTTACATTTCACTACTTTTGCATTTTATCTGTCTCTGAACATTTTCAGTTTGTTATAAGAGAATTAATTCACTCAAATGCCTGCAGCTTAATATTCAAGTAAGTCTACGATTTTGGAGAAGGAGAAAGAAAAGGAATGTCTACACATTTTTAAATTTTCATGTTCACTTTGGAAGACTAATTTTTGTTAGGAAAGTGAAAAAATAGTGTTTTTTTCCCAAATTTCCTGGTCATCCTTTATAATTTAAAATTATTAATAAACAGTCAGCCATTTGGTCCCTCTTCTAACTGAATTAGCTAGGGCAAAGTAGAGTTACAGTATAGTCACAGGTCAACATATGCATACAACCAGTCATACTATGGCTCTTGGGGATGATTTCATATGAATTTAACTCACTGAGTAGAAGAGTGCCAAAATCATTAGATAAGTATTCATCTTATATACTTTTTGGATACTAAAATGTCTTTTATACTGTTCTAAATTATTTTTTAAAGTTAGTATTTACTCACAGAAAATTTCATTTTTATGAATAATAATTGTAGTAATTAAAAGGCATAAACAAACTAGAGCATATTCAGTTTAGGACTTAAATTTTTATAAGACACACTGAAGCAAATAGTGAGTTTGGGCCCAGAGTGAATAATTACTAGAATCATGAAAATTATCTTCAAATATTTGAAGACCTGGGGGCTGGAGTTGTAGCTCAGTGGTACAGTACTTGCCTGGTATGGGTGAGGTACTAGGTTCTATCCGCAGCACCACATGAAAATAAATAAATCAAGGTATTGTGTCCATCTACAACTAAAGGTATATATATTTTAAAATTTTTTACTAAAAAAAAATTTAAAAAATACTTGAAGACCTGGACTGTGAAATAAGTTTAAGCTTGTGTCATTTAACTGGCAAAGGAGAACTTGGGCGTTTAAAAGCTTCTCACAAATTAATATATGCAGTGAGAAATGTCCAAACATGGAAAACTTTGTCCAAGAGGAAATGATATGCCCATCTCTATAAACATTTAAACAGGACTGAGGAGTTCTATTGGGATTTAAACTAAAATCAGATGTTCAGACACAATTCTTCCAAAATGGATTGTAATTCTACTGTGTGAACTTTTCTGACATTTTCTTTCAGAATTTTCTACAAAAAAATGTAGAATGTGATGAATGAATTCATAATCATCAAGGCATGCAATAATAAAGTCTTAGTTGGAAAAACATTTGCTTGAACTCTCTTCAAAATTCCAGTATGATCTAAACACATTGATTTTGAATAGATTCTTCCTTTCTACATAATGAATAGAATTCTGAATTCATAGAAAGTCTGGAGCCTAAAAAATCTCAACTTGGGATTTCTCAACATGGGGTTTTAATTAATGTGCATTGAGAACAAACAATCTTTCTTCACTCATTTTTTTAGAAAAATCACAAGCTATGAAAAGCTAAATATTTTATGAGAGTATTTAGTGTATTCATGTGTCTAACATAAAATTTATCAATTGTCAGAGGAGTCATTTAAAAATAATATATGATTCAAATAATGAATCAAGTTCTAATACATAAGTATATTCATTAACTCAGCAAAACAATGTTTCCTAATAGAAATACAAGAGAAAAAAGCCAGTGAAAATGTCAAAATTTAAATCTAATTTCTTATTATTTTCTTGTCTTAAAATTAACTTTTTAAACATTCAAATGAATTAAATTATTTTATAATCAATCATTAATGTCATTATCAATGTGTATTTTTTTAAGCCCCTAGGAGGTTCAAAAGCTATGGTAACTCTTCCCTTATATTATCCTTTTACATATGTGTGTTTTCTAACCAGCAACAGTTTGACAAACAAGAGCTTCACAAGATAAAGCTCAAACCATGCAGTCACACTTTTAACATCTAACAAAGAAAGTTACTCACACACTTTTTTTTGAGCTTTTCCTGATTTTAGGCCAATGTCAATTGATAGATTTGATTCCCAATGAGTTTTTAAGAATTTTAAATTTATTATAAGGGTTTGGAAAACGAAAGACTTGATCATTTAATATATTGCTAGGACATTCCCAGCATAGTATCTTGTTTTCTGTCAGAACATTCTAGCCTATGTTTTTACATTGTTCCTGCAAAGTCATCATTAAGAAATCTATTAATATTTTATTTATACTGCACTCATTCCATGTTCTTTGGTCTGAATGCTTTCATTAGAGGCAAAGCTTCTTCTTCCTAATGAAAATAATCATGAACTATGCCACTAATCAAATGCACTTGTCTTGCAGTTAATGACTTACTTTGCAATTATGATGACAAATGTAGCATTTTGCAGTAAACTTTAACCTTTTTTTCAGCTTTCCAAACCTTTCACTACCCTGACCTGGTTCTGAAATGTGGAACTTATTTGTATTCATAAAGATATGAATTCAAAGGGCAGGGAGAATATGGCTTTGATAAACAGAAGTTAGCTGCTGGGGGAAAAGAAGACTTTCATCTTGAGCAATGTTGTACCTTATCAGTTGCCATTAATATTAATAAGCTTAGAAGAAATCTGCACCAACTTAGAATTATAAATAATTATGTACATTTCCATTAACAAAAGGCAGCTAGTAAAATAATATTAGCATTACAGAAAAGCAAACATTGTTTAAAAGTATGAAGTGAAAACAAATGCTTTGTATGCCTGCTCCTTTGAAAAATCTATGTCATGGAAGTTAATTCCTATTACATGACTGTTAACTATGCAAAAGACAAGACCCCAACTATAACATCACCTACATGTTAGAAAAGATTACTTACATGAAATTATGGAAATATCTATCAAACACATTTACAAATAAGACTGCCATTTTGCTAAAATAATACTTTGATAATATTTCCATTATCTTTCTTCACATCTGAATGTTAAATTCATATTCACAAAATGAATGGTTTACTACTCTTGTCATTTAAATACTTTTATAAGATAATAATACATAAAATACATAAAGTATTCTAATTATTCCATCATATAATTTTTATATCAATTATCATTTAGTTTCAGTTGGAAGAAGAAACACTGAGTGATCAAAAATAAGCATAGAGAATACATAAAGTAATTATAGTTCAAAATTTTCAAATAAAATTGGACTAATTTTTTGAAATTACTTGAAATCACAATACTTTCAAGATAGTCAATAAATTGATACCAAAGTAATAATACAGCAGTATTGACAGGTAATAAAAATAAAAATGTAACAGTAGATTTCAAAACTTCATGAAATACACTGATACATGTATCTTATTTTAGTGGGTTTTTAAAAATAATTTAATAAAAAGGCAAGAGGATCAATTGGGATAAAAACAATTTGACTATCACAGATTTAATTGCATTGATTTATAAGCAGATTTCTTCTAAAATGTGATTATATCACCTTCCCCTCCCTGATAAAATTTTTGTGCATTTAGAAAAGGAAACTTTATATGCAAATGTTCTTAAAAGCTTATTAACTACATGAGGGTTTTAAGAAATCTCTTAAGAATACCTGGAAATTTGAATTCCAGAAAACAAGATGCTAAATATCAATCAATTACCTTTCTTGGATGCTTCAAAACTGTCATATAGATTGATCTTCTGGGTGTCATAGGTTAGGGTGGTATTGGGCAACAAGGTCCTATTTCTGTTGATTGTGTTCACAGCAAATCTGAACGCAAGTTCCTCAGCTCCCATTGGGCCAGATTCCACATATTCAAAAATACCACCTGGCAAAACAAAAGAGAATAATCACATGGGTCGTAGAATATAGAGAAAATGTCAGAAGTTTTTTATGTTTTAAGTTTATATATGTACATCTGAGTGTCTGCATGTGTGTTTGTATGATTTGTTTAAGTGCACAGGGTTTGTACTTACTTTTTCTATGAATTGTATAGATAGATATACCCTTTAAAATAAATTCATACTGGCAAAAACTGCCTTGTTTTGCTGACAAAATTTAATACTATTTAAACAGGATATGTCCCTCTGTCTTTGGCAATAACTTATTTTAGAGCTGATAGATATACAAGGTATATCATAGATAGATAGATTTTTTCCTTAAATAATGAAAATTAATCCCCAAATTTTGCACACCGTTCCAGAATTATCAATGCCGCGTGCACGCGCGTATGTGTGTATGTGTGTGTGTGTGTATGAGATAAAGCTAAGGAATGGAAAAATTGAATTCAAGTTATCTCCATTAATTTAGAAGTCAGAATTCTTTAGTTCAACTTTTATGATATTTATTTTGTTTTGATTAAAGCCCAAAACTTTTGCAAATCCCAGCATCTTATCTGACTTATGAGAAAAGATAACCAAGTATCATTTCTTTTCATTTTCTCTAAGTCTCTTTTCAGAGGACACATGGCATTAATGCAGATCCCTTAATCAACAAAAAGCACTGTAACATAAATCTTGGTTATAAAATGTAATTTTAAAACGTGCCTTTAACCTGGCACCTTCCCAACTGTGCCTTAGCAAAGTTTCCTCATTCTTGTCCCTGTCTTCTTTCTCTCTGATATTACTCTGCTGCTGGAAGATTCCTGCTACCAAACTTTGCCTTGACAGAATCTCTTTTTTATTGTTGGTGTGGTGAATAAGATGAGAAGGGAAATGCCTGATACTTAATTTTTTCCAAATTGTCATTGAAGAATTAGTACTGTAAAATTAAAAAGTCTTCATCTTTCCCTGTTTTAAATTTCACACCATGTACTCATAGCACAATCATACACAAATTATACCCCTTTGAATAAGGTAGTTTCACAATTAGAAATCCATGCATTATCAAATGTATTTTCATACAGGAATGCCAGGTGACAATACTACTGGTAAACTATCTATTCAAATTTAACATTCAGATTTAACAAAAAGTCATGGTATCTTTGCAATTCCTCTGAAAGCAATTAGAACTTAAAAGGACCACAGGGATGGGGCTGGGGTTGTGGCTCAGGGATACAGTGCTCGCCTAGTGTGCGACGTGCTGGGTTCAAACCTCAGCACCACATAAAAATAAGTAAATAGAATACAGGTATTGTGTCCAACTACAACTAAGAAGTAAATATTTTTAAAAAGGATCACATGGATAAAGAAAATTTGTAGTCAGAAAGAATAAGATAATTTTTTACTTAGTACCAAATTAGTTTGCAATATTTTTCTTATTTTGGATTTTAACTGAATTGATGGTATAGTTAGTATAGAAACAGACTTATTGAAAGATAGTAACCTGAATATCTTTAAAATGATTGGTGACTTATGCAATGCAGAAGGACTTGAGTATTTACATCTCCAATGGGTAATCAGAACTGAATTATATGCCTTGTACAATGGAAGACAATAGAGGTATAGGAATGGATTCTAGAGACAGACTGGATTTACATTCTGAGTCTGCCACTTGCCATTGATGTAAATTTGAACAAATGTTTAAACCTAGTTTGAACTAATTCATCTTTTCTAAAAAGGATGATAAGGGAGTCAACTACACAGAATTGTAAAGATGAAATATTGGCTAATATGAAGTTCTTAGAAGAGTGACTGCCATAGGGCAGGCACTCAATATGAATGTAAAATTTCATCAAATCTTCAAAGAAATCCCAAGTAGAAGTATTTTACAAGAACAAAAATATCAGCCAACAAGAGATGGAGCCAGGATTGTAATCTGTCCATGTCTCATTCCAGATATTACCTATTCCACAATAAACCAGCAGGTTTCTTTAAATATTTATTCAGGAATAATATACAGAATTTATTAAAATGTAAGACACAGTGACTTAAATAATATAATGATATTAGAAATGTAAGATCTTATGTATAGAACAGAAAAAAAATTGTAAAGTACCTGAGTAGTTAATTATGAATAAGAAGTCACCTACACATATCTAAATCTGAAGTAGTTTATTCCTGGAAAAATAAAATTTAAAAACTGAATCTTCTACTAACCTCAGTTCAGAATTGTAATTTCTATTTGATATAAATATAAGATCGAGAATTAGTCAATATTTGATGACAATATGTTGAAACTTGCTTATTTTGTACTTATCTTCAAAATAAATACTGTAGATTCAACATATTTATCACTGCTTTGAATATTTAAAGAAATCTTTGAAATTCAGGATAACTAGTTTTCTACCTTAATTTTTAAATAAAATTAATAATTAATTTTTATTGATTCAAAGCCAGAATCTAATACTTTGCCCATAAACCCCCCCCAAAAAATCCAGATAATGCAGACTTCATAAGCAAAATATCATCCATAAAACCATCTAACACTATTAAGAGAGAAACTGAATAACTCAGCACCTCTGACATGTGCAGAGCAGGTATTGTAAGAAAGGTTAAAAAATATTTTATATAAAGGAATTGCTTTCCAGAAAAAAGTAGAAGGGAAGCCACCAGCACACAAGGAGAGAAGAAACCTTTTCACATCCTGTTGAAAATTTTGGAAAGTTTTAATAACATCTAACCATTAATTGGGCAAAGAAGAAAAAAGTATAATCACCATATTAGATGTTATAAAGACACTTGGAAGATTATCATTAATTATTCTTTCTTTTAAAAAGATTTCTAGGAAAAAAGAGAGACAACGATATTGCATTAAGATAAAAATCACAAATTGATAGTGACTGTTATATTTAAGAGGAGGATGGAAAAGAAGTTACACTGTCAAAGAAAAAAATGTCTATAATATCCATTCTTCATTAATATTTATCTTCTTTTCATTAAACAGAGAAGGACCAAAATATCTTTTGTTTTTATTTAATTATATAGATTTTTTCCCCACTGTGGATTGTTGAAGGTCTTTATTAAGGAAGATTTGTGAGCCAAAATTCCTTCATAGTTTTGAAATCCCAAGTATAATAATAAGGAGAAAATTATTTAATAGTTTTCCATTCTGAGGTCTTTTGCCAGAGAAAGAAAAAGAACTGATACCATGCCCTATTTGTAGTCCCAAAATTTTTGAAAGATATATCAATATCAAAAAAATTAATGGATCATTACTGTCACCTTCTGAAATGTTTGTTTATGTTATGTATTTGTTTATGTTTATGTTAAGGCACCCAAGCTGTTCCTTAACCTCCATGGTCCGTTGAGAATTGCAGGGTCCTAGGGTCCTGTCTTGTGGAACCCTAATTCCTTTTTTTCTCTTGTGCTGTTAAAAGTAATCAACTGTATGTTTGAAGAAGATACCTAAATATACTGTTTCCAGTCTTCTATAAACTACTGTTAGAGAGAAATGAAGATTAATGGATTTAGAACATGAAATTTTTTATGAAGTTTCAGTGAGTGATATGTAAAAATTAAACAAATATGTGCAAAATCAAAAATACCATATTTTAAAAACATTATGACCAACTCTTCATAAGAATATAGATGAAAATTCCAAATAAAATATAGCAGCTTGTCTTCTTTTGAGAAATATCCACTCAAGGCCTTTGTCCATTTTTAAAAATCACGTTATTTTTCCTTGCTGTTGAGTTGTTTGAATTCTATATATATTGTTTATATATAAATCTTTTATCAGATGGATAGTTTTCAAATGTTTTCACTCATTCTATAGGCTATCCATTTACTCTGTTAATTTACTACTCTTCATTGCAGAATTCACTTTTATGGAATCCCACTGTCAATCTTTGCTTTTATGGCTTGTGTTTTGGGGATCATAAAAAAAAAACAAATTTTCCAAGACCATGTCATGGATTTTTACCCTGTATTTTCTTTTAGTAGTTTGACAGTTTCCCATTTTAGTAAGTCTTTGATTCATTTTCAGTTGGTTTTTGTATGTAACATGAGAGTTCAATTTTATTATTTTGCTTGTAATGTCCAGTTTTTCTAATGTCCAGTTTTCCTGTTGAAGAAATTGCCCTTTATCTGTCGCATGTTTTAAGTATCTTTGCCACAAATGAGTGGCAAAGAGATTTTTATTATAAATTGATGTTAAATTTTCCAAATACTTTTTCTGTACCCATTAAGATAGTCATATGTTTTTTATCCTTCATGCCACTAATATGATATGTCTCATTTATTGGTTTATGTATGTTAAATGAGTCTTGGACTTCAGGTAAATCCCATTTCGTCATGGTATCTGCCTCTTTTAATGAGCTGCTAAATTCAGTTCACTAAGATTTTGTTGAGAACTTCTGCATCTATATTCATCAGGAATATTGGACCAAATTTTCTTTTCCTATAGTTTGCTGGGAAAATGCTGTTCAATTGATAAATCTGGGATTGCACCATCCTCTTCTATATTTTGAAAGACATTGAGAAAGATTGGTGTTAATAATTTTTTTTTTTTAAAGTTCCTAGTAGTAGAATTCACCAGTGAAGCCATCAGGTCTTGGGATTTTCATGTTGGTAGTTTACCAATGACTTATTTAATTTATTTACTCATAATTGGACTATTCAGATTTTTTATTTATTTATAATTCAGACTTAGTTATTTGCATGGTTCTAGGAATCTAGCCATTTCTAGAGGTTATCCAATTTTTTTGGCATATATTGCTTTTAGTAGTCTCAAAGATGATAGTTAAATGGCCAAAAGGTATGTGAAAAAAGTTCAGCATCACCAATCAACAAGGAAATCCATATGAAAACTACAATGAGTTACCAATTCCTACCTATGAGAATGTAGCTATTAATCAAAAGCAAATGATCATGCAGCCATGTCACAAAAAAGGATTACATTTTTAATAAATATTTGTGGATAAGTAGTTTTGGTTTGGTTTGGTTTTTTAGGTATTAAGGATTGAATCCAAGGCTTTGCACATGTTAGGAATGTGTTCTACCACTGAGTTGCATCCCTAACCCTGTGGATCAGTTGTATAATCATATTTAAGAACGATTTTAATCATATGCCTAAATGTGAAAGTAAACCAATAACGTTATTACAAGAAAAACTTATGCTAAGAAAAGTTTTCTTTAAAAGAAGATTAAAAGTGTTAGCCATAAAGTTAAAAATATAATGTATTGAAATACATTAAAATTTAAAATGTCCAAATTAAAGACAAAATTTCAGTATTTTTGTGTGTGCTTGTGAATCTGAGAGAGAGAGAAAAAAATATATCCCTCAAAGGCATGCCCATGAAGACCCACTTCTCCACCCATACCCAACCTGCCTGTAGGTTACCATTCAGTTAATTCCTATGAGGGGATTAATGCACTGATTAGGTTAAGGCTCTTAGAACTCAATTATTTCACCCCTAAACCTTCTTGCATTGTTTCAAACATCAGCTTTGGGGAGATACCTTATATATAACCCATACCAGTCCTCTTATATATTGAGAGTCTGAACTTTTTGCTTTTCATATGTAATGTTTATATTTAATATATTTTCAAATATTATTTGTAATTCTTTTTTCATTCTTAAATATTTAACCAGGCATATCCTTTACATAGGCTTAAATCTTTAATTGAACATTATACTAATATTAAATATATAATAATATTATATATTTAATACATATTTTTCATATATTTAAGTTATATTCACTAATGTTACCCTTATTTTGACTGCTTATAGTATCACACTTAGATAGAACTAGCACTTTTATGAAATTTATTTTTAAAATAAAATTCTATTAAAGGATTATCTGTATGTGCCAAAGTGCACAAATCAGAAGAATAAACCTCTAGTAATACACACCTCTCTCTCTCTCTCTCTCTCTCTCTCTCTCTCTCTCTCTCTCTCTCTCTCCCCACTCCCCTTCCTGGTATCCATGTCCTGAGCTGCTTTCTTCCTCCATACCTTAGGCTATGATATCCTACCTCATCTTGGGCCCAGAGCAATGAAGCCAGCCATCTATGGACTGAGACTTCTGAAACTGTGAGCCCCAAAGTAAACATTTCCTCTTCTAAAATTTTCTTGTCTTTTGGGCTCAGCAGCAAAAGTGCTGATGAAAACAGAGGCTAACAAAAATAATGATCACCCCCATTGTAAAACTGACAGAGATAAAAATAACTCTTCATAAATAATAAATATCCAGTGAACATAAAATATTTAAAATTTGATAAAAATAAAGGTTAATTAAACCAATGAGAACTTTCACAGGTCAAAGTGTTGAGGTGTGAGAAAAAGCAGAATTTTATAGAAAAATAACTTGGTATAATTTTTCTGAAAAAAAAATGATTTTTTTAAGTCTGTAAAGTTTTAAAATACCATACACTTGAATCCACTAATTCTAGTTATAGAATTGGCCTTAAGGAAAATGTCACTGATAAGCTTTAAGAATCTTCCTTCTTAGTTCATAACAAAATTATGAATAGAAATGCTCTATATATACAATTGTATGAGATTATTTACAGAAGTTATGGAACATATAATTAATAAAATACTATACATCTAGGCACCTAAAATTGTTCTATGGAAGATGTTTGCTAAGAAAATGCTCAACAAGTAGTTACAATATGCACTATGTCTAACACAACATTAACTGTGGTTTGAATGATAGTTCTTTGATTTTAATTTTCTTCTTTTTATTTGTATATTTTAATTAGCTGAAAATGATTCTATTCTCATCTTGTCATTTTTTAAAAATGAATATGTTTTTAAATGAAACTAAATATTAAGGAATAGAATAGGAGAGTTTGTAAAGAAGAATATAAAAATCTCAGGGTATTTGGCCATTTGTTCCTTTTATGATAGGAAAGATTTAACATGTTTATATGTAGGGTAAAAGAACCAATCAGAAAGAAAAGGGAACAGATAGAAAAAGAGAGAGAGTTATCAAGTGTTGTAGCCAGGTGACTCAATAGCAAGAGGGGATACAAGCCCAAGGTGAGGGAAATATGCAGAACCTTAGGGAGGAAGACACCTTATTCTCTTTAGCAGGAGGCCATTACCTGTAATTTCCATATGCAGAGATGGTCAGGGAAGTGAGGGAATATATATTTTATGCATTTTCTTTATGAAGTAGGACATAAGGTCTATTAATGTTATTTTTCTGAAGAAGGAACCAGCTGTTTTTATACTGAAAGTATTAGTTCAGTTTTAAAATTGCTAATAAAAAACTAAAAAGCAAAGCATTTTTATTCTACCTGTTCATGAACCTGCAAAAGAATAACTGTTCACAACTTTGAACCAGGCTTTATCTCTTTATAAAACTTGAAAGTTAATATTCATTTTGTGCTAGGTATCTAATATTAAAAAAAAATCTTTGCCTCCAGACTCACTCATTTTATTATGAAATGTCAGAGCTCTATGTAGCATTTCATAAGCATGCAATCAATAAAAAGAGAATCAGTACCCTACAGAGTTCACAAATCATGTTTGATAGATAAAATACATCCCATGGTAATAAAAATATATAAACTATGAGATCTTAAAGCAGCATCTTAGTAATCTATAATTATATGCTCTCCCTAGATTTATACTAATACAAGTAATTTTCAAATTTGTAGTTTTCAAATTCAATATTCTCTGTAGGATACAAGCAAAATGTACCACTTTCTAATACTTATTTTTAGATTTTTCACATTTAAGAATTTACCTAATTGTTCTCGAAGTTTTATTTTATTTGGTTGATTGGTTTGTTTCTTTGAATTCAGAAAAGGCTGTAACATCTCACATAACCTTTATATCAAACAATAAAATGCCTGCAGTTCTTTTTCCAAGCTTACATTAAAAGTTAATAGACCTCATCATTCTATCATAGGCATATTAAAGGAACGATGGAAACAGAAGGGAATGCCCTTCTTTCTCATAAAATAGTTGCCCCATTTTATTTTGTAAGTGCAGAAGACCAAATGGTAAGGGATTCTGAGTTTATGTGGAACATGCCAACACTGAAAATTTTCCCATCACATTCTCTGACTCACAAAAGAACATCATTACTCAGAATTTGAAATAAAAGATTTATTAGTGAACTTCTGAAACCTAGCCAATGCTTTTCTCATTTAGATCAATTTTAACTACTACTGAGGATTGTATGACTCATAAACCTATGATGGATTGCCAACCAATGTCACATCTAACCTCTGAGACTTTTTAAATAGGTTCTATCCTAAAGTGGGTACAGTATTTTAAAGACTTTTAACTTTAACAAAATAATTGATGTTCTTAATGACAAATCATCTATTACTTTCCTGGAAGATATGCTGGTTTTCTCAATCAATGGATGTACTAAACTTATTTTCTATTTAAACTCATTAGCAAAGGTGCTATCCCCATTTTTAATTTTGTAAGAAAAAAATCATTATTCAAAGGATAAAATCATCAAGCTTCTTTAATTTTGATATAATATAATGCCAAGGTCATTTTTCAATGCCCTGGATATTAAATGACATATAAGAAGTATTCTTTTTCTTCCTGGGCAAAATCATGATACTGTCATTATGTTAGAAAGTATACTTCTTAGGAAATCTATACGAAAGTGTTCAGGTGTAAAGTGTCATAAATGTAGATATGGAATAATGTTAACAATTGTCTAATCTAGTTGGTATGTGTATTACACTATTATTTAAATTTTCTGAATGATTAATTAATTTCATAGTAAAGGTTTGGGGCAGGAAACAAAAAGAAGAAATAAAATTCCTTATTTATTTTGTTATTATGACATGTTTTTGAAAGATCTTTCAAAAAGATCATTAAATTAATATAAAAGTATTTGTATGTACTATGTAGTAAAATTGTACTATTACTCAAATGTAAAGGACAGAGGAATCCAACAAACATACAATCAATAAATCATCTGATGGGTAGTCATCTGATCTACCCATTTGTTGAATGGTCTTTCCTCCACCACTACAAATCCACCATTCAGGAATGGTAAACTGAATGCCCTCAGAAATCTCCTACCTCTCTGAAGAGCAATAGCACAAAAGTCTCCTATATATTAATTCATCATCTGTTTTCCTGTAATTCCTACTCATTTTATTATTTAGGATACCCAACTTTCACATAACGGTCTTCAGAATTTAAAAACAAATTCTCTTCCAATTGTTATTGAATTCTTTCATAGAGGTCAAAACTTTATAACTTCTGGCTATTGCATGGCTATTGCCGATTTTTTTAACTTTTCTAGTTATTTTTTTCTTGAATCTACTTCAACTCAATGTTATAATCCAAGTGTCCCAAGTAAAGCAAAATTATAATAGAGCTCTTAGCTACCTACGTTAATTATACATAAAAGGAATTGTAGGGCATTTTTAAGAGTACAATGTCTGCTAATTCATCTTAAGCATATTGTTGAAAAATCTTATGAATCTTATGAACTGTTTTCTTTTTCTCATTTTTACACTTGCCTCTGACAAATATATTTATAATTGATCTAATTTTCTAATTAAGACCATTCAAATTCTGATATCTATCATCAATTATTAATATTAATTTGTTTTATCTAAAGTATCAGAGCAAGGTACTAACACTTCAATAATATAAAAAATGCTTTCTTTTCTCTCTACTTTTAAATCTTATTTATTTTGTTTCCATGTCCAAATCAGTGATAAAAGTGATGAGCAAGAAAGAGTTAAAGATAAAACTTCAGATCATAATCACATGGATGGTCCCATTTTTTAAAACTAGCTAATGACCTACTTAATTATTCCAGGTAATGAATCACAAGTCTCCACCATTTCCACAGGATAATCACTGTAAAATTGTTTATATATGTGACTAAATCCAAATGCACTATATCTTCCACACCACAGTAATGCATCTCCACTGAATTTTCACAAATAATAACACTTAGTATAGATTTTTGTCACTGCATCCAAGGTAGCATTTGTCAAATGTAACTTTGACTTGGTCATTCAACTTTTTAAAATCTTCCAGTGACTGCCTGATTATTAAGCTCAGTGCTATTTGCAAGGTTCTTCATAATCCATCATCTACCTCCCTCTCCAGACTCCTTTTTGTTGTTGTTGTTGGTGGTGGTGGTGGTGGAGATGATTGAACTCAGGAGCACTCAGCCACTGAGCCACATCCCCACTCCTATTTTGTGTTTTTTATTTAGAGACAGTGTCTCAATGAGCTGCTTAGTGCCTTGCTTTCGCTGAGGCTGGCTTTGAACTCCTGATCCTCCTGCCTCTACCTCCAGAGCTGCTGGGATTACAGGTATGTGCCACCATGCCAGGCTCCAGGATCTTTTCTTATTGATGTCTCTTACTTAATCCTATAACCACATTGAACCACCTAGCTTCCCTGAAGGAATCAAAATCAAATACTACTCTTCCTTTCTATATGGTAGTCCTCTGCCCAAGAATCCAGTCTTTACCTACTTACACACACACACACACACACACACACACATTATCACATCCATCTGTAACTTTCTGCTAACACATTATGAGCTTTACTCACCTTCTCTGAGTAAATATTCCATAGTAACCCCAACCCCAATCGGATTATGTTTTGTTATTTTTTTTTAATTTCCATGGTTCTAAATTCATTTGAAGTATAATTCATATTCCTGAAATCTGAAACTTAAGAAAGTTAAATTAGTATGTAACATGTTTAAGCCTGGCTCACTCCACTTGAAGGACAAAAGCTTCTAAAGGACATTTTTGAGAACATCCTGTATGCCAGGCATTGTTTTAAATAATTTGGAAACATTAATAGAATATAATCAAGAATTTTACTTAATTTGCATTTTCTCTCTTCAATATACTTCCATGGTTATAATATTTTATGTATTGTATATTTTAAGTCTGAATATAACAGTGATATTTAAATCATTCAAAATATTAAATCTAAGACTTTCTTCCTTTATGCTCCACAGCCCCATAAGATAGTTTTTTTTTTTTTTTTTTTTTTGGCAAAACTATCAGGTTTACTAAACCTGTCATGTTCTGCTTTAACAAGACCTTGGATCAGGTCCAGCATCTTGAATATCTTGCCTAAGATCCGTTATATGGTCAGTAAAATGTTGAATATGAGATTAGAACACTAGAGACTTCAAGCCAAATTTCATCTTTTAATCACATATTGTGCAGATTCCTGAAGGGGATTATTGCCACTTTTTAACCTTAACTTCTGGTTGCTTTCTCAACAGCTTGTTTCTTTCTAAATGGTAAATATATATCCAAGTCCTTAAAACAAATTCCTAGAGTTTTATATCCACAAGAAGTATGACCACAAGATTCTGAAACTGATTTTGTTTGAGTTTGGTGGATGCCATCTTAATTACTTAGGTATATGCAAAAACAAACAAACAAACAAAAAACCATATTCACATGGACCCCAATGACTGTCATAGCATAAAAAAACTAATAGGTCATAGCTTCCCAAAATATTATTGGTTATGAAACTCATAGTTTAAAGTAGGACTTTTCTACGAGAGGAATTGTGACTGATCTCTGCCTCACTCTGCAACATGGCTCCCATTCTCCCATTTGCCTTTGTTTCCCTTGGGCCGTGAAGCAACAGATATTCCTAATTTAATAAGAGGACTGGCCCTTCTGTTTCTAGTGTCAAACATCTTCTTCATTATAAGGTTACTAAGTTAAATCCCATCAAATTATGCAAACTAGCACCTTTACCAATATTTCAGGTAAAATAAAAACTATTCCAATATATAACCAAATAAAATTTTTATCTCCAGAATGTCCTAGAATATTTATAGTGCCCACACTCTTCAGTTATTCACCTATATAAAACATTAAATCTACTCTTGTATGCTTCTTTCTATCTCTTATCATATTTTATTCTATTCTAATTTGTACTAGAATTTGAAAAAAAGAAAGCTATATAGTCCACAATGGAGACTATGAGTTAGAAGGTAGTAGATAAACTGAAATCAAGTGACAGGAAATAGTGAAATAGTCCCATTAGAAAAATATTGATTGTTCACTAGCATGTAAATGTGCTTTCTGATTTTACATACAAACATGCTTTTAACTTTACAAACTTCCTACTGTTTCCAACAGATTTTTCAGTAGTGAATGAAAATAGGTGCAGTTGTTTTGTTTGTTTGTTTTTGTTTTCTACAGATGGACCCTTAAAATTCTACGGAAAATCTTGGAGTTATACATTCAAATAATAATTTTAAAATAGATGCACTACATACTGAGAGGAAAATTGAAAAGTGGCTACTTAAACATTTGCAATTTAAGACCTAAAAGGAATGCATACTGATGGGATAGGCAGATGCCTGAATAGTATCAAGACATAAATAGAACTGACCAAACAGAGATAACAAGCAAGATAGTCACATGAATAATCACTACATAAACTGTATAAATAAAGCCAACTATTTAAAGGCCAACAGCTCACACTTTAATTATGCCAATTTTTAAAAAACTAGGTCAACTAAATGGAAAGAAAAGGCAAACCATGATTGGATGAGCAAGCCCTTCACTATCCAGATCTCCATTCTCTTTTCTGCAAACTGAAGGCATCAGGTGACATGACTATGAAGATCAGAGATTTAGACAACTTTCATGATTCTAAGATTTCTGAAAAACTGCAGAGTAAGTTAGGAAAGAACATTGTTTCTTTAGAAATTTAGGAAGAATCTCTTGTAAATTTGGCAAACTCCATAACACTCTTTCATTTGCAAATCGTATATTGATTTGAGAAACCATGTATCAAATTATCACTGAATTCAATCAATAAAGTATCTATATAAATGTGTTTTGAGTCTGTGATGGGTACTTAGATGTTATGAAGCTAAGTTAAAGGCATTAAAATAAACATTCTTGAAATTTAATACGAAAATAATAATTAAAAAAACAGCAAATTGATATTTTACAAAATAGAAATTAGCATAGTAGTAACAGTGTCATGTATGCAGCAACCTAAATATGCAGTTTGATTTCATATTTGAAACAATTTACATTATTTATATGACTACAACTTTGAAACAGGTCTTTCATATCCCCTTACATATTGATTTTGCACATTTAAAAATATTTTCTTTATGCTATTAGTTGGAATATTTACCATTATATTTGAGCCATATTTGTTTGCATGATTATTTTGTTTTAAATGAAGTGATAAATAAGAATTTAAAAACCATATATTTCTATCCTTTTTTTCAAGTTTCATAAAGTTCTTAAAAATGTCTTTAAACTTGAATAGCATATTTTTATTTAAACCAACATATCTAAAATATTATTTCAATATGTAATTGGTGCAATATTTGTTAAGGAGATATATATATATATATATATATATATATATATATATATATATATCCTGCCTTATATTGAAGCTTTGAAATCTCTATTTTTTTTTATTTATGGCACAACTCAATTTATACCAATCATGCTTCAAGTACTCAGTAGCCACATGTGTATATTGCCTGCTATACTGGACACTGCAGCCATAGATAAATAGTATAAGCTCCTATTGTCCAAAACAACTTAGTAGTCAGTTGGCAAGTCATAGGAGAATGCAAGTTCCTGTGATAAGGAACATAAAAATCCTTAAAAAATATTTTTATAACAAGATAATTTGCAATATATATATTCAATCCCTGGAATATATATTCCAGGGATTGAATTCAGGGACCACTGAGCCACATCCCTAACCCTATTTTGTATTTTATTTAGAGACAGGTCTCACAGAGTTACTTAGCACCTCGAGATTGCTGAGGCTGGCTTTGAACTCCTGATTCTCCTATCTCATCCTCCCAAGCCACTGGGATTACAGGCATGCACCACCACACCTGGCTAGAGAAGTATATTTGGAACTAATTGAAATTTATGTTTAAAAAAACTTCAAGACTAGTTCTGTATATTCAATAATAGTTATTTTTTCTCAGAAATTTAAAAACCATAAGATTCCAAAGCAAAGTGGGAAGAAATATCATAGGAAAAAAGTCAAGAAAATGTAAATGTACAAATAAAATATTAAAATTTGGTAACTTTCCTTTTCCAAATATCTAATTTCAAAAAGCTTTGTAGAAAAGTTAATTGCAGATAATATGGCTATGCCAGTAGAGATGTGACATAGAAATAATGTATACACATGTGAGCATGCATGCAATATTTATGTATAGCCACAACAACTCATATAAAAGCACGGTCTGAAAATAACAAAAACAACCATCTAGTTAAATCAGAGAAAAAAGTGGCAGAGACAAAAATAGAGGGGTTTCACACTGTCAAAAAAAGCAACAGGTCAATGACCAAAATGTTTACGCTGATTTTGTGTATATGTAGCCTGAGTGTCTTACAGTCAAACAAATTTCCCAGCTATAGACTATGAAGCTTTGTGTGTTTGAGAATGAAGAGTCAACATACACCCCTGACATAATTTCATTTAGAACTGTAATATTATTAGGCATACCCTGAGAAATGGATTTATAATCAAGCAAATATTTTAAAGCATCTCCTGTAAAATTCATTTGTTAATGAGAACTCCTAGTCTGTAACTCTTAGACATTTATGCCATATTTAATCTATAGCTCTGAATATCTGACATATAGGCCATTCTCAATAAATAGTTCTAACATTAATATAATCATATTGACATGCAGATTCAAGAAATTATCAAAGCAAGTAACTGTGTGAGGTAAATTTATATTAGCAAAAAGAGTTAACGGCCATCTGATACTGAAAACTAGAGATTACACATGCTCAAATATGTTCATTACAGAATATTTTTTAAGAAATAAAATAAACTAGAAACAATTTAAATAGACATCACTCAGGGGTGGGTTCTATGTAACACTGAACTGAATAGTATGCAATCATTAAAATATTTGGATATTTGCGTATTTATTGACAGAAAAATATTCAAGATATATTGCTAATAAAACAGAGTCAGTATATATAGTGATTAGAAATAAAGGCACTGGAGTTAGTCTACTTGGGTACATAGCCCCATTTAAACTTTCTGCTTAGTGGCCCAAGGAAAGCTCTTAACTTTTTAATATGTTGGTTTTTTATTGGAAAGAAATTCCATGTTAATAGTAACACTAGGAACCAACTGCATAGGGTTATTATGAAGATTGAATGAGTTATAAATTAAAATTTGTAGAACAGTTCTCTCTCATTAAAACTTACTTATATTTATATATGTACTTATAGATATAAGAATAAAATAAATGTATATACATAGGAATATTTCTCAAGGAATACACACACTGGAGATTATATTTGATGAATAGGATTTTCAATAATTACTATTTTCTGGACTCTAGAAATAAAACAAATTTTCATATAGCTGAGACCTTTAAAGAAAAAAAATATTTTTTTAATATGGAGACAATATGTGTAGAGAAAAATATACAAAAAGTGATACTGGGAGAATTAACTAAAAAATCTCCTGAGATAGGCAATCTTGATGTGGTAAAGAAAATATGCAAGGAATCAGAAAAGGGGCAAATCTCCCCTCTACAAGGTAAGCTCTATACCTATCCCTGGCCTACAACCTTCAACTAACTCTTCATTTGGGGAAAAGAATTATTAGAGTAATATTCATCTTATTAAATACTACCCATGCCTTCTGGCTGCTTATCCTGAAATTTACCAAGGGCATATAGATTACATGCTAAAGAAATGTAGTCAAGATATCTTGGCTAGTGAAAGATTAACCTGACATTATTACTTAAACTAGCATTTTCTTGTCATCTCTAGAATACTTAAACTGCTATATAAATTACTACCAAAAAAAAAAAAAACCTGATTCCCAAAAAGACAAAGTTCTCCCTCATTAAGCAGCACTCATTGAAAACAGTAAAAAGCCAACTCTCTTTCTACCTCTAGTAAGTTAAAGAATGACAGGTTTCAGCAACATTTTCAAACATTCCCATTTGCATAAAGCCACAGATCAGAAGAGTGGCTTTTAGTACTTTACAATTCAAAAATCAACTCTCATTCACTGTTTCATTTATCATAACAGATGTTCTGATCATCATTCCCAGGTCACCATGTACAGGGTACATGTTTATATAATTACATGAGAAAAGAGGTTAAAACGTTGTGCCTCATCCAATACTGTCAAAATGAACCAATACAATGCTTCCCACAGGGGAACTGCAAGAGAGTAAATGTAAGCACTATAAATATACATAAGTTACGCTGAAACTCTTTCCCAGCCCAACCTTCAAACGTGCATTCCTCCCAATAGACATATTAGAACCAACGTATATCCTTATCTGCCTGGTGTGACCTAGTTGAAGGCAGCCTAGAGGCAAAGATGGAATTTCAGCTACAATTGTAGGATGTCATGAATATGTATTTAGCTTTTGTCAGAGGACATCGAATACCCATATTCCTAATTTGAATAAAAATATCATTTGTTTTTCTTCTCACATACCTGTTTGTGACACAAAAAAATGTGGCACAAAGCACACTTTAGAGAAAAGCAGAGAGCATGTTATTTATGAGCACAGTCACAGAATGAGGATACTGAGAAAATGGGGCAAATGTAAACAAAGCAATTTTTCCTCTAAAGCAGGAAAGGGTTTCTTGGATTTATCTGGACACTTCTTACATCTCAATTCATCCAAGTTTTCTCTGGTGTCCATTTTTTTTACATTTTTCATACTTATTTGCTAAGCATATTATAAAAGGTTTACATGAATTTACAGGAAAAGTGTAAAGGCATTATAGATACAGTGAGCCTAAGCAAGAGGTAAATTCATGGACTGGGATTCTACTTCAGTTTCTTCCATTAAGGAATAGAACTTTAAGTAAATATATTAAGTGTTCTGAATCTCAGTTTACCTAGCTATGAACTGAGAAGTTTGAAGAACTCAAGTGAAGGGAAGGTCCATACTGTTCTATTAATCTGCCTAACGCCAGTGCCCAGAACAGTGCTTAACACAGAAGAATTCAGTGAACATTCATGGAAATGAAGGAATGGATTATTTAAAAGATCAACAAATGAGACCACTTACAAGACCCTTGTCAGTTTAAATAGCTAATTTTCATGACAAGCAAAATCTTTAACATTAAATCCTATTTCCGAGGAAAGTGTGTGCTTTCTGAAATAAGTAACAATATCTAGAAAGTAATATTATAGTACCACAACCTAAATCCCCTGTCAGTCTAGTTTGAATCATGTACCTGTCTGGAAGAAGCACAGATAATATAATGATTTAGCTGAGTCATCCAGTGAGAGCTCAGTAATACAGGTAAAGTTAGCGACTTCATCCATGATCAAATTTCCACTAGTGGTGACTTAATAAACCATTGACCTTGTACTGAATAGCGGAAATCATAAATGTGGATTTTGTCAGCCTACTGTCTCCTGTTAATGCCACATCCACTAGAAACTTATTATTTTATCCAAGAATGGAAATCAAACTCTACATTCTACAAACAAATTATACATCTGAAATATAATTCAATCATTATCTTTCTACTCTATGAAATTATTACGCTAATGAGTTACTCTCTACAAAGTCCTTCTCCATGCCTTTTATTCAAGCTTGGGAGAAAAGGTTAGGAAGAAATAATACAGATATGAGCCTTACCAAAATAACCACAGGTTTGTGGTCACCTTGTACTAATATAACAACTAAATATCTCCTTAAAATTTGTAAAGTGGAGTTAAGAGAACTTTAAAGTCATATCTAACATCTAGCTATTTAAAATACAATCATTTATGTTTTCTTTCCTTTTAGAAATGTGCACTATTAGGGATACATATACAAAGAAAAATGAGGAAAAGAAAAGGGGGAAGGAAGGAAAGGAAAAGGAAAACAGGGAGAAGTAATGATTTCAGAGCACTTGGCAATTAACACTGTTAATATAAACATTTACAAATTTAAAACTGGGAGAGAGAAATAGTACTGCCCATTTGTCAATAGGAAACCAGTCCCACTGAGAGAAATTAAGTGACTTAAGATCACACAGTGGAAAATAACAAAGTAAAGAAACTCCAAATCTTCTGTATATGAGCCTCAAATCTGTCCACTGTATTTCAGCCATAATATATATATTTTTCGGAGATGTAGGGAGAAATAGAAAGTGACTTGAACAATGAAAATGGTTATGATTTCTCTCTTATGAAATTTCTGATAATAATCTGTCCATTCTGAGAACCCACCAAAAGTGAGAGGTAAGGATCAATGAAACTGTGTCATGTAGCAATGATATAACATTCCAAAAATTATTAGCAACCATAAGCCCTTCCTATTTTACTATATTATTTTTACTATTTCTCCAGATTTTTAGATTTACTTTAATTTTCAAGGTCCAAGCCACCAACTGGCTTGGTGACTTATAACATTTAATTGTACCTAAAAAGGGAAGCTAGTCAATATTATTTTTAAATGTTATTAAAATAACTAAAATATTCTATCTTGCTTAGCAGAAAGCAGGGAAACTGTTCATCATCCAATAGGTCATTATGTATTTAAATTATTGGCTTTTAAAACTGTCATTATGTGGATAATTAACCAATCTTCTTATTTTCTAACAGCCCTTCAAATAGCATAGTTTGTCACACTCAGCTCTAAAATTTCCCTTTGGCCATTGATTAAAATGAATAATATGAGTTTTACAAAATGTGGGAAATGCCTGTTCTTTTTTAAGGCAATATTTACTTCTACACTTCAATAGCACTTAAAGCTATGCCATTTATCCTTTAATTATACATTGTCTTGCCTTATTTTTAATTTCTGTAATAGTTTTATGTATATTATATTAGGCTCCCAAGAGATCTCATAGCTTTAGTAAGACAAATGGAAGCTATCTACATGTTAAAAATTGATTTGTTGTTAGCTATCAATAACTATCAATATGATCCATTTGACATATCCACATATATGCATCTGTTGTCTTATCGCCAATACATATTGCATTAAATTTTTGCTTGAAAATATTTTAATTTTATGAAGAGCAATTTTAAGCAGATTTTACAAATGTTATTTACATTCTAATGAGAAACAAAGGATTCAACCTGACTTATAATTTTCTTGGAATAATTTGTAACTATTTCTACTCCTAACAAAAACAAATTCTCCAAAGGATTTAAATTTTGGTTTTTATAAAATGCTACTATGTTACTACATACTTTCAGAACACTACAGAAAAACTTTTTAAATTTATATAAATATTATTCAAGTAGTTATTATACTTTACATTTTTATGGCATAGTATCCCCTCACAACTAAAATCCACTCTGCATAGAAATTATAATTGTAAAGCTTTAAAAAATGCATGCTCACAATTCTTTTTTTCTTATTCTTAGCAATTATAAAAGTAATTATGGACAAGATTGCTGGTCAGATGTGTGAAATTCCTGGTTGTTAAAGCCCCAGCTCATAGCCTCTGCTTTAATGAAATATGTCATACAATGCATAGTTCTCTAATATCATTTAACCTATAAATTGGGCTTCTGACCCTTTCATCAGTCGAATGGAGAATACAAAGAATAGAATTCATTATAAATTCATGGAGCTTCTACAACATGAAGAGATACTGGTTATAATTCATTCATGAGTTATTTTCAGTTTATGAAAGAAGGTCTGCAAAAAAAGGAGTAAAAGCAAAAAGCATGTTCAATCATAAAATGATATCCAGATTTTGCTGAGCATAAGCTTTTTCTCCACAGATTCAGCCCAATCTCACTCCACCCTTGAGATTAAAAAACTGTTCTTTCTCATCACATGGACTTCACTGTGCCAACCAAAACTTCTGCTTGTCAAAATTGTAGTTATGTTCTTCTCTGCTGCAATGGTCTACAAGACCCTGTCTTATCTATCAGGTCATACTCCTAACCTCTTCCTTCATATCTCTAACAAATTTACCTCCTATGGTAGCTGTAATTAAGCCAAAGTCCACTACTTATCCATTTTGACTTAAGGTGAACATGTTAGGGTTTATGAAATTCTGTTGTATTCTACTGAAACCATTGGAGTTTGCATTGTTCTTTTAGGTCTATTTCATATCCAGTATTTCCAGTTATGTAATATGAACTCCAAGCTCAGAGATTTTGTTGTTTATTTTATTTATGCTGACCCAAAGAAAGTTAATATATTGAGGTGATAATTTGAGTACCTATGAGAACAATAATGTGAAACATTAAAATATATTCAATAAGAAGTAGGAGGAATATTTGTATCAGGCCTTGCTGCAAGAAAATAAAAGGTACAGGAAAATACAGAGATGGCAATATTATCCTGACTGATAATTTTCTTTGATTTAGACTAGAATTAATGTGATACAAGTCAGTCAGTTACTCAAATAATGGATGAATCCATGTTATATTGAATACCCACATTTTAGAGTAGTATAAAAGTAGAATTGTTTCCTTCTATAATCACTCTAGTTAAATACTGATGTTTTCTCATTATGTTCTGGAGTTATGCAACACAAAAGGAAGTGTGTGCCTGTCTCCCATCCTGATGATCCTGGATCCTGATGTTAAGAGGTAAGATCTTGTGCAAGTTGTCCATCTAACTCTACCTTGTTAAAACACAAGGAGACATATTGTAAAATCGCTAAATAATTCCCAATCTCCATGAAAAAGAACAAATCAAACACAAAAACCTTTCATTCATTTGAGTCTCTCCATGTGAGAATAAGTATAATTCAAATTTTAATATCAAAGGATGCAATAATTTCTGCTTAAGAGGTTTAATTTGGTGTCTGAAACCATTTTTAGAATAAAAAGAGTCCTTATTTTACTCAGTTGTCACTGAAAGACTATAATAAGTTGCACAAATATACAATGAAAGTATAGAGTTTAACTGGCTTCAAAATTATACAGTATAATTTCTAAAAAATAGTGAATTAACCCCTAAAAAGTAAAAATCATGAAGATCATTTCCCACAGGGAAGAGAAAACTAATGGTACAAAGTAAGATATGATATCTTTTTGTCTTAAAGAACTAACATTTTCTTTCTTTAGCCATGAGGAAATAATTTTACTTTAATGGCTGACTACTGAACTCCTTGTAGTGGGTTTATTTGTCTCTGTTTAGTGAATGACATTAATAGAATTCTTTTTTTTTTTTCTGTTATCATTTTTTAGAAAGAAAGCCCTGGAGCAGGTTAATAATAATAAATAACATTTAATGAGAGCTTTTGACCATTTCATATCTTCCTTAGTGCTTTCCACTCATCAATTCATTACATTCTTGCAAAAAAAAAAAAATTAGAAAATGAAACTGGGGCACAGAGAAGTAAATTTCCCGGGAGTCACAAAACTAATAAAAGAGGAGGACTGGCACCAGTGAGGTCTCAGTCCAGAGCTCACATGCTTAAACACTGAATTGTGTTGCCCTAGGATGAGTTGGGACAAAGGAGAGACAACGTGTTTCACTCCAGAAATAAGGGGAGGTTGGAGACGAGAACAAGTGAATTAAGAAGAATAAAAAGGATATTAGAGGGGCTGGGGATGTGGCTCAAGCAGTAATGGTCCCGCTGGCATGCGCGGGGCACTGGGTTCGATCCTCAGCACCACAGAAAGATAAAATAAAGATGTTGTGTCCACCAAAACCTGGAAAATAAATATTAAAAACTCTCTCTCTCTCTCTCTCTCTCTCTCTCTCTCTGTCTTAAAAAGATTAGGAAGCTCAGCAAGAGCCAGGTTGATACCATATAAACAAGAGAAAAAAAAAAAAGGGAAATTCGGGAAGAAAAGACAATTGTCCAAATAACTATTAAAGGTAAAGAGATAGAACATTCATTGTATTTTAAAAGGTTAGTACATGTGTTTTACCCACACAATCACTCAGTAACCCTATTATACCTCATGTCTTTGTGTGGGTAGTATTTGGGGCAATCAAACAAGAGAAATTTTGTTTCATATTTGTGCTCATGAAAAAAATAGCTGCCAGACCTGACTGAGATGGAAGAATCCACAAGAAGCAGCAACAGCCCGAGGTGAATGGATAATATGCTAGCCCCACCGCTGCCAAAGAATTCTGAAAGATACTGGTAAGGATGGAGAGGCCCCAAGGACGTCTTAGTTATACTTTGATACTGTCTTCTTTAACAGCTCTTTATCAATTCTTACCCTTAAGATAGCAAATACTTGCTGTAAAATTACAGTAGGAATAATGTCAGCTGGTGCACACTTGAGAATAATGCAGAAAAACAAAACTTGCCCTGAGGGCCACATATTAGTCCTGTTTTAAAACTGAGGATGGCTCAGGTAGGTGTTTAAAATGTTCAAAATAAATGCACCCATTAGATTGATTATTACTCATTTTTCAGAAGCATCTTTATAGATACTCCTTGGCATGCAAATTGAAATGCTATAAGCCACTGAGTTCTACATGAAAAATGATATGTCAAGAGTTTTGTAATGTTTTGAATAACCAATAAAAAAAAACCAGTAACAACAACTAGAGATTACTGGAAAAAAAAAAAAAGACACGAATTGGGTGTCAACCTTCTTTATATATAACCAAACATATGAAAAATTGTGCTGTATACGTGTAATAAGAATTGTAATGCAAAAAGAAACAAGTACATGTATAAAGACATGAATTGGCGTGAACATACTTTATACAAAGATATGAAAAACTTAGCTCTATATGTGTAATAAGAATTGTAATACATTCCACTGTCGTGTATTTATAAAAATAAAGTCAATTTTAAAAAAAAAAGCCAATGGGTTAATTAACAAAAAAAAAATAAAAAATAAAACAAAAAAGATGAAAAAACCTGGGATGGTCTCAACTCATTCATCCAGTGTATAAGTACTCAGGATCTACTTTTTGCAGAACAGAGCATTGAACAAAACAGATAAAAATTCCTGTTCCCCTGAGGTATGCATTCCAATCAGTCTGATTCAGCATGAACCACTAAGGATCTTAGATGGTGGTGATCCCAAACTTGTCCTTTATATATATACTAAAATCAACACAAAACATAATTTCAGATAGGAACTTGTTCAAAATTTTACATAATGAAATCTTTAAAAAAGATTTATCTGATTGGTCTATTCTATTTCAGAG
Source organism: Spermophilus citellus (assembly GCF_964194105.1). Lineage (NCBI taxonomy): Eukaryota > Metazoa > Chordata > Mammalia > Rodentia > Sciuridae > Spermophilus > Spermophilus citellus. The sequence continues at coordinate 109,825,547 of NC_138186.1, read as the reverse complement.
ATCACCTGCATTTTTATTAAAGGAAAGTCCACCTGAGATCTAAAGAGCCTTAATTATTGTTTCCATTTCACAACCAGTTAAAATATTACTTATTTAAGAGTTTTTGCCATTACTTTAAGGGAAGGTGGCAGAAAGTGCATTCATGCTTTTATCTCTAGTCTTAATTGATAATATCAAACCTATTACCCAAGGACTCTGAATCACAAATTCTACTCATTGTCTCCTAAAGAAACTTTGCTTTTCTTTTAATTTTCACTCTCTTTCAAGATCCTCCTCAATTCTTCCTGCTATGTATTTAAATGAAAAGGATAATACCAACCACACAGGGAGCTGTAATCACACATAATAGATGGTAGTGCTAAGAACAATTTTAGCCTTTTCATATAAAGAGGTAAATTTATAAGGAATGTTTATTAGTAGAAATGATATAATAAAAAGTTAGCTAAATTCTCCTTAACACAATTTGTTCATTCATTTATTTTTGCTAAGAATGAAAAGATAGGACACAGACAAAAGAAAACAAAAGAATATTTTACAACGAATTATGTTTCGATAATTGATCAGTGAGAATACCTTGGTATCCAAAAGGATACCTAGCATATCTATGATAACCAAAATGCCCTGTGAGAGTATGAGTATATAAAATCAATTTAAAATTTGAAATTCTTTACTATGTGATTCATAATGTGAAGACTCTCAGGTAGCTAAGTAATTTTAGTAAAAGAAAAGCAGTATTCCACACCACATTCTTATCCTCAAGAATTGGCAGATGAACCATTGGAAAGCAAGAATAGGAAAATGTGAATCAAATTTACATTAACATCAGGGCAGAAATATAGAAAGAGGTGCAAAAAGCACAGGGAAATATTTATATGGAGAAAAATCAGAACCAGTGATGGCCATGAGAATATAAGACCCACAAAAATTGGGTCTGTGATAGATGACCCTTAGATTCAAGAAGCTGGAGACAACAGAAGATTTTTCGTATAACATATGAAAATATGCGCATATGCATATAAATAAATATGTACATATATACATTTGTGCTTGTAGGGGGTACATGTATACATAGTCCCTATGCTCACACTCAAGAAAGTCATAAGGTCATGTTAATTTGGTCTGTCTATAACCAAATAGAGTCTGGTCATCAGGATTAGATGTCAACAAACTATCATACTAAAGCCAGATCCAACTAGGTGTCTGTTTTATAAATAAAGTTTCACTGGAACACAATCATACCCATTGGCTTATATGATCCTTTTGTACTCCTTTTGCAACAGACTGATTCCCAAATTCTAAAATCTTTGCTATCTGGCCCTTCACAGAAAAAAAAAAAAAAAAAAAAAAGTTTACTTAGCCCTATTCTGGACCATTTCTCCCTTCCTGCTGTCTACCTTCCTCTTCCACCGTTCTTCTCTCCCTTTCTCATTTCCTTTCCTATCATCTCCACCTCCCCTTTTGTTATCATGTTTTCTATTCCATTTCTTGTTCTCAAAAGCAACTATTCCAAACATTTCAGGAATTTCAAATTTATTGAACCATCTGTGAATGTCCAATTTGAGATCTGTCTAGATTATTTCCTCCTTCTTTCTTTCACATCTGTGTTCCGCAAGCTTGGCCACTCATCCTTGCCCTGACTGAATAGCTTCCAAAGTTCTTTATCTTGCTCAAATCCATTCCCACATTCTTATTTGTCTACAAATTTTCTCCACTCATCCTTAGAAAAGGTGATATAGAAATTTCCTCCAACTCTGATTCCCTGAGGTTTCATTCCCTAAATCCCTTTACTTGTGCTTTTGAACTACAAGTATTTCTTTAAACATAGCTCACTCTCCACTGCCTTCATTTATTACCACCTCCTGACAGTGAACTCCTTTCACCTAGCTTTGTCCTGCTACTCCATTGAATTTTACTAAAAATCAATGAGAACCAACTTACCACCAATTTTCTGTATTCCTTATTTCTTAAGATCTTTTTTTGATAATGGATTTTGTTGTATCATGATTGAAACTTTATTTTCACTTGGTTTCTCTAGTGTGAAAGTTAAGTATAATTTTTCTTCAAACATATGCTATGCTTCCCTGACTTAGAACCATTTCATCATTGTGCTTTGCTGAAGTAAACTATGCCTTTTGTGTGGCACAAGCTCCACCTACTTCAAGATGTAATATAACATCTCCATCATGTACACAATGCCAGTACATAAGCTTCAGGAGGACAGGCAAACACCTTTCTTCTTCACTGTTGGGTCTCCAGAATCAATTACACATACTTTGAATACATGTTTCTCTATGTGAAAGAAAATTCAGAGAGCATCAACCCCCTTTGGACTTTCAAATATTGATAGTATAAATTACTGAGATAGCTGGAAGACTGAAACTTATTCTAGTGTTTGGCTCTACATTTATAGTGCCTCTATTACAGTAATATATTGTCATAATTTTTTTCCTTTCAAGGTGTATTTTTTAAATAATGACTTACTAAATTAAGAAAACAAATTATTACTTGCAGATTATCAGTAATTAAGAATTTGGTTAATTATCATCAAGTGTCCAACACATCTCAATTTTACTTTTACTTATATCTATTTTTTTCTGAGATTTTGTTCATGTGATGTAAGCACACCTAGATTCACCTACATTCTTCATTGTGAGCATATTCATTTACCAGAAATGCTTATAGAACACTCTATCTGAAAGTTCTGTAAAAAATTTCCAATAGCATGAAAAAAGAAAAAAAGGTCCCCCAGATGTGATATTATACCTAAAGTAACATATGAAGCTGTCATCTGTTCAGAAACTAAGCCTTGCTCATTCGGAAGTAAAAAATGAAAAAGTCAACTTTAATATTACTTGGAGTCATCTTTTGGCAGCATAATCTATAACACCTAATTTTATGAGATTGTAGTGCTTCAAATATGTGCTCCCACTCATCCTACTAAAATTTGTTGACTGCCTTTATATTCTAGGCTCTGTAAGGATGGATTTAACTCTGTTGCCTGAAGAAGTTATATTGTGAACGGGGAATAATAACTTAAAAAACTGGGCTTCAGTTTTCACATGTAAATATGGATATAAAAATTCCAGTTTTGGCTTGGCTCACGGCATGCTTGAAGGCATCAGATAAGCAGTGAAAGCACTCGGTAAAATACAAACAACAACATAAATCTTAATGATTCCACTTATTACACAATAGCAAGTTACTAAAGATCAAAATGTGTAAAACAATGAGGACTGTCGGAGATTACAGAGGGAGAAATCAACTTGGAGCAAAGAGTTAGAGAAGTCTTTATGAGCTGCTTCTGTGCCCCTCATTACCTCTGTCACCTCACACCCACCTTCAGAAAATCACCTACTAGGGTCTACTGGTCCCATTCTCTTCCAACTCTAATCCACTGCATCTCCACCAGACAAAGATCTTCCTATGGTCTTCACAATTCTATCATTCAGACACCATCCTGCATTCCTAGGATCCTGACAGAGCAATCTAATTCCTTATTCAGAAGTAGTTCAGCCTTAACTCCAACTGTTTGGTTTCCCTAACTGTCCACTCCAACTAAATTTCTGTAGTTAACACTCGTTTATATCATTAATTTGGTAATTTATTTTTATTTGTTCCAGCAAAATTTAATGTGGCTCATTTGGCAATTAATCACGTAATGTAATATGTAATTCCTTGTGGCATCTGCTCTGCAGTTGCTTCAAACTGTTAACTTATATTCTCCTTTCCTTTAAAGTTTTCTTTTCGCCCCAGGCACCAATGGCTGTTAAAAATTGACACTATGTTTCAATCTTCTATTAGTACATACCCCTAGCCCAGGGTCATGCATATGACTTTGCTTCAATTTAATTCTAAAAATTTACTAATCAATAATTCTGAGAAGCAAGGTCCTTCCCAATAAAGAGAATTGATAAACAGTTCCTGTCTAAGAAAAGTAAAACATATAAGATATTAGCAATTCTGCACTGTGCCTCTACGTCCCCTTTCAAGATTGATACCTTTTCTCAAGTGCTGGAAAGGTTTTCAGCTTCCTCTCTCTTCCCAGGAATTTTCTCAGCTAAAGAGTCCCTCACCCAAAGCACATCTCCTTCCCAGAGCAATTCATGACGAGTAACTAATCAATGCCACAGTACAAGGACCTGGCTCCCTCACCCAAACTGTGACAACTCTAAAGGCCATCTCAGATTCAGAGCATCCCTGCATGATCTGCTGATTCCATTTTATGATTCCATTGTAGTTAAATTCTCTTTGTCCGAACCTACTCTTTTACTTTTCTCAAAAGAAATTCTGCACATTAATATTCATTTCACATAGATATTTTGCTCCCCTAGAAACCCAATCTTTAAAAATGTGAAATAAATACAAATAAATGCAAACACAAACCTGATAGTCTTTCCCTTTTTCACTTGCCTCCCAGGATTTCTTAATTCTCAAGTGTTAACTGCCCTCTATGTTTGATTTATAGTCATTCTCTTCCTCCACGCTTCACTGTTTATTTCACTGTTAACAGTTAATGTATCAGTGGATATCTCCGTAAATCTACTTCTTGTATTTTTAATAAGTATCTATTATGCATGTCTTTTAACAAAATCAGCCTTAAAACATTTTTAAAGAAGGAAAAGAGAGAAAAAATAATTTCTGTTTAAGATAGGTGTAAAATTCAATAGTGATTTAAGAAAGGGAGATTGAATATTTAGTTGTAGGCACTAGAAAACAAAACTTTAAATAAGATAAATTGGAGCTGGATCTCATGATAATAGTTGGTAGATAAAGAAGAAGTAGCTGATATTTTGAGTGACGGGGTAGCTAAAATCCTGGAAAGAATCATAACATGAACTAGACCCCAAAAGATGACTAGAATTAGAAATGTGAGAGAAACACTAAGTGGAGATTATAGAAAATTCAAGAACTACTATGTGAAGGTTATAAATTCAATTAATAGAGATAGAAATATGCATTATACAGACTTAAGTGGAAAAAATTTAACTACAACAAAAAGATTGCTTTTCAAATCAAGGCTGAATCCCAAAAATCATATATAAAAACTTCACAGAGGATTCTGAAACTACATTTATTTTAAAATTCAGAAAAAAATGTCAAGCACACACAAGTCCTTCACCAATGCTTGAACAGATGTCAGGAAACATCTTCTCTGTTTCATTATCCTTTCTGTATATGGAAACTTCTGTTTTCCAACAATCTTATATTGTCAATTTATCACTTGGGGTCCAAGGAGGAGATAAATATCACACCAATAATTTGAACAAGAAAATTTAATATAAATAACTATTAACTAGAACAAGATAGCTAATGTCTCCAAGGAAAAAAAATTAATTATAGCAACTAGTTCTCGATTTAAGAGAAAAGTTCTACTTCACGGGCTAAGGGAGAAAATCCAGAGATGGGGACAAATTGTGAGTTCTTGTGTTCCTCTATCACAAGGCTGATATTAATAACTGTTAGGACAGGTGTGATGGTAGCCCTAAGAATGACTGACATCTGCTGTGGCATCCTGGGTCAGAGATGGAACTGGAAGCCACTGAAGCACTGTGAACCTAAGCTGGTACACAGGAAGATGCCTCCTAGGCACCTTGGAATAGAATCAGCCCACAACTCCTGGGGTGCTGGAGAAGTTCTCTAGAGGTTGAGTGGAGACCCTCGCTGATAGGAAACCCACAGACCCACATGTGGAAAGTGGAAGAGTCACAACAGAATTAGGAAGCTTCTTGCTTTGTCATACCTTATACTGCTCTCCAATGCCCTCTATTGACAAAACCTAACATTGAGTCCTCTGACAAAGGAGAAAATGGTGTTCTGTTCCAGTATCAGGAAGCAGTAAAAATATTCATGAACAGGGACCCAAGAGTCAGGAAACTGATAACTGGTACAGTATATCAGAGAATTAAATTGGTAAATGACAGACTACACACTGAGGAAAATTAAACCAGAGTTTCTTCAAATACATTTTGTTTTAAAAATGAAGTACATTATATAGACAGAAAATACACTTAGTTCTATACACAATGTGTACTATAAAGCAAAGCAAAAAGCAGTCTACCTTTGGAAGTAGTTAAAATATTTAAAAAATCATTTTTATCTAGATTATTATGAATATTCTCTTAAAACTTGAAAACAAGTTGAATTAATAAATAAATAATTCAAGGGGTTGGGAGTAGAGCTCAGTGGTAAGAATCTGCTTATTATGTACAAAGCCCTGGGTCAGATCTGCAGCACCACAAAAATAAACAACTAAGTAAACAAATAATTCAGTTTCACAGACCTGAGTATCAAATCTCAGTCTCCAAACTACCTCTCTGCATAGCTCTCCACACAATCTGTTATCTGCCACACATGTCTATTTGGATATCCAATCTGTACTTCTGACTCCAATGTCCAAATCCCAGTCAAATGTTGGCAAGTTGACTCTCCAAACAAATAAATGACTAAATTAGAAAACAAAACAAAAATCCCTGTGTGTGTGTGTATGTGTGTGTGTGTGTGTGTGTGTGTGTGTGTATAATGTATACCAATTTCTGTGGTATAAATGTTCTCAACAAAACCTTTTTCAAGCTTTGATAGTTTAAATATTGTTAAAACTCTTCTGAATTATCTGCTCATAGTCTTAGTGAACTGTAATATTTTTCACTTCATTATCCAAACCAGAAACTTGGATTTCATCTTATTCTTCCCAAATCATTCAACCCCAAATAATGCTCCAAGCGGCATCTATTCTTAGCATTGTTTTCTTCCCACTCTCTCACCTGCTTTTATTCCCCCTGCCACCACCTTACATCAAGCCATTTGTGTGTTTCACTTAAATAACTGGTATTTTTGACCACTGTTTGCCTTTTCTGTGCATTGTCCACTGGAGCCAGAATGATCTTCCAATGTTCTCAAATTTGGCCAATTCACTTTTCCTAGAACACTTTTTCAGCTTTATTAAATATGAAGACCTTTATAACTCTTATTTGCCTTTCTGGCCTCATATTGCCTTATCTCTAACATCTCCACCCCACACGCCTCACCCTGCTTTCTCTCCAGCGATGTGAAATTGTAGCTTCCCAAATGTGACTACTCTCCCTTGCTTTCAGGTGTTCACATGTACATCCTGCCTGCTCAGGTTTGGTTGGTTGCTTTCAACTCATACTTTTTAATATATTGTTTTTCTTATCAATGGTATGGCCAATTGTTTACTTCCCTCGTGTCCCATCAATTAGCCTAAAAATTTATTTAAATTCTGATAATTTATTTACATTCTGATAATTCTTATATTTTAAGTTGTTTCTATATTTTGCCCAAGCAAAATAGAAAATTAATGGAAATTTCTTATTTTCTGTTTGATACATAGTTCTGAGAATGCTTGTGTATAGATCTCCCCCTGATGGTATTCTTTTTTTTGTCTTGTATTTTATGTCCATCATCATTTTAGCTGCCCCAAGGTTAATTTTAGAGACACTGATTGTTTCTATTTGTCTATGTTTTTGTCAATTCTTTGTTCACCATTGTTATACTATCATGTTTTCCCAAATGGTTTCAAAATTTTTTTCCTGATATATATTATTTAGTAGTTCAGTGTCTGTGCATAGAAATTTCTGCAGTCTTTGCCTAAAAATGCCTTTTTTAGCCTCAATTTTCATCACCAATTTAGCAATTCCAATTTAGTATTCTACTTTGACAATTATTTCTTCTCAGCACTTTGAAGCTACCAATTCTATTGTTTTCTAGCCTCCAATGTTGCTTTAAAAACTCTGTTATCCAACTAATTATACTTTATCTGTCATAAAGTCTATAAATGGGTTTATTTTTATATAATCTACTCAGAACTCATTCTGTTTTTTCCATCTGAAAATTTCATATATCTCATTAATTCTGGAAAGCTTTCTTTCATTAGCTCCCTAAATATCACCTCTTCCCAATTCTACTTTGCCTATTCTCTTCCCCTTTCTACTTCCCAATTCTATTTTGGATGGATGGATATAAAGTTAGATAGATCATGTCATTTATTCTCTATATATCTTAATTATTCTCCCATGATTCCATTTTTTTTTCATTTGTGCCACATTTGGGGAATTGTTCCTAGATCATTTGGGGACACACTTTATGTAATTGGTCCTTTAACCCATCTCTAATTTTTAAAATTTGTACATATTAATTATTTAGAACGGGGATATCACATTTGTGCAAACATAAAAATATGTTTTATCAGTTTCACCTTCAAATCACTTCCTCACCCTTCCCTCCTCTCACCCTCCTTGAATCCTACTCTGTTTCTAAATGGTAATATCTCAAACTTTAGTTTCTACCTATTTAATTCTTTTTTCAACTTTGCCTATTCGTTTCCTTAAAAAAAATTCTATTTATTTCCATTTAAATCTGTTAAACACACACACACACACACACACACACAAATCATTCAACAAATTCTAAGGTTATCCTCAACACTAGCTAATACAGACAAAAAGGTACTTGCCACCAAGTTTGCTTATTTATTTACTTATGGTCTTTTTCCCATTGTCTATTAACAAGTTCTGAGGAATGGCTGCTGACTCTTCTATTTGTTATAATGGCTAACTTTCCTTCAGTGTGCTAACTTTGGTAATGATGCAGGATGGAAAAGGACTTGAACTCATCCTGAGTGGGGACCTTTTCCCCATAGAATTCTGTGTGCAGCTGGGATGGAAATATTCCTTTCGAGTAGATCTGCATTTGACTTTTATTTTTCCAGATTTCCAAGGGATTTCATTGTGTTTGTGTTACAATGTCTATTCATGAAGAGAATAAAATTTATATATCATACACTGCACAGAAATAAGCTTTAAATTTTGATTTCTTAAGTTTCTTTTTAATTTTTTTTCCCTTCAGCTTCCTGGGCAGAGTCAAATTTTCTTCCTTCTGTTTTCCTGACGAAGAGATTTCAGTCCCTATTCCATGGAAGATTCAACCCTTCCGCACTCTGGCTTTATATTCGAGTCTCAGTTTCAAATCCATACTCAATCCTGAACTGCCATTTCCTATTCCTGAGTAAGAATGAAATCCCAAGTGCTTTCCTGTAGGGGCTGAATTTCCAGACTAGTCAGAAATCCTGACTTAGGACCCAGCAATGCCTTATTAAAGTAACTTCCAATGGTAAGGCTTTGACATCATGCTCCCTCTTTTTTTTTAATCCCTGTATTTCACATTTTAAGTATGTAAAAACATAGTTTTTATTCTTCTTTGAAAGCTATCCATCTTTTTTATGTTTTGTTTTGTTTTGTTTTTGCTTTTGTTTCCAGGAGGCAGAATTCTGTTTTAACTTGATATCATGAAACTGGATCTGGCTACCCACACTTTTTGCCTGAAGCAACATATTCACTTGGTGCTTAACATCAAACACCCTGTGTGTATTTTTACTGTAGGTGGAGACAATCATGCACAAAATCTATATAAGAATTAGCTAATTACATTATGCTTATATCTTCATTTATATTGTACCCCCCTTCAGACTAGGAATTACTTGAGATTGGGTTACATAAATTATTCACTATTATATAGTAACATAGTACTGGGATATTATACACACTATTTGTTGAATGACTGATTGATTGAATAAATAAATATATGAATTGGTTTTATCATAATGTATCAGCAGACCCCTATTCTTGCGATTCAACATACATGCATACAAACAATGACTATTATCAAAAAGATTAAAGACAACAAAAGCTAGTAAAAAGGGAGGTCTTACATGTTATTTGTGGAACTATGAATTAATGTGAGCTTTGTGAAAAATAATATAGTATTTCCTCAAAAAATTAAAAATAGAACTATCAATTCAGACATTTTAAAATTAATTTTATAAAAAACTGCTTTGGTGTTTAAATAAATTCATAACTCCAGAATCAACAAATAATTTTTAAAATGCAGTCAAAATTTTTTAGCAAATTTTTACTTTACTAATTTAACAATGTTATTTTTTTTAATCTCAATTTTGGACTATAATTGTTCTTAAGGATTATAGAACATTATCATAAATTTGCTCACATATTTAAATAGCTAAGAATTAAGTAGTTAAATTGCAGGGGTAGGGTTCCTCTTTGCTTTTCATATGAAAAAGGTAGGTAAACTTTTACTCAAAGTCTGGGAAATGAGATATGCAGGCTTACTGATCTACTGACCAGAATTTTCTTTTATGCAGAAACACCCCCACCTATTGGAATTTTACCATATAACCAAATGTCAGGTTCCATAATCTTGCATTTTTGCAACTTTTGGCATATATTTGTATGTATGTGTAAATAAATATTGCATTACATGTTTGAGAATGCCTTGCTGCAATAACCTATGTCAGTTCTCTCTCTTCTCTCTCTCTTCTCTCTCTCTCTCTCTCTCTCTCTCTCTCTCTCTCTCTCTCTCTCTCTCTCCCTCCCTCCCTCCCTCCCTCCCTCCCTCCCTCCCTCCCAAAGTTGTTATAACCTTAGGTGATTATGGTGATTTACATTTTTGTTCTGCTACATGAAACAAAAAACCTAAAACAATGAAACAATTATGTGGTATAGAAGCAGTTAGCAATAACTTTGACTTTTTTACTTATGAAAAGAAACAATTCCTTCTCTCTTTTAATTGTTTATCTAGATTTTGTTTCTTAAGCAGGTTTCTTACTTATAAATTTTTATAGCATTTAAAAATGTTAGTTATGTACTATCTCTGGAAGTTAAGGAATTGTTTTCTGAATGATAGAACAAAGCATCAGACTTTATTTGTCTCCTTATGAAAGGAAAATGTTTTGTCAAATTACGCTGAACTAGACCATTTTCATTGGAAAACTGAAAAAGGATAGGTTGGCTTGCAGAAAAATCTTCCTCTAGAAGAAAAAGAAAAATGTCCACTAATGCAGAAAATAGTTTAAATTATTTTTGAGTAGATGGGGAAAATGACTGACAAGAAAAAAATTCATTTAATATTACTTTTAAAAGGACTGGCTTGCTTTGCTAGGTCCAGAAAAGTAAAAAGTAAGTATTAAAAATGAAGTAGAATGAAAATATCCCTTTACCTTATGAACACAAGTTCATGTCAAATATTGAAATTATATCTTAATTTTTTCTTAAAAAGAAAATTTGGAAAATAGTACATGAATACAAACAAGATCCACTTATCATTGTATTCATGCATATAAAAACATCAACTGCAGCCCTCAATGCCAATATTCAATGACAGATGGCATGGTATTAAAAACTCTAGTTATATACATCTATATCATATAAAATCTGCCATATTAAAAAGGCTTTGCTCATATTAAAGCGACTTTTAATTTTCTCTGCCAGAGTAAGCAATTTATTAGGCAGCATGCTTGATGAGAGCAATTAAATTCCCATTTTTCCAGGATGGTAGCATCTTTCATGGACAAGACATACAGCATCAAACAAAAGCACCAAATGAAATGAAGGGTGGGAGAGCTAGTTGCATAAGTTTTCACTAATCTAGAGTTTTCTGTCCCCAGCTGTCAACATGTAACAATAGGCTTCTTTGTGTTAACAGTATTCTATATGGAAAACATGCAAGTAATCATTCAATAGAAAAACTGTCTACTTTTGCATTGCTATTTCGAACCTTGAAAACAATCTAGCAAGTCCACTTCATCTAGCACATGATAGTAAAGTAGAAGAAGCTAATTACTCAAAAGCAAACAGCTTATAACAACATCTTTGATTTGTAAGAATCAGCAACTAATTCAGGCTGTCATAAATAAGGGGGGCATATAACAGAGCAACACATGACAATAAGACACAAAGATTGTCATAGAAACCAAAGTAAAGAAGATTTATATCCTCCAGGTTCTATACAATGCACATCCAGTTGTTCTAACTGCAGTAAGAGCCAGAGTTTGTGCATTTTCTTGACTTTACCACACTTCATTAAAATGGCTTAGGTATTCACTAAGTTTCAGCTTCTTTCAGCCTTCAACTAGCAGGCTTCCCTTTATTCTGTACATTATTTTCTAACCTCAGTCAGTCTCTTCTCAAACATTCACTAAACATTTGCTTAATTTGACCTTCTTTGTTCATGCAAATACCTCCGACTTCTGCTTACTAATGCTCCTTCCTGGATTCTGTCACCTGTCTTATCTCCTATTCCCATTGCCCTTGCCTGATTGTCTCTTTATTTCATTGTTCAATTTCCCAGGAGCAAAACCCTGATTCATCTGAATAATCACTATTATTTGAGAGATGAGGACTTTTCACACCAGGCTATTCATAGGAGTTTGCCCACTATTAATTTTATTGGTTATGGACAAAAGAAGGTTAGAAAAGTGGGCAAGTATCATGGAAACCATATGCTAAGGAACAGGTTGTCTTCCATTTGTCAGGAACTGTAAGAGTAGTATCCATTATACACCAATGACATCTTCTATTCCCTTTGTGGGTATACTGCATACTCTTCTCAAACTGCAATGTAGATTATTCTCTCTATATCCTATATATTCCCATTCTTGTATGTATTTGCTCATAATGTTCCTTATAATAAATCTTTCAATTCCCATCTCATCTCTTTTTGTTGAAATATTACCACGTATTCAGAATGTTCTAAAATTTCAATTTTTCAAAGACTCTGACCCTCTTTCCCTTTTGCATATGGAAATTTTATACCACTTATGTGTTATACCTTATATTGCAAATATTTTTGTTTCATTTCCAAAACTACATTTTAAGTTTCTTAAAGGTAAGCATAGTTTTATTCCCTATTCTAGGTAGTACCTTCACTGATGCTGTATATTTAGTGTTCAATAACTGAATACATTAGTTCATCCATTCCACAAATATTGTGTTGAATATGTCATGTCGTTAAGGTACTATTGTAAGCTCTAGGAAACACACAATAGGCAAAATCTCTAATCTCTTAGAACAGATGATCTATCAGAGGAGAATGCAAGTAGCTAGATAATATATATATATATATATATATATATATATATATATATATATATATATATAAAATAGGAGAGAGGATGACTATTGTCATAGAGCAAAATAAAGCACAGAAGAAAAACAGGAATTGGGTAGTAATTTTAATATTATCATCAGGGAAGTTGCCATAGAGGTAATAGTTCTCCATGAGTGGATCTGGGAGACAGCTATATAGAATATCTGAAGGAAGAATGTTCCTGATAGGGCAAAGGCAGGAGTATGCCTGATGTGTCCAAGAAAGAACAAGGAGATCATAGAAGAGGCTGAGGCAAGAGAGAGAGAACAGTGAGAGCCATGGTCTGATAGGTCAGGCAATGGGGATCAGGTAGGGCCTTAGAGGCAGTTGTAAGGGTTCCAGTAGAGTTATGTAACTAGTCTCCAAATGCTTGAGGGGCATAAGTGGGGCAAAACAGGTTGATGAGGAATAAAAACAGGGGTTCAATTTGAGGTACCATGTAGATTATTGACAGTGTTTAAAGACAGAAGGATTAGATAATATCAATAATATCACCCCCCCAAAAAAAAGAGTACAGGAAAAGACATGAAGAAGACCAACAACTGTAAGCCCTGGGCTTTCTGAAATATAAAGTTCAGAAAGACCCCCCCAGAGGTGACCAAGAAGGCACAGTAATGAAATTGTAAAGGAAACAAACATGAGTGGACACGTAGGAGCCAGATAATGTTCCATTAAAAAGAAAAGTGCCAAATGAAGGTTTTTAAATGCTCAGAAAGATAACTAAGTGGGGTAGTCAATGCAGGGGGGAGAGAAAAAAGAATAGAGCAAGGAAGGGAGTAAAATAGAGTTATTGGTTATTTGAAGGAATCTTTTGAAGCAATCTTCCTGATGAAAGAAGAAAATACATTAGGGTTATTGTGGTATTATAAAAAGAACACTAATTGTGAAATATATAACCTTTGTTTTGAATAATAACTCATGCTTCCTGACTTCAAGACCACAAGAATAACCAATTAATCTCCCTGACTCTCAGTTTTCTTATCAGTGAAATGAGAATAATATCACTTACATAATAGAGGGTATTATAATGTTTAATGTGTGTATAATACCAGAAATTTATTATTTTTTATTTTATATTTTTATTATATATTTTTAGATATTGATGAACTTTTATTTTATTCATTTATTTATATGAGGTACTGAGAATCGAATCCAGTGCCTCACACATGCTAGACAAGTGCTCTACCACTGAGCCAAAACCCCAGCCCTATTATTTGTTTTTAATGTGGCTAATACTAGTCTAAGTACATATGCATGCTTACTTCATTCATTTGGTGCTGTTACACTAGCTTCTATTAAGACCTCCATTTAATAGATGAGGAACATGAGGCACACAGAAAACGGTAGGAGCTGTGATTATAACTTCTTGATATGGCTTCAAAATTGTTCTTGATTGTTTTATTTTGCAACTCACATATTGCTTAATTCATAGCAGATATCCAATAAACATTCACTAAATTTGAATATAGGACATCAGCAAGAATTTAATTCCTAAATCTATAAATAACCCTTCATCAAATATCTCATAGGCAGTTCAGTAAAGCATCCATGAAGTTATAGAGGAATTTTCAGGTGGAGAAGGTGGAAAGGCCAAAGAATGTAATTTAGGCCACTTATAGGTAGAGTGGTCACAGCTGTTCTATCCACTCCCAGCTACCTCTCAGGTTACCAAGCAAAATCCAAATGCTTCTGAAGTAGTCCAAATGCACAACCAGGTAGTTAACATCCATTTCCTTGTTCAAATGCCCCATATGCTAGACTCTGATTAGCTCTCTTGGCACCAGCATACATACCAATCTAGGCTGTTGCTTTCTGGCTTTGGTATTCTGTAATAAAGTGGAGCTGAGAGTCAAGCAAAATGAAATGTGTGTTCATTGCCAAAACTATTCTGATCTTTGAATTTCAGTCAACAATATAGAAAATACATAGAGTTCAAATTTAACAGGGTGCTACAAAGTGGTTTCCGGGATACCTTCTAAAATACACTGAAAGCATACTTCAGTTCGACCTGGTATTTCAGTTTGTTTCTTCAAAATTATGAATACTTTTATATTAGCCATGAAAAGAGGGAAAAGAGATTATTTAGTATATGAGTATATAAACCTATGCATCCCTGATATCAGTGAAATGCACTGTTTTACATCTGTAAGGACTACAGGGTGTTGATGACTCCTGGATCAAGACCCACAGGTCCCAGTATCATTTTAGGGGGAACCTGAGGAGTTGGGCTTGAGGCATCATCTATTCATGATGCAAGGGTGGGTGGCCAGCTGTCAGCAGCAAGCCACATTTGTGATGGGGACTCGCACTTTTCACAGGCAGCCTCACCCGTCTTCCTCATTTTCTCCAACCTTGCACCCACCTATCAGGAACACAGGGTTTCTGTCCATTCATCAGATGCTATCTTCCCTTCATGCCCCTCAAGACTGATTGCTTAGAGGGAAGGGATTATATATTATGTTGACTTATCTTTCACTAAGACCCAGTCAATGTAATGAGAGATCTAATACTTTATTAACTGCTTTATCCTATCAAGGAAAATAAACTTAAAAAAATTGTGCATTCTCCTGGTTAGTTGTATTGATCTATGTTTTTGATTTACAATATTAAGATAAACATAATTACTAAATGTACTCTGGTCATTGCATCTTAGTAGATGTTTTTATAAAACACTTGACTTTTATTATATGGTTTAAAATTTTATTTTTTGTTAAATCTCAATGAATTATTATTTGTGTTATAATTTAAAACTCATTTGTGGATTTTCTTTTTACTTAGAAGGAAAATTATGGTTTCTGAGAATATGTGAATTACTCTGAATACTTTATGATTAATTTTTATGATTTGGAGATCATTTTCATAAAAAAACATATGCTTAGAGGTACCATTTAAAAATAGACAGGGACTGTCATTTACCACAATTTATATACATTTTTATGACATATTTCTGGCCTATAAGACCAAATACATCACTTTAATTAAAGTTCTTTATAGCACAAAATGGCTAAGTAACTAGTTTCCTTGAAGAACTCCCTGTCAGATACCAAGTTACATTTAACTTGATGTTGATTTTTTTGTACCCCTATGCAACCAATGTAACCCAGCTGTCAAAGAAATTAAACCAGGTCTAATATATAATTCATTTCTTGATAGCTAATGATACCTTTAAAACATTCTAATGCATCATTATAAATTTATTTATTATTTATTTTCAATTAACAGACAAAATTGGATATAATTATCATTTACAATGTGAAGTTTTGAAGTATATGCACATTGTGACGTGGTTAAATCTAACTAATTAGCATGTACATTACCATATATAGTTATTTTTATGTTAAGAACCTCTTTTAAGAAAGGTTGAAATCTCTATCATTTGCTTCCAGGCAAACTGATTACATTACAAGATATAAAACCACAATGTTTTCATTATATATTTATAGGATTTGGCTTTATCTATGTATCACAGGGCATTCCTTTTCTGAACTGGCTTATGTTTGTTACTCACTAATAGTTGTCATAACAAAAAACTTAGATAAAAGCATACATTTCGAGACAGACAAGCCAGTCGTCAAAATTTTTTATGTTCAGTTATCTTATGTGTTTCAGCAATTCTCCTCATTTGCACAGGAAAGTAAATGCCATTTTTCTTAGTCTGATGCTTAAATATGCTGATGTCCTGATAGGAAAATAACAAAAGCACTCAACTGAACATTAAACACCAATATAAACATTCATCTACACAAAATGTGACAGATATTTGCCCAACATGTATCACCATGGATATTCAAGTAAAAATCTCGGTAAACATGTCAGTTTTCTGCACATAAACACTACGGTTGAGCATATTTGTCCAAATGATAAATGATAATTTTATTGGGTCAAAAAGGAGAAAAAGGATGGTGGTTTCATTAATTTTATAACTTGCATTGATCCTAGAGGATTATCAGGTTTAGATGTCTTAGCACTTACTACTGCATAAGCATCATAAATGACAACTGATAATAGCAGCAGCAGCTTTCTGTAGATGGTCATACTTCCTTCACGCTCAAGAAGTTTAGAGCAAGAACTCTGGCTTGAAGTGCCTCTTAGAATTAGCAACTTCCTTGTAATCCTTGCCAGTGCCTGCTGACATCAAAAGTGCTTAGAGACATGCTTTTTCTTCCTAAGTGCTTAGAGACAGGCTTTTTCTTCTTTATCAGCAAAGCTGAGCACTCTGTGGAACATGTGGGGAAACTTGATAGACTCAAAGAATCTCCCATGTTTATTCTTTCATAATATGTCCTACTAAAGACACAGTTTTAGACACAAGCATCCTGATTGTTTAGCTGAATGACAATTATTATTAGTTAGCCTCCTTAGCAAAATCTCTCAATTGAATATGGAATGGATAGAAACATAGAAATTCTCAAATAGGTTACATGGCAAAGGAACTATTAATGCCAGGTACAGCCATGAAATGGAAAACAGGAGATAATGAGAGAACACACAAAGGAGGTTACAGATATTAAAAATATGAGTTTAGATGTGACCAGGTGCAAAAGCCCATGAATTAATCTCATGGTTTACTGGATAGAGATTACAGAGCTAAAGTTTAATGGTTCTAATAAAAAAAAAAAAACAAAATCACTATTTCTTTAGCACATTCTCAGAAGGATATTCAACTAATAAAATTATGCAACAGAAAACAGTACACACACACACACAGAGGGAGAGAGAGAGAGAGAGAGAGAGACAGAGAGAGAGAGCTATATCCCCAGACCCCTATTTATTTATTTATTTATTCATTCATTCATTAATTCATTCATTTATTTGGTACTGGAAATTGAACCCACAGTGCTTTAACACTGAGAACATTTCCACATTTCAAGTTGGCTCTTTTTGTTTGTTTGTTTGAGACAGGGTCTAACTAAATTTCTGAGGCTGGCCTAGAATTTGCCATCCTCATGACTCAGGCCTGCAAGTCACTGGTATTAAAGGTGTGTGTCACTACACCCAGATATACTTTCCTATTTGAAATCATGGTTCAACTAAAAACAAATGATTCAATATGCAAGAAAACCATAGTCAGGTATGTTTAGTTTCAGATTATCAATAAAATAAAAGATATATTTATTAATGTGGAATAGTTATCCCCAAAATGTCTCAAAAACTTAAGAATGCTGATTACATAAAGATTATGAATTTAGAATAATGATTATTTACATCAGGTACTGTTATATACATTTATTTTTTCTTAGATTTTATTTAATTAAACCACTTTTCAGAGTAATGTTGTCTAATTTTGCACCTGTATTTAATTAAAATCCTGGTATGCTACAAAAACACAATAGAAAACTATTACATTCATAAATTGCATACCTTGAATTAATGTAACATCACCTAGTACTATTTTATTGCAATATTGCCATTGTTAATTAGAGAATTCAATTGGTTGAGACTTGGGGAGAATTTCATTATGTTCTATCCCTTATCTTTGAAAATAATGAAAATAAAGTGTATGTATTATAAGTAGGAGATAATAAAATTATTCTACAATATGAACAAATTATATTACAACATTAAATAATATCAGGTGCAAGCATAGTTGCATTTTAAAATATCAAGACTTCCTAATATATTGAAGTATTTACTTCAATCTAATTTATCCAGCCTATAATAATAAAAAACAGCATTTTCAAGAAATATAAAATTTGTACATAAAAATAATATGTACAAAAAAGCTTGACATTAACTAACAATCTACTTAAAAAAATAAACATTATTATCTGATCATTGTAACTATTAGATTAAAAAATTAAATTGTCTTAAATACAATATTGTAGATTCACATTATTCTCCACTGAAACATTCAGGAAATCAGATTTTATAAATGCTCTACAGCAGTTTGCTTCATATTATCTTTATGAAAGTAAGCCTGAATGTTTGGTTCTAGGCAGCCCCAAAACACAGAGCAAAGGATTGGTGATGATCAGAGAAGTACTCAAACAGTAAAGGGCTATCTTCAGGTCTTCATTCCTTTGCTGTGGTACACCGTATTGCCTGAAAATTAAGTAATGACTCTTCACTTACACATTAGTTTTTCCTTAAGAAAATAAATGGGAGGGTGTAGCTCAGTGGGAAAACACTTGCCTAGAATGTGTGAGGCACTGGGTTCAATTCTAAGTACCACATTTAAATAAATAAAATAAAGGTCCACCAACAACTATTTAAAAAAGTTTAAAAAAAAAAGAAATGGGTTACAATCTTACATTAGGGCTCTTCAGAAACACAAGTATATTTTAACAGTTTATTCTAACCATATTTGCCTCCACTGGAATTCAAATTCATCTTTGTTATTTTTAATTTTTCAGTTTACCTTTTATTTATTTTAGAATAAACACCTACAATTTATCTTCAAACATTTTATGTACTGTAATTTTGTACATAATCTCAGTAGCAATTGCAAATAAGACCTAAACTTCCTTTTACAGAATAAATTAAAAATTTTAGGACAATACAGAGAAGCAAACATAGAGTTACATAATGGAAATCACATGCCAGTTAAATAATTTCTTGAGGGAAAATAAAAAGTCTTGACAGATCTTAACATGATTATGAAATATCATTGTACATTAAAAGACATTTTCTGTAGAACTGACTTTTAGACTCCACTAGAAAGGGGAAAAAACTTCTTAGCTTTTGTTGTCTCCTAATTCTCACTTTAATTTTGATAAATACTGAGTGTATGTATTTTATATGTGTGTGTATATATGTGTTTATATACATCTATATACAGATATCTATAGATAGATAGGTAGGTAGATAGATAGATAGATAGATAGATAGATAGATAGATAGATAGATAATTTGAACATGTGCCTTGTCTCACAAAAGATTTCAACAGGTCCATAAAAAATAAAAAACTTTGAAGAAAAGGTACACAATTTGAAGGAGCTGGATTTAACAAAAATATATCTATCAGAAGAGTATCACACACATTATATCGCAGTGTACCAGGTACTATATTGAGCCTCAGAGATTAAAGAATAAATAAAACTAAATCTTTAATTTGCTCACAGATGAATGAAAATATAGAAACCCTCTAAAAGGAAGAGAAATGGATGTCACAAAATCAGTACTGAAGCTTGTCCTCACAAAACACCTACAGCATGTGTATCTTTAGATTCCTGGCTTCTTTCAACAATGAGATTTGGTTGTTTCTTTGGATAGCATTTGTTTGCAAGGACATGTTGCTTCCTGGATGCCAAAGTGGGGTCTGTTCCTCAGCAATCTAGGACCAAAAATCTAACAGCCCCAAGCCCATGTAGCTAAAAAATAATGTAAAAATATTCTGTAGAAGAGGCTTAGAGTAAATTCAACACCTTCCTACATCTTTTCATGCCAAAGACTTTTCCTAGGCAACACCTCCACTAACCATAACCAGAATGATACCACCACCACAACACACTATTTGTCTAATTTAAAGTGATTTTAAAGCAGAAACTGAGGTCAAGTACAAGGAAAGAGTTGGTATGTTAAAAACATAATAATAATACAGATGCTTTGGGAACGAGTATATTTTGGGGTAAATTGAATTGCACTATAGAGTTTCCATCTCCCTCTGTACTTGAGTCACTCTAGAAAGCACAATAAACTTTAATTTCTAAGAAAGAAATATAAACAACTAACCTTGGCATCATTGTGATGGCAAAGTATGTTGTGTTCTAATTTTTTCCCCAGTTTTAATTATAAAATGAATTCAGTTTTGGTTTAGCACACATATTTAAAATGTTTGTAGCCTTTTGTATTATGAATACTTAAAGTAAAATATTGGCTACAGAGCTAGGGATACAAGAATTATTGCAAACTTGGAAATATAGTGGGGTGGAGAGTGGTATTAAGGACAGGGGTATAAGTATACTATTTTAAATTTAAAAATGGTAAAAATTAAAGTATTCTATCGGCACTATAGAGAAAAAAAACAGAGAAAAAGAACTTGCTACTAAATATTGTAATAATTTGTTTACTAAAGAGAGGTAAGGATAGCTTTCATGGCTGGTAATACCTTTGTAAGACTGACTTTTTCATTAAAAAAAAAGAACTGCAAGTTGTTTTTTTTTAAGCTACAAAAGAATAAAATATAACAAAAGAAGATATAAACTACTAACCAAGATCAACAATCTTGAGAATCACCATTAGAAGTAAATATTGGCATGACAACAGTATACTCAAGCAGCAGCAAATAAGAACACCAGTTATGGAGGGCTTCCACATACTTAATTGGAATTTTACACCATAGTTTATCCTGACCTGTCCTTCCCTAGTTTTTCACACTGATGTTATTATCTGCTGCTGGTAGAATGTCAACCTCATTTGTTGAGTGCTTATTAATGCCAGGTAGTAAGTTTAAGTAGGACCATTGCATTTATTCTTTATACTCTGCAAGGTCGATTTATTACTGCAAGTTTACCTGGTAGAAAACCAAATTTGGCAGAAGTCAAATGATCTCTAACATATTACATAGATCATGGAAGTGGAAAGTCTAGGATTCAAACTTGAGTCTATGTGTTTGCAAAGGCTGTGCTCTAAATGAGCACACATATCAATACCTGAGGAAGAAGACAATTAAGCTATTTTCTGCAAAGTTCAGGCAATGTAGCCACAAGGCTCTATTTTCCATTCCATCTGTATCACTACCTGCAACAGAAGCTCAGTGCTTCACAATAAACAAACTTCAAAGATTCCTCTGATTCAATAAGAAATGTGTGCTTCAGGCTCAATGTACTGTTTAAGAAGGAAAGAAAAAGGTAATTCAAAAAGATTCCAGCAATGGTACTTAAACTAAATATACACAGGTGTGTGAGTTGGGGGGCAACCTTTAAGTATGTAGACATTTGCTTCCTAAATCTTTCCTTCTGAAAGGATGGAAGTAGCTAAAGATTTACTCTAATTAGTATCCATTTTTACACAAACAGTGAGCATATTTATTTACTTGCATAAATATTTCATGATTCTTTGAATAAAATGGTCAATGTATACACTAAAAGGAAGAATTTACTGTATTATTCTATTGTTTGGGTAACAGATTTGTAATATAGTAAAAACGCTTGTACAAGATGCTCATAAACATATATATCATCTATAAACACACTAATTACATTTGGAAGAATGCAGCAATAAAGTTAAGACAGTTCTATAGCAATTACATTTTATGAATTTACTAAGAAGATAATTTACATGCTATATATATTTCAAAGTGGCTTATCATTAAAATAAATTTCATTTTGAATGTAACTCCATTTGGCTCATAAACTATTTTTAAAACTTTTAACATCAACTTAAAACTTTTTAAAAATCACCTTTTGACTGTGTAAGCAGTTTGCTTTCCCTATATATATCTTACGATTTAAAAAGTTTTCTTTTGTAATTTCCAATTCAGAAAAATAGATTTCTTAAGCTAAAATTAAAACTATTGGGAGACTAAAGTTCAAGTATGTTACATCTGTTATGAAAGGCTCAGAAATAGCAAAGGTATAAATTTGATTTTGAAAATGTTTCTTTCAAATTTCAGAAGCTGCATCTATATTGGTGTAAGCTGATAGTAAAAAACTCTGTGAATGCCAGGGCTCTCAAAGCAAGACCTTCAACTTGATATATATATATTTTTTTTTTACATTTATTATTTCACTTAATTATGAGAACAACCCGAAAGGATACATCTGAGAATTTCCATTTAACAGATGAAAAACAGACTCACAGAATGAACTTGCTCCACATGAAATAGCTGCTAAATATTTGAAATGTCTGATGCTTTCTTCATTATGGCAGAGCTATCATTCTGGGGAAGAGCCACTAAGAATCAAATAAAAATCATAATCATAGTCCCCTTACTTGCTTTTTTTAAGGAATGATTGCACATCTAAATTATTTTAGTTTGTAGTTATTTTAAGAGTTAACTTGTAAGGAACATGAAATAATAACAATAGATTGCTTTGTACAGGAATACACTGAGCTGAAATAAAAATAAGGACAGGCATAAAACAATGCTGTTGCTTTTTATAATTAAATATTTGATTATTTGAATTATAAGATAATTTTTATAATTTAAAATTTAAATTATAATTTATTTTGACTATGTGAAGTAAATTATACTATAATTATTTAAACTATATTTAACTGTGGTTTAAGAAAGAAATTAGAGATTACACAAAATAAAATAACTATCAAAATACTTAGATAATAGTTAAGGTAAAAATATGGTATTATGACCTAGATGAGTATGAGAATAAAAGGTAAGAAGATAGAGCAAGTGTCTTAGTACAGTGACTGACTGGAGTTGTGAATTACCCACAGGGGAAAAGTAAAAATTAATATGGAACCTCTCTTTGGTAACAATTAGGAAGAAGGTGATCATTGAATGAGATGAAGAACACAGATGGCGCAAAGAGTCTTAAAATTAAATACACTAAGCATTACTTTTAGTATATTTGATTTGTGGTGAATTAACAATACACAGAAAGGAGTGAAATGCACATTTAGTGCTCAGAAGAGAAGTTGAGGTTTTACCCTGACTTGTAAGATTTTTGTAAACTATCTGTATATAACACAATGGTTAAAGATAGGAACAGGTAGTACAAAAGCTGTTCTTGAGAACAGTTGTTTGAAAATAGGAATCAATGCAGGGAAAACAGGAAACAAAGCAGAGAACGAAAGCAATGGAAAAAAGTTTCATGTCTGTACAATCTGTCCCTAAACTGTTGTAACACCCACCATTACTCATAGCCCAACCACATCCCCAAGTGTTACAAGGTTGAAACACACTCAGAATTTGCAAACCATGATGTGCTTGTTCCCACCATGTTCCCAGAAATTGTTCCCATTTCTGTGTTCCCTTGTAGTGTTCAATCTGCCTAGAATCATCGACCACTAATTCTCTCAAATACCACTTCCTCTGTGAAATTTTCTCCACTCTTTGTCCAACAGTGTCTTACTTGTGTTGTATTATGAGCTCAGAGAATAGGAAGCTGGCTTTGGCTATTTTGAGCAGTGATGACCTTTGGATGAACAATTTCACTCTGGTGCTTTGGATTGAAGCCGGATAGTAAAAGATTAAGGAAGGAGTGGGTGGTAATTAGAAAGAAAAACTACACATCACTGTATCTACAATTTGCTACTAAAAGATAGTTAAGAGTTTAGAAAGTAACTGTAGAGATTCCAGTCAAAACACAAGGGAAGAAATTTAAAAATAGAGAAATTTATAAGCTGAGAGAAAATACTTAAGAACTTAAATAATGGGTGTAATTGATGTATATAAAGAGATAAACATGGCAATAAATAATATTAATTGCACAGGAAAGTAAAAGCAAATAAAAACATACATTTCTCCTCTGAGATTAGAAGGTAAAAGGAAATGAAATGTCACAGTAGAATTTTGTTGTTATAGATGAAAAAAACTAATTACTTTTATTTTTATTGAATGGCTTCTGTAAATAAGTGGTGATTATTCTGCTGAACATGAGTACTTGGAAGTTAGGAATAATACAAAAAAATGGGATGGAGAATAAAGGAAGGCTATAAACATAAAACTCTACATAATTAAACTGAAAAATAAGCATAAAAGTTCAGTAGATAAGTAGCAAGGTGATAAATGATAACATCTCAATTATACAGAATAGGAATTTGGTTAATGAAACACCTTAGTTAGTAGGGAGGTATATAAATCATGGACTCATTTAATAATTCTCACAGAGATAATTTTTAGATTTACCTTAACACCAAAGCTAAATAAATCTTAATTCTGTCTTTGTAATCCACAAATAAACACAATAAATCATTTTAAAACATAAATATTTATATGAAGTACAAAATTAGACATTTTATAGAAATACAAATTTTACAATATGAATATTTTTCTTACTCTAATCCAATGTAAAGTACCACAAATTCATCATATTACTTACCTTTCTCAAATATCACCATTAAGCAGGTTCCTACAATACAGTAAAATGGCTAAGAGCCTAAGGTTTGGCATTAAACAGACCTGTTTGAATACTCAAGCCACCATTTACTAGCTAAGTGATCTTGGCAAGAGGTTTACAGTTTCCACACCTGTTACCTCTGTGTGCAATGGGGAAAATACTATCAGTTGCATACATTTGTTGTGCTGAATTTCATAAGACATGGGACATATGGGAAGTTCTCAATAAATGGCAGCTATTGCTATCAGTGATGACTTCTTATGGATAACTCATTTTTCATCTACATCCTTCTTCTATATCTGAAAATAATTTGAATCAAGTATAATGAAGAGACAGCTTAATTTTATGAAATAATTTTTAAAATGTTATCAATATATCACACATTAACATAGCACTTCTTATTAAATGAACTTTTTAAAACCTATTATTTAGCTAAATCTCCTGATAAAAGTAGGAAACTTGAATCAGAAATTATTCTTCTATTATGAAAATATTTTATAGAAAAAAACCTTTGAATAATTTTCAGAAGTTGCATGTCTTATGATTAGCATTTATGGAGATAGATATTTGCAATTTGGAGACAGATATGCAGCGTATATGTCATTAAAAATAAAAATATACTTGTTAAGTGCTTACTGATGAAAATGCTAACATTAAAGATTTTAATCAATTATAGAAAACTTCAGTGTTTAAGCTTCACTCATAACCTTATCTTTCTTCCTCTTTGTAAGCAAATAATTTATTTTATTTTGTTTTCCTTTCTCACATTAATACGTGATGTTCCAGTGGTTAGTCAAATATTTATTGCCAGGTCTAAAGGCCATTTTCGTCAAAATTCTCCTTTTGTTGCCAATGTTTTTTATTTGTATTTGCCTCAATAGAAATAGATAAAAGAGTACACTAAGTAATGCAGCCAAAATAATCAGGTATATAAATTTTTTGTTTGTTTCTACATTCTAGATTATTGACTCATGATAATGTAATTGAAAAGTAATAATTAGTAAAACAATATTTAATGATTTTACAAAATATTATTATTCTGAGTTAAGATGTTTCATAAATGTTCTTTGTAGGGCTGGAGGTGGGGTGTGTGTAGCTCAGTAGTGAAGATTGGCCCTGAGTTCAATCCCAGGAGGAAAACAAACAAACCAAACTAAACCAAATTTCTCTGTAAGGGAGAGAATGTACCATACCAATAAAAAGACCATTACAGGAGCTGGGTTTGTGGCTCAGTGGTAGAATGCTCGCCTATCATGTATGAGGCACTGGGTTCAATCCTCAGCACCACATAAAAATAAATAAATAAAATAAAAGTATGGTGTCCAACTACTACAAAAAATAGTATTTTTTAAAAAAGACTATTGCATAAATTTTTAAATAAAAAGTTGCATCTCTGGATATGCTGCCTTTGACTAACCTTGAAGTTCCTGTTCCTCTGAATATAGGAGCTACTCTAAAAATATCTACATGTCTCATATGCAAATATGTAAAACTTGACATTGAAAAGAAGAGTCAAGAACTACTGAGCCAGATGCTTTCTGAAAATTAAGAAAGCCATCACCTGCTTGCTACTTGCTGTAAGGGGATGTGTTCCACTCACTTTACCAAGGACCCTGGCCTTACCACAGAAGGAAAATTGGGAACTAGAGCTGCTTCAGCACAGCACACTTCCACACAGATCAGGCGCCGTACTACATACTCATTTACCTTGAAGACTAGCAGGACTTTTGCTTGAGTCATTCTTGTAAACAGAACAACAGAGTAGTAAAATCCAAGTCTCAAGCTCTTTTTGTGTAGGGAAATCTAAAAACCAATTAGTGAATGGAAAAAAGGACAGTATACTTCTTTTGGCTTTATTGGAATTTTTCTCAATATTTTCAACTACAAATACAAAAAGATTGTCAGGAATAAGGCAGGAATTAAATCTAAATGCAATTCACTGTTATATTTTTTAATCTTCTCTATCCAGTCATAAGATCACTCATTATGCCATAGTTCTATCACATATTATCTATTTACTTTAAGTGTTTACATAAAACTATGGTTGACTTGAGAAAATTTCAGTATTTAAATCAGTATATATAAAAACAAAGAGCATCCTTTCTATGCACGAGTACAATTTTTTTCCAGCAAACATGCATCAGAAATATACTCAGCACAAGACATTTTTGTGACACTGTGGTAGGCACTAAGACAGGAATAATAAATAATTTACAACCTCACCACTAGGAACCCACAGTCTAGTGAAGAATACATAGAGTCCCACTAAGAGAGAATTTCAAAGCTATGCTACCAGGCATGATGGTGATGTGTACAGTTCGATGAGCAGCTCTAGAAGGTCACCTAAACTAGACAAGGATAAATAAAGGAACAGAGGAAAAGGAATTTGAATAGTGTTCTTCATAATGGTAGAAATGCTCTATCCAAACTTTCTCTTAATTCCACCTAATATGCCCAAGGTAACAAATTAGCATCTGTGAATATTTTAATTGGTCCCTTGGGTATGCTATAAGAAGAGAAATCTAATTATCTCTAACAACAACAAAAATCTTATAAATGTGAGTTTGTGAGGCTGGAAACAGATGCAATTCCGAGGACACAGGAGCTGGGCAGTCTGCAAGAGCTCAGGCAACCCTAATCCTCTGTCTCTCCCATATGCTGTTTCTCTCTCTCATAGGGGACCCCACTCTTCATAACTCTCTGCTCTTTTCCTTTGCTCCTTTAAACTTGCAGTCATAAATTTCCTAAATGAGCTCTTCCTGCTTATAGTTTTAGTCTCTGTGCCTACATAGACAGACACAGCTTAAATTCTAGTGCCAGGTCAGGCGTAAGAAGAATGTGTGGGCTGTCCTTGGGTCAGAAGCCCTCCTAAATCTAGCCACCTAAAAACAGGGAAGTGGCTCAAGCAATTCCAGCCCATTGGGGTAGTTGTGCCTGTCCATATAGGCAATTCCTTGGGAGCTGGTTTGAGCAGGTAAATATGTACACAGATTCAAGACTTTACCTGACAAGATTTAAGGCACATTCTATTTATTTCCTGTTCTATCCTTTGTTCATATTATTCTCATTTGTAGAGCCTTTTAATTCTCTAAAATTTGATCTATGACCAGCAGAATTTTTTTAGCTGAATCCTCAACTATTTTGGCCCAGCTACCTTTCCTAATAAAACTCTAACTTTCCTATATAAGAAAGAAAACTTTGACCCTGACCTTATAGTTCTGTGCCCAGACTACATAGGTCAATGGCCTGTCTATCACCAAATTACAGCTGGGTTTAAACTCTCTGTGGTCATTTCTGCATATCTCTGCAATCAGATTCTGAGGATGCTGTTTTCTTCATATAATGGATAATTCATGCCTTCATTATATATTTATTGGGCATGTATTTTTTGCCAAGAACTATTATAAATTCTGAAATTATAGCTAGGTATTCTTCACCAATCAGAAATTCTTACAACAAAAATTATTTGAATATGACAATTGTAGAAACTAAAACATGTCCTTTAATTAACACATTGTGAAGTGATCCAGTCTGTAAGGCATTTGATACATTCCAAATTATTAACTGAGAATATTGAAAAAATTTATCCATTTCTGAATAGAAAAGGACAATCATTGTGAATATCCATCATGTCATATTAAACCTCTAACATCTAGAATGTAGTTCTATGATAGTGTTTATGACATTTACTTCAATTGTTCTCTTTTTCTGTTACTTTTCCAAAACTATGAGCTCCCTAAATAAATTTTATAATTCCCCCAGGTTCTCATTGAAAAAAGGGGATGAAATATTCCCTAGGATAGCTTTGAGGCATAAGTAAGTGATCAAGGACATTTCCAATAAGATTACAAGTGGAAATGAAAGAACGTGTTCTTATGCTGAACTGCCCAAACTTATCAGACTCCAGTAATACGAACTTCAAAAAGAGAGTATTTTGAAACTGTTTCCTATTGATTACTTCCAACACCAATGAAAGAGTAAAAGGAAGCATCAGGTGGCATGAAAGCCTTTTTCATTAGTGGTTTTTGAAGTGCCTAGAGAAATAAGCTTAAAATAGAATGCTGAGCACATCACTATTCCAATTCTCAGGTGTACAGCAGCAGGTTAGACATATCTGGATTGGACGGAACATCGTGATCAGTGCTACGTTGAGTGCAGTGAAGCATCCCAAAGGCCAGCAAAGCTAAATGCACATTGAGGTTTCCCACCCACACAGAATGCCATGAAGGAGCAGAGCCAAAGCTTGGAAAAGGATGACCCACACTTCAAGAGCTTCTAAGGATCATCTTCTCTAACCCCTTGACTGTTTGTCCTAGAAAATCATGAAGCAGGGAGGGGAAATCCACAAGATTTACCTGAAGAAACCTAGCCAATGCATAATCAGGAAAATATGCCACATGAGTGCCACAAACATTGCTAGGGGGAAAGAAAGCAAGGAGAAGACATCCTTCAGGCTAAAGTTTAAGATTACCTGCTCAAAGCTAGGATTTTAAGAGTGCTAGATCCCACCACTTCAGCCCATCAGCACCCAAAACTGCTCTGCCACTCTCTATACAAACCTGTCAAATCATATGAAATATTTCCACTGAAATTTTTCTCAATTGCCAAATGACAGCAATGCCCAAACCAATTCATGCCATGTGCCTATGAGTTTACCTTCATGCCTAGATTGTCAAACACAGGGGTGTAGTCCTTCTCTCAAACACTACTGGATGGCACCTGACTTCCAGCCACAGTACTGAAAGAAAACCACTCATGCTTTCCTTGATCCACTCCCATTCACAATGAAGCCTGATGATAGACCAAATTAAAATTCATATAATGTTTTAATTTACTAACTTACTAGCTTAGGTCAGCACTGTGCTTGATGATGAAGTTGTATGCTAGCTAACCTTCCCAACTCATAATCCTTGCCACATTATCAGAAAGTCAGAGGCCACAATATAATTCCATTTTGTCTATTATACTATTAATATAATTCCATTTTGTCTATTATACTATTATACTTTGCTATTTCCTAGTACTACTTGGTTTTTGTGAGAAGCTAGGATTCCAACAATTTTAAAAAGACAATAAAGTAAAAAAGAAAAATTACATAAATAAGCAGAAAAATAATGCTTGGGTAAAAATCAGCTTGCACCTCAGTGCTGACCTCTTCTTAGTATAAGTTTTATAGGAGTCAAAGGTTTTGTTGGTCTTGTTCACCTCTGTGTTCCCAGGACCTATAATAACATCTGACATATGTTGAGTGCACAATGAATTCTTATTTATTAATTGAATCAGTGAAAATAATTGAAGGATAGCCAAATCCAGATAGAACCAAGCCCAATGAGTAACTAGAAAAAGATTTATGCTTATATATCATAAATGTCTCACTCTGTTTCTTATTTCTCTAAATTTTTGTCTCTCACACATACTAATCCCCAGTTCCTTCATGCTTGTAGATAGTAGTGAAGGTATAGCATATTAAATTTAATTTTTTTAGTATACTAAATATACTTTGCTAGAATGGTATTTGAAGATGAACTAGAAGGCTTCTCACAAAAGAAACCACAATCTGTGGTCCTTGGGAGCTAGGATATTACCTAAGCTACACATTCTCAAATATTATGTGAAGCTCTTCCAAATAAGAGTCTTACCAAAAAATTGTGAATAGGAAACTCTCTGTGCACGAGTCCCCAAAAGAAAAATCTACTATTCTTATAAATTTCATTCTGAATGATTTCTGGATAAACTTAGGAAACACATATCTCTGAGAAAAATGTAGTTAGGATAAAGTTTAAAATCACCATAGTGAATTGGTGAAAACTTTCCATTCTTTGGGATATGGGCAGAATCATGAGGCAAGACTTAGGAGGGTCCTGATCTGAGGCTTTTTCTGGTCATTAGAGAAGAAGGAGCAAGAGAAGTGGGAACAACACAATTTCCAAGATCGTAAAGCTTACATGATTCTATCCCAGATGGCCTGCAAAATATTTAGAATAGCTCTTTAATTTTACAGGTAAGGAAATAGAAGCCAGAGATATAAAAAAACCATACCCAAGGTTACTCACCTTATTACTAGCAGATGGGTATTCTCTCCAAATCATAAATGTTTTGAAAGGAAAACTGTATCCACAGCATGTTTGCAACATGCCTTTACTGCCTACTTTCACTGTATATATAGGCACATGTTATAAAATTGGGCCAAATAATATTTAATTCCCCACTGTAATAGTAGTTTTACATTCCACATTTAGACAGCTGGCATAATTGAAGACAGCTTGGAACCCCTGAGGATATCCAAACTGTCGCAATTGAAGAAAAGATTTAAGTATCCTGCAGTGTAAGACCCACTCAATGACATTACAAAGCTGATTCAAAATATCATCTTTGTTGGATCCTCAATATCCAATCTATGAACAATAGACATAATTAAACATAAAAAGCTGTAAATTAAGCAAACTAAATGATGGAGCAAATCATTTCATTTTTGCACCTGTGAAGTACAGTATGCCATTGTTATTTTCCCAAAGAAGAGAGAACAGACTCTTGCATGGACAATTATCAAAAGGGTTCAGAGCAGAAGCAGCTATAATGGACAATAGATTTCTTTCCAAAGACTAAAAAGATATCAATGAATGTAGTTTTCAAGTCAAAGTGAGAATATGCAGCTGCTGCCACAGATTCTTTTTAATGTATTTCAATGTTACTAATTAAAATTAAAAAAAAACTGAGGTCTCCTATTCTCAAGCTAGTAAAAAGCAGAGAACACAGAATGACAACTTCATGCTACACTTTTTTACTTGTCTGCAAAATAACTTTAGGTTCATTTTGTGCTTGATAGCTACAGAAAATAGTTTATGCAATGCACCTGGTCTAGAGATGACTACACAAAAGGAGGTGGAACCATGGTTAAGAGCTCAGATTCTGAGACAGAAGCCTTGATGCAAGTCCTTCTCATTTCTGGTATCCTTAGGTAAGTTTTTCAATCACTATATATTGCCTTCTTTACCAGTAAAATGGGAATAATTATTATACCCACCTCATTGGATTGTCATGAGAATTAAAAGCAGCAATCAGTGACACTCTGGCTAGTGAACAATTGTTAGCTATTGTCATTTTGATTTAAAATGTTGTATACTATATTTTTAATTGCAACAAACAGGAGAAAATATCTAAGACTAATTCTTATCCCAGCACTTATTCCTGATTCAGAATAATGATCAAGGGAATTTCATCCATAAACCAGTTATCTAAGAACTTAAATAAAAAACACAACTTGCTGCACTGAAATCAGATAAAAGGTAAACACAAATATATTCTAGTGTATACTGGAAAAAATATCAGCAAGGTGAGCAAGGTCATTGTGTATATCTTGCCAGCAGAGACACACAGTGTCACCTCCAGCCTGGATTGAACTAAAAGAGCCAAGGGAAAGATCTGCCAATGAGCCCACCATGAACTAGCATAAAACCACCTGCAAAATCCATTCAAGCATCTGTCTCTGTGCAGTGCCAAATCTTCTCCTCCTACCCCGCCAGGCTGGCCCCATCTACCACAGAGCAATTCCACAAGCCACCTTTTCTTCAATTCATCATTGCTGGGACTCTTCCATTTGATCATCCCTGGAGATATTATGTGAAATTCTATGCAGAAACTCACTCTCGTTTCATGTACTAATGCATGCTATAAGAGCTTCTCCTGCTAATTCAGTAACTGTCCACATCAGTCAGACTGATGCTTATACTAAAGCATTGGACACTTTAATATCTCATTAATTAATCCTCAAAATTATCATAAGGAAAACAATGAAGATTGGGTGCATTATCCACTCAATGACCATTTGCTGTCTTCTGAGTGATCAAAGTAAGATAGGGACCATGGACATGTGTTCATGCTATGAGGGTGTTCTTAAACATGTAAAGGTAAGAAAGAAGCAAGAAGAGTGACCACAGCCTATAATTCTATATCTATAACTGATAATAATAATATTAGCTACTTCTTGTGGTTATTTAATAAATATATCATCCATAGACTAGTTTCTGGCAGGTCCTAACCACAGTACATGCTGGAGATGATGAGATAATGACCAAAATCATGACCATGAAAAGACAATGATGATGAAAGCGACTGCTGATAGACAAGACACCTGACACTAAGCACCCAATGACTAAAGTGTGCTTGATATTTAGAGAAAATAATTAAAATATTCAACTCATACTCTGTTCTCACTAATTTTACATGTTGACGGGGGGATATGATAATGTAGAAAGCAGGAATTTATTTCAGAATGAGACATGAGCTACAGAAGCAAAAATAGATGAGAGTTTGAGAAAATATTTAAAAAAATAGGCAATGAAAGAGGCCCTAGAACTATGGAATTATGAAGCAGTTTAATTCAGAAGACAATAAAATAATATTATCAAACAATATTGATAATGCCTATGCAGCACTTGCAGCAGATCAGTCATTGTTCTATTTATTCTTTAAGATATTTTATTAATTTTACTCATGTAATAATTTTGTGTATTAAGAACAGTTGTCGGGCTGGGGATGTGGCTCAAGCGGTAGCGCGCTTGCCTGGCATGCGTGCGGCCCGGGTTCGATCCTCAGCACCACATACCAACAAAGATGTTGTGTCCGCCGAAAACTAAAAAATAAATATTAAAAAAAAAATTCTCTCTTTCTCTCTCTCTCTCCACTCTCTCTTTAAAAAAAAAAAAAAAGAACAGTTGTCAGTTGTCATCCTCTGAAACTACAGTGCAGGAAGATTAGGAAATTTACTCAAGATCTTGCTGGTGATAAACAGTAAAAAGTATTTAATACCTTCAGTTGGTACCCAGTCTTCAGTCTTAGCTGCTCTACTGCAATACCTATCAAATTAAGCAGGAGAAGACCTCTCCCAAAACTTTCACAATTAATGTAAAAAAGATATATTATGGGTGGAGATCTGGAAAATCTTTAAACAAAATACCAACATAGAGCATCAGGTTAATCATGAGGGGATGACTATTGTTCAATGTTTAAAGTGAGTAGATGCTGTTCCAGGATAGAAATTTTTATCACCTTTTCTGAAATCACTTTTGAGAAAACTATAACATTTTATGTTCTCATTTTAATACTAAAGATGCTTTGTCCTGAAAAGTGTTTTGTCGTGTTTGTTATTTGCCACCACAGCTCAAAAATCACTCCTGCCTATGGCACAAGTGAATGGAAATAATCCACGCCTTCTGATAACCTGCAATCTAAAAGTGAGTAACCATGAAAAGTGCATGTGATACTTTTAAATAAGCAGGATAGGGATTACATTAGATTCATTTGCAATGGGAAAGATGGATAGGACACTGTGTGCCAGGTAATGAAAAACTGGAGGAATATGCCTAGAAAAAAATACTGAGAGATAAATGGCAGCTCGGATAAGCAAGAATTCTGATCTCACAGAAATAGAAAAGAAGAATTATAAAAAAAAGTAAAAAAACATACACATAATGAGGCTAATTATAAAAGGGAAACTAATTATAAAATCCAGATCAGTTTTTAGGCAATTGCTATGCGGAACATGTTAAGCCATGTTGCATAAAAATTTAGTGATGAAATTGTAGTTCCAGTATCTCACATGAATTCAAAATTTTAGCCAAGTGAAGAGCTGTTTGTATGAAAGGATAGCATAGGTACTTGAAATATAATTATTTACCCATCAAGTTGATAGTATATTTTTCACAACCTCCCAAATCAAGACCAGCGTCTGTGAAGCAACACAAGTAAGCACAGTCACATGCTTTGTAGATTCACGTTATGATCCTGTTCTCAGAAAAGCTTCCACTGTCTAATTTTGCAGGTAATCACATAAAACATGGTTCTTCTTTAATTTTGGGGTTCTCAAATAGAAATCCTTTCCCCAAAAACATGTATGTGTGTGTGTGTGTGTGTGTGTGTGTGTGTGTGTGTGTATATATATATATATATATATATATATATATATGTATATACATATATATATATATATATCTTCACAGGATATGAACTAAGTATACCAACCTGTGAAGGTCTGTTTTGTTAAAGAGCTGAGGAATACTTTGCTTTGATATTTCAATAAGCCCTCTGCATCACAGGGCAATATTCAAATTGTTCATGAAACTTACACAAGAAAACAGTAGACTCCCAAGTTTTCCCTGAAAATAAGTCGCTTCGGGTTACTCAGACTAAGAGGCAGTATGGCCCACTGGTTCTTGGTGACTCTTAAAGGTCAAACTTTAAAAGCCCTCCTTGGCTTTGTTCTGTGACACAGCACATGGGTGAGATGATACCCTGGAGTTTTTGCACACAGAGAGGTAGAAGATCAGGGAAGCAGGCATGTGCTGAGGTAGTCAGGAAGACAAGCTGGTCCTCTATGAGCATCTCCCAAGTGGCATAAATATTCTCACAAAAAGAGTTAGGAATTATGAACATAATCTAAAATTAAGGAACAATTTGATAGGTATCTTAAAGGGCTCAAGAATGGAGAAACTTCAGAGGAGAATGAAGAAAATGTGGCAAAAATGAAAAAAAATTTGGCTTTTAACATACTTCTTGGAAAAAAACTGGGGATCCATCTAAGCATGGCTGTTATTATTCTACAATAGAGCAGAGGGAAAACCCTTTCTGTATTTGGAGATACTTTATATTTATTGCTTGAATAGAGTTTAACAGAAAGCTTGGAACAAATCTGCAAATTTTATTAGTAAGAGTATCAGAGTTTGAATTTCAGCTCCAACACTATCTTAATGGATAGTCTTGAGAAAGTTAAGTAACTTTTCTGAGTATCTGTTTTTCCAACTTTATGACTATATCAAAGAGTTTCATGAGGTTAAGTGATTTTAAGTGTGTAAGAGCATAGAGCATGGCATAGATGGCACATAGATGGAGGAATCATTCAAAGAAGATAGTTGAATTTGAATAAAAACCTTTCATATAGCATAACATGAGAAAAGTTTATGAAAGTAATGAAGAAAAATAAAATAGTAATTGAGAGGAGAAGCCATAGAAACAAGCACTTTGGTGGTGATGTATGCAGGATCCATGACGACTTTACTGGTCTTACTGGGTGCAAAAACATTGAGTCAGACACACTCTTTCTCTAAGGCAGAATCAAGGCCTCGTTTTCAATCCCTGGGGTGCATAGAGTCCCAATTCTACAAATGCACATAGCTCTCAGGAGGGTTCAGTAAGTGCAAAGGCACCACACACCCTGTGTTGTATGATGACATGTGACTGCAACACTACAAAGCTGTTTAGAATTTAAAATACACAGATGCTCTATCAATCCAAATTCTATGAATTTCCCCCAGTATGTTTTCAATAATAAAAATTGTATTGCTGTTTTCCCCTGGGTAATACTCTTTTCCTCCAAATTATGTTAAAGTCAGAGGAAAAAGGAATTAGTGGTGGGAAGGGAGAGAAAAGAGGGGGTGGGAACTAAGTTGGTTACTGTGTTGTGAAAAGGGGTGAAGAAAGAACTAGACCTGGGGTTAGTGCTGTTTTGACATTCCTCCATCAGGAAAACATAGGGACTGTTTATTTTAAGTAATTACAACCCTGTGTTCTTGACATATGCTCAACCAGTGTCCCACCGAGATCACAGCACTTCTTCTGCTATATTATACTCTGCTTACTTAATCATTTTCTATCACTGGGCATTGTTTGGTGCTCATAACCCAAAGCAATATTTATACTATCTCTTTACTAAGCATTATTCTGCATTTGATAATTTATTATTCCAAATATTTTTTATTTATTCAAAAAAATATACATACCATTTGTTGTGTATCAGTTATGCTTAAGTATGTTATTAAACAATAATTCATTCACTCTTCATAAAGAACTAAGAACTATTATCCCCATGTTTTAACTTATGAGGGTACAGGGAGGCTGAACAACTTACCCAAGGTCACAAAGCAAGGTGGCAGGGCTAGAGTTTGAACCCAGGCTCAGGTGTACATGCATATAAATAGTACTTGATGCTGCTCTTCAGATAGGATTAAGTGGATTATTATATAAAAATAGCATGGAAAAATATCTGGCAAATAATAATGGCTTAGTAATTGTAAGATATTCTATATATTTCTATGATGCTATTTTCATACAATGAATGGATAAACATATTGATTGATCATTCTGACATGGTTAATTGGAAATATATTGCATTGGACAAATTATTGTCATCCTTTTGCATATTGGTAAAAAGATTTATGATTTCCAAGTTGTTAATTGGGATATGGTTCAGAATAGGAGAATAGCCTCACTGGATGAATTTATATTAAGACTTTGACTTCTGATGGATATACTAAGTCTGTCACTCTGGCACAGAGGGAAATTAGATTAATCCAGTAAGAACTGTTCCTCATGAAGTCACATTGATTTTTGCCTGCATTAGATGGTCTTCCAGGTGCTTACAAAATTGATCTACTCCAGGTAAGCAGGAAATCTATCACTTTCCAAGTTTGTCCTTTTTTGTTTGCTTATTTGTTTTTTAAAATGAAATCGAGCTTACCTTTTTCTAAGCATATATGCCGAATGCACAGACAGGAGAAAATCCAATTTTCCATAAGATACATTTTTTTTTCTTTTCTGGCTTAACATTCAGGAAACTATCCATTAACAGTGGTAATTTATACTTTTTTGCTGTCTCTTACAACACCAGTTTGGAATTAAATCAGTAGCAATTTAAACACATGACAGTCCTCAATGAAATAGCCATTAGTGATATACTAAAAGTAAAATAGGGCCATAATTATTAAATAGTATTCTTTATATTACTAAATTTTCATTTTATGTGGAAAAATTAATGTTCATAGTTTAGTTAATTTTCTGCTTGAGCTGTGAAATCATTTACACTCTCACAGTTAAAACATAATAATATAATGATAAAAAGTTCCAAATGCTTAGTGTTCTTCCCAAACAGTTATTTGTAGGTAGGGTCTAAAAATTGCTGACTTGTAACTGCTCTGAACTTAAACATAGTACTTGAAATAGTGTAAGCTATTCCCTTTTATGCACATTTGCTGACAGAAAGAAATGCATTTTAAAGGAAGATGCTTCTACTTCTAGATTCTGTGCATCAAACATAATCTTCTTGCTATAGTGACCATTTTTAAGATATATTTGTTATTGATATGGAAGCATTTACATAAATTATGTGCCTGTAAAATGCAAAGAACGCTGAATTGCTGGTGATATTTATTCAAATGTGGTTACAATGAACATGATATATATGCAATTTGTTTTTAAGATAGTCATTTCTGATTTCAACAACAATTTCAGCCTCGTTAACAGCGTTTGGAATTCTCTTATGATTCTGTATTTTTTCCCTTTGAATTTACAAGAAAACTTGCTCAAAGCTCATTATAAACTATGATTATGTCTACTTTTGAACTAGATTTCATCAAAGCTAAAAAGAATCAGATGAGAGACTTGATTATTACAGTTTCCTTAGAAACATGGGAAAGAGTAAAAACACCTTAGAATCCAAGACATTTTGGCAAAGAACCTCACAGTCCATCTGCTGTGTTCAATAATTATGAGAACACAAACAGAGTAACTATCATTCAAATATCATTCTGAATAATTATATTTTGTTAATAAAGGAAAAGAATTTGCATTATATTTATGATTTCTAAGTAAATAGTATACATTAGAAAAAACTCATTAGAAAAGAATGAAGAGAGGGTAGAAAAAGGAAGGGAGGCAAGAAGATAGAAAAGAGAAAGAAAAGGAAAATGAAGGAATCAAAAGATGGAGCATGTGACTCCTTCTCTGTCCAGTGGCTAGCCTGTATATAAACAGCCTCTGAAGATCTGTGCATTAATAGCTTGCTAAACAGCACCCTCCATATCTATGGGAGGTGGTCCAGTAAACTCCTAACTTGCATTACTTAACTTCATCCATTTATTTATTCATTTGTGGGTTTTTTCAACAATATTTATTTTTACAATATCCTATGTAGAATACAATATTTTTACAATATCCTAAGTAGAAGACTACAGAAACGACTGGAGATTTCATAGTGAACAAGACTTACTCCTTGATTTCAAAAGCTTAGAGGCCACTGGGGAGATAGAAATAATAGATTGCAAAATTACAAACCCTTTTATCTGTGCAGGAGGCTCTCTCACTTCCATCCCATTCTTTTGGTAAGATCTTTATCCTTTCCTTTGTGCAACTCCAAACCCATCCTTTCTTCAAGATGTTGCTCTCAGCCAATATTCTTACCAGACCTTGGTTTAGCAAGGTTGGAGTCCAGTACCCAGATTTTCCTCTCCCACCAACTTCCTTTCCCTCTCCCTGGTTTGGATACAAGGGTAATAAGATTTACACAAACCCATCAATTTTGCTTACACATTTGAATACTAAACACAGACACATGGGGATATAAGGGTTTTGAAACTGAGTCATCAACTCATAATCCACAAATCCTGGTGTTGAGATTGATTTGATGGATCCTATTT
This sequence comes from Spermophilus citellus, assembly GCF_964194105.1. NCBI lineage: Eukaryota > Metazoa > Chordata > Mammalia > Rodentia > Sciuridae > Spermophilus > Spermophilus citellus. Next base: position 109,786,165 of record NC_138186.1, on the reverse strand, counting down.
TTCTCCAGGGCTTGATTTTAATTTTTCATTCAATTCCGTTAACTATACATATCCTCCCAAGAAATCTGTTTTTATTGCTTACGCTACTCAAATGGATGTTGAAATTCTTATTAATGGCTCTAATATATCACTGTAAGTTATCAGGACTACAATCCCATGCATTAATTCAGAAAGACATGTTCTGGGCCTAATTCTTCATGTAAACCTTACTTAAGCAAAATTCCAAGTTCAACATAATTATGTTTAATTAGGAACTCATGGAAACTTGAAATAAGAAGAAACTATAAGGCAAGGTCATCTAATCTCCCACTCATTGTTTCTGAAAATCCCTATAATATAATCATGTAGCTACTCTTTGAATATACCTATAGATGGAGAACTCAAACTGCTTAAGACAGTTTCATATTTGTATGCTTCTCATCATCAGAAAGACCTGGCACTTAGCTAAGGTTTGCTTCCTCATAAATTTTCATTTTATAACTTTTCAATGAAAATTATGTTCTTTGCCATTTTCTACAAAGGTCTAAACTTAATTTGACACTTACACTATCAATCAGTCTTCTTACATGCTCCAAAATAAATTGTCAGAAGAGACTCAAGCCCTGTAAGATAGAGTTGCAAAAGAATGTAGATCTTCAGAGACCACATCTTTGACCACAAAAAGAAAAAAAAATAGCCATGCTTGAATGAATATTTAAAGATAAGGTGAAAAAAAAATGCCAAGAAGTGCTGACCTTTCATGACAAGCTGCCAACAAAATGAATATTTCTTGGCAGGTAGACCAGATTCAAAGGCCAAATATCAATGGATGAACACCCTTCCTCCAGTATTTAATATGATTCAATGAATCATAGTCAAGAAGAACTCGAAAGATAATGTAGCTGAAATCATATCATTTTACTGCAAGGAAACTGAGGCATGAAAAGTAACTTCCATTTTTTTTTTAACAAAACTGTGCTATTTCTTGAAAATTCAGGTCTCTAAGATAAAATGTCTGGTGTTTTAAAATTTGAAAGAAAATTATATATATATATATATATATATATATATATATATATATATATATATATATATATATTTCTTGTTTAAATATAATTTAGGATCTTGAGAATTGAATTTCTGTATGGCTGGACCATCTATTATGCAAAATATGAAACATAAAATTTAATATACTTGGGAAATGTCATATTAGAAAGGAAATCAAGGGATGCCCTCCAAGAATTCCTATGAAGAAATGAAGATTGCTCATCACTTATTATTTTCCCTCCTAAGCAAATGACTATTGCAAAGAACTGAAAATCAACTGTAAAACTTCAGCAACGAATCTGACTTGATAAATTTTAGCCATTTCAAATTTTTAATTTTTTTCACTTTAAAAAATTTCCTCACTTATCATTTTTAAAATGAAAAAGGTTTAATGTATCCAAAATGCTCTATCTTCCATTCCCATGATAGTTTGATTAGTGCTCTGGAATTGAAGGTTAAGATTATAGTACTTGCTGTATCTGCCCACTGGGACCCAAATAGTTATGCTTCTGCTACATATGTTTGCTACTACAATCTTGTAGTTAGAAATTTTGCAAAGCAAATAAAACCAACAAGTTAACTTATTTTCTTTTTACTTCAAAAATCTGTTAATCATTTTCTGACCAATGGAATGAAGTAAAAGTTCAATTTTTTTTCCTCTGAGTAATGATTATTTGTTGATTAACTCAATATTCTTTAATTGGTTTGCTAAATGAATTTAAAAACTCTATATTTTGCCACATGATAGATTTTTCCTTTGTGCACTACTATATCTAGTATTTTCAAAGTATAAAAATAATCTCACTTGTCAATAAGTTAGTCTTTTGGCATTTTCAACCACCTGGAAATTAGTTGGTATTAGAAGTTGATTAGGGGATTTTATGCATAAATTTCACAAAACATTTATCAAGGTGTCCACATTTCAATCATAAGAAAGATCTCAAATGTACTCAGAACCTGCTTGTTCTTATCTTCAAACACTTCTAACATATTCACCTAGATATTAAATACTAATGAATAATGTGAGGAAAAACACTGACACTGATGAAGGTACAGTTGACAAGAAGGACACACCCCAGATAAGGCTAAACAGAATGTGACTGAGCACATTTGTGGGTCACAGCAAAATTCTATCATTGATAGTCTTAATTAAAACCCCAGCGTTTAAGAAAAAATTTTAAATGTGTTTAATGTATTATAGGTAAGAAAGTCAAATAAAACTACACTGCCTATCATAAAATTTTCTATAGTATAAGTAATTAAAACATTTCAAAAATTACTAGTGCTTAAAATGGAGCATTAATTACATGTAAAATTAAGCTAAAAAGATAGCATATTCCCTAGCATTGTCAAATGATACACAATGCCAAAGCACAAATAATTGTAATTTTTAGTAGTTCAGTTGCCATCACTATGCTTAGATTAATTGAATCCATATTCTTAACACCATAATTGAGCATCATGACATTTTGAGACAGTACTAGTCCTGCAAATATAAGTCCACCAATATGCTTTATGGTAATAACAGACAATCAAAATTATGCTATAAGCAAAAAATGCTAGTTTATGATATATTATTATCAAGAGATGTTGGTTTCATATGTTGTCATTGTGCATATTTCCTTGTTTCTATGGTAACAGGTAATTCCCTTTATTGCAGCTTCTATTGCAGTTATTCTAAACCTCAAATTTTTCTTTCCATTGTATTTCAGGATGCTTTATGCAAACAATGCTATACAGATGTTTAAGAAAATCTTATGGTGATAGATATGTTCTAAGAAATATCTGCTCACAGCATGGTATTCCCTCTAGCATTGTTGAATGACTTTGTTTAATGGCAGTGGCCTATGTAAAACAATATGTCTGAATGAGAGTCTTAGGTTTCATCCCCAGGTGTGTCATTGATGATTTGTGGAGGTCATCTAACAACTTTAGCCATGTTTCTTGAATTAAATAGCAAATTGGAAAAACTACTGATAGTTCTTATGAGCTCCTAGGAGAACTTGAAATACTCTCTGTCCCTTCTACCTTGCCAAGACAATCACCCTCTCTCTGTGGAACACAGGACCATCTGGACACAGACACAGGAACACAGAGAAATATGTCACTAAAAATCATTTCTTTCTGCCTCTGTCACTTCCTGAAATATTGTTTTCATGATTTGCTTAAACATATACACACTACTCCTCTTATCTGGGGACATAAAACAATTTGCTAAGATGGCAATTAGTTTACATCAATCAACTTTTCAAGAAATTGCAATGGGCCCACTCTGGTTGGAACCAATATTCATTAAGTAAAAATCATCTCAGTTAATTCCTCAACAATACGCAACTAAAATATATTATAATTCCTTTCTAGTGCATATTGAAAATAATGGCTCATTTTAATATGAATTGCAAATAACAAGGAGTCAACATGGAGAGCCAAAAGTGCCCTATGGTAATAAATGAATCTGTTTCAGAAGCACTTTGGCTCTTCTGACCTCCTGGGGTATTGATATTAATTCTAGTTCCATCAGAACTAGATATACACTAAATAAAACGCCTGAAACCTTAAAGAGCCAGCATACCTTGGGATATTTTGAATCCATTTACACAATAACATAACACTCATTTCAAAAGTCATATTTCTAGAATTTTTCTTTTTATCCGTTATTATGAAAATAAAAATTATAAAGATAATATTTACAGATCACGTTAAGTTCACTCATATTGCAATAATGTGGCATTGATTAAAATGAGAATGAATTTAGTCATTTAAGTAAGAATTATTACTCATTGAAATACTCTATCCAGCTGGATGCATATGAACAAATTCACTGAAGAAAAGTTTGATAACTATAGTAATAATAATCTGATCACAGTTCAAATTATGTAGATAAGTATCTATTTAAAGATACTAAAGGTAATTCTGCTGCCAGAAGCAAATTGTGTTGTCTTTAAAAGAAAACAGAATAATTCCTGTAAATAGCCTTTCTAATACTATATATTATTTTCTTGGATGCTATCCTCCTCACACTCCATCTCCTAGATTTTTGTATCTGGAAGAAATTGAATGTACAGATTTCCTTCAGATAAAACCTAAAATATGGTGTGAATTAGAAGAAGATGTGTATGCTAGAACATAAAGGAGATATCCCTGATATATTGGAGACTGTTCCTGAAAATTGAATACTTTTTTTTCTAGCTTAATAGTATTCCATCTAAGGAATAGAAAAACCAGGTCATCTATGATACACAACATAAATAGAGGATGTTGAAGAACTATATATCATTCCTGAACACTTTTAAAAAAAATAGTGGGGGATTTAAATACAAGTTCATGAAAAACAACCCACTTTACCTTTCAAAATGTCAGTGAAACAAATGGGAAATGGAATAATAGGTAATTAGTATCATAATTATCTCTAATGACCATGAAATTATAGATTTCCCCTCAAGATTTTCTATCTGTTGCCATGTAACCCAAAAGATTATGTATATGAATACAAGGAAGGAAAAAACTGCATTAGAATCTGTTAGCAGGCTATATATTTTATCTTTGAAGCATGACTTGCTAATTGGTTTGATGTTTTGCTTAAACACTACAGTGTGTGTGACCAAAACATTTTCAAAATACTTCATTTAGGTGCTTACTGCTGTTAAAAACAGCATTTTGCAACAACGAGATGTTCTGTCTTTATAAAATATGTCAGCATAATGAAAAGAGAAAAAAATCACAACAAGTGAATTGTTCTGTGTAACTGATCCACATTGTGTGCAATTATAATACTATAATTTCTTTTCAAATAAAAGGGAACTCAAATTTTGAACAATATGGACCTATTATTTTATATACCAGATTTCATTTTGTGGAGGAAAAGATGGTATGTGAGCAAATATACTAAAAACTGAAATAAGAGCATTAGTAATTATTTGATCACTACTTTAATTAAAAAATGATCAGCAGTTTGTTACTCCCTGGTTTCCAAAACAAAAGCATCTCACTGTGCAGTTGCCTGGTCCTTATTTTCTTTACATTAAAAACAAACAAACAAAAAAAAAGTTATACAACATGGACAGGAAAAGAATTATGCCTTAGATCAAAAAGTGAATTTTCATTTTCATGTGGTACAACCAGGCAGTTATATTCTGTGAGTTGACAAGCACGATATTGCTACCATACTAATGTAATCTCAGCTTAAGCCCAATATTTCATGAATGTTTCTCATTTCTAGCCAAGATTTAGAGATATCAACAGTAAACACATCATGCCTTTATGGAGGTTTTCGTTCCCCTCTGACACACCATTTTAGTGATACATTTTGTTACATTAATGGAATTCTAGGTTTTTATTTTTTTTTACAAGACTGAAGCAATACCTAGTTATTTTCAGAGAAATCATACTTTTTACTACTTGTAGAAAATGTGGGGTATTATGCCACAAAATGAAACTACTTTGCTTTTAGTCATAAGCAATATGTTAATGATGCAGCTCAGAGCCCAGCAAAATAATGTCAAACTAATCTGCAATCTGCCCAGAAAAAATGAAATGTCAGCCAATTCTACCAAATGGCAAATGGTTTTGCTGTTCAAGTACATGGCTTATAAATGTGCTGGTTTAGAGTAAAAGAAAAAAACGGAGAAAAAAATCAAATGCCTCAAAAAAAAAAAGTCATTGGGATGGTGATCTTTTATTCTTTCTCAGAGAAAAATTCTAATTTTTTTGTTGGTGATGTTTTAATTGGTAAATTGTGTTGTTTTAGTGCAGTAAGAATAAATTGATTCAGTGGCTCAAAGATGTTACCATTTTTCAGGGTTTGGAGAACAATATGCTTCAAATGAAATATATGCAAATATTGTCTTCCTGGGAGTTTATTAAAAAGAGCCTTTCTAATTAAAACCATCAAGAGTCATCTAATCTGTTTTTACATTCACAAGAATTTCCTCACATTACATTGGGAGAGCATCTTACTAAAAGTAAAACCAGTTTTTTTTAAAAAACAAAAATACCTTTTACACATGTTTTAGATCATTTGTGATAATGTCAAAACCATTCTTAACAGTATTAGCATGTAAACTGAGTATTTTGTGACTAAGAAAACCAAGTTGTGTATTCAGAAACAGCATATCTTAAAATGCGGTTTCTTTTTCAAATATGTAACTACCACAAACAGACTGAAGTTTTTCTGTACTAGAAGCAGAAATGGAAAACATTCAATAGTACAATTTAATACTAGTCAATAGTTAAGACAATGAAAAATCAATCAAATAAAAACCATAAATTGTAGAAACACAAAGTTGTGAGGATCTTTCTACCCAGAATATTTTCCCAATAGAAATATTGCTAAAATTTGCAAAAAAAAAAAATTGAAAAAAAAATTCAATGATTTATATCACAAGTTTAATATGAAAATTTAAATGATTTATATCAGAGGTTTCTACTTCTGATTAATTTAACATCGTTACTCAGAAAATTAGAAAAATGTTTGTATTGTCTTGGCCAGCACATAGTATTTTTGTAAGGACTGCTTCTGGAATCTGGAAAATCATTTCCTCAATGTCAATGAGGAAAGAAGGCACACACACACACACACACACACACACACACACAAAGAGGACCTTTGATATGGAATAGCAGATTTTATAATTAGAAAAGGACAAATACAATATAAATACAGAAATGCTATAAAGCTATGATAAATAAATGACAATGCCAGCAACAACTGGATAGTCATAGATTTTGATTAACTACGTGGGCAGATGTTTAATTTCCTTCATAATGAAAATAAGTGGTTCAGCAGCTGTCATGTAGTAAAATCACTGAACTCTTGTAGCCAGCCATTCACACTCAAATCCACACAACACCATTTACATTGTCCCTACAGTGCTCTATCAGAAGGAATGGCCTAACGGAATTGTCAAATATGCAAGGTGTGATAGCCTTGCATGACTTCTCAGCTATTTTTAAAGACCATTTAAAATCCTTAAATGGCTTGCCTTCCCTGAACAGTTTCTCACACACACATACACACACACACACACACACACACACACACACACACACACAAAACTTCATATGCAATCTGGTATCTTTCAGGGTAGAATATGGGCATTACATAGAGAGGGTACAAGAAGGTATAAAGGGTAGCATTCTTTCCTTCTCCTGAACTTGATTCATGCCTCTTCTCTAGTCCACAACTTAATTGACTTTCAATTCTTGCCTATTTTTCCTCTGATACGTTTTGCGTCAATGACTTTTTTGTTCTCAGTGAAACATTAATCCCTACATTATTATTCTCAAGGAAGTTTTCCTTTACTTAACAGACCTAAGTCAAATGCTTATTATGGAATTTAGAGCCCTCTATAATCTGTACTCAGATTAGTTTCCCAATGTGGTTACAGATGGCAAATTTGCTAAAAGATAATGGAGAGGATAGATACAATGCTGACATTTTCATGGAGACGTTTGCAATAAGGGGTCCCTAATCATTCATTTTTGACTTAATATAAATGTTCTCAACTTTTTCACCTTTAACATCCCTTCTCTGTTTTTTCCATACTTTTCTTCTTTTCCTCACATCACCCTTAGTATTTCCCTGTAGTTAGGTGAATATATAGAACTATGTGGAAAGCACCAAAAATACAAAGATGGGTACGACAGTTATCTCCCTCTTCAATGCCATCCTTCATTGTCTTCTCTTTTCCTTATTCAGAATCATATTCTTGAAACTCACGTCTGTCTTTGTTATGGTTTGGATATGAGGTACTTCCCCAAAAGCACTTGTGTTAATACAGGAATATTCAGAAGTGATATGACTGTATTATGAGAGCTGTAACCTACTCAGTACATCCTTGTTTGGGAGGTGACTGCAGGCAGATGGGGTGTGGCTGAAGATTGGTGACTGAGGGCATATCCTGGAAGGGTTCTCCTTCCCTGAGGCCACTTACCCTTGCTCTGTCAGCATCCTGGATGCCATGAGCAAATCAGCACTCCTGTGCCATCCTTTATGCCGTGATATTCTGCTTAACCTTCGGCCTAGAACAATGTAGTCAAACCTCTGAAGCCATGAGCCCAAACTAAACTTTCCCTTCTCTAAATTGTTCTCGTTGGGTGTTTTGGTCGCAGCAATGAAAATCTGACTAACAGTCTTTTTGCATTGTTTCCTTTCCAATATTCTATATTCTTGATTAGGTCTTCCCAACCAAAATTTTTTTGGAAGTCTGATAGACTAGAAATTCATATGCATGAATTTACATTTATTGATATATCTACACAGGTATATATGTATGTACATATATTCACTAAATATTATTCTTCATGCTTTTATTCCTTTAAATTCTGAAATCTGTTCCTATCCCCATCTCTTTCCTAAAACTGCTCTATTAAGGTCACAAATAATGAATAATTTTTTTAAAAAAAAAAAGCTTTTTCAATTACCAGTATTTCTTCTATGCAGAAGTTGGTAAATATTTATTGGATGTTTGCTATATGTGTCTGGTGCAGGACTAAATGATAACTAAGTTCCCCTATAAACCCTGTCTCATAGGCATGTAAATGAAATAATGATTACTAGAGACAATAGGTAAATTCAGGGAGTAAAAGGAGTGATCAAATCTATCAGGCAAAATCAAAGAGTGCTACTCAGATGCAATGGTAGTTGAGTTTGTTCTTAAACAGAAATGGAAAATCTTTAGCATAAAAGGGAAAACATTATAGAGTAAGCAAGTAACAAGGTACAAAACAATATGAAAAGTGTGAAGGACTGTGATTATGTCAGTATTGTTGGAGGAATAAATATAGCAATGAAATTAGAGAGGTGGACAGATCAAAATATAGAAGGTCCCCAAAACCAAAAATAATTTGTAACCTGAGCAATTAAGAGCCATTATAATATTTTAAAGAGAAAAATAAAATGTAATTGCATTTGATGAAGATAATTTTGTTCACCAATGGGCTTAAGGATATAGGTAAAACTGGAGCCAATTAAGTTGGTATGTTATTGCAACGTTCCAGTTCAGCAATTATGAGAACTGAAAATGATGAGTGACAGCAAGATAACGAGGGAGCAGAAGGAAGTATACATTTATGAGATAGGCAGGAAATATATTTGATTTAAAAAAGGACCACATCTGGGATACAAAGACATTCCAATTCCCAGATTCCTGATACATTGGATGGTGGTTCCATTAACCAAGATAGAACTTATGGAGGTGAAACAGTCTACCTGGGGACAGGCATGGGGCATTCAATATCACAATCACTGACTTTAAGGGAACTAGTCAGATTGACTTTTGACTTATATGTAATGTAAGAATGAGATCAAAGCTGTAAACATATATTTGGAAATCCCAGTAAATAGGCAATATATCCATATATCTTAACCTGTGCAGGTAAATGAGATCAAAGAAGAGGAATCTCCTTAGTAGTTATATAGTCTACCTTGAGAACTTAACTCCATTAGTTTCCTGTTAAATCTTCTAGGAAGAATCTCAAATCTATGTAACACGTGTCATCTTTTTGATTTATTCATCAAAACAATTGTGAGTGCCTACAGTACTGGCACTGTTTATTTGGCTTGGTCCTTTCTCTCTAGAGGTATACATTCAAGAAACCAATGATACAAATTAGTAACATATAATTTAGTAAATGCCATATTCTCAAAATGTATAATTCTATTTAACCTCAGAGGAGTTATTAATTTTGACTTAAGGGAAATATGGTGCCTGAAAGAGATAATACATATTTCTAAATGACTTTAGCAGATAACCTGGAATACTCAATGGCATTTAAAACTTAATAGATGTAAAACCAACTCAACTTTTCTATGTACAAATTTGACAAGCCATTTAATCTTTCTTTGATTTTCTTATATACAGTAGAAGGAGAAGGAATGATCCCTTCCAAATCTAACATTCTCTGTTTTCTCTCAACTTTTCTTACAAACCTGTAGCTTTTTTTTTTTTTGCAGCTGCTTTATTTAGGCTAATTCCACCAGTATTAGGCAGTGTATACTTCTTCTCCATCGCCTTCCTCATACTGTACACCTGTAAGTTCTGTCCATCTTCCTTCCAAAAATACCATAGGCGTCTTTGCTTCACCTCCATTCCTATTTCTACCATTAAGTTTCATGTCCTCGTTGCCTCCCTTGGTTGTTATAACAAAAACTTCTTAAATGTCCTCTCTGATTCCAGTCTCAATCACCAAATTTTCTTTCTAAAGATTGTTCCAGAATAACTTGTACTTGAGGACTTTTTTAGTGATCATCACACTGCTCAAAAACTGCAATGGCAACCCAACTACTATGTGTAACTATAAATTAAAAACAAAACAAAACAAAAATCTTCAATGCCCCCCTCCACTTTTGGTAAATAAAGTCAATTTTGTCAAGTCTTCAAGTCAATTCTTCAGGGTTTTCTGGCATTTTTCAACAATAATTTTTCAACAATAATTTCTCAACTTTATTTCATCCACATGCATCCATTTAATTTTAATCCTTTGTCTGTTCCCTTTAAACTAAAATATTTTAATGAAGACACAGAACTATAATTTCCTTCTAATTGCCATGTCTTTCACTAACATCACTAACAAAATATTCCTCATAATGATTTTTGACATGATTATTTTTAAATTACTGCATTTCCTTTGAAAATTTGGTTCATTAATTCACTAAATAATTCAAACAAAACAGAAAAACACAATGTATAGGTAAAACTCATTTGAAATCTACTCAACTTTTGTTGAATATCTTTTCAGACAATTCCCTATATATCAATATATGTATATAATTTTGGAAAATAAATATGCTACTCATTTTTGTGAAACAGAATTTTTTTCAGTCATCCTCCCATGTAAATAAATATGATCTCAGTCATCGTTTCAATTATTACAAATTCCATTGTAGGTAAGGTTGACGTTCTGTTGGCATGTACCAGCAGAGTGTACCTGCCAGTGGTTGTCAACTCTGAGAAGCCAGTGAATGTTCTGAATTGTTGATGTATATGTTGAACTGGCTTTTAAATATTTTTAGTATAAAACTGTTTTTTAAATGTATCATTGTTTATCTAACAAATATTTTCTTGATGGACAATGAAAACATAATATTTTAATACATTTTAATAAACATGAATTGTATTTTTTCCTTTATACATGGCTAATACAATGTCCTCCATAAAATCATTTTCAAAATCCCCAGCCAGAAATTATTTCCATACTTCTTCTGAATGCCCAAAGGTCTTTGCTAAGGCCACTGCATTTATCACTTTCGACCTTGAATTCTAGTTTTTTTACTCTTCTTCCCTGGTAGAATATAAGTTCCTTTAGGACAACAACTCTTTTATAGATTCCACAATAGTTGGATCAATGCCTTGCACATTATGAACATTCAGAACTTGTTTGTTGAATAAATGGTTGAATTAATGAATGTCAAAAAATAGATCAGTAGAGAACACTATATCACAAGGGCAATTCAAAATTCTGCATGCTGAAATTATTTATAAAATGCACAAATAAATTATGTAACTTTTCCTAAATTATCTAGTAAGTAAATTAGCAACTGTCAATGACATTAGAAAGAAAAAAGGATAAAAACCTATCAAATAGCAATTTCTCATAAAGCAATTAGAGAAGCAATTAATGAGTGTTGAGTCTTGGAGACTATAATGAAATTATTGGGTGGGAATGCATTTGCTTAGCCATCCTTTTTCTAAATGTCAAGCAAAATTCTACCAAGACAACTTATTGATGGTACTCTGTTGTAAAGAAGCTAAAAAATAGAAGACACATACTTTGAATTATGTGAATTATATACTGAGTTTTGCCATCATCAGTAGACCCCCATAAAAATTTTAAAATTTAAAGAGACACAAGATAAATTAATAATAATACAAGTGTAATGTCTGCAGGCTTGTGGTTATTAGGCACTCCTGCTTTCTATTAATGAGAAAGAAATCCAAACTAATACTCCATCTGGACCATTAATCAGCCAGAGTGAAAGACACAGATTTTACCTTTAAGAGAAGATAAACCATAACATCACCCAAGCTCTTGCTTTAGCAAACAGACTTTTCTCATTATGTGATATAGAAAAAGTTTTCCCCATCTTAACTTAAATTTAATAACCCAAGAATGCCATGAATTTGTAGCACCACCATAATTTGAATATAAGGAATAGAGGAAAAAATAAAATGAAATGTGGTTTTAGGATGTACCATTAAAAGTTAGATATTTTGGCATTTTCATATCTAGAACCTCACATCAGTCTTTCAACTAAGCCTTATTATCCACAAAGGCATTACTTCTGCACACTGACACAAAACCATAGTGATATGGAGGACCTAGAGCTAAGCACTAGAAACTTGCAGGTGGGCTTCTGCCTCTGGGTATCAATTCATCCCTGAAGCACTCTGAAAGAAAATAGGCCAAGCCAAAGCAAGGTGCCTCTGTGGCTTGAATTGCAGCTTGATGCAGACCTATTTGCATATTAAAATGGTAAATCTCTGATAGAGTGACAAAAGACTGGATTGAGGGAATAGGTTTTATAAGATCAAATACATTTCAGTAAGAAATAATTTCAGTCCATATGTGATGTCTCTTCAGTCCTAACTGCATACTAGGACTCACATGGAAACCAGCTTGCTTAAAATGAGGCCTGAGTCAGCAGCATTTGGAGAATCAAAGATGGGTCTGCTCCAGTCCTCAAAAGGATGCTTGTCATTCTATAGTAGAGTCAGGTTCAGATTAGGAACATCAGAAAATATAATAGAGGTCCACAATTCCATTTCTGAAATTTCCAAAATCAAAACCATACCAAAAATATTTGTTTTGGGAACACATCTAATAGCAAAAATTAGGCTAAACCAACCTGAGGTTATTTATTGATAGTTTTTTATTCATCCCGCATAATGTGATTATGCTATACACTGAACTACAGAAGTAGTCATGTGTTTGATTAAGAGATTCTGCCCACGCCCTACAGGTGTGTTTAGACTATGAGTAACTTCTAACATATAAAATAGGCTTGAGGAGCTGGGATGTAATTCAGTGATAGAGCTCACACTTTGCATGCATGAAGTTCTGAATTCAGCCCCTGCCCTAAAAAAAAATAGCTTAAAATCCAGTTAATTCCAAAATCTACCTGGATACACACATTTTATATTAGTGACCATGGACCAATAATAATAATAGTGAATAACTAAGAGCCAGTGGGACTAAGCCAGTTCTATAAACACATTTAGTTCTCATTACAACAACTCTGTGATTATAGATATTTTACAGTTGGAAAAACTGAGGTAAAGGTAGGTTCAGTGACATGCCCAGAGTTATACCGCATACTAAATGGTACAGCAAGAATATAAAACCCAGCAGTTCGATGCCACTGTCCACAAACTCAACACCTTCCTACTACCACTCCATGCTCTATTGGAAGACGTTCTGAATTTATCTGCTTTTTGGAAGAATTACTTATAGAAAGAACTCTGTTATAAAATCCTTATTCTAAGAGGAAGGATTAGAGACATAATCAGCTACCAGGTGTCACTTGTCAAATTTTCCTTGAAGAAATAGAGTGTGAGAAAAAGCAAGAACTCCTACTTTTCTATTATTTTCTACAGAATATTACTGGATTGTACAAAATAAACTGTGCCTCTAAAATGTGATACATTGTGGCCTTAAGTGAGCTCTCAAGGTGGCCACTGCTGGCATCTCTTCCTAATGAGATCTGAAGAGCACTGGAAATACCTCTGTACTCAACCTGACATTACCCACAAAGGGATGGAAACAAACAGGCAAGGCTGGCATTCATCAAAATCACAAAGCCATGAAGTGGCTGACATATTCTGGATAAAATGAAAAATCCCTTCTAGTAACTGTAAAGTGAATTTTTAGTCAATTTTAGTTCCAAATATGTATCTTTCCTGGTTAAGAGACCCCTGAGACTCTCCTTTTTTTGCTGAGATTTGGGAGATTCTTAACAAACACCATTTTGTCCAAAGACTTCCTTTCTTTTGTCTCTGAATTAAGTAATGCTTTGGACCTCTAATCTTAACTTGGCTAATGAACTTGGATCCAAATACAGCAATTTTAATTTGGAAGTCAATATTCTTTGTTTAAGTGTGTGACTGATTTAGAGTAAATCTTTCTAAAAAGATGAGCAGGTTGCTTTTCCTAGTGTGAGGCTGGGGGTCTGCAACTCAGATCACACTGCAACCCTTAAAGTGATTGCATGCCTGGTGCTTTTGATCTGACCACTCTAAAAGTAAAGACTGTGCTTTCCTGGGCCCAAGAGCAAAAGAAAATGACAGTGTTAGCACTGAAACCCAGGCTAGGACTCAGCTTTGTACTGGGCACACAGGATAAGGGTGTGACTCCATTTATCCTTCTATGCCAAAGCCTGTGTAGAGGTATGAGACACTGTAACCCTCATCTTCCTGTATGACTAGTGATCCCACCTTTTATTCTTCTCTGGGTATTATGAGAAATGGCAGAGAGCATTCAGCTCTGAGTCTGTATACCCTCTATAAAGTACCACCTACACAGGGAAAAATTAAATTTTTCCAATAACACATCTGGAATTAGAAAATTAGAATTTTTGAATACATCAGCAATCACTTAATCTGCCACATTAAAAAAAATGTAAAAAAGAGTTGACTTCACAAGGTTTTATTTGTTTTGTTTTTCTTTTTTGAACTGAAATTAAGGGTAATTGTAGAATATAACACAAAATGAGTCATGGTAGTGAGACTGGACTGATAAGACTTGTAGCTGATTTGTGGGTACATTTAGGAATCAATTTTGAGACATTGTTTCCATGTTTCTTCTATCTTATGCATGCTAATCTCCACAATCCCAATGCAACTTGCTGTACTTGATTCCTGTTCCATTCTGCACCGTATAACACTTTCTATAGCACAGGTAGTGTGTGTTTTCTTCATTTTACTCATCACATTATATGGTCCTTGAAATAACACTGACACAGCAGGAAAATGGAAAACTGTGAGCCTGATTAACATGCAAATTTGGTAATCCTCCCTCATATAACAGAATTGACAGTGTGTAATTATGCAACACACATTATTTTCACAAAGTTGTTTACTCCGGTCATGTTGGAATTCACAGTGCACTTCTTAATTTTTATAAAGTGACTGCTGGAAAGCAGGAAAGTACGGCTCATCCTAAAGGACAAGGAAATTAAAACCAGAGTGTGAAAGAATATGCGTGATTTTCAGTTTTCTCTTTTCCAAATTTCAGAAATGGTCCTTGAGGTGTCAGCTATTTAAAACGTAAAGGAAGCAATTGTAAACTAGGATCCTACATGTTTTTGAATCAGATGTATTTTTCCCCTATTTTTGCTATTTCCTATATATCTGATAATTTGACTCCATTTTCCAAAATATTAAAAGGTTGTAACTCATTGACATTACCAAGAATTTACATAACGCCATTAACAGAAGAATACTGAAATCTTAGCATCAGTAAGTTATGTGATTGTGTTATCTCCTAGAGCTGACCATAAACATTAGTCTTCATGTTTATGGTCATGAATATTCTTCCTATGTATAATATAGATCTACCCTAAACATAAAACATCATTTCTTTGTAATTGCATATAAAAGAAAATGCAATAAATAATCTTGTTTAAGCAGATGATCTGTTGACCTATTTTTGTCATTCTATATCACTTGAGTTTGTAAAAGCATGTCAAATTGCTTATTGAACATCAAATGAGCAAAATTCATCATTCAGACTAAGCTAAATGTCTTATACTATTCTCAATACGTTTACCTCTTAAGATTCTTATTGATTTTAGGAAGAATCAATTTTGGAAAATATTGTGGTGTGAGGTGATCAAATATTGGTCAAACAATCAGCAGTCTGCTTACTATATGCTTTGTAGAAATTATACTATGTGGACCTTTCTTTCTCTCTCTCTCTCTCTCTCTCTCTCTCTCTCTCTCTCTCTCTGTCTCTCCCTCTCTTTCTCCATAAACACACACACACACACACACACACACACACACACACACACACCATAGAAAGGAGGAATAATGGTTGGCTAAATGAAAGGAAATGGAAAGGAGCAAAAAGCTGGTGTGTTAAGCAAAAGGATCAACTGAAATCCATGTCTCTATCTTTCTCCCCCACCCCTTGCTATATATAAATATAAGGTGGAGAGAAAGCATGCATGAATAAGAGTAGACCACAATGTCCAATTAATAAAATTAAGCATATCTCTATATTCTACAGCAAACTTCCTTAGAAATTTATATACCTGAGATAGATAGACAGACATATAGGTATTAGAGAATTGGAACTTTGTGTCTTTTAGGATAGAATGGATTATGCAAGAGTAATAATCAAGCCCGAGATGAAAATGGCTTAAAATAAAAACGGTAATTTCTTGCTCATGCTATAAGGGGTTTGATCCATACTGGCCAGGACCTGCACTCATGAAGCCTCTTTCATTTTATGAAAGTCTTCCTCAATCTCAATCTTAAAATTTATTGAATACATAGAAGGAAATTTGGAGATTCAAGTACCACCTCTAATAATTTGGCTCAGAAATAACTAACATCATTTCTACATAGAAACTATAGACCTGAAGTAGTCACATGGCTCCTACTAATATTAAAAGACATAGGAAATATTGTTTTCTATTTTTGTTACAAGAGAATGACATCTGAGGATATTTATGAGCACTAATCATGTCTAGCACAACTACTTAATTGATGTGCATATGGTAGAAGTAGAGGATGTTTGTATTTTTCTCTTGGCTTAGTATGGCTTATTGCCCTTCATCATGCTCAGGAGTTTTAGGGACCCAATCAAATGTTCCTTCATCCATATCCTCCCTGATATTCCTGGATCAAAACTATTGTTGAAAATAGATCCAGAAACCGTAGTACCAGCTCTTATCCCTTTTATCATACTAGTTTCTTCAACAACCAAAATTATATATACAACTTATTCCTAATTGATGATCAACTCTTTGAGGACAGAGGTCATATCTCATTCACATTTTAATATCCATCCTGCATTTTTCCTCCAACAAATACCTAACAGTCTTTATTATAGAACCTACAATTAGTATTTTGTTAATTGGGTGGGGGAGGAAGTTAACAGAAATATCAATGGGAATAATGTTTCTCACTGCCTAAAATTTCTTCCTATTTTCTCTTAAAGATATTCCCTAATACAGGTTTATTAAAAATACTATCAATGTGTTCTATGTTTATTCATACAGTAAGAATTTTCTCATTGCATACTATATGCACATCATACATGAAAGCATGGGGGATCCAAAAAAAATCAACATAGATCTAACTTAGGCACTGAGCACTCTAATTGGAAGAATGTAAGCCATAGAAACTGACTAGTTCATAATTTAACAAATATATAATATAGCTGTTCATTACTTGCTAGTTATTATGGATAAAATGGGTAAGGTTCAAAAATAGATGTCATAAAACTTTCACCATGGAGGAAGAAAATATAAGCAAGTCATTATAATTTATATGAAAAAAACAGGTGGTTAAGGGAACTCCTGGAGAAGACCAGGGGAAAGAACAGAGGAAACGGAAGAACAAGAAAAGATACATAAATATTTTATTTAAGCTAGATTTGGTAGATATTACGAATGCCCACCAACATATCCATTCCAGGATACATAGAAAAATTGAAGTTCCATAAAGAAGTACTTAAAAAGTGTTGTGGGAGAATAAATATTGTCAAAATGTCTGTACTATCAAATGCAATATATATATTCAATGAAATCCCCATCAAAATACCAATGATATTCTTTACAGAATTATAAAAAACAATTCTTAAAATTTATTTGAAAGAATAAGAGACCCAGAATAGTCAAACCAATACTAAGCAAAGAACAGTGAAACAGGAGTCATCATAATACCTTATCTAAAATTATACTACAGAACTGTACTAACAAAAACAGCATGGTATTGGCATAAAAATAGACATGAAGACTATGGAGACAAATCCAACTACCTATAGCCATCTAATATTTGACAAGGGTGCCAAAATATATGTTGGAGAAAAGACAGCCTTTTAAACAAATGGTTCTTGGAAAACTTAATAGTTATATGCATAAAAATGAAATTATACCCCTATCATTTATCCTGCACAAAACTCAAATTGAAATGGATCAAAGATTTAGAAATTAAACCAGAAACATTACAATTGCTGGAAGAAAACCTAAGGCCAACACTCTATTATATAGGTGCTAGCACTGACTTCCTTAACAAGAACCCTAAACTATAATAAATAAAACCAAGAATCAATAAGTGGGATGCCATGAAGCTATAAAGGTTCTATATAACTAAGAACAATAGTTAAAAGTGTGAAGAGAGACCTACAGAATGGGAGAAAAATCTTTGCCAGCTACCACTCTGAAAGGGAATTAATATCCAGAATATGCAAAGAACCTAAAAAAAAATGGAACACCAAAACCACAAAGTTGATCAATAATTAACCTGATCAATAAATGGACAAAGAACTAAAAGAACCTTTTTAAAAGTAGAAACACAAATGGCCAACAAATATATGAAAAAAATGTTCAAAATCTCTAGCAATCAGGGGAATGCAAATCAAAACTACATTAAGATTTCATCTCACTCCAGTCAGAATAGCAATGATCAAGAATATGAACAATAATAAAAGCTGGTGAAGTAGTGGGGAGAAAAGTACACTTGTACATTGATGGTGGGACTGCAGACTAGTAAAACCACTCTGGAAAGCAGTATGGAGATTACTCAAAAAAAAAAAAAAAAAAACAGGGATGGAATCACCATATAACGTAGCTATCCCACTCCTTGGTATTTTCCAAGGAGATCTAAAATTGGTTTATTACAGCAACACAGCTACATCAATGTCTATAGCAACACAAATCACAAGAGTTAAATTATGGAATCAACCCAGATTCTTATCAATAGATGAATGAATTAAAAAAATATATACAATGGAATTCTAATCAGCCATAAAAAAGAATGAAATTGTGGCATTTGCAGGCAAATGCTATGTGAAAGTAGATAAACTCAAAACATCAAAGGTTGATTGTTTTCTCTCATATGAGGAAGGCAGAGTAAAATAAAGGAAGTGGGGAGGGAAGGATAAAATGATATAAACAACCAATAAAATACAAATTAATAGATGAATGAAAGGAAGTCTAATAGAGGAAGAAGAATGGGAAGGAGGAGGACAGGAAGAAAATTGGGGGGGCGAAGCGGCAAGGGGATCATGAACTGAAAGTAATTTCCATGCATATGAGTTTGTTGGGAGGAACCCAACTACTATGCGTAACTATAAAGCTCTGTTTTTTAAAAAGTGTTGTATAATTTTATCACTGTCCTTCTGTGCAGCTACTCCAAAATCATGAGTAAAGATGAAAGCAACTGTGCAACACAGACACCACATTAAGGATAGCAGTACATGACAACCACTTTGATTCACAGCAGCCTTGGGTGAGTGAGAAACATTTATCTTGCTAAGCCACTGAGATTTTGGTCATTTTTTTTAATGCACCAAACTTGGCCTATTCAGTCTAGTATATAAGATACTAAAAGTATTAGCTAAATGAAAATGGAAGAAAAAAAGCACCTAATTAGTTTCCAGAATTATTCCTCAAAGGGGTCTTTTAGCCCTAAACTTCTGATGGTTGGTGAGGAGATACAAGGTACCTATCTTATGATGGTGATGCGACTTCTAACGAGGCATTATCTCCATAAAAACCTTTAAAAATATTTATGAATATAGTGTCTTAATTATTTAGTAAAGTTTCATTAAGTGAAAACAAAGACAATGTCTCACTTTAAGTGTCTTTTTGAAAATTTTTTCATTTAATAAACCAAATCTAAACACTACATTTTCCAGAGAATTAAAATTCTTTCTTTTGTATTTTGATTAAAATAAAGCTGAACTCTCTTTAGTTAGTTCCTATCTTTTCTATGAAAAGCATAAAACAAAAAAGGGAAGGAATGAGTCAATATTTTCTACCAATATATAGCGACAACTTGTTTCAGAATAAATCTAATTTACTATTAAGAACATTTAACCATGATTTTCTTGTATAATAACTGCTTTAAACAGTACTTCCTTATTTCACTGTTTTAAAGTAAAACAATTCTGAAATACAGAAAGCCTTTGATTTATGGGTGTTGATTTTATATCCTGCTACTTTGCTGAATTCATTTACTAGTTCTAAAAGTTTTCTGGTGGAGCTTTTTGGGTCTTTTAGTATAGAAGCATCTCATCAGCAAATAGTGCTAATTTAAGTTTAAATTTATAATTTTTATGTGTTCACGTCTTTAGAGAAACTAATTACAGAAGATAATTGTAAACATTTTAATGTAGAAGGGCTATTTTTCTAAAAAAGCATATGAATAATTGTGTCATACAACAATAGCATAAAATGTTTCAATGTTTATAGCATCACAAATCACCAAATACTACAAATTTGCTTCTTTGACTTAGATTAACATTCTTTTAGATTTGGGGGGAAAATATTTTTCTGGACATTGAAAATCCTATGTATATAAAATATGACTTACAAATTTATATGTAAATTTGAAAACTTTGAATATAATTGAATATATTTTATATGAAAATAATCACATGCAAAATTGAATCTTCTTTAAGACTATTGAGACATGGCTTTGCCTACGATGCTACAATAATGTTATTTGCTATTGCATAGAATTAAAGTGTAAAGAATATTTGCTGCATCAAATAATTTTTATACTCTGTATTGCAGGCCTTTTCAGAGCATCTAACATGCATATTTAAAGAAAGACACATCAGGACACATTTTCTAAACATATTAGGCCATAGAGTTTTCCCCACAGAGCATTTCAAAGAAATAATGTCACAAGAATATTTCAGAAAATGTTTCTTGGCACCTCTGGTTTCATCACTTACTCTCACATCAGCTAATATCACTATCTGTTTCATGTAGAAAATTTATTGCCTCTCCAATGTGATGGGAAGCCACTTACCTTGTCTTAAAATCTTTTTATTCTGCATAACAACTAGCATAATATACACTGCAGAAAAGGTGTGTAATAAATCTTGGATGATTAACTGACAGATTACATGTTTAACAAAAGAAAATTATATATGCTATCAGTTCAAACAGAGTACATGAGAAAGTAATGCTCTTATATAAGTAGGACTCAAAGACATTTCCATCTTTTTAATGATGGAAATGAAAGTACTTTTTGCTTTTATCAGACACAGAAGTGTCATTAAAAGCTGTTGTACATTAACAGTGACTGTTTTCTCTCTAACTACAATTAAACAAACACTTGCCATAGTACTTTTTTAAGCTTTATTGCCAGTATTTTTGTTTTAACAACAAGACACATTCCAATAAATGCTTCATTTTACAATCTCAATAACTCAAAACACTTGGGGCTCAAATATTCACAATAGCTCTATTCCTAAGGAATAAAAAAAATTATTTTCATGTTTAAAGAAGATTAGCTTCAAGTTGCAAAGGCTGCAGCTCAAAATGTTCACATAATTTTATAGTGGATAACAGACATGAGGGATTCAATTCCTAAGTTTGAGTGCTATGAAGGAAAATACTGTCATTATGACTATAGGACCAGCATTTTCTCTGTCTCCCTACACAGAGCTTTAAAAATATCTTCAGCCTATTAATAACCCTCTTTCAAGAATTTGAAATGTTGATTGAGGAACAAAAAGACAATGAAAAGATACACCCTGCTTTAAATGTGGAATTCTTGTGGAATGATTGTTATGTGGTTACTATTGATTTTCACATATTTTATTTTATATATTTTCAAATTTTACCAATATTCAATTTTGAATAAATGAATAAACTTTATTACACATTCCATAATTTTAAAAAAATTATATGTATCTCCTAATAAGTAATTTTCAAGTTTGCAATACAACTTATGAGTGTAGAATTTTAATGTTACTAATTATACTTCCACCATTACACAATTTGTTCTACAGATTTCTGAGAATTTATTAGGTACAGTTAATAACAATTCCTACCACAAGTGCTATAAGTATTTAATAGACCAGTGTTTCTCAAAGTCCATTCCATGTTTGAACTACTTGGAGGTCTTACCAAAATGCAGGTTCTGATTCAGTGATCAAAAATAGAGCCTGACAATCTGCATTTCTAATATCATACAAGAAAACATGAGTGCTGCTGGTTCTTGAACTTTGAGTAGTAAGTTATTAGACCATGCAACGAATGCTATGTGTACTACTGAACAACTCTTCTCTCATAGTTGTATTTGGAATCTAAAGATGAACTAAGTATTTCCTTCCTCTTAACTTCAAGAAGCCTAAAAATGTGTATATGTTTCCTCATATGTAAGAAGCTTAATAATATATCACCATGAATAACATCAATGCAACCAATGGCCTAATGAAAATTTTAAAAGTTAATTTTCAACAGTTTATAGATTATGCATCAATGGTTGACATTTAAATGTCATTTTTCTATGCCAATGTAAATAATCCACAGAAGATAATGTAGGATTAACCTATTATGTCCCATCGTTCCTTCATGGAACATCTATAAAAACATGAATTGAGCAGAAAAACATATATATCATTTATGGTATCTTTGAAATAAATGTTTTTTTAATATTTATTTTTAAGTTGTAGTTGAACACAACCTTTATTTTATTTATTTTTCTGTGGTGTTGAGGATCGAACCTTGGGCCTCACATGTGCTAGGTGAGTGCTCTACCGTGAGCCACAACCCGAGCCCATAAATGTTTATTTTTACAGTTCTATTTGCTGGAGAAAAACAATAGGTGAATGATTCATGATAATATTCACTAATATTATTGATATAATAAATAATATAATTTATATATAGATTATGATTTCCAACTTGTTTTAAGGTACCTTCGTAAATGTCATTGAAATAGTCACAGAATTTAAATTTTAGTGCTTAAGGGGTAAAAATGGAAATTTTAAATCTCAAAGGAGTCATGTAAGCCTGCATAGCAATTCCCTGTTTTCCTTAGAGAGAACAAGACTTAATATAATATCTAAAATTTGATTAAGATGTGCAAGAGAATAAAAAACATCTCCAACCTTTTATATTATATGATTTAGTCATGAACTTTTCTTGCTCTTAGAAAACGGGTTCAAAATGCAAAGATGTAAGTAAGCCATTCTGAAGAATTTGTAGCTGTAGGACATATTATGTAAGTATTTTTAGCTCTCTCTCTCTCTCTCTCTCTCTCACACATACACACACACACACACACATACACACACACACACACACACACACACACACACACACACAAACACAGAGCCAAACTCCTTATAGAAATATTTGATTGATAGTATTACACCTTCCACTCCTTCGTTTACAACCAATCAATCTGGACATACAAGTTTCTGATTGCTAGGTCATGGGTATAAACTTTACTTAAGATATTATAACTGAAACCCACTATAATGTCATTGAAATATCTACCTATACTTTTTAAAAAAATGAGATGTTCATTTAAGAGGAATTACATGTATATTACTAAATTTTCAAAAGTACAAAATATTTAAGCTGTTAAATATAATTGTGTATTTCAAAAACACCAGATGCATTTCTTTTAAAAACTAGCAAAATATTAAACTATCCAAATTCAAAATATTTCATGAAAGTTTTGTTCTTTTGGGGAAAGGGTTGAAAAGAATGGTTGAGGGAAGAAACTGAAATGTAAACTATATTCTTTGCACTGTGTTCAGCACACAGTGGTGACATTTCTATAGTCAACTTCAGTGATTCACTTGGAGAAGGAAAGCAATAGAAAAGAAAATACCAAATTGCAACTAATCCAAATGTCATTTGGAATGCATGTGTTGCCTTCTATTTGATCATAAATACCCTTGATGTTTTGGAATTTGCAGGCAGGGCATCAAACTAACTAACAAAGCCAATATTAATATCTAACTCAGAAACAGATGGAAAGTTTCCCAGAACTTCCTCTTCTACTTGGATCATCTCCTATCTGGGCCTATTCCCCTTGCAGACCACAAAAACTAGGTAGGCTTCTTAGCATTTCTATAACTTGTCTCTAAATTTTCAGTTTGGGACAAGAAGAAAACTGCTCATTTTTCTTTCAAAGTTATTTTCTAGTAGTTGAACTAGAAATTTCTCTTCAAACATCTTTGGCTTTCAGCTGTTAATAGTTAATTCATTTAGAAATTCAGCGACTCGACACATACAGTGTTCCAAGACTAGGAAATTAATAGTCAGTGGATCAAAGAAAAAAAAATCCAATTTGTATACACTGAAAGCCTTATTTTTAAGTGGTCTTGCATGCTATCTAGCACTACTCTAAATAAATATATATAGTACCATGGTCAGTTGATTAGTGTTTTGTACTCATCATAAAAATTTTATTCTCACAATTCTATCTGGGCATTACCAACTCCATTTTGTAGATGGAGAAATTGAGGTTTGGAGTGATTAAATAAATAATTTTTCTAAAGCAATAAAAATGTAATGAAACATGTAAAAGGTAGAATTTAAATATAACTTCTCTAAAACCTGTACATTTTTCACCATACCAAACTTATTCCTAGAGAAGGAGAAGGATTTATTAAATAAAAATAAATTATAATGGCATCCAAGTTGAAGGTCTCATTCATGAACATAGATTCCTTTGGAATAAACTATCAAGTTATTGTATGGAATTGATACATTTGCCTTACTGTCTTAATATCTTGAAGCAGAAGCTCCTAAGTATGAGATAATATGTAATCTTATGCAGTAAAGCAAAGAGAAGGTTGAAGAATTAACAGAAAAATCCCTCAATCTTGTCTATGTAAATTGTTACATCAATCTTTGTTTTATTCACATATTCTTATATTAAGGGATATATTACACTCAATAATTTCATTTAAATTTATCTAATATTTTTGCTTTTGAAATCTGTTCTAATTAAAATCATAGACACATTTTATCCTCTTGTCTCTACTAAACTTCAAGATCCAAAAGAACAGAAATTTTTCTTACTCAGGGACTTCTGCCACACCCAGCATACCTACCACCTGACAGGCAATAAGTGAACTCAACAAATATTTGTTAAGTTTGCTTTTATCTTATATAGTTTAATTTAGTCTGAAGAGCTCCTCACATTGAAATGGGAAAGAAGTGAAAATTAAAATATGAACCTTTAAAACAGGATGATTAGGTCCTTCAAAAAATCAGTAAGCCTATTATTTGCTTTAGTGTGAATACAGCAAGAACTTAATTGCCTAAATATTCCACTTCACTAGTTTCCTCTAAGGCAGATACAACAACAAACTGGCAGAAAATTATTGTCTTCTTCCTTTTTTCTGTAATGCAGTATTTATTGCATCCAAAATAATATATGTTTATGTAAGTTATGGAGCATAAAGACAAAAACTCTTGTGATCCTACCATTAACTTAAATCCTAGAATATTCCCATTACCTTCCCTTCAACCTCAGTCTTTGCCTCCCCATGGGAGCATTATCCAGATTTTTATGCCTACCATGCTTCTTGCCTCCTTTTCAAAACATACTTTTATCACATATTTGAGAATTGCTAAATAAAACATAGCTTAGGTTTTTTTTTTCTATTTGAGCTTGATAAAAATGAGGCAATATGCTATCTTCTATAACTTGTTTTTCTTTCCACTTTATGATTCTATAGTTCATCTTTCTTTAGGCTTCAATCAGCTCATACATATGTCCACAGACCAATATTTCTTTATATGGATATACTATATCTTCATCTTTTTTAAGCTTTCAGTTTGGGGAACTTTTTTCAAATCTAAGTTCTCAATCTTTTAACATTTCAAAAAAAAATTGGCCTTAACTCTGACAGGAAAATTATGATAAAAATCTATAAAAGGAAATATTACTAGCACATGGATAGAATAATATCATGGATATATTTAAGCATACATACATACATGAATATATCTCTAAAGGAATACACAAATTATTTCTGAAATCAATTACATTTTTTAATGTTTGGATTGGCACAGTCTTTTAAAGTGCTCTAAATTAAAATGGCTGTATGTTTGATTAATCAAAACAAATATTTAAAGGACAGACTTTCTGAACTAAAAATAGGAATATATGTAAAGTAAACTGAATGAGTTCTACAAGGTTTAAAGAGTACTAAAACAATCTAATCAGTGATAAATTATCTAAATTCCTTGAAAACACAAAATACCAGAAACTAATAATCATATTCAATTAAACATATGATACAGTGAATGTGAACACAGTGGAGCTAACTACTTCTAAGCTTTGTGGGAAGCCACAGAGCTCTCTTGTATTTTCCCTGGAGAGTGATCTAAATAATGCAAATGAACATCACTTTAATGATACTGAGGAAAGAGGGTTTTTGTCAGCTGTTCATTCTAGCCTGATTTAGATTAATCTCAAATTTGCACTATACTTACTTTATATGAAAGCTAAAGCATATTTTTTCCTCAGCTTCATTTCTGCAAATTCTCCCTCAACTATCTACCCAATTCACAGCTCCCACAAAATATGCACATAGCTTTATGATTTGAAGCCTTTGAATATATAAAACTATTAGTCATTTAAAAAATATCATGAGCTAGCAGTATTGGCATCTGCTTTCAAAATTAGAAGGAAAGCTCTATTGATCTTTGTCAGTTACTAATCTACACGGCCAAGAAATGAAAGCAGAAACACCTATAAGTGATGCTTTTAATTGCATTTTCAAAGAACTCTGATCTTTCAAAAAGTGCTTATTCATCAACATACATATAGTCAAATACAAGAGTAGAAGTTGAAAATTTCAGCCATAAAATCAAGTATATAGAAATATCCATAGTTTACTATTTTAAAAAGACATTTCATCAGATATATTTTGTATTATTCAGGCATAGAATGAATATTCTCTATCGCTCTACATTGCATTAAATAATTAAGTCAATGGAAAGCATAGATTTTGAACTTCATAGAAGAATTAGATTTTTTTTTAAAGCAAACATTTAGTCTCAAATCTTTACATTAGAAAAACAAAACTCACTTTTGGAACCCATTAACAGTTTCCTAACTTGAGAGCAGCTAGTGGAGAGGAGACTATGGGTGCTAAGGCAAGCTTCCCTGAGCATAGAATCCAGCTTTGCTACCTTACAGCTGTGTGACTTTGGACAATACATGGATGCATCTCTAAAGAAACACACAAATTATTTCTGAAATCAATTACATTTTCTTATGTAAAACCACATGAAGTGTGGTTTTCTTCATCTGTAAAATAATAATAATTATATATTTTCATTGAATGACTGTAAGGATAAAAATGGTTCACTAATGCAAAGCACTTATAAAAATGCCAGCACACAGTACTCAAAAAATGTTGGTATTATGATTACTAATTTCCAGGTTGTTAATCTATGCCTAGTAATAAAATATTCTGTTCCAATTTTAAATCATTTTTTGCCTTTCAAAAGTTGGCTTTCAATGCATTTTTGTTTTAAAAATACATTAGGCAAAGAATGATTAGCAATTGCCACCTACTTTCAAATGAAAATGAAACTGTTAGTTGAGTCCGAACTTTTTTATGAAGTCAAATATACAATAATCTGTATATATCTTATCTTTTTTAAAGTCCTGGAGAACTATGATTTACTGAATCTTTTTCTCATCCTTGTTTCTCCTATCTTAAAGCTAGGACATTAGCCACTAATAACTTTGGGACTTAATGAAGTTACACCAATCAACTAATGGAACTATGTACATTCAAAAAGAGAAATGTCTATCCCATATAAATGATGTTACTCTACTATTGCTGTTTCAGTTTTCTGTGTCTATTACGACAGGACCAACTACATTTAGTTCAATGTTGTTGTTAATATCTATAGAAACCACAGAGAGTTGAAGCAATGAAGGAGAGTCAGCAAGCTGAGTCAAGGTGTAAAAGCACTTTTCACTTTTCTCTAAGAAAATATCATTCTAGATCCAGATGCATAATATAGGAAAACTTCGAGAAATCATTGGTGAAATGCATCAGCTTGAGCAACATTTCCAAAGGCCACAACAAATGAATTTCTTTTGGCACAAAATGTTACAGGTATTAGAAAACATGGAAACAGGACAATAGAAAATTACTAAAGGAAATCAAACATGGAAATACATGCTAATTAAGCTGTATGGAAGATTAAAAACAAAACAATCCTTAAAAATTCAAGACATCAAATTCACCAAAATCTAAATAAATATAGTGCTCTTTAACTTAATGCCAAGGACACAAATGCACATTACAAAATAAGGTTTCACAAGATACAATAATCCCTTTCTCTCACCATGCACAAAAGTTAACTCAAAATGGATCAAGGAGCTTGATATCAAAGCAGAGACTCTGTGTCTGATAGAATAAAAAGTTGGCTCCGATCTACATATTGTGGGGTCGGGCTCCAAATTCCTTAATAGGACACCCATAGCACAAGAGTTAATAACAAGAATCAACAAATGGGACTTACTTAAACTAAAAAGTTTTTTTCCCAGCAAGAGAAACAATAAGAGAGGTAAATAGGGAGCCTACATCATGGGAACAAATTTTTACTCCTCACACTTCAGATAGAGCCCTAATATCCAGAGTATACAAAGAACTCAAAAAATTAGACAATAAGATAACAAATCACCCAATCAACAAATGGACTAAGGACCTGAACAGACACTTCTCAGAGGAGGATATACAATCAATCAACAAGTACATGAAAAAATGCTCACCATCTCTAGCAGTCAGAGAAATGCAAATCAAAACCACCCTAAGATACCATCTCACTCCAGTAAGATTGGCAGCCACTATGAAGTCAAACAACAACAAGTGCTGGCGAGGATGTGGAGAAAAGGGTACACTTGTACATTGCTGGTGGGACTGCAAATTGGTGCGGCCAATTTGGAAAGCAGTATGAAGATTCCTGGGAAAGCTGGGAATGGAACCACCATTTGACCCAGCTATTGCCCTTCTCGGACTATTCCCTGAAGACCTTGAAAGAGCATACTACAGGGATACTGCCACATCGATGTTCATAGCAGCACCATTCACAATAGCTAGACTGTGGAACCAACCCAGATGCCCTTCAATAGATGAATGGATAAAAAAATGTGGCATTTATACACCATGGAGTATTACGCAGCATTAAAAAAATGACAAAATCATGGAATTTGCAGGGAAATGGATGGCACTAGATCAGATTATGCTTAGTGAAGCTAGCCAATCCCTAAAAAACAAATACCAAATGTCTTCTTTGATATAATGAGAGCAACTATGAACAGAGCAGGGAGGAAGAGCAGGAAGAAAAGATTAACATTAAACAGAGTCATGAGATGGGAGGGAAAGGGAGAGAAAAAGGAAATTGCATGGAAATGAAGGGATACCCTCATTGCTATACAAAATTACATATAAGAGGTTGTTAGGGGAATGGGAAAATAAACAAGGAGAGAAATGAATTACAGTAGATGGGGTAGAGAGAGAAGATGTGAGGGAAGGGGAGGGGGGATAGTAGGGGATAGGAAAGGTAGCAGAACACAACAGTTACTAATAGGGCATTATGTAAAATTGTGGATGAGTAACCGACGTGATTCTGCAATCTGCATTTGGGATAAAAATTGGGAGTTCATAACCCACTTCAATCTAATGTATGAAATATGATATGTCAAGAGCTTTGTAATGTTGTGAACAACCAATAAAAAAAAGATACAATAATGTTATGCTTAGTATACTTATTTCAAACAATACTGACTTAGCAATAAGCATGAATTTGGATTTCAAAAACCAATCATTTCTCATTTTGCCTTGCAATTAACTAGGACTGTATCTAGGGAAACATCATTTTCCTACATGTTTCTGATGGTTTGTGTGCAATACAGTTCACACAGGGGTATTCAAAACTACATAACAAATGCTTGCTTAAATGAAATTTTACCTCATGTGTTTAGGTATAACCTGACAAGCTCCACAAAGGATTTAAAATAACTTATGTTAAAGACAACATACAATAAAACAGCATTTTACATAATATCTGTTTAACCAGAAATTCCATTACTAAATCCAACCTGTCAACTAGTGACCCAGTTTCCATGTGTACATATGTATGTGTATATGTGTGTATGTATAGAGAGATAGCTAGCTAGATAGATATCATAACAAATGTAGTATAATTTACATTATTGTTTCTGTCCTTAAATATCCTAACATATATAGGGAAGTCTTCTGTTTAGTTTAAAGGTATTTCAAATGAAAAAAGAAATGACAAGAAAAACTACTGAAGATTTTAGTGGTCAAATCTGATTATAGTATAAAGAATTTTTCTCACTCTCTTGCACGGTCAACATTTACTACAGTCCAGTCTTAAAACAGAAAAAAAAATGTAGAAATGTTGTTCACTGATGTAGCAACATGATTCATAACCTGATAACTTCAATATAAAATTTCTGTGAAATATATAATCCCTGTTCTGAACATAAGGTTTTAAATATGTTTTATCTATGTCTCAAGAAAGTACACAAAGAATCACTTAGTTGTTTCAAAGCAATATCTTGGGTAGAACCAAAGATAAACATACAATTTTATAATATGAACCATTGTTTGAATTTACATACAAAACACAGACATATAATGTTAGTTTACACATCTATAAAATAAAGGACATAGTATTTAGAAGAATCTGGTTTTCCATTTTGTATAATGTACAGAAAAGTCTCTTGTTTACACAATAAGACTACCAGCTTCTTACTCCATGCTTTGAACCTTCAAGAGATCCCACACACAATATTTCTGGGTAAACTCACCTTCTCTTCCCACCACTGCATGTTGCTTTTATGTTTAGCCTAATATTTTGGGATAGAAGGAGGAATAGAATCTGTGAGAAAAAGCCAAAAGCAAAGCTAAAATTCATCAATTATAAACCAAGAAAGAATGACAAAGAATATAAGGAACTTTGATAAGCCATGGAAGGAATAGAGAGGAACAGTCCAAAATTTATGCCATGAATCACGAACACAATAAATGTAAAGTGGGAAATTGGTAAGGTTACTAAACTTCCCCTTTGGTCATCCAAGATCTCAGTTAAATAGCAAGAAAAATGTCAAAATTAGAGCAATATGACATCTTTGGGAATCTTTCAAGAAAAACTAATTGCAAACTACATATCTAAAGAAAGGAATTGATTTGTTTTTTTTTTGGTCAATCACTTGAAACTGAGATGTCTATTAAAAATGATGGCTTTTGGCCAGGCGTGGAGGTGCACACCTTTAATCCCAGAAGTTTGGAAAGCTAAAGCAGGGGGATCTTGAGTTCAAAGTCAGCCTCAGCAACTTAGTGAGGCCCTAAGCAACCCAGTGAGACACTGTCTCTAAATAAAATATCAAAAGGGCCGGGAATGTGGCTCAGTGGTTAAGCATCCTTGGATTCAATCCCAGGTACAAAAAAAAAAAAAAGATAGCTTTGGATAGGTATTATTTTATATTGCCTAAAAATCAGAAAGATACAACAAAGTGTAGGGCACTACACTTTCCCTTTCCCTTTTCTTTCCCCCTCACAGCTTTAACCAAATGTCTTGAAAAAAGTTGGTGACAATATCTGTTCTCTCACCTCCTGCTCATCAATTTATTTTGGACTAGATCCTACCCTTCCTGCAACCTCCACTGTAACTTCTATCATCAAAGCCAACAAGCATTGATCGGTGCTTGAAAAATTCAAACAAAAACAAACTTTTTCAAACCTTACTATATCTAACTTCCTGCAGGTTTTGACATGATCCACCATTCCCTTCCTTCTTAAAATTTGTCCTTTTCCAGACAAATGGTACTGCATCCCCCAGACTTTCCCCCACCTTTCATTGACTCCTTCTTACTCTTTTTGGTATTTTTCACCCTCCCTTTCCCCTGTATGTTGCATTTCACTTATGTAGGTCCCCTTTTCCCCATCTATGAGAAGTATGACATATAGCACAGGTCCCCCACCCCCACTTGTCATCCCTCATTAGAGCAGTCATCCTCACACTTCAGGAGGGTAAACATGGGAAAGCATCCTTGAGAAAACCCTGAGGCCACCATAGAATTAAGTTATGCTCTAAAGTGTCCTGCCCTTTTCCATATTAGGTTAGAATCTCAAGAAAAGGAATGGGATTGATAATAATGGAAAAGCAGGGCTGGAGCTGGAGCTCAGTGGTTGAGTGCTTGCATCGCATGCTTGAGGCACTGGGTACAATCCTTAGCACTACCTAAAAATAAATAAATAAAATAAAGATATTGTGTCCATCTACAAGTAAAACAATAAATAAATAATAATGGAAAAGGCCATTATTCTGAACATTTTTTAAAATTGTGATTATTTGTTTTATTTTTAGTGTTTGGATTCATATATTAAATATGAATACATATACAAATTCTTGATTTACAGGTATCTTCTCACTCTCTCATCAGAAGGAACCCCCATCAATAATTGATATGTATCACTTCATTGCTCTTCAATGGTACATTAGACTCACTTATATTTTACATTAATTACATGTTAATTACCTTTGTATTCTCACATGTTACATGTCATACTTACCTCATCCTTTGTAAATCCCTTTTAATTTTACTTTTGATTAATTTTATGTTCAGATGATTCAGAAATCTTTTCATTTTAGAACAGTTATATTAGAAAGAGAGAATTTTATCAAGTATTTTAAAATTCATCAAGATAAGGTTGAAAATCATCCTCAAGTATTTTTCTGAAAAGCTACCTTAAAATTTACTCAACTTTCTGTTCCAATAAACTTAGGTTTATAATAAAAACAAACTAGTTGCCTAGAAAACTTAAAAATCACTCTAAATTCCAGTATTACAAATAACATAGTTTTAAAAATCCCTTATCCCTACATGAATCTATAAGTCTGTATCATAAATTTGAACTTACCACTATGGTGACCACCTACACATAATTGAGAATTTTTAATCTCTAAACTCCTTTAATTTCTTAAAACTAAAAATGCAAAGATGAATTGATTATTGCAAAAATTTTTTTAAATTCTTGAAAAATACTCTATAGCCTTTCTAAGCACATAAACATGAACAATATTTACATTTTTATAGAACTTACTTTATGGCCTTTAATCCAGAATCTACCACTATTTAGATTAACAACTAGGGAAAATCATTTCATTTCAAAGTATCAAGTGTTGCCAGCTCTACATGTGAGGATTAAATTCCAGAATCAAAGATTCTACACATTATATAAATTCATGTATCATACAAATGATATATATGATACCATAGAAACCAAGAACATGCAATCTGGTCCTTCTCTGCTACTGAAAGGAAATATTGTTCATTTGTCCCTTTATCTTTTAAAGCAAATAAATACTCACTGGGCACCAACTCAGCATTGAGCTCTGCCATGGGTTTTATGGCACAGTACCTACCCTAATGGACTTTAAAGTAGAGAACATGTCCATTAAATGTCAATAAACCTAGAAGAATTAGCCATTCACTTGAAAACATAAAAAATGATAATGACAGAAAAGAATGAATATTACATAAAAATAAACAACACATTTCTGTGAAGTTAGTTTTATCCAAAATGAAACAAAAAAAGGAAAAATTCAAAATAAAGCAGGGAACTTAAGGGAATTACAAAATTACAGCACATTAAAATGTGCTTAAATATCATTGCCACTTGTATAAATCAATACAATTTATAACCATAATTTGTGGCAGAATTAATCAAATGTTTTAAAGGAAATAGAGTCTTTACATGAGGACAACTATAAAATGTACTAATAAAAACCATAAAGTTTTCCATGTGGGAATCAACCTAACAAAAGAGGTGAAAGATTTATACAATGAAACTACAGAACCCTAGAGAGAGAGATAGAAGAAGATCTCAGAAGATGGAAAAATGTACCCTGTTCATGGATAGGCAGAACTAACATCATCAAAATGGCGATATTACCCAAAGTTCTCTACAGGTTTAATGCGATGCCAATCAAAATCCCAACGGCATTTCTTGTAGAAATAGACAAAGCAATCATGAAATTCATATGGAAAAACAAAAGACCCAGAATAGCAAAAGCAATTCTAAGCAGGAAGTGTGAATCTGGAGGTATAGCGATACCAGAGGTCAAACTGTACTACAAAGCAATAGTAACAAAAACAGCATGGTACTGGTACCAAAACAGGCAGGTGGACCAATGGTACAGAATAGAGGACACAGAGACTAATCCACAAAGTTACAACTATCTTATATTTGATAAAGGGGCTAAAAGCATGCAATGGAGGAAGGATAGCATCTTCAACAAATGGTGCTGGGAAAATTGGAAATCCATATGCAACAAAATGAAATTGAATCCCTTTCTCTCGCCATCCACAAAAATTAACTCAAAATGGATCAGGGAGCTAGATATTAAATCAGAGACACTGCGTCTGATAGAAGAAAAAGTTGGCTACGATCTACATATTGTGGGATCGGGCTCCAAATTCCTTAATAGGACACCCATAGCCCAAGAGTTAATAACAAGAATAAACAAATGGGACTTACTTAAACTAAAAAGTTTTTTCTCAGCAAGAGAAACAATAAAAGAGGTAAATAGAGAGCCTACATCCTGGGAACAAATTTTTACCCCCCACACCTCAGATAGAGCCCTAATATCCAGAATGTACAAAGAACTCAAAAAATTAAACAATAAGATAACAAATAACCCAATCAACAAATGGGCCAAGGACCTGAACAGACACTTCTCAGAGGAGGACATACAATCAATCAACAAGTACATGAAAAAATGCTCACCATCTCTAGCAATCAGAGAAATGCAAATCAAAACCACCCTAAGATACCATCTCACTCCAGTAAGATTGGCAGCCATTATGAAGTCAAACAACAATAAGTGTTGGCGGGGATGTGGGGAAAAGGGTACACTTGTACACTGCTGGTGGGGCTGCAAAATGGTGAGGCCAATTTGGAAAGCAGTATGGAGATTCCTGGGAAAGCTGGGAATGGATCCACCATTTGACCCAGCTATCGCACTTCTCAGACTATACCCTGAGGACCTTAAAAGAGCGCACTATAGGGATACGGCTGCATCAATGATTATAGCGACACAATTCACAATAGCTAGACTGTGGAACCAACCTAGATGCCCCTCAATAGATGAATGGATAAAAAAAAAATGTGGCATCTATACACAATGGAGTATTATGCAGCACTAAGAAATGACAAAATCATAGAATTTGCAGGGAAATGGATGGCATTAGAGCAGATTATGCTAAGCGAAGCTAGCCAAGCCCTAAAAAACAAATGCCAAATGTCTGCTTTGATATAAAGAGAGCAACTAAGAACAGAACAGGAAGGAAGAGCATGAGGAAAAGACTATAGTAAACAAAGACGAATGGGGGGAGAGAAACGGAGAGAGAAGGGAAAGCATACGGAAATGGTAGGAGACCTTCAATGATACATAAAATTATAAGAGGTCATGAGGGGCAAGGGGGAGGGAAAAAAAGGGAGAGAATTGAACAACAGCAGGGGAGGTAGAGAGGGAAGATGGGAGGGGAGGGGAGGGGAGGGGGGATAGAGGGGATAGGAAAGGTAGCAGAATACAACAGTCACTAATATGGCATTATGTAAAAATGTGAATATGTAACAGATGTGATTCTGCAATCTGTATTTGGGGTGAAAATGGGAGTTCAAAACACAATTTGAGTCAAATATATGAAAGATGATATATCATGAGCTAGGTAATGCTTTAAATAATCAATAAAAAAAACCATAAAGTTTGCTGGGATTGGCCAAAACATGTGCTTTTGTTAAATGAAAGGAAATATCATTACTATTTTAAATATTACCAACTTTTCTTTAGTCAAGCTTTATCATTGTATGTCAAAATATTTTGTAAATATGTCACATCTTTACAGTACTTATAATAGTATCAATTAATAAAAAATAAAGTTGTAAAAATAATCAGTGTTTAACATTAAATTGGAATACTCAAGCATATTTTAAAATACCTTAACCATAATTTATATTTCTTATTTTAAAGTAAAATGTCATAACACTTACAAAATGCAAAATATAAAGTTAACTTTAAATTAGCTGTGAATGTGAGCATATGGCAATTTTAGATAAGAAATAAGTCTTTGGGACTAAGTATGAAATTTATATTAGATATATAAACAAAAAAGAATAAGCAATAATAAAACGTATAGTATGTTCGGCAATTTTTTAGCTTCATACTTCCATCTGCTGGAACAAAAATGTTATTACTTCATTTTAAAATGCAAAAATCAAAGATGCAAAATATCATATTTAAACAAAGCACAATAAAAAGTGACTAGAATCAACCCCCAAATATACATATTTCTAATACATGCATTTGGTCATTCATTGTTACACCAAGTCAACAAAATATTTATTGAGCATCTGCTATGTGCCCAGCACTATGGCAAGAAATGGAAAAATGATTTAAAAGTTTGCATCTTCTGAAATTATGAATCTTTTCATCAGATGCAGAAGTTATAGATTATATAAGCAAATGGGAAGATGAACACAGAATTCCAGGTTATGGCAAAGTTTAGGAAGGGGGAAAAAAGTGTGAGGAGAAAGACCAGAGGGTTAGTGTTCTTAGGAATGGAACCACCATATGATCCAGCTATTCCATCCCTAGATATTTACCCCAAAGTTCTGAAATCAGCATGCTATGGTGATACCGGCACATCAACATTCATAGCAGTACAATTCACAATGGCCAAGTTATGGAACCAGCCCAGGTGCCAGTCAACAGATATATGTATCAAGAAAATAAATGCATCAAGAAAATTTTATACACACACACACACACACACACACACACACACACAATGGAGTTATACTGAGTCATAAAGAAGAATGAAATATTGACATTTGCTGGTAATGGATGGAACTGGAGAATATCATACTAAGTAAAGTAAGCCAGTCTCAGAAACTCAATGGTCAAATGTTTTCTTTCATATGTGGAAGCTAGAGAAAAATAAGGGAATAAGGGGATTTCCCATGAAAATAGAAAGGAGATATGTAGAGAAAAATAGGGAGGAGGGATGGAAAAATGTAAGAATGGCGAAATAATAAAAACCATGTTATTATGTACCTATGTGAAAATAACACAAAAAATTTCACCTTTATGTATATCTATAAAGCACCAATTAAAAACTATAAATGAATATTTAAAAGATGAATAGAGAAGGGGAGCGGTAAAAGGGAAGAGAGGAGGGAAAGAGGAAGTGCAGGAGAATAAAGTGTAGCAAATTCTATTCCATGTATATATGATTATGTTACAATAAACCACATTAGTGTGTATAACTATAAAGAAGTTAAAAAAAAGCTTAAAAATTTCCCTCTAAATATACTTAACCACAATACCTGCACTATACTGAAAGGTAGTAAATATAAAATATATCCTACACTTATTTTAATTCATCAAGGAGAAAAGTCCATCTAATTTCATCAAATATGATATGTGCTTTAATTTTTATTTTTTTCAAAACATAATTTTTTGTTCTTGGTTTGCTTAGACTTTTTATCAGAATGAATAATCATTAATGATATTGAATTTTATGAAATGCTTTTATCTGAACCTATTGTGATAATCATAGTATATTTATTTTTATTTTCTCTTTTGAATTATATTGGCTACTTTTTTTTAAAAAATCATATAAAATTGCTTTGCTCCCAGAAGCTATTTATTGGAGAATGAAAAAAGGAATTCATGTATGAAGGCCTTGAAGTGGAAAGGAATTCAGTGTTTGGGAGACTGAGCTTCTGAAGAGGATTGACTGAGCAGAAGGGCAAAGAAGACAAAGGTAAATTACATCTATGTAGCCTCTTGAAAACTGTGTATATTTTACTCCATTTTTCCAACCTACTTAGTAATTTTTACCAAATGTAACATGAGGAGCCATCAAGAAAAAGTTTTTTATTTGAGGCTATTGTAAATGGGGTAGTTTTCCTGATTTCTCTTCCAGCTGATTCATCATTGGTATTTAGGAACACATCATTGGTATTTATGGGTGTTAATTTTATATCCTGGTACTTTGCTGAATTTTTTGAGTTATAGATGCTTTCAGGTGGAGTTTCTTGGGTACTCTAAGTATAGAATCATGTCATTGGCAAATATGGATGGCTTGAGCTACTATTTTCCTATTGATATTTCTTTAATTTCTTTCTTTGTCCAATTGCTCTGGCTAGGGCTTCAAGGACTATATTGGGTAGGAGTGGTAAAAGAGAGCATCCCTGTCCTATTCCAGTTTTTAGAGGGAATGCTTTCCATTCTTCTTCATTTAGAATGATGCTTGCCTTGGCTTTAGCATATTTAGCTTTTACTATGTTGAGGTATGTTACTACTATCCCAGTCTTTCTACTATTTTAAGCATGAATGGATGCTGAATTTTTTCAAATGCTTTTTCTGCATCTATTAAGATAATCATGTGATTCTTGTCTTTAAATCTACTGATGTGGTGAATTACATTTACTGATGTCCATATGTTGAACCAGCCTTGCATCCCTGAAATGAACCCCACTTGATCATGTTGCACTACCTTTTTAATATGTTTTTGTATATGATTTTTATTCCATTCTTCAGTTTATACCCAATGGAATTAAAATTAGCATACTACAGTGACACAGCCACTTCAATATTTATAACAGTTCAATTCAATTCAATTGGAACCAACCTAGGTGCCCTACAACAGATAGGTTTTTTAAAAATGTACTGTATACATACCACAGTAATACTCAGCCATAAAGAAGAATGAAATTATGGCATTTGCTAGTAAATGGATGGAACTGGAGAATATCATGCTAAGTGAAATAAGCCAGTCCCAAAAAACCAAAGGCAGAATGTTCTCTCTGATATGTGGAGGCTAACCCACAATAAGGGAGGGGAAGAATAGAAGTTAATTGGTTTGGACAAAAGGGACTAAAAGGAAGAGAGAGGGGATGGGAATAGAAAAGACAGTAGAATGAATCAGACATAACTTTTCTATTCTTATATATGAAAACCTGACCAATGTAACTCCACAAAATGTACAGCTACAATAATGGGATCCTAATAATTGGAACAAGTTATACTTATTCTATGTATGTCTGTCAAAATACACTTAACTGTCATGTATATCTAGAAAGAACAAATTTAAAAAGAAACAGATATTTTCCAAACCATGATGGAGACTATTTTAAATGTTTATCAATCTTCAAATCCTTAGACAATTAGCTAAATTAAGTGAGCTACACATAGACCCAAAATATGAGTGACATTCAAAGTCAAGCTACCTACCAACTTTTTTTTAATTGAAAAGGCACACTGAACTCATTATTTGTGGACTAATGTCAATAAATAATCACTTAAACTTTAAAAAAATCCAGACTCACATTTTCCCTATTAAATATGAAAGCTATAAATTATATTTCATGTGTGCTTACTCTTCAAACCTTGTTACTTAAAAAGGCACAGATTTTGTTTTTCTTGGATGCTGAAAATGAAGCATTTTTCTAGATGCCAAGTTAATCCTTGTTGGCAAAATACATACCGTGCATAGTGTTTGTGCAATTTGTAATTACAAACTGACACCCACTGACAATACAGAATAGCTTCTACCCCAGAAAGTAGTTACAAATATTGAAGACCATTGTCTAATCCCATAAGGCATGTCATTAACTTTCATTATTACTAATGGGAGTTATGGGCATAATTCCAAAGTAAATCACAGGCATTGTGTCACATCACTGCTTCTAAAAAGGCTTTATTTTCAGGTCGGGTATTTTTAGCCACATAGGCATATTGCTATTTTATTTTATTTTTTCTTAGAGAAAGACCAGATATGCAAAATAACAGAAAACATACTAGCAAACATTCTTCTTCTTGTCATCCTCTTTGACCTCCTAGTCAGTATATGGTTTAAGAGAGAAAATAAAATCAGTTTAAGTATTTAATTAGACAAATCTGATGGGGAAAAAAAGATGTATTTATACAATAGAACCAAATGTGGGTAGATGAAATACACATCCCCAAAGTACTCTGAGGTATGCATTAAGGTGACCTTTATGATAATCTTACAATAAGATTTGAACAACAGCAGAGGAGGTAGAGAGGGAAGATGGGAGGGGAGGGGAGGGGAGGGGAGGGGGGATAGTAGGGGATAGGAAAGGTAGCAGAATACAACAGTCACTAATATGCCATTATGTAATAATGTGAGTATGTAACAGTTGTGATTCTGCAATCTGTATTTGGGGTAAAAATGGGAGTTCAAAACCCAATTGAGTCTAATGTATGAAAGATGATATATCATGAGCTCTGTAATGTTTTGAACAATCAATAAAAAAAACATTCCCAATATTCATCCAATAATTCCATATTAAGATAATTGTCATAAAAAGATAATTTTGTAACTTCTGATTTCCATTATTTCTATACAAAAGTTAGCTGTTAGTTAAATTTTGTTCCTCTGTAGGTAATCTCTATTTTGTGTTCAATTGCTTCTTCAGTATGTCCTTGATATTGTGCAGTTTCACTGCACTGTGTCTGGGTATGAATGTATCTTTTGTTAGATCTCTTGAATATCAATAGCCATGTTTCAGTATTTCCAGAAACCTCTTTACCTTTATCTCTTTGACTCTTGCTCTTCTTCTATTCTCTCTACTCTCACTTAACAACCTGTTTAAATGTATATTAAGATTTCTTCATATCTAAAACTTTTCTTTCTCATCTGTATTATATTCTGTATAATTTTGTAGAGTTTTCAGTTCACTAATTCTCTTATCTGTGTTAAATCTATTATTGAAGCCATTTTTACACTTCAAAAAAACTAAATTTTATTGTACATATTTAAGGTATACAATATAGTGTTGTAACATAAATATCAAATGGTTATGTAATTAAACAATATAACATATTCATCAGTTCACATAGTTACCTATTTTCCTCTCCTGGGGCAAGAGCAGCTATAATCCACTTTTGGAGAAAATTTCTGAATACAATGTACTATTACTAACTACTTTTCTTGGGTTACATTAGATCTTTTGACCTGTCCCTCCTATATATTTGCTACTTCATTTCCTTTGAACTACATCTTCCTATTTCCTGCCCTAACCTTGTTAACCACTGTTTTATTTGCTATCCATACATTTGACAACTTTTTACATAACACATGTAAGTGACGACATACAATTTCTTTTTCTGTCTGGCTTACTTCATGTAGTGTAATGTCCTACAGGTCCATACATACTGGGATATATGGCAGATTCTACTCCTTTTTTGGTGCTGAATAGTATGTCAATTTCTTTACAAATTCATCCAATGGTGAATAGTTTCCATATCTTAGCTACTGTGAACAATGCTACAATGAATGTGAGAATTCAGATATCTTTTTGAGATGGTTATCTCATTTTCTTTGGGTATATAACCAAAGCATGATTGCTGGGTGATATGGTAGTTCTATTTTTAATTTCTTTAAGGTCATCCATACTATTGTCCCATAATGGCTGCATCAATCTACATTCTTACCAACAGGTACAAGAGTTTCCTTTTCCCCATATCCTCAGTGTCACTTGCTGTGTTGTTTTGATAACAGCTATCCTAACAAGTATGAGGTGGTTTTTACTAGGGATTTTG
Organism: Spermophilus citellus; assembly: GCF_964194105.1. Lineage (NCBI taxonomy): Eukaryota > Metazoa > Chordata > Mammalia > Rodentia > Sciuridae > Spermophilus > Spermophilus citellus. Next base: position 109,744,515 of record NC_138186.1, on the reverse strand, counting down.
ATGTGCTTTTGCCTGATGATTAATGATTTTAAACATCCTTTCACATACCTGTTGGCTATTTATATATCATCTTTGAGGAAATATCTATTCAAGCCCTGTGCTCACTTTTAATTCAGTTTTATGTTTTTTGTTATTGAGTTATATGAGTTCTTTATAAATTTTGGACATTAACCCCTTATGTGATATTAGTGTGCAAAGATTTTTTTCCCACACTGTGAATTATCTTTTCCTTTGGTTGATTGTTTCCTTTTCTGAAGCATTTTAATTAGATGAAGTACCATTTAATTACCTCTGCTTTTGTAACCTGAGCTTTTGGTATGATACCCAAGAAATCATTGACAAGGCCAATGGCAAGGAGCTTTTCTACTATGTGTACTTTGTGTGTTTGTGTCTGTGTGTGTGTGTGTGTGTGTGTGTGTGTGTGTGTTTGATACCAGGGATTGAAACATCAGGGCTTAACCACTAAGCCACATCTTCATCATTTCTATATATTTTATTTTTTATTTTGGGATAGGGTTTCACTACATTGCTTAAGGCCTCATTAAGTTGCTGAGGCTGGCTTTGAACTCATGATCCTCCTGCCTGAACCTCCCAAGCTGCTCTCCTATGTGTACTTTTAATTTCAACAATTACATATATTTTTGCTTCAAAATGTTTTGTTTAATTCTTTTTCAATTTTTACAGGTTATTTTTGCTAATTTTTAAAAAAATTCTTGTTCTTTTACTAAACCATCAATATCTTTTTTTATTTCTATGGGTATAATAAACATATTTGCTTTTCTGAATGTGATAATTGTAATGTTCACAGCCTTAAAGGTCTAATTCTAGAGTTTGTTTCTCTGCTGTCTCTGGTAATATTCTGAACACTACATTTTGTGTTCTTTTTTAATTGTGGGCCCATGTTACAGGTAAAAAGATTTCCAAGGGAATTTCCTATCTAAAGTACATTATTCTTTGGCTCCTGTGGTTCACAGGACATGAGTCTAATTTCAAATCTGAAGAAGTTAAAGAACAAGTGTATCCCAGAACATCTTGTGCTATACAGGAAGGAAATTCTGAAAAAGAAACAAAAGCATATAAAAAAGAAATAGATGATAGATTAAGACAATGTGGTCTTCAAAAAACAATAATAATAATTTATTATAACTCATGGAATAAATTCTTGTAAAATGAATCCATAGTGATGTTCAAGAAGGACAGAGAGAAAGAGGGAGAGAGATAAAGTATAAAGGGAAAAGACTCCATTCTCATTTATTTATCTTTACTGGAGATGAATGATATGACAATAACTTTATCTGAAAATTAGCCATTGAGGGGAAAAACTTCAAAGTTACTGTGGTTCATTCCCAATTGGTGAAAGATAAGTCATCATTATAGAAGAATATCAGCTAACAAATGTTTCATATCAGCTAATGAGTATCAACTCTCAATAAAATTATTTAACTAATATCATTATGAAATATTGATATCAGTAAGTGAGGGTTATTTGGAAATAGGATGCCCAACTGGAGGCAAAATATCACCATTGGTAATGATAACTTACCAATAGAAATGGCAAAACTAGTTTTGACTCTAGAGAAAGGAAAGAACAAGTTTATCCAAGAACATCTTGTGCTACACAGAAACCATCAAAAATAAATAAAAGTATATAAAAACAAATAAGAATATTTGATCACACCAGATTTCCAGATTAACTTCAGTTTTACTAACAGCACAATATCCCAATTTCTATACCTGGTGCTGAGATGAAATATGCAACAGACGCAATTGTTTATTTTTTAAAGAAAGAAAAATATTTCATTGACATTGTCAGAAAAAAATGGAAATAAAAATTTCCAGACATATCACAGCACTTGGTAAATGAAATACCAAAATTCAATATACTAAAGAAATTCAAACATTTATATTTTCCTACACACTCCAAGTCAAAGATTATTTTTAATTTTTTTTATTTGTTCCAATTAGTTATACAGGATAGTAGAATACATTTATGCATTTTGATACATCATAAATAAATGACATATAATTTCTTATTTTTCTGATTGTACATGTTGTAGAATCACACTGGTCATGCAGACATGTATATACATAATGATGTCTGTTTCATTCTACTATCCTTCGTACCCCTTTACCTCTTCCCCTCCCTTCACCCCTCTCTATCTAAAGTAACTCTATTTTTCCCAATCCCTACCCCTGCCTTATTGTGAATTAGCATCTGCATATCAGAGAAAACATTCGACCTTTGGTTCTTTGGGATTGGCTTATTTAGCTTAGCATGATAGTCTCCAGCTCCATCCATTTATGGAAAATGCCATAATTTCATTTTTCTTTAAGGCCAATTGATATTCCGTTGTGTGTGTGTGTGTGTGTGTGTGTGTGTGTGTGTGTGTGTACCACATTTTTTCTCCATTTATCTGATGAAGGGCACCTCTTTCCCCACTTCTATTCAACATCATCCTTGAAACTCTAGCCAGAGCAATTAGAGAAGACAAAGAAATTAAAGGGATACAAATAGAAAAAGAACTCAAACTCTCACTATTGGCCAATGACATGGTTCTATATTTACAAGAGCAACAAAAATTCCACCAGGAAACTTCTAAAACTCATAAATGAATTCAGCAAAACAGCAGGTTATAAAATCAACATCCATAAATCAAACATGTTCCAATCTACTGAAAAAGAAATTAGGAAAACTACCCCATTCACAATAGCTTCATAAAAAATAAAATTAAATACTTGGGAATCAATCTAACAAAAGAGGTAAAAGACCTCTTCAATGAAAACTACAGAACACTAAAGAAAGAAATTGACAAAGAGCTTAGAAGAGTAAAAGATCTCCCATGCTCTTGGATAGGTACAATTAATATTGTCAAAATGGCCAAACTACCAAAAGTGTTATACAAATTTAATGTAATTCCACTTAAAATTTCAACTACATTCTTCATAGAACTAGAAAAATTAATCATAAAATTCATTTGGAAAAATAAAATACTCAGAATAGCCAAAGGAATACTTACCATGAAAAGTGAAGCAGGAGGCATCACAATACCAGACCTTAAACTCTACTACAGAGCCATAGTAACAAAAATGGCATGGTATTGGCACCAAAACAGATATGTAGACCAATGGTGCAAAATAGAAGACTCAGAGACAAACTCACACAAATCCAATTATCTCATACTAGACAAAGGCTCCAAAAACATTCACTGGAGAAAGAATAGCCTATTCAATAAATGGTGCTGGGAAAATTGGAAATCCATATGCCATAAAATGAAATTAAACCCCTATCTCTCATGAAACTCAACTCAAAGTGGATCAAACTCTTAGGCACTAGACCAGAGACTCTGTGCCTAATAGAAGAAAGAGTAGGCCAAAATCAGAAGCAATTCTTGCTACCCCAAAAAAGTTTAAATCATACCTAAAAGTGTTCACAACCAATTTGAATACATATATATATATATATATATATATATATATATATATATATATATACCTACAATGTACATACACATACATATATGTACTTGTATAGATATGTATATGCATGTATATTTATATGCATATATACACTATGATAGAGTCCTAGTTATGAAAAACAATGATAGTAAAAGATGATTTAGCATTACCTGTAGAAACCCAAATATAGACATTATTAGTATTTAATTATCATAGGTATGATGAACAAAATAGTGTAGTATATTAGGAGTTTTTTGGAGATGCATGATAAAATATTTGTAGGTAAATTATTATGGATAATATAAGCCTTACATTTAAATAGTTAGATAATAAGTTAGAAAAATGTAAGGGCAAAGAGACAAGAGACAAAAGCAAAGTGAATTTGTCAAAATTCTGCAATTTGAAGAACCTAACTGGTGGATTTATGGATGTAATTATATTATGCTCTTGATACTTATGTTTGAATTATTTCATAATTAAAACTTTTTAGAAATCAAAGTCATTCCTCCAAACCAGATTTATGTTTGCTTCGGTCAAGTACCCAATTCTCAGATTAAGATGACTTAACTGTATTTTTGACTTGGAGTATATACTAGCAATGTAATTCCCAGCTCCAGAAAAATGAAGGGTTTTTTTTTAAATTTGTTTTGCTTTTTGTCCCCCTTCATTCAGAAACAAGGTCTAGAATGACAAACTCATACATTTCTATATTCTGAGAGATAGGCTTTTCATTTCTCATTTTCCTGTTCTCTGGCTGAGAAGGTACCCATGGGAGGGCGGTGGACAGCTATATAGGAGATCATTTCTATTCAATTCCTGCCTTACTAAGGCTAAAATTCTATCCTTGACCTTCGCACATGTGGCTTATGGACATCTAAGGGTTGCCAAGGAATGGCAGACACCTCTCTGGATGCCAAAGTTCCCTCTGTTTCTGATCTCTGAAGAATTCCCTTGGTTTCGCACAAGATCAATCATTTTTTTTCTTTTAAAGTGATGTGTGTTTGATGTGTGTGGGTATGTGTATCTCTAATATTTCTATCATCCAGTTCATCTTATTACCTGAAATGAAACTGAAGATTCAAAAATAAAAAATTTATGTGAAGTACTTCACACAATACCTCTATTAAGATGAAGATTTTGTGCTCCCCCCGCCCCTTGTTGCAATTGTTCAGCCTTCCCTGCATTACCATACTTGTAGTTTGTTTCAACTAAAAAGTTTGAAAGTTATATCAGAGGCAGGTCAACAAAGAAAAATAAACCTAGTAGTCCAATAAATAAATCTTTAAAAATCAACATAACCGTGATCTCCTTTATCAACATTTATCTTATATATTAATGCCTCATTCAAGACAGTTCTCCAAAAACCTCTTCCTTGCATGTCTTCACTTGATTGCGGTACACACTTCTGAAAAGAGCTAAATTCCCTCTTCATAATAGAGGAAACAGACTCTTGCCTCTTATGAACCCACATAGCAATTTTTGTCTGAGTCAGATTTTAATCATGGGTTCAGGTTTGCAGTTAGGTTAAGAAAACAGACTGAAGTGAAACTACCCAGAGTTTGACTCTCTCACCAATATATATGGGTCTTATGTCTTTGGAGATGTTTCCTAAGTTCTCTCTGTATTTGTTTTTTCATGTGTAAACTTGGGATGTCAGTCATTCCATTTCATAAGAATCTGTTGATGACTGAATGAGATGACCCAAGAAACATATTTAATATACCATATAACATGTAGTAAGTTCTTAATAACTTACTATTCAGTACTTATTAATGTTATTTATCTTTCTGTATGTCTATGCTTTATCCTTCCAGGCAGAGCATAAGAATCTTACCCAAAAAAGGCCATGCTGCATGTTGCTCCATGTCCTTTGATGGGGCTAGAATACTACTTAACTTAATTAGAGTAAGTCATTTATATTCATATAGCAGCTACAGTCATTTAAGAATATCACCACTATTTTAATATTCTCATTTCCCTTTTATCTAGATTGTAATGCTGGACCTGGATTCTTTTCTTTCAGGGGCAATAAATATTATATTTTCAAAAGTAATAAAATATACTTCTAGTAGCAGCTTCTGTTTAAATCAGGCTGCAAAGAAAGTACTTGCCTAACCTAAATAACAAGCTCTCTAATAGTGGGATTTCATAATCCATTACACCTGTCAGAGAAGTATTTCTGGATACTTGGATTTACCTGCAGTTATTAAAATCATGCACTTAGACATAGTGAATGAGACATTTACAGAATACTATGTGCCTGGAGAAATATGGCTAGCCATTTGAAAAACCTGTAAAAAGATTTCATTGACTTCAATAGTTTGATTAAAAACAAAATAGATTGGTAAATTTACCAAGAAAATCAAACTCCATTATTATAATTGAGACGATATTGCTTCCATAAATCCAGCTTCACAAGAAGTGCTTCAAAGGACACTGAGGAAGAGGAAGCCATATCAGAGGTCAGAGAAGGGAAGGTTAAGTGGAGAGTAATTGGGAATGGAAATGATCAAAATATTAATATGCATTTATGAATATGCCACAATGAAACCCACTGTTCTGTGCAATTAATATGCACTAATATAAGAGTGCTTCAAGAATACCACTATATTCTTAAGAAAAAAAGTAATAAATCAGTTTGAGGGAAATAAGAGTACCAATTGGACTCAGTGTTTTTAATTAATGGGTTTCCACAGTAAAATAATTACAAGACATCTGGGCACTTTCTCAGCTTTTCTTGGAGGGTTCTCATGGACAATACAGTGCACCACTTCCAATTTTTATGGATCTTTAACCAGAGTCATTTAATGATTATTTATGACATTTGGCATTTGACATTTGAACAACAGCTGAACAGGGATATTCTACAAGTTGTTTTATCTTAAAAAATTAAATCTAGTGGCCATAGTGAACAAAAGAAGGATGGAGACATCCTTCCTTGTATCCATCCATCAATCTATCCATCCACTCATTGACATATTAATTGGAACAAGCCTCCAAATTGAAAAACATAATTCTCTCAACAATCTCTTTTACTCATGCCAAATTCATCCCTTCCATTCAAATATAGATAAAAGACAATATCATTATTTTTAGATAAATGTAGTTTAACTAGAATTTAATTAATTCTGGAAACACAGTTTCTCTTTCTTACACCTTACCAGGATTTCCTCAGACTCTCAGCATCATAAGGGAAACTCCAGAATTTATTTATTTCCTTTCAATATATATAAATTCATTCCCTGTAGAAAAGGCAGACTCACCTGTAATCAATAATGAGCTATCAAGAAAATCACTTTGAAAACTAAGCAGAAGTATCACCAGACACTCACTCCCCCATAGTGTGTGTGTGTTTGTGTGTGTGTGTGTGTGTGTGTGTGTGTGTGTGTACACATGCTCAAAGTTAATAAAATAATTTGGATATCATTTGACCTGACCACTTTGGTTTGGATACACTCAGAAAGGAATAGTGGCTCCTAAGTCACATATAATAAAAACAAAATTAATTCTCAGATTCCATGAAAACTAATGGAGACATCCTTCCTTCTATCCATCCATCAATCTATCCATCCGTTCATTGATATATTAATTGGAACAAGCCTCCAAAATGAAAAAGATAATTATTTCAACAATCTCTTATTCTCATACCAAATTCATCATTAACAAGTGCAATGCTATTTTCAAGTTCAACATTTTATTCTTGTTCGGATAAACCTATTTTCCATATTATAAGCTTTATAAAAATCATAACCCATAGCCTCTTTCACATATTCTAGCTATGTGCAGTGTCAAGAAATCACATTAACTCTAGGGGTCATAGACTATGGAAGTTATGCTTCTAGAGGACTTTAAAGATTTTCATAAGCATGCTGCATTCTGTAATAACAGTTAAACAAGTCAGAATAATTTGGATAAATACAAGCCAGGATGCTTCTTTATAAGGGAAATAGAAGACACTATAAAATATTATTAGAAGCACTAATGATGCCTCAAATATTTTAAGACTTGCTAATGTCTATTTATGAATTTCTTATATCCAGTTTTCAAATATAGTCTAAATAGAGGGGGAGAGATGAAGACTTGCATATTTATAGTTCCCATCCATCTGAACACAATTTTTAGCCAAAAATCAAAAGGAATAGAGTTCTTATTTTTTAACTTCAGTTAACGTTAGATGGTTGTAATTAAGTAAAAATACACATTTTCCCTTAATGGATAGTGTTTTGCCTACCACCTAATAAAATGAAAAAGCATTTATTCAGGATTAATGTTTCATTTCCTATGTGATTCTGAAAAAAAAACAAATATCTTTCTAATTCTACTATTCTTATGCCAAAAGACAATCTCTATGATGGCAAACGTTTATCATTTTAAATTGAATGTCATATTCCAACAACCTGAACCCCTTGAATTATGATTACTGTATCATATTTATTAATTATATTATTAATATTTGTTGAGTGATATATAAATATATTATACAAAAATAACAGAGGAACTATTATATATAAGGCACAGAATATTATACCTACTTCCATGGCATATTATTTTTATTACTATAGGTGTCAAATTGCATTTTTCCAGTAGTTTATATTTTTACATATTGGTGATTTCATATCTTACAGATGGCTATCAGAGTATTTTGGCAAAAGATTATAACAATGTTCCCATATCAGTGAAAAACAATGATGGCTATCATTAACATGCATGATGATATTTTTATCTTTATAATAATACCAGGGTTGAAGTAGGACTGATATCATTACCTCCAGTTTATAAATGAAAACTAAGGCTCAGGTAGCAGGAATACTTATACTTACAAATACTTCATATTTGCAAGGATGGTCAGAAGCACAGTCAGTCCTAGAACTATGTCTGTGACATTTTAAAACCACCCTGGTCTATATAAAAAAAATGCTCTGGGGTAGTTTAACCTCATTCTAGCAAAAACAATTAAAAAATAAATTTTACTAAATTATTATAGTAATATATCAAAATAATAAACTTATAACATATAGCTTAGTATCAAATATTTCTAAACATTTTTGCAGAATATTACTATGTCAGGACATAAGAGTGACTTGATACAGAGGTACAGAAAACAGTTAATCTGTATGGTATGATAAAGGGACAGTACCAACCCATATTCTCCTCAAAATTTCCCTGAAATATGGCACTGTATGAGAAAAATAGGGGTCAGGAGTTACAGTTAACCGGACCAATTGCAATCCCCAGGGAGCCTATTTCAAAGCCTGAAGTGCTATAACCAAATATCTGTACATAGAACTTAGAGACTTAATTTTGTTCTATATAACTATGTTCTTCTCAGAACTCAGTGTTGTCTCATATACTTGGTCATTGAGAGAAAGGTACCAGTAAATCAAAACACCTCCCAATTGCTTTAGAGAATATTCATGGGCAAGCATAATTAACAGATTACCTACAGGTAAATTCGAGCTCCTAGTCTTCTTAATTGCCACAAACCTAGCAAAACATCTCCACTAAGATTTATTACTGATGAAATGTTGGAATGGATTTGATGAAATAGATATTTGCCCACTTTTAGATTCAATGAACATAAATACAACTAAAGATCACTGAGGTTCTTTTCCAATCTGATCTTCCTTCACTCACCAAAGAGGTGGCCAAGGTGGCCCCTATGTTCAAAGCAAACTGTACACAAATGTATCTTCTGGCACATTACCCAACAGCATTTCTTTTTTTCACGTGCCTTAGTGACTTTCTCTCTTCTATATCTCAAAGGGGAAAACACTCTTAAATTTACAGGGTTTCCAGAATCTGCTTGCTCTCTTTTAAGCAGCTTCATTCACTACTTTTCAAAGATGTGTTTCAGATATACTAATCCAAAGATAATGCCATGGGCATTGTTATGGTTTAGATATGAGGTGCCTTCCAAAAGCTCATGTGTGAGACAATGCAAGAAAGTTTAAAGGTAAAATGATTGAGCTATGAAATCTTAACCCAGTAAGAACACTAATCCACATGAATGCAGTAACTTGGTCACAACTATACACAGGTAAGGTGTTGCTGAAGAAAGTAAGTCATTGGGGTGTGTCTTTAAGGCATATGTTTTATCCCTGGTAATTCAAGCTTAATCTCTCTCTGCTTCCTGCCCTGGAAGCTGACCTGCTTCTCTCCTCCATCTCTTTCCACCATGACATTCTGCCTTGCCTTGTGCCAAGAACAATGGAGTCAGCCATTTATAAACTCAGACCTCTGAAATCTTGAGCTCCAAATAAACTTGTACTCTTCTAAAATTGTTCTTTTGGTCACAGCAGTGAAAAAGCTAACTAAAACAGAACCAAAAAGGATGCCAGTAACACACAGTTATTACTGATCCGTGTACTTCTTTCCCCTCATCCTCTCAAATTGCAAATATCTTTGGTGACATAGCTTCTTTTATTTCAGAGTTGTTTTTATTTTACCAGTTTTACCTGTTGACAATTCTAGGCAGAAGGACACTGAAAATATTTGGCATAGTTTCCCCAGGCAACACCTTTACCAAAGAAAAGTCTGGCTCCGAAGTTAAGGTGCATCTGTACTCGCCAATTTCATTACTAAAAGGTTGATAGATTGAATTTCATATAATTGTAAAACTGCACAACAAGAAATCCATAGATTTCATGTCATGATGCTTTACATGTATACCACCAGCTGGCCCCTAAAAAAAAAAAAGAAAGAAAGCTATTTTCCTAAATACAAACTAGCACAATAGTGCCAACTAATTACATTTTCTACTAACTAGAGAAAACAGTAGCATAAATTGAAAATATAGAATGCGTTTGGATCACATATCATAATTCAGAAGAACCATTGCTTTTCTTTGGCTATTATGCAGAAATGTAGCTGTAAATGTGTTATTTGTCTAAAGCAAATATTGATATTAAAGACTTTCATTTTATATTCATGTTTTATCACCCAAGTATACTTCAATATAATTATCCTTATTTCTATAAAACCTCCCTGACTATTGTAATCAGATCTACTAATATTTATGAGGTAAATCATTCTCTAAATTCCATAAGAATTACTTTCCAGAATTAATGGCTAAAACAAATGACTAATATACAAGTTTATTACCGTATTTTATATAAATATCACAGTGCAAGTTTCCTAAACAGGTTATGAGTATTTTGCATCTAAAGATTCAGCTTTTTGCCAGGCTCAGTGGCGCTTGCCTATACTCCCAGCAGCTGGGAAGCTGAGACAGAAGGATCACCAGTTCAAAGCCAGCCTCAGCAAAAGCAAGGCACTAAGCTACTCAGTGAAATCCTTTCTCTAAATAAAATACAAAATAGGGCTGGGTATAAGGCTCATTGGAAAATTGCCCCTCAGTTGTTCAATCCCCAGTACAAAAAAAAAAAAAAAAAAAAAAAACGGATTCAGTTATTCAGTTTTTTAAACTAACACAAAGTTCTCTTAACGAAAAATATTAATACTTGATAGATTAAAGAAAATGGCAGAGAATTCAAATTAGTTCATTATGCTTAAAAATAATTAAGTACAATGCAATACAGAAAAAAATGGATTGAGTTAGAATCATGAGTCTTGCATTATACCTCCATTCAGCCACTAACCAGCTGCTTATCTTAGGAACATAACAACCTCTGTGGGACTTAACTGTTTTCATCTATGAAATGAAGAAATTGAATTGTACAAATTCTCTGCACGATATATAATTCTAACCTATAACTGTTTTACATAATTTGGAGCAAGATATAGGATTTACCATTCTGATATTAGTCCCATTCCTCTTGTTGAAGTAAATACTCTGCAATTAGTCAAGGTTGTCATGATCACACTTTGCAGGCAAGGGTATCTATCTGATGCTAGTTAGCTTTCCTGGTAGAAGAAATGTGTTTCAATTGAATTATGACATACTTCTGCAGCCTAATTCCTTCAAGACGGCAACAGTTTGCTGTCTGTCAGCTGCACCAATAAAAGTGATACATGTTTCCAGTGATTAAGTTATTTGTCAATAATAGAATCATTTTGAACTCATAAGTTCTGCACCTATAATTTCATATTTATCTAAAAATATATAATCTATATAAGCACTGAGATAAAAGAGGAATTGCTGAGAAAAACCAATAGTATGTTTTCTAGGTTAAGGAAATATATTTTACCTCAAATTTCTCTGATGGCTGAGAAAAATTCTAATAACCAACAACAATAATAATACTCGAAGCTTTCACTCTCTTTGAGACAGTTGCTTAAATATCATCTTAACATTATCTAACTGGATATTGTCTCATATTTATTAGACATGAATTCCAACTTAGCATATCCTGTAGATATACATATATATAATTGCACTTATGCATTTTAAATATTATAGAAATATAGTGTAAAATCAATTGCCAATATTTCAAAATAGAATTTATTTAAAATTATTTTTTAAAAATACCTGATAGTATTCCCAAAGAAACCTTTTTGGAAAGCACCATGGTAGATAATACAAGAAAGTAGTAATATACAAGGTGTAGAAGGTCTTGGGGAAAATATTCAACTCTCTCTTCAGCTTTCATTGAAAAACTAAACAAACCACAGCAACTGAATAGTTTTCCCTCTGGAAGTAGATGGTTATAGATGTATTAAGGAGTATAACATATGCTATTAAATATGGATGGTGAATAATTCATATGTGCTATCAAAGGAGCCAAGCAACTGGGAATATTATCTACTCTACTAAAATTCTAATTTTGTTCTTTGTTATTTTTTGCAATCAGAAGACTCACAGAAAATCTAGTATAAATGAAAATAAGTTTGAATACAAAGTTATAAAAACTAAACAGATTAAACTCAGGTTATAAGCCAAGGCTGATTTTCCCATGCTCAAAGAAAGTATACAAAACTCTTTAAAAGGCTTTCCAATATCTCTAATCCAAGTCCTGTATTGGCAAAATGTCCATATTAATTTTGTATCTTAAGTAACTATTTTAGGAGAAAGGTAAAGTGGGCCAACAAACTAACACAGTAGTGGCAGAAAAAAACAGCTACAGAATTTCTTTCAATTATATAGACTTTTTAAAAGGGATTATAACATATAACTCACATTTGTTTCAAAAGACATACATGGATAAGCAATAATATGGCTCAGAAAAACATCTAGTCTGGCTTGAACTCAGGAATCTCACAAGTGGCATTTCTAAACCCATTAAACCCATTATTAATAATTCTGCCAGTGACACAAAAGAGTGGAAAGTGCATATTTAACAAATATTCTTTGTAAAAATCAAGATAAGAGGTGACATTTTCCTTGCCCAGAAAATCCTCCATCACAACAAAAACTCTAAGGATAAGTTTCAAAGAGTAAAACTCCATAAAGAACTAAATTTTCCACAGTAAGCTCTGCACCATTTTAACTCTATGAAGAAACAAAATAAAATGTAAGAATTACGGCCATTACCTTTCAAAGATACATAATAAAGAACAATCTAAGACTGCTGCAGTGCATTTGTAAAGCTATTTTGTACTTAAACATCTCTATATCTCACCGCCAATGTATAAGTTACACATTAAATGGAAATAATTGTTTATTAAAATTATAAAATATATTTTGGTTTTACTTCATATGATTTGTTAATATAATAAAAAAATTCCTTCACATGTCCATTGAAAAATAGCTGTATACCAGTTGTGAATGATGGAGATAATGTTAGAGTCCTGCTTTCTCATCATTTCTCAATTCCAACAGATCCTAAGTCATATTGAGTCAACCATCTCATTCATCTCTTTACTTCTTCTCCACTCCCATTCCTATGTCTTTAATCAAGGTCTTTTTTTTTTTTTTTACCAATTACTCTAATAGTCCCTTAACATGGCACTCTCTTTATCTCAAATCTACCCAACCACACCCCTCCCCATCCCATATTCCTATTACTTCCAGAATGATTTTCCCAAAATACTAATCCAATGCTATTCCTTTGCTCAGATCCTTCAAAGGTTTACCAAAATTTTATGCTGTGGTATGTAGACCTTAATTTAATCCACAAAACTTTTTTATTTCATTCATGCTTACTTTGTAACCTCATCTTCACCCCTCTCCTCACATATGTCCTTTTCTCTAGGCAGAAAGAATGACATGATGTGCCTTAATAACAAGAGTTGTGTCTCACCAACCATCCTTTGGTCATAGTGCTTTCTTTCCATGAAATGCTATTCCCTTTTTGTCTTACTCAGAGTAACCTAGCCTTTAATGTCAATCTGGTATACCTGCTCTGGAAATCCTGAATTACCCAGTCTATTGTGGATTTTCATCTTATACACCTCATTTAACTCAGGATAGCAGCTGTCACTTGACTTGGACAGAATGGGTAAATCTACTGAGCAAAGGACCATGATCTCATTTTCTTTCACAGCTTAGCGTAGGTCTGACAATAATAGGTGTGCAATTAATATTCGTTACTATGAATCTATGTGAGAAAGTTTAAATTAGCTGAGGGGAATAAAAATATTAGACTTCAAACACTCTAGTGTATCTAATAATTAATGACATGTCAATTTAATTATCTGAATAAATTCAAAACAAAGTAGTTCCATGTGGCAAAATGTATTTGAAATACTTAATCTTGGCTATTTGTAATTTAAAATATGAAATTTTGAATTTTTCTGAAAATATTACATATTTAGAACACAAAAATAATCTGAAATTACCTTTTAAAATGATACAAATAAGCATAAATTTTGACAAGGAATATTTTTAAACGTAAGAAACTATGTTTTTGGGAACATTGTTTTGTGAGTATTGCCTTCCAAATAGTTTTACCTGTAGTTGGAATATTATCTCTATCTCCAATGATCTACTCCAAACTTCCACATGTGGGTTGGGAACTAATTATTTGTTAATTCATAATTGTGGCTTTACTAATAGCACAATATTAAGATTCCTTTTGGATTTGCTTAAGAGGTACTGGCTGAAAAAGAATAGCCTTCTGCATTGATTCCAAATGCCAAAAACAGCCTGTATACTCCCTTTGAAACATAAATCAAGGTTTCAAGAATTATGCTATTTTGAGACTTCCAAAATGAAGTCTTGCTCATTTCTACATTTTCATTATATACACTTCAGAAATGTAAAAAGATAATTTTTTAAAACAATACTATTAGTTCCTAATCCCAACTAAAAAGAGACCCTAAAAATACCAAAATGTATATTTCTTCAGTTATATTAGAGAAAAATCAATATCAATGAGCCACTAAGAAAGTTTTTTAATTACACAAATTTTCAATTAAAATCAACCAGAAACAATTGTTTTGACATCAAAATTATCCTTGGGTTTAGGCATGGCTTGTCTTCTAATTTTCAAAATATATTTTCATTTCATGTTTGCCTGTGTCATTCCTAATTGTTAACACACTATTCATGACCCATTTTCCTTACATAACATGCTTCCTTCTCAAGATTTTTACTGCCTTTAAAATCTCAATAGTTGAATTAATGTTTCTCTACTAATAATTTTCATTAAAGACCATATCTACTTACTTCAATAAGTTATTAAGACTAACAACAACAATACTAAGGGAAAGGCAAAGCAGGGCCCTATGAACATGGCACTTGTCATTTATCACAGTTTTTAAACATCTAGTACAATTTTGAGTAGGCAGTCTGCAAAGGAAAATCTTGGTCACAAAAAAAAAGCAATTTCAAATGCTATCATAACAGCTGATTCAAGAACTTGGATTACAATGGAAGCTTTCTTCATCTGGAAAAAGGTCTCTCCAACCTAAAGAAAGCAGTAGTTTGGCAGAGATGGAAGCCAAAGCAATAGTGAGGTTTTATAGGAAGAAGGAAAATGAAATTTCCCTTACAGAAGGAAAATGGGATTTATTTTCCTCTTGGCAAAAAAACAAGAGAACATTGGATAGGATTATAAGAGATGAGGCTGAGAGGGAAGCCAGTGGAATGCTACAAAGTTGGGGCTAACGGAAATCCTGACAAATAACATAATAGCAGAGTTGACTTGATTTCCAATTTGAAGTCATTTGAATTGATGCACTATAACCCTTCCCCTTTGCTCTCCTAAAATAATCAGCAAAGTTTATTGCTCTTGAGAATAATTAGTATAAGTGGATAAAGAGACTTGACTTCCCTTCTGAGTTGATGCAATTTGTAATGGAAATGCCCCTAAAATAAGCTTTGGGAGAACGATCTTCAAAATGCCTTTGTAAATCTGCAGAAACTTTGTGGAGGGATTGGACTTCTTTGGGGCCTGGTAGGGATTGAAACTGAAAATATTTAAATGTGCTGCTGATAATCTGAGTTGCTTTTTAAATTTAATACAGTCGGCAAGTCTACCTTTCTTTTGAATACAGTATGATTTTGGCCCTCAATAATGAACAATTTTCAAATAAAAAATTTTGGAATAGGCAATTAAAAGTATTGTCCAAATACTGCAAAGCTTGAATAAAAATTGAAAATGGCAGAAGTGTATGTTTTAGTTACAAAAGTGAAGGATTTTGATTTTTCAATTTCTGAAAGTAAAGATTAAAAAGGTATCTAAGAACCAACATTTAACAGTGTACACAAATTACTGATAGCAAAACCAATTTCATTAAATGAGTAACTTGCATATTAATATTAATAACCTACTACTCTCATATGCAAAAAGAATACAGTTAGTCAATGAAAGAACATGATGAAATTATTAAAACAATGGTTTTATCAGTAAGAGCTCAAACACTCTTATATTAATTTTTAAAACTAATTTTTAAACTCAAATCATTGTTTCGTAGACCTCAAATCAAAATTTTTCTCTCCCATTCAGCATATAGGCACATGAACACATGTGGGAGATTGCCATAATGATAAATGACTGGATTGGTTTTTCAACCATATCAGATTCATATTAACTTTAAAATATGAGGGGGAGATTTCTCCCATAGTGAGAATGGAAGACCTATGTGATATAACCACCCAACAAATATCACTTACAGAAACTTTGAAACAGATATACTCATGATCATTGCTAATTAAGTTAAATAAATGGTACAGGCTGCTAAGAAATAAAGGTTACAGAGAAAAATGAAGTCAAAGAAATAAGATTAGTGACTGTAGCAATATGAATGAGAATTTCTGCCTGTCTAGACATTTTCTCTTTAATTTGTATAATTATGTAAGACCAAGTTTTTTAAATCAAAATAAAGTCAGAACAATCTATCAATTTTCTGGTTCATTCTTTTCATTTATTGTCCATAATCCCTATTGTACCTCATTTTCTCTTCAAATAAATTCTGCCAATTTTGTAGGCATAATCAGTATGATAATCTACTTCAATAAAATTCCAATATATGTTTGAAATTTTAAGATTATATTTCTACCAATAACATACAAAGTACTATAAGTGACCAAAAAGAGTAAAGGTGGTAGATAGAGATGAAATTGATGTTATATTAATTAGCATTAGACTCAAAGTTCAATTTTTGTCTTTACTCTTTAAAGTATATGTTACAAAAACCCAAACAGAAAAATAAGCTCATTTCCTTTGCACATAACAGAACTTTTAAAAACTCTCCACCTCTCATTTTATTTAAAATAATTTCAATCATTTATCAAGTTATCATTAATTGTGTTTTGTTTATAGAACATACTAAACAAATTAAACATTCACATTATACAGGATCAAAAGATGTAATTTAAAAAGTGTTATTTAAATTTTAGCTGTTTTCTCATGACTAAAATTCAGTTGATAGAATGAGATTTTGGAAGTATCACATAATTTCCAGGGACTCAAGAAAACCCACTCACGTCAAAAAAAAAAAAGTTTAAAACAATTTATTCATTAACTTTTCCTAATGGTCAACTAATTTATTAATCACAAAGTTTCATTAGCATTACATACCACTATTAAAAACTTTACATTTTAGTCAGGACTTCATAATTTGTAATCTCCCCTAAAATCTTTAATGAAAACTCAAAGGTACTCCACCAGCCATTTTAGCTCAAGTTACAGATAATGTCTGGCACAGACAGTATATGTCTGATCTTAAAGATATTCATATTCTTAAATGTTACCTAGAGTTCTGCTTCTAGGAATGCAAGCAGTATATTGTGATAGATTTCACAGCTACTATAATGCAATTGACAAGGTAAAATATAAATCATGGCCATAGCAATATAGAGGGGAATCAATTAGTGCTTAATCCATTTGAAGTTCTTTCTAAAAGCCCCTAAGAATGAAACACAACTCCCTCCTGTTGTTCATTTGATACTGGCATTTCTATGTGGCAGATGGTGACCTTATCCTTGTGCTTCAGCTAAAAAGATTTTTATTAAGGCTAAACAAGTGTGAACAGCGCTAATTTCTTGCAGCAGGCAGATATGGATAAACCTCTAGAATGAGTGTAAGTGCTCTGCCTCGCCATATGGTTAAGGTCCACATCCTGCCAATAGAGTGGACTGAAAAGTAGCCAATGTGCTTGAATCCTGCCCTGAGTCCCATGCTTAATCAGTAGCCACTGAGTCAAAGAACATCTACAAAGAAAGGGAGACCATAATGGATGAGAAACATAATTTTATGAATTGTTTGGTGGTCTAAGCACCAAGGAATGGCCAGAATAGATAAATTCTGGAGTACAAACATTTGCCTTTTAGCACATCTCACCATTCTTGTGAGGCCTTGTCACTCTTTCCCTAATATAAATGCACTACCCTTCTCATCTCAACCCAGAGCCCAAGCTTGCAACTAGACTTAATTGTTGTTCTGGACATTCCATCCTAAACTGCCCCATTAAGTGGGCATTCCATTCTCCCAAGGTTGCCTTAAACTTAAGGACTCTATGCATTACATTTAAAGAACATATGGTTTATAAACCTCTAGTTTTAAGTTATTTTATATGGTTCCATAAATATTTACACACTTAAACTAGGTAGAATCTGAGCATACTTTTGGTCATAAAGAGTTTTAAATTTTATAAAATAATCTTTAAAACCTCTACAGTTTATAAATTTGAATTAACTAGAGTTTGTTCCTTTATTATGGTAAATTATTGTTTTGAGACTTAAATAGATTCTTTTAGGTTGATTGTATTGGGTGGTGAACTTAGGGCTCATGACTTGTCTTCCTGGAATATTATTTATACATTTCCTTCATAGATCCTGGCTTGGATGATTAAAGTACCTCCTTTATAGGACTGTTGGGAGATGAGATAAAGAGCTAGGCATAAGGAAAGAGCTCACTAAATTCTATGTGTACAGTAATTATACTGTGGTAGAGGAAAGAAGGGATGAAATTTTTAAATGGTGGTTCTTAATCTTTTCCTATGAGAAAATTTTTTAATATTTTTAAAGTTAATTTTGATTGTCTATTAAAAATCACATTCTGCTTCACCTCATTAAGGATGTGTCACTTCATCTGGTCATTGAGATGACCAGATGTTAAGCATATACTATTGCATCCACAGCATTCTGACCAAGTGATGTCAAGGTAGGCTCTATGAAGATATTAATGATCCTTCTGCTCATTTATGTGAATGAGCAGAATTTTTCTCATATTCTGCTCATTCACATAAATATTGCCTTTTTGAGACCTAAATTCCAAACCTGTATAACCTTTATGTCATTAGTTCATTTCATATTCTAGCAAATAATATAAACATAAGATTACCAAATATTTTATGCAATGTTTTTCGTCCTCTGCTGTGAAAAGAGGAGAATTGCAATATTCACCAAATTCTTCAAAAAGTATAACAGAAAATCTAAGAGAAACAAAGCAAACAAAACCCAGAAACATTCATAGAGCTTTCAAGAGAAAGCTATTGAAACAATAAAATAATTTTATAATTTATAAATTTCTTAAATTTGATCCAGCTTTCAAACTTACTAAAGTTTAGAGTCTAATGTATATTTTTTTTCTTAGCCTAATTCCTTTCAACAACATTCTCTACAACATACTTCACATATAGTATTAATATTTTTTAATCCATCATTTTGTTGGACTTAAAAAATATAGTATTTATGATGCTAAAAACAAATCAATGATGTGTTTGCTCACCAAGTTGACTTTTGTAAATTCACTAGACACAGAGAATGATATAATTCTAGTCAGTGAAGGAAAGCCTTGGGTCTCTAGGGCACAATACACCTTTCCAAATGTGTGTCAGCTTCTAACACATATTAGCCTTTATATGTGTTATCAGTCATCAGAGAGAGTCAGAGAAAGCAGATCAGAATTTCTTTCAAGAATTCTTTTTCTAGGCCCTCCAAGGAAGTCTCCTATAATTGATCAATACAGGAGTTACACCTCTGGTTATCTAGGAAGCACAAATGATCCATGTAATGAAGCACTCAGCTTCTGCTTGCATGGGACCATGGAAAGAAGAAAACCTGTCACTGCTGTAAAGATTTACATTTCAGATTTTTCTACGAATTTATATTTGTATATGTTTTGATGAATAGTACCATGTCCACTTTCATTTAAATATCTATGGTATATAATCAAATCAATGTACTATTCATAAAAGTTATCTAATAGCCAGTTGCACAATGTGATTCGAGCAGTGAAAGTTCAAAGTACAAAAAAACTTCCACAGTTTCATATTTTTTCCTGTGGAATTTTAATTTATTTCATGGGTTTAAATATAACAGTGAGCTTTAGGTTAGAGGGAATATTAAGAATCAGAGTCTTAGAAAATGACTAACAAAGGATTAAGATTTTAGAGGTATAATGCCTTTTCTTATAATATTAGAAAAATCTACAGAAAAAATGCAAGACACAGTATTCAAATGATAATTTGTCATAAAAGTCAAACATTCCAAATGAACAGATAAATCTTTGAGGTATTTATTATATTAAAATGAGTAATACCAATACCAAGTGAGAAATAAGCATTAAAAGTTTTTCTTTAGGGCTGGGGATATAGCTCAGTTGGTAAAGAGCTTACCTTGCATGTACAAGGACCCGTGTTCAATCCCCAGCACCAAAAACAAAACAAACAAAAAGTTTTTCTGCTATTCTGGCTATCTTGACCTTCAGAAAAACATGCCATTTAAAATTCCATGTGGCTTAATAAATAAAGCACTTGCCTCTTTAAAACTATCCATTTTATATGTTTAGGACATTTCCTTTCTAATTGTAAATAAATTTTAAAGGTCTTTATCACAAGTGTTTTAAAATCACTCTTTCAGTCAAAAAATTATGCTAAAGAAACAAACTGATAGTAACATTTGAAATATTCCTAGATGACCAAAAAAATGATCAAAGATTTTTTGTTTGTTTGGTTAGTTGGTTGGTTTGTGTGGGGTATAGCATTGGCCTAACACACAGAGTTTTGTTGCTTATTATCAGTCTCCTCACCCCAACTCCATCCTAAAACCACCTTTTCTTGAAGCATCAACAGAAAACTCTGCTAGGTAAATGTCCGGGAGGGAGGCATGAACAGAACTATATAATTAGCCATGGGCTAAAAGGATTGGGTAGCAGGATGTTTTAGCTATAAAGCAGTGAGAATATGCACTACTCTATCCCTACTCAATTTTATATGAGTTTAATTAGTGACATGTAAAATAAAGCAAAATGAGAAAAAGCAGCATCTGCTCCTCATTTTTTGGTGCTTTTCATTTAGTGATCGATCACCACCTCTATTCCTCAAAGCTATGAATGTGTTTTACTTTATGACAGAGCAGAGAAATAAAATGTGTTACAAACCTAAGGGCATGTAGGATGCTGAAAATATGGGCAAAAAACAGACCCATAACTAGTAATGGAATCAATTGACTCAGTTATTATTTGATTCTGGAACAAAAATATTTCAAAGATGGGAAGTACAGTGCATCAAAATTAGTCATTGGAATTTTTTGGTTTATTCTTTTTTGGTTTTGGAAAAAATATTTGTTTCATAATATATAATATCAAAACAATAAAATAAAAACTCCTAGCATTGTGATTTAAGTCCAACAGATTTTTTAAATAACTATTACTTTGTGGTTCAATAACAAAGAATGACCTTGTAGTCGTTTACAGAATCTCACTGTGGATAGGAAAACATGTATACAAAGGAAAACTAGGGTGCCACTTGTTCTAAAAGCCTTAAAATTCCTAACATTCTCAAAAGAAAAAAATGAATAAGTGAAACCAAAGCTGAAACAAATTGATTAACCTACTTTTCTGAAGTAGTATTATCAGATTCTGAGTTAAACACAAGGAGCTTTAGGAATAAGTGGCATTCATTGTTTTTCATTGTATATGTGGCAGGATGCACATGCTTTAAGAAGTCATACATAAATGAAAGAATTTCCTTGAAATGGGCTGAATAAAAACACAACAAGATATGAAATTAGAAATAGTCTCAATTTTAGTTATCAAACCTCTTTTTATTTCCTCCTAACATCTATCCTAAAGTTTCTATTAAACTAAAGAATTAAAAATGAATTGAATACAGTTTGTTGCTTTCCAAATTCTGAATATATAACATTTCTCATTCTGAAATGAATATCAGTCTTTAAAATTAGCAATCAAAGAACTTTGAAAGCGGACAGTGCAGCAACTGCATAATGATTTTAAATCACTAGAAGGAATAGCTGCCAATCAGCTAATTGTAATTATGTATTGTGCTGGCTCAAAAAGAACCTGAAATGGAAATTGTTTCTTATTCACACTTAAAAATAAAATTCAGTCTGCACAAATTTCATGAATTTTGAGTAGTCTTTAGGCTGTATATTATATCTTGAAAGCCATGGGAGACATTGCTGATTTTAAAAGATAAAAAACACAGTACACTTATATTTTTGTAAACAATTTTGTATGTCTTTATTTTAGATGCATATATTCAGTATGGGAAATCTATGATGTGTCTCCTAGGATTCTACATTGAATACCGAAGTCAAAATAAATAACCCTGATTTTTTTAAAAATACCAGAACAAAAGGTAATCTTCAGTATCACTGTTTCTAAACACTATTGTATCTCTACAGGGAAAACAAATTCAAACAAAAAATAAGGCACAAAGGAAAGGATGTCTTTGAAAGGCAATCTTTTTGCTAGTGAAATTTCCAAAACGAAAGCTATCCCAAAAGATAAGCTTTACAAGAAAACCAAATACCATCAATCATAAACATAACATCCAAAAAAGTAGATAACTCATGAAGACATATTTTTAGAAAAGTTACTTCATGGAAAACAAAAGCAAAAGCTGAATAATCCAGCTTAAATAACAACAAAACTGCTTAGCAAAACAAACCAACAGCCAAGTTCTTCTGAGAAAAACAATATTTCAAATGTGGTATGACAATAAGAAAACATTCCGTATTAGAGGAAATTTTTTATGGACATCATAAGATATATGGAACATATAATATGTTTAAAGTCATTTTATGATTCTGATGTTAAGCTATAAATATGTTTATCATTTGATCTCTAAATTATTAGATATCAGTAATCAAAAAATTAACTAAAAAATACCTAATATTCTACTTTAGCAAGGATGCATAAAAGTTATAGATAGAAACCACTGTGGAATGTCAAGTTAATGGAGACAAAGTAAAATCCGGTGACAGATGGCAAATATTGGAGCAAATACATTAAATTATTAATTCAGTAGTACTTTATTAAGAATTAGAAAGCATATTAGACATAACACAACAGAATAAATAATCTTTAAATAGTTATAGATAGATAAGACTGCTTTAAAAAAATATTCTAGAGAAGGTAAGGAAATTGCCCCAAGTCATCTAGCAAGTATAGTCGCCGAAAAGAATCGAGATTTGAATTCACTTGAAAAATTTCTGAGTCAATAATTATTTCTGATGTCATGTCCAGAACTCTTTCCAAAGTACATTAAAATTTTAAAAGGCTGGTTACACATTAAAAGAGCAAAGTGAAAATATAAACTGAGAAAACTATACCTACTATTGTGCATTAAGTCACAAAAGAGTAGTAGCAAGTAGTAAGATTCATAATTGTGTTATTGTATTCAACTTAATAATTTGTCCCCACATGTATAGTGGTATTGATAATTTCATGATTGTACTCACAGATCATATAGTTCACTAAAATAATCCACATGTGCCATATATGATAGATATGTGGAATATTTGCTATTCCATTGCAAAAATTATTGTTTTTTTTTTCATATCCCCTTTGTGCAGGAGGATGGTGAGAGGGCATTTCCTGTTTCTCAGAAACAGGTGACTAAGCTTATAGACCGAGAAGAATGGCTCACTAAATCTGAAGGTAATGATCCTCCTGTAGGCACTGAATCCACCTTCTACCAGAGACTATCACCAAATCCCTCTCCTATCCCCAGGATATAAATAAAGAGGATAAGGAAGAAATAGAAGAAGCTTTCAGAATTAGCCTGGTGAGCGGCCTTCTGAGAAAAGGAAGAAGAATTACCCTTCAACGTCAAGTGCTTGTATATGTGTAGAATGGCTTGAAAAGAATGACACCTAGAAATCGAAGCTTTCATTAAGGAGACTGGCATTGTGTGCCTTATTTGAAGATATGCTTAGGCAACAAATTCCCTGATTGCCCTCTTACATAACTGTGGAAAGAAAGAGAACTGAAAAACAGTACAGTTGAGAGAAATAGGCCACAGAAAAGCAGCTCATGTACCCACAAACTGTCATAGCAAAGATGGAAGAGGTACTCAGGTGAAGGCAAGGAAGCCACTTGACATCCTTTTACCAGTACTCCACCCAGGAGAGCTAACCACCATGAAGGAGACTAATAAACAGTTGGTGGAATGCTGAGACAGACATAATGTGGAATAGGAACAAATCAGGTCAAGTTTTGTCAAAGGACTACCAAGTGGAAAGGGCCACAGAGCCTCTGAAGAACTTGTATATTCCTCATACCAGTTATATATGGGGTGTGAGCACACAGGTAATATTAGTCAGGTTATCATTGATCACTGTCGTGAGCCATCCATGGGCTGTGTGTGTGAGCTATGCACATTTGAGCATATGAGGAGAGTGGCCTGATGTTACTGCCTGATTGGGCTGTGCAACATATGTGTGCCTTTCCTCTAGCTCTGCCTGTAATTCTGCACAGCAACTGAGATGGGTGTGACTAGCCAGGATTTTGGTCAATCTGCTGACCACAAGACATCCCAAGCAAGGCTCCACCCCTTGAAACCCAATCCCTTACCTTATTTGGATGAAACTTTCTCAAATATCTTTTCCCCAATAAATAGAAAATTTCGGGTGTATTCGCTCTCTTGCTCCTTCCAGCACCAGAGCTGACACTTAGGTAACTGAGCTGTCCTGCCTTAGAAACTTATATGTGTGTGCTGCATGGATTCTTCTCCGTTTTCTTAGTTGTTGATACAGCCAGCTCCTTTGAACCCAGCTCATATCTCCAGTCCGGCCAGCTGGCGATAGAACACCAACAGAGAACACTTTAAAGGTGGTGAAATTGGGGAAAATGTTCATTCCTTTGTCTCCTGTTCCTCTGAATGCAGGAGGAGTCAAGGACTAAAGAGAAGGAAAGAGGAGCATCTAGGTGGAGACTGGGGAAACACCCACATCACTGTAAAATATAATGTTCCCCCTCAGCCTGCAGTTAGAGGATGGCACAGGATTAAATTTTTATTTATTATACTGGACTTGGTTTTAGGAATTAAAATGACCACAAAGTGTGCAACTTATTCAAGAAATTGTTAAAGTATGGGAAGGAAATAGTGAATATTGAATAGTGAATAGTGGTTGAAACACTGCTTGCCAAGAAACAAAAACATTCAGAGCTTTATCCCAGCATCTAATGAATTTGGAAAGATAAACAAATATGCCTTTGCAAATGTTTACTCCATTGTTAGTGCTAAACATTTTTAAACAAATAAATATTGCTTATCAATGATAATATTATTTTATCAGTAAAATTCAGATAGTATATTAATCTAAACAAGCCCACTAGATTAACATCCTCTAGAAGAAAGAAAGGAAATGATATCATTTACTTTAAATAATTTCATTTGACTAGTGTGTGTCTTAAGGAATGCAAGAAAGATAGTTGTCTTATCTACACACCAATAGTTCAAGAGTCTTGAACAAACCACCTTGCTCACTCTGCTATGAAATTTCAAATACAGAATTTTCTAGTCAGAGGAGTATCAGAGAATACATAGTGAACGAACGTCTAGCTCATGCTGAGAACCTTCAATGTTTCTGAAAGGTGACCACTCAAATACTATTTAAATATTTGTAATGGTACTGTCCTGATGAAACTTGGGAAGTCTTCAGGCCCATTCATTTCTGACTCCATGCATCTGCATTCACTGCAGTATCACAAAATGAATATAAGTGATATGTGTTAGGAGGAAGGGAAAGGCAGAAAGAGTGTTTAAGAAGACATGAGGTTATTATAATGTAGAACCTCGTAAAATATGGAGAAGTTTCGCCCTCTCTTGATGAGATTAGAAGAGGATATTAACTAATTCTGTGGCTTAATGGGTTATCTTGTTTCCAGAAAAACTCATAAGTTTTTACTCATATACGATCTATACCTCTTCCATATGTTGTTAAATTATTCAGTAAGACATGTTGGATCCAGTAAAATAATTCCTGTCTATAACCTGTTTCAAAGGGGAGTGGTTCTTGAATCTATTTTAAAAGCAAACTAAAAACTACAAGATGCTACCATTCACATTTTACAAATCTTTTGCCCAAAGCAACATTTTTAACTTTTTAAAAATCAAAACAAAATCTGCCTAGAATTTCCTTTGTAATTTCCATTGTAATTCCCATGTATAGTAGTTGCAACTTTCAGGCCATGCTAAAGTGAAAACATACCATAAAAAGACATGCAAGCTAACTAGAATTAGAACTTAGGTTTCTGTTTGATCTAGTCCCCCAGTATAGACAGATTTAAATTGAATGTGTACATGTAAAATTAAGCTGTAGTGAAAGAATGAGAAGTAAAACTGAACCAATGGAAGAAACCTAGGGGGGAAAAAAGTAAGGAGGGATTATGGAAGCAGCACATGCTAAGTGTTTACCTAGGAAATGTAATCTAGATTGTTCTTCACCACAGGAGGTTCCATCTGTATATTCATCATACTCACAAAAGTGGAACATAAGGTTTATGTGCTGATGTTTTACTATATTGCTACATCTGGATAGTATCAGTAGTTGAAGATAAAGGAGACAAGCATTCTATCAATCAGGATGTAATATTTCCCAAGAATTGTCCTATAGGAATGCCCCCCCATCCCCTCCATACCTTTTTTTCCACTATAGCAGGTAAGGGCAATATTGAATATTAGGGTTTGTTAACCAGTAGAATAAGGATGAAAGACACTAGTGTGCACTACTCTGCATTTGAATCATTGTACATTTTTACCAAGCTACATAGAGGCATTGAAAACTTTGTCTCAGATCCAAACCTTGAAAGCTTTTATCCTTTATAAAAATCTCTGATTATGTTAATGAAGCACAATCCATAATTGGCCTATCTATGTTACTTTAGCATCTGGCAGTTTTACAGACTTGACTAAAAATATATGTTTAAAGCCCACTACTGTATAATTAAATGAAATTTGGCTTTATTCAAAAATGCAAATGAAATCTTGGCTTTTTCTCTTATTCACTTTTCAATTATTTATATGTATTCCCCATTCATAGTGCTTTTTCTGGTCCAGAAACAATTCAATTTAAAAAAAAATCCAATTTGTTTAAAATTTTACAAAGAAAATGTCCTTAAATTATATAATAAAAGCGTATTTCTGTTGCTGGAAAAGGGAATGAAATGTGTCTTGTGATATATGCAACTTGCCAAACCAGAAATGAATGAATAGACATTTCATTTTCTTGTGTCATCTGACACAGCTACTATTTATGTATATTAGCAGGTGCTTAGATAAAATCTCAGGAGAAAGGAAATTATTTTTACAAGTTATTCAAAAGTAATAAATGAACACCTTTAAAATTCATCCATCCTTTGAAATCCAATCAGTCAAGAAGTAAATGTTTCTAACTCCATATTTTATACAGACAACAACAAACATTTCTAGATTTCTACCTTAATCACCTGCAAGGGTTTCCTGCTAAAACTTCTGAAAGCACATTAACTCTTTCAAAGTACACCAGAGCTTTTATAGTTGTCTGAAATTGCTGATGCTTTTTTTGCTCTCCATAAAGGTTGACATCTTGAGAAAGTTACATAAGTCCTGGAAAGAAGATGAATGAAAGAAAATATATGCTACATGAAAAGTGCAGCTATGGAAATGGCTTTTTAAAGAGTGCCAGGCTTTGTGGTCAATATTTCAAAGTAACTAATGAACAAATTTTCACTAACTCTAAAGGGTTTTTTTTTTTTTTACATAGCAACTGACTACTAATTGTGAAGTAAATGCACATTATAGGCTACAGTATGAGTACCTTCTATTGATTGCTGGTCATTTTTAGGGCTGTTCAGTACATTGAAATGCTACTTACAATAGTAATTCACCATTATTCACTCAGCTATAAAAATGTCACAAATTGAAATTAGTCTTTTGAATGTATATATTAAGTAAAATAAAATAGAATCATATTAATGAATATCATATTGAATATTACATATTCATAAACTGTAACTGTGCTCTGTTGAGGTAAACAGAACCGATTTCATAATACAACAGTTTAGTTTCAGAGAAGGTTGAAGTTTGAAGAGTTTCAGGGTAATAAGACCTTGACCCAGAAAGGAACACTATGACAACTTAAGAACACTGACAATGACAGAAAAAAAAATATTTTGGAAAGGACTGAATAACAGCATAGAATTTCAACGGCCACAACACTGACTGGAGGCCAAGATTTAAATAAACCTGTCTTTGATTTATTGTTGTTCTCTTTGTTCTTGATTTTTAATTCATTTGGGAAGACAATCTCACCTCATGCTGTAAGACATTGCCTCCCTCTAGTCAAAACAGCACTCAACGCACATAAGACTTGAATTAATCTAATTTTATTTTCCAAACTGAAGATCATCGTCTTTCTGAGAAATGCTGCTAAATATTTGACCTGACTAGAATCTTAATGTATCTGAATCCCCTTGATTTAAATAACACCAGTGTCCTGTTCCAAAATCCCCAGCCAAAGAACAGAGTTTTCACAACCACAAAGATCTCAAGATGGTCTCCTCTCAATGATCCCTAAACTTCCTACCTCAGAACCATCCAGGAAGCCCATTAAATAATGGAGAGCCCTGGATCCCACTAAAGATTTACTAACACTCAGCATCTCTAAATCTGGGGTCTAAGAATACATGTTTATAATAAATTCTCCAAGGAAAGTCAAGAGAGACTCTTGTAAAGTCAAGGACCTTTTTGGTCACCTTGTATTTCAGGACTTTTAAAGGTAGCACTGCTGTTGCTGCTGAAATTAGTGGACAAAGAATTTAGGACTTCTGTTACAAAGACAGACTATTGATATAATTCCCTCATATACTCCATCTCTGCCAGGTATAAATCCTTTCAAAGGCTTGTTCTACTTTGAAGAATACGCCACAGTCTTTTTATAAGAAGATGAGGTAAAAATTATAATGAAGTTCAATGCAGTAACCTAGAACCACAAGTAACATTTCTGCCTGTTCCACTCAGATTGCCTCCTGCTTAAGAGGAAACACACACACACACACACACACAGAGCTTAAAATCTGAAGTAGTGGGCATCCTTGTTAATCATATTTTCCTCATCCCCCTTTATGCATCTATCTCTCAGTTGCATATCACTTACTTAACTTCATCTTTGATAAGGATATTGACCTTCTCGTCAAGATATCTTAAGTAAGTCTTTCCCATCCTCCTGAGATTCTGGTTTCTGCAGATTGTCTAAATTGCTAACTTCCAAACCTGTGTTGATATCCTGTCCCAAGTGTTCTCCTTGGTCATTCTATCTACAGAGACTTCAACTGAACGGGTTCCCAGTAATAAAGAAGAAATACCACAAAAAAAGGAGAGTGTAACACAATTATTTGTTATTTGGGGAAATGTTATATACTTTATATATTACTTTTCTCAGAGATTTACTAAGAACATCAGTGTGTTGCAGAAGCTGAGAATTCTTATAGTAAGAAAAAGCCTATAATATGTTATAATCCAGTTTTCCATGTGAAACTTCTGGATTACCACAACCATATTCATGAGTGCCCTTCACAATCTACTGGGAAATGCTGCTCTCTATGGACATTGCAGGTACTTTGACTTGTGCCCATTGTCTGATTCTGTCTCTGTGATAGAGAGCCCTGGAATCATCATTGGATACAGCCAAACTCCTGCAGCATCTGCCAAAAGAAGGCTTTCTTATCTCAGGTACACACTGAGTGGTACCCTGGGAGAGTTATGGCATTTTAAGCCATTTTCTCAGAGTTGATTTGAAGAACTACCCCAAAAGACCAGACAGTACAATTCTGAATACATCTGAATTTTTCTAGTTTGCTACAAAGACAATGTACAGTATGAAATACAATTTATATTCTTCCTAATTCACTCCAATCTCAACCATTATGAATGGTATCTAGCAAGTCAAAAACTTTTTGAGTAGGAAGACCAAATTATTTTTTTCACCACAGATTCTTCAAGAAATAGTAGGAACATCACATTGTAAGAAAGCACTTAGTAAGTAATACTATAGCATTAAATATCATTCAAAAATATTTAAGGATAGATCATAGTTTCTTTTTAAAAAATATATATGTTTTATGTGGCATCTTACAGACTGTGGATAATTTGTCTCTAAAATACTGTCTGTAAAATGTCATTATTTAAGCTAATAGATTATGTTAATAGAATATTTTTAAAGTCATTTGTCATATCACTACATTTCATTCAAATTTCAAACAAAATATTTTGATGTACAATTTATCAAAAAGATAAGTGTCTAAAATGTTTAAGGTGGCTAGCAATTTATGGTATTTTAATGAATCAATTTAAACAGATGATATTTGCTGTTTTAACACAGAAATTTTCAACATTATAAACTTCAGCTTATGTTATAACAGACTTCTCATAGTATAACTCAGAGATTCCAAGTTCATAGAGGTATGTTTCTCTATCAGACCTACTTGGCAGTCCTTAGAGCCCTTCCCTACCTTTCATTGATCTCCACTCCCAAGTTTCAGGAATCCATGAGGAAGATGAATATAAAAATGCTAATTCAGGATGAATGTGTCAAGCCCCCTTACCTATCAGTCCTGCTTTCCTTCATATCATCTTGTTTCTACAATCAGTCTTTACCACCTAACTTCCTCCTTACACATCCCTTATAAACACTGGCATGAACCTGACTTTAACTCTCCAGAGTACAGATAAAAGGTGGCCAGATTTGTAATAAGCCTAATAAGAAATACAATTTCTAAGATGCCCCTGTATCTATATTTTTTAAAGCCATTATCCTAGAACAGGATAATAATATAATAATATCCTTGACTTTGGTTTTGCTGAAAGAAAAAGACCAATAACACTTTTTAAAAAAGGAATATTGTGCCCTCATAGGTAAATTCAGCCTTCTCCTGAGAAATAGAAAATATGGTTTCAACTCTAGAAAAAAAAAATTTCATGGCATTCCTTTTCCAGTCATCAATTTAAAAAATATATTTTTTGTAGTTGTAGATGGACAAAATGCCTTTATTTTATATATTTTTATGTTGTGCTAAGAATTGAACCCAGTGCCTTACACATATTAGGCAAGCACTCTGCCACTGAGCTACAACCTCAGCCCCCAATCATCAATTTTTTTAAAAAAAATAAAGATTGTTTCTAATTTGGGATGGGGCAGATAAATCAGAAAAATATTTATGAAGTTCTCAACAGCACCATATGGTTCTGTAGTTAGACACAGCTCTTACACAGTGCTAGGCCCTAACAGTTCTAACTGAACATTATTAATGTAGGAATATTTAACACCCTCAAATAGGTACTATTAGTATCTCTATTTTATGGGAGAAAAATTAGATAGAAATATGTTACCTAAACTCCCCAAAATCACACTGAGATATCTGAACCAGGTAAATCAGAACTGAGATTCAAAACCAAGTAACTTTGTGAAATCAATTTTCAGCTTAGCGTATTTTAAGAGTAGCTAATGTCAAGGAGTGTAGCATTCTAATATTCTGGTTGTGTGGAAAAACAGAAATTTTAAAAATTTGTCTTTAGAGCTTAAAATTAAGTTTTAACTCAGTTCTTTTTTTCTCTATTTTTTTTTTTTTTTGCAGGGTTGGTGGCGGCAATTTAACTCAATTCTAATCAACTGATATTTTAATAATTTCTAATGCTAAAGGTAGTTGACAATTGAGAACTATGAAAATCAATTTTTCAGCATTATAGTAGGCAAGAAAATGGCCTGCAAACTGTTCATGGTTTACTCCCTGAAACCTGAAAATATATTATCTTACATGGCAAAAAAGTTGTTGCAAGTGTAATTAAAAGTGCATACCTGGAGACTTGGATTATCACAGATTACCCAGCTGAGTCCATTCTACTACTCTGAATCCTTAAGAGTGAAAAACTACTCCTGGCTGGATCAGAGAAACGTAATGTGAGAAATAACTGACCACTAATTTATTATCGGCCTTGTTTTGTTGTTGTTGTTGTTCATATAATTGAGTAACCATCATCAAAATCAATTTTAGGATATTTTCTTCACCTAAAATATAATCTTCGTAATCATCAGTAGTCATTCCCATTTCTGTCCATTCTATCACCACTTCTGTAAACCCCACCCTCCAGCCCCAGGCAGTCATATATCTAATTTTTGCCTCTATATATTTGCCAATTCTGGACATTTTTAAAAACATTCTTCCCGGCCAGGTGAACTGACACACACCTGTAGTCCTAGTGACTTGGGAGGCTGAGGCAAATGGAACCTAAGTTTAAGGCCAGCCCGGGCAACTGAGTAAGACCCCATCTCAAAATAAAATAATAAGTAGAAAATAAAAAGTGCTGGAGAGGAAGTTCAGTGGCATTGCTTTTGCCGATCACACTGGAGGCACTGGGTTCAATCTCAAGTCCTGAAAAAATCATATATATCTTTTCAGTACATACATATATTCTTTGACTAGCATCTCTCCAGTCCTTCCTTCCTCTTTTCTCTTAACACTCATCCACTCATACATCTGGTAACCATCATTCTTCTCTCAACTTCTGTTACACCAACGTATAAGTGAGATCACACATGGTATATGTCTTTTTGTACCAAGAATGTGGTAGAGCCTGGGGCCAATTCTTAGCTGATAGCCAGTAAATAAACAGGATTTTAATGCTTCAATTACAAGGAATAGAATGCTACTCACAGCTGGGAAAAGCAGGCAACAAGTTATTCCCTAAATCCTTGAAAAGTAATGTAGCTTTCCTGAAACCTTAATTTTAGTCCTGTGAGACTCATACATGACTTCCCACCTACATAACAGCGGGATAATACATTTGTGTTGTTTTACACCATTAAATTTGATAATTTATTATGTCAACAATAGAAATAATATAGGCACCCAGCGCCACCATTGTAAATATCCACATGGCTTCATCTTCAGACTTTAGAACTTGTAAAATTAGGTAACTCTTATGTCTTGATGAAAAAATATTAAAAGAGTTATTATTTTATCTCTACAATTCATCCTTGTATTATATTTCTTTCTGTTTAGTAATATCTAGGATAATGCCACACATTTGGGTGCAAACACACACACACACACACACACACACACACGTACTAAAAGTACTGCTGTTAAAAAATGTTATATGTCACCTTCAAGTCTCATCATAAAATAACTACCCACATAAACTTCATTACAAAGAGGTGATTTGTTGTTAAACCAACATAAATAAATAAATAAAATTTAAAAAGAAAATAAATATAATTTCTCATCAAAGGAAAAAAAATTGACTTGTCAGGAATGTCCTTCTGCTTTCCCTCAGGCTTCTGAGGACACAAAATTGGATGTTAGAGAGCCTGTGTTTAATTCTTCCAGGTGTCCTTCCTGAGAAAATTAAGGAATTGCATAGTGAAAATTGAAGATTCTCTGTATGGAGATAACCCCCTGCTATTCAAAGATTAAATGCAAATTTCTCCAGGATGAAGTTGCAAATATCTTCTCTATCTATGTGAAATGAGCCAACATGTTAATGCATTGTTATCATTCTTACTATATTAGAAAAATAATCCAAACTGTGAAGACTATTCTAGCTTATTTGCAACAGTTCCTATCAGCGTTAAGAATGCATGCTGCTACAAATTAGATTATAAACTTGTGTTACATTACTAATGTTATAAGTTTATTTTAAGATCTATTCTGCTATTCAAGAAGAAACCAACTTCCAATAGAAAAATAACACCTGTTCCCCACACAATTTCATCAGAATGTTATATACTGGCTCTTAGGTTTATAAGATAGTTACTGTAGGGAAGGTTTTTCTCCTTTCAACACTTGTCCCAGTGTAAACAGACCTAAATGGCCCTGGGAAAGCACAGTGACATTGTATGGTGACCTCGATGGCCCCTGAAAAGCAGTGACACTGTACTTGAGGAACTTGGATAAAGAGCTGGAAAGAAGCCAGGAAATGTTTCACAAAGAGGTGGTATTAAACTGTGGCTTTGCAATTGTCATGGCACATCTAGAAGATAGAGACATAAGCAGTAAGGGCAGAATTTGGAGGACAAGGTTATGGATAAGAGCGAATGATGTTCAATCCCAGAGCACGATATCCCCTAGACTACAAAAATGCAAGAAGTACTCATCAATGACACTCCACTGTGAAATTTATATTTGGAGGCTTGCTCATGGACCACCATGAATGGTCCAATATTGTGGGAAAAAATGTTAGTCTACAGCTTCCTATTAAGTTTCTGTTTTGCATAGTTATGCCTATCTGTAGCAAGAATCATCAATACCATGTCCAAGTAAGCTGTATATTAAAAAAAAAATGCTTTCTCTGTCTTTGACTGAAACTCTATTTTAACAAAAACTGGGAAAGCAATTTCAGTAAATGTATATCATAATGGATTTCCTTAAAATATATGGTAAGTATTTTGGGGGCTTCAAAATAGGAGACTAAATGGTTTCTTCCACATCAACAAAAATTGTAATATAGGGTTCTTAATCTTTTTTCTCTTTGGACTGTCACATGTTTTTAAATGACAACATTCAAGGTTCAATTCAACTTCAGTAATCATCAGAAATGTCAGCTGCCTTTCAGAGACTCTGGAGTCTGCCAAATTGGGCTAGAAATCATGTATAGATTGTTTCCATTACATGTAGGCTGACAGTATGAGCTTCTGATGAGTGAAATCATATTTATGCAGAGAAGGTATGTTGGATACCTTAGTTCCTTCACCTCAGCCCTAGCATGGCACAGAAGCAGAAAGCAACAGAGTAGGCAGAATTTGTTTCCAGTTAGGACTCCAACTTTAAGAAAATTGAAAATGTTGATGCTTCAAACTTGTGTACTTAATGAAAATAAAAAAGTCACAAATAATTGGGGTCATAATCATAAAAAAGAGTCAAAAAGTCAAAAAGTCTGAATCTTTCTTTAACCAATAACAACCATATTCTCATGCACTAAAATTTAACTTCAAGTCAAAAAAATCTTTGAATTCTTCAAATGAGAGATCTTACATTTTTAGATAAACTTACTTATTACTTATAGTAATAATTACACTGTGTGGATAAATAAGCATCTTCAGGAAGAGCCCTCTTAGGAATTGGTGGCTCAACCCCTTCTTGCTAAAATTGCCACAGCCCCAAACTAGAAACTGCCAAACAGTGATGGGCTGGGTTTCCCTAGTGACACTTTTGTGTCAGGCACAGTATACAGTATAGAGAAGATCTTAACCCTCTTTGTCGGAGTTTGTACCCATGGTGGTTCAAAGCGTGGCTATGTCGGTGTCAGTAACATCAGAGCCTCTCAACAGGTTTATGGTTGAAGATGTACTGCAAGAAACTGAGGAAGCCACAACCCTGAATGAGCAGCTTCCAACTGTCATCATCCTTCCATTTGTCCCAGGGGGCCACAGGAATTTGATTACTTTCTATGTGTGCCAAAACAAAAAACATCTGGAGCACTGGATTAAAGGACTAAAGAAAGAGAATGGTTCAAAATTTTCCACAAACATAATATAATAAGATAAATGAATCAGTTGCACAAGTCTTGAAATAACAATATGACCCACTAATCTTTCCTTGTATGTGGGTTAAGAGTTTTCCAGAAATGTTCTTCAAAAATTTGATTCAAATGGAAAGATATAAAACACACAACAAAAATATAATAATTTAATATTGGAGCATAGCAATAATAATATCATCTATTTAAATAACAAAAATCTGAATCTTAATGTTTTCTTAATATGCATGATATATTTTTATGGGAACACTTATTTTCTACTAGAGACCTTTAACAATAATTGTTTCAGTGAAGGGTCTGTTGCTGTTCTTTGTTTTTACAAAGCAATTTACTTTCAGGTCTAAAAATGATATTTCATCATTTTAAATGAAGGTATTATAAAAAGATTAATGGTTTTAAATTTATTACAAAATGCTTTTTTCTTCACTTTTGCATTCAGGATGGAAGCCACTGGATTCTCTGGCATTCAAGAAGTTGATTAAACAAGTATATCTAGTTATAACTTCTAATTCCAGGTCAATCTTGTTGTGCACAAGAAAACATTCAAAGAAATAACCTTCTGTGAAGCACCAAGATCCTAATCATTAATGTAGTTTAAATTCCTAACCAAATAAAACAGGATGAAAAGACACATTGGAGATTTTAGCAAATAAGTATAACTTAAATGGGCAGTAGATTGCATTTACAGAACAAAAATGTACATTCATTTTTAGAAGTAGAAAAGTTAAAATGTTAATTAAGGCAAGTTTAGTTATAAAAAAAAAATACATATCCCATAAAAGCAAAGTGTGAAAAGGCTGTCTTGGTTAATAAAGATTACATTCAGATGTGGAAAAAAATTATCAAAGTCTCAGGTATGCCCAGTGCCATACTGTCATGCTACTAATTTGCACTTGGTGCTATCCTACTATAATTTCCATAAGCAATTACTCCATTAAATGCACATCAAAGATAATAAGCTTTGTTTGTAATCAATAAGTGACCTCAAGAGGTGCTAATTTATTAACTTTTCCTTAAGCCTCACTAAGATAAGCATACCCTTTTACAGTTACCTAGCTTATAATATTGATGCTAAATAATTGATATTAAAATCATGTACATAAGAAAAAAATAGACACATTCAGAATTTGTTCATAAATTCCTATGCAGTGGCTTGATTACTGACAGTTACAAATCTGTAGCTTAATAAGCATGTCAATTTTACTCACTAATTTGTCAGTTTAGTCTAAGTATAAGCACCTATTCAAAAAAAAAAAAAAACATAGTGTTCCCTTTAAAATTGTTTAGCAATCGGTAAAAAAAAAAAATCCAACTGAGCCAAATGCTACATTTGTGCTATGGCTTGCTTCAATTAAATAGGCAACAAATTTCACTTTGTTTTCAACCCAAAATAATCATCAATACTCTGGATTCATCTCCTAGCATTGTCTGTCTGGGTATGTTTTAAACTAGGAAAGTCATATATTTTTCTTGCCTGATGGAAAAAGTGAAAATATTAAAATCTCTTATATTTAGATAAAAATGTATATAGCTGCAAATGAAAAATCTTAATAATATAAGAGGTCAAGAATATAAAATAAAAATTACAAAAAAAATAGCTTACATGAAAGTCTTAAACAATCTCTATTTTTTTCAAATTAAGGTTGCATTTACACAAAAATGTACACATGCACATATATCAAATACTCATTTAAAGTTGAATTAAAACAGTGTTATTTCATTCTTTCAACAAAATTTTTTGAGCATTTATTATATGCCATACATTGATAGAAAATGTTTATTTCAAATAATAGTTATTTGACTAAAATTACTATTCTGCTTCCAACAATTTGATTTTCAGGACAACTCTTACTGGTGAACCTGTGTTTCTTCTCCCCTACCCACTACCTCCAGGTAGCTTCCTGAACAAAAATATATTCAGCTATTAGTCTAACCACGTTTGAGAATAAATTATCTCAAATAAAATACTTTGCCTCAAACGTAAAAATATATCAGTACTTGATTCTGGGTTCTACTATTTTCTAAGACTTCAAGGTATTCTTTCTTGTTGATTCGGGGAATATGTAATCAATATCATAATGTTAATAAAAGTTTCCTCTAGTGTCTTCTTGCATGCATGTATCTCAGCATCCTTGTCCTTTATAAAATATCTGCCACAATTCCTGTTACTGTCTAACAACCTAAGGGTATTCAGGGCCCCAAAGTCCTTCCCCATATTAGAAGCATCTAATATTCTAGATCAAGTTCATGAATCAAATATGTCATATTTTATGGTTTAGATATGAAATGTCCCCAAAAAGTTCATGTGTGACAGACAGTGAAAGAAAGTTTAGAGAGGAAATTATTGTTATTAAAACCTTAATATAATCAGTGCATTAATCTACTTGAATGAATTGACTGAGTGATAACCGTAGGTAGGTTGGGTGTGGCTGGATGAGGTTGGTCATTGGGAAAAGGTCTTTGGAGTATATATTTTGCCCCTGGTAAGCTGAGCTTAGTCTCTCTGCTTTCTGGTACCCAATGTCCTGAGCTGCTTTCCTTTGCTGCCATGATGTCCTGCTTTACCTCCGGCCCAGAGCAATGGAGCCAGTTGTCTATGGACTGAGACCTCTGAAACCATGAGCTCCAAATAAACTTTCCTTCTCTAAAGTTGTTCCTGTCAGGTCTTACAGTCACAGCCTTGTTATCTCCTCTTTGAAATTTCATGAGAACTTATTGCAGGCCTACTCTCTGTCAGGCCCTGCATCAAATCCCCTATGGAATGTCTCCTCTGATAAACAGCAACCAGCTTATCTGATAAGAAAGCCAATGTGTAACTGTGTCCCACTGGGATAATGGATTACTTTTCAAAGTAATGTATTATACGTTAATAGGAGCTTGCTAAAGATAGTGTCTTAAACTGCAGGAATTATTATAATAGTTGAAGTTTCAGGCACCAGAATAAGCCCACATTTAAAAGTCATTTTTTATTTGGAATGAACTTTCAAGACTACATAATAAAACTACTTTATTTACAGATGTGGAAATTGAATCTGAAAGTATTTCACAGTGTTCCTAAAATCTTACATCTGGTTCCTCAAAAAAAAAAAACATTTAAATCCAAATTCTCTTGCACCCCAGCCTTTTGAGTTTTCACCTCTCAATTCAGGATAAACACCAGCTGTTTAATTCAATTATATGCTGAGCAGACCCTGTGCTTATGAAGCTATAATTCTGTTTCTGATGGCATCCACCATTAGAGATATTACAATACAATCAGATCACACACAGACATAAAACAAGTTATCCCATCAACTCACAAATAGCATTATTTTATCTCCTACTAAACCATATCACTTAATCCTTGACATATTTAAATAGGGCTTTGTGATGAATGTGGGTTTATGTCATGTTTCTTTGATGATTTGCAAATCAAAACACTACCTACCTGACTATCCAACTAAATGGCCCCTGAACAAGAATTTTAAAAAATTACTGATCCTTAAACATATAAGCACTCCCCAATATATCCACATTTCATATTAAAATTAGCTTGGGAAGTACAAATCTAGCCTAGGTCTGATTATTTTATGGTGTGACAGCTATAGCACTGTTATAGTAATGTACTCTGGCTTATGACATTCTAGAAGCAGGGAGACAGAATCTTTTCAGTAAGGAAAATAGAAGGGAGAACAATAGAGCAGAGGAAGTGATGGAGAAAGAGAGAGGGGGGAGTATAAATGAAATTAAATGGAAAAAATAAGCAGCACAGAAATACTGTTAAAGTTAATATATTGGCTGCATGTGAAAATTTTGTAAACACTCAGTTATTACATGATAATCATGATCACATGATCAGAATATGGAGAAGACTGGGGAATAAAATCTACCAAATTATGCTATGTCCATGTTCCCATGTATGAATATACCACAGTGAATTCCACTTATACATATTATTAATAATTCATTAATTAAAATAATAATAATAAAGGGAGGTCAGTACACTAAAGCAAGTTCAGGGTACGGAGGTGGGAGAGAAAGGGAAGGCACTGGGGAATGAGATTGATTAAATTGTTTTGTGTATGTACCAATAAAAAATATTCTAAAAAAATGTAAAGAAGTTTTAAAATAATGCTTTCCACTGCCAAAACTCCTGTAAAGAACTTTTCCCTCCTCCCACTCAGATCACCCAAAAAAGCGCTGTCTTAAATTATGGAATTTTGCTCACAGAGAGGGGGCTCAACAGATAATATATTGCTAAAATCACTGGAAACAAATAGAATCAAACTTTGTAAACTTATTACTTACTTTCATTTTTTTCTTTTTTTAGATAATGCAAAACACATATAGCAAAACCAAACAAATCAACCCACTTTGCCATAGAAATCTCTGTTTTCCTTCCCAAGTCTTCCATGCTCCATGAACCTCCAAACCTCTCTTCATAGCTGTCATAGACACAAACTCCCCAAAATAATATTTTTCATTTGGTTATGACTAAATCCAGGGATAAAGTATCAAAGGTATTCATAAATTATAGTCTTAAAAATTATTTCAAACAACTCCAAATTACATGAAAAAATAAGTAGCACAGAAGTACTGTTTAAGTTAATATATTTGCTGCATATGAAAATTTTGTAAATGCTCAGTTATTACATGATAATCATGATCGCATTCATGATCAAAACTGGTAATCTTGAGAACCTAACAAATTTATATGGATAAGCTTAATTTCTTCCTCTTATTTAAACACTAAAAAGCTCATGTGATCCCTGCAGGTCCTGCCACAGTAAAGTTTATGCCTCACCTAAGCAAAAAACTACCTGTGGTTTCCCCACTGAGAAATTTATTAAAACTTCTGACACTATAACATATAGGACGGAATTCAATGAAAGTTAGCGGTTATATTAGACCCTTCAAGGGTTTAGTTTCACAAACTGTGCTCAGTATAGGCTGGGCCTACTTCTATA
Source organism: Spermophilus citellus (assembly GCF_964194105.1). Lineage (NCBI taxonomy): Eukaryota > Metazoa > Chordata > Mammalia > Rodentia > Sciuridae > Spermophilus > Spermophilus citellus. The sequence continues at coordinate 109,704,067 of NC_138186.1, read as the reverse complement.
ACTAGTTTATTTTTTACATAGACATCAGAACATTTAGCTGCATTAAACAGCACAAGTGGCTTCTTTGAGACAGCTGCACTATCTTCCTAGGCCCTGTCTCTGCTGGGAAGGTCTAGCATGTTTGGCCATATTCATGTGAGGGCTAGAGGTGGGACAGTGGCAATTCTCACTGACATCTCATGAATTTATATTGAATTTCTCAGAATGCTTTAAAAATCCTCCATCTCATAAATCAGATCATTCTAGTATGATTAGAATCTCTGATTATGAACAAATAGCTTTTGGTATTCTAGAATTTATAAATTCTGAATAGTTCTTTGGAAATAAATCTTTTCTACACCAAATCAGATGCTTTGATTATGCAATTGGTTGTGTTACCAATGAAAGAAAATGAAGAAGAAAAAAAATGAGAAAGGGAAGGAGGAAAAGACAACAGAGAAAGGCCTGGCTTCAACCTAGATAGTTTGTTTCTTTTGTTTCCTATAATGATTATTTGTCATTTAGCATTTCTTGGTTATTCCCTTCTTCAATTTTTTGCAATATTCAAATAGTGAAGAATTATCAAAGCTTGTCTGTAGAAAGTAAGAAAATATGTTAAGTTTAAAAACATTTTTTTTAGTGGTAGATGGATACATATCCTTATTTATTTATTTTTATGTGGTGCTGAGGATCGAACCCAGTGCCTCACATGTGCAAGGCAAGTGCTCTACCACTGAGCTACCACCCCTTCCAATATGTAAAATTGTATATCTTTTAAAGAAATGGGCCAGCAAAGCAAGGAGGAAAAATTAACTTAATAAAATATAATGTATATGAGATAGAAGGCTGTTTATAAAATCATAGAACAGAAATAAGGCACACAGAATCAGAGTCCACAACATTTAATAACACAACATACTACGGGATCATTTCCAACAGATATTTCAAAAGAAAAAGTTTGTATTTGTATTGCCCTAGTGATCAGAAAATAACAAACAAATTAAGATATTTTGACCACGTCACAACTAATATGACTGTGGAAATCTCTGCTTATGAAACTAAGTTAACACCATCAATTTAAAGTATATTTCTGACAGTTCTAATACATTATTTGGCCATGTAACACGTTTGCAAATCTTAAATGGTTTCACATTTCTCTAAACCATAATAAGAGCATAACATGAATATTTAAGCAGCTTAGCTTTGATTTAAATATATTTGCTCAGGATATGCTGGCAGCAACCCAAAATGTAGTGTAATACCCTCAAAGCTGGCAATTCCAAACTCATTTAAGAAAGCAGATAATATGGGTTGGCAGCAATAAAGCAAATAAAGTCAATTAATTTTTTTTCCTAATTTGTGTCTTCTAGCTTGAAATCACCAAGGATGGATAAATCTGAAGATGAATAAAAAAAGGAAATTACTGGGAAGGGAATGAAACAAAAAAAGGATGAAAAATCTAAATCTGCTATTTCTTATTCTCATCTTAGCAGGATACAGCTGAATAATAACATTATCTATTGGAGGTCAGTGAGATGGAGGGATGGAAATCCATTTTGAAAACTTTAATGTGTAGAAAGTCAGTACATCATTTTCACAAGCAATATCCTAAACAGAAAGCTTTTTTAGCACAATCATATAAAGAAAACTGCATTTTTATAGTAGCTAAAAGATGCAAACTTATTGCAAAAATAAAACTTCCATTTTCTTTTATTACCATTAATCTCATGGTTTGAATTTTGATCACTTGTAGAAGTTGAGATTACTAAGTACTAAGATATTTCTATGGGCCATATTCAGATAGTATTCTCAATGCTTCACCAAACCTCTTCAAACTACTTTGATTTTCTTTGGTACTTGTAATGATTTTTATTTTAAGCAGGAAAGGAATAAAGAATAATATCAAACCAGAATCTTAACTTATTTTCAAATAAAAACAGTTTGCATTATTTAATTTTGGCCTAAAGATATTTTAATTTTTGATAACTAGAATTGACTTAAGTATTAGGCAAATACATCTTTCATTTTATCGTTGTCACCTTTTTTAAGGAAAAAAAAACTCTCAGTGTCAAGTAGTTTGGGATAAACTCAAAATCAGTGTTTTTATTTAATACTTTGAGAGCAATAGCTTTCAACCCTGGCTACACACTAAAGAACTATAAAAAACATTAAAATATTAAAAATTAAATGGAAGGGCTGGGGCAGTAGCTCAGTGGCAGAGTGCTTGCCTAGCATGTGGAGGCACTGAGTTTGATCCTCAGCACCACATAAAAATAAACAAATAAAATAAAGGTATGCTGTCCATCTACAACTACAAAAAGTTTTTTTTTTAATTTTTAAAAAATAAAAATTAAAGGGAAAATAAAACACTTTCTGCTTGTGCTGAGGCCCAGGTCAATCTAATGACAATGTCTTTGGGTAAAACCTCAGGCATTAGTAATGTTTTATAGCTGCCTAATGATTCAACTATGTGGCCAGGCTTGAGAAACACTGTTTTAAGGATAAATTTCTCATAAAATGTTATTTGGGTTTTTACTATTGCCAAATGAAGGACTCTAGTCTTTAATTAAGTCAGGACACCATACTACGTAATTATCAATACTACAGCCATGTTTTTTGAAGAAAGCGCTTAACATATGGAGATCCATATGCTTGTCTTGAACACCCATATGCTCTGTTTCTATGTATGTTATTCAAAATGCCATTTTAGCCTATGTCACTTTCATAAGAAACATGCCATCCATATTTTATGTGTTGATTAATAGAAAAGTATTAAACATATCTATACTATAAAGTTAACAAAATATTATATAGAGTCATAACTCAAGGAAAACTACTTACTGGGATAAAGTATTGAATATGAGTCTGAATACTTGTGAATTTTTTTTACACTTTAATATATATGAATGTATCTTAATGTTGGATATCAAGAATGGCACCATGGGAAGGATGAAATAATGTAAAACAAAATAAAGATCACAAAGTTTCTAACTTTCACTAAAAGAGTAATGAAAATGACATTGACATTTGAAAGGCACATTCTTTGGACAGTCATATTAAATGTATTATTTCACCTTTCTTTAAAAACAAACAAAAACACTTGGATGAGTTTGGTACCCATCAGATTGAACAATGGGGACCAAAAAGTTCCAGTTCAAACATTAACACAATGATTAAGCTTAAAAATAGGGTGCAAAGCCTGATTTTACTTTGTATATGTCCCACCACTCTATATTGTCCCCATGACAGGGGCTTTTGTATACCTTGCTTTCATAGGACACAGAAACAAATATCTTGAAAAAAATTCAGTAATTAACCCTCAACCAATTTACTGGCTGCCTAAAATAATCAATGACTGTTAATAGCTAATATAACAATAATATATTAATATAAGAATAATAACCATGTGATATCTGCCTTCAGAGATATTGTTACACAAGTAATCTTAGATGAAAAAATACCTATTATATGCTAGAAAAAAAAAAGTTTAACCAAAGGATTACCAATATCCCAGGGGGAAGAGAAATTAATTTCAATATTAAGAATCAAGGAAGTTATGACAAAACTGAGCTAAATTATAAAGATTGAGTACAATTTGTGTTTCCTAAGAATAAAGACTATGAGATGACCATGCAATGATTAATCTATATAGGAAGAAGAGCTGGCATGGTCACACATGCCTGTAATCCCATCTAGTTGTGAGGCTGAGGCAGGAGGATCACAAATTCAAAGCTAGTCTTGCCAATTTATCAAGACCCTGTCTCAAAACAAAAATAAAAAAATAAAAAGGTCTTGGCATGTAGCTCAGTGGTAGAGTGCCTCTGGGTTCAATCTATAGTACTGCAAAAAAGTAAATAATTAGTTGATTAATTAATTAACTAATAATTAAAAGAAAAAGAAATGTTTAGAGGCTAGTAAAAAGTGGTATCTTCTTGAAGCATATATATAATACATGAAACGATGGTGTGGAAAAAAAGGACTTAGACCTTGTCATGGTCTCTCATTTTCCAGTGAGAAAACTGAAGCCCAGTGATGTTTAATGCTTTGCCAAACAGCAGTGGCAGAGCTAAACACTAAAAAACTAAACCAAACCTAACAACAACAAAAAAGAATTCTCACTCTCCTTTTCTTAGTTTCTCCCTTTTCCTACCTTTCTTGTTTTCTTTTTTTTTTCTCTCCTTTTTTTCTTTTCTCTTTCATTTCATTTTCTTTCTTTTTTGGGGGGAAGGGCTTGGGAGGAAATGTTTGCCACATGAAGATATTACAGCAAATAACATAAAAAGTTGAACTTAATTGTGTAGGCAATAACAAGCACTGAGTAGTTACTGCCACATTCACATAGACTATTACTCACTAGCAAAATAAATTCTTTTTGCATATATGTCACACTGTTATCTTGCCCTAATCTTGTACTGCCAAGGTGACATAGGTGAATTTATACGTCACCCTAATCTTGTTCAACTCTAAGAACAGGATTCCTGAAGCCCAGAAGTTCCTCTTCAGGTGGGCTACCTGAAAGTGGTTGCCAGAGTGAACACCTAACAACCTCTAGTTCCATTATAATCATATCTGCTGCTAAATGACACATCCCTCAACTCCATGACACGAGTCATGATTTGTCATGAGGATGACCAGAAAGAACAATAAAGGAGCAAAAAGAGATGGTACCTGAATTCCTGGAAAATCTCTTCCCATTCCCAAAAAAGACATGAATATTCTTCCCCTTTTTAAGACAATTCCTCCCTCTCATTTCTTTAACACTATATCTATAACCTCCCAAGCCCCAAGGGACAAGAAGTTGATTGGTGAGTTTATCTCCCAAGAATAAAAGTCTACTTCGCTGTTCAGCATTCTCCCTCTTGTTATTCATTACTAAATTCCCACAGCAAAAAAAGGTCCTCAGCCTTTGGCATTAAAAAAAAAAAAAAGAAAGAAAAAGAAAGAAAGAAAAAGTAAGAGTAGTAAGACCTTAAACAAGCTAATGATGGACCAGAAATCCTGGTGCTAAACCTGGAATTGTTCCAATCTCAGAAAAAATATTCTTGATGAGGTCCTGAGAATCCAAATTTTCTAACAGATTTAATGGCTTTTAGTCGGCCATATTTCTAATTGAGCAACAAAAGGTCAATACTGGAAAATATATTAGCATATTTTAATAAGGCCCATTCCCCACTTTGTTGCACATTCATTTAAAGAAGGAATTTAAAGGACTCCATGCTATCTCTTGCCTTTTAATTTTTGCATTCACTCTCTAAATCAATTATTAACTAGAGTTAAAAATTTTCAAGTCATCTGAATGTGATTTGTCATTTCATAGATTTCTCTTGCTATGTAAATTAGAAGCCCACAAACCAATACCTATCAGGGAAGTTACACAGATTCCCTGAGTTCCAGGATGGCTTTCCATAAATTTAGTAATATCTTACAATCTATTACTCATTGTACAGAACATTAAATTTAAAAGAAAAAATTCATTTAAAAAACCATGAAAAAATGTGTACTTTATGAAGAAATAATCTCATTCTTTAATTTTATTCAGCTTTTTCCAAATTATAAAATTTTCCTATTTTCTAGTTTTTTAAAATTTATTTTTGTTATTCCATACCTCAAGAATATCAGTAAGTCTCAGTGTCATGCATTGTTTCTTCTTATTTGCAAAATATTTATTAAAAACATGAGATGTCTGAAAGTGATTATTTGTTTAATAAATATATTCAAGGGCTGGGATGTATAGCTGAGTGGTAAAGAAATTCACTATCATGTGTGAAACCCAGATATCAATCCCACCACCAAAAAGAGATACATATGAGATAAATATATTCAAAACATTCTACCATTAAAATTAAGCAATATAAATTTTCAACTAAAATTCTAAAAAAGCTGCTTAGTATAAGTAATATTACTAAAAGAAATTGCTATTTTCATAAATTAGCTGTATTACACAGAAAATTTATTAGATACTTGAGTTAATTAAAAATATTGAATAAAAATTCTAAATTCAATATATGTTATATTAACTAACAACATAATAATTTCAATTTCCTCATGTGGTATTTTAGGTATGCCAAATATTCATGGAAAAAATAGAAATAAACAGAAATTCAGCTACCCAAGAAGCACAAATATTTGAATATGAGATATCATGTTGACAAAATATTTGGATATGTAGTAAATCATTTTTGGCATGATACATGAAGGAAAATTTAAGAAATTTTGAGTATCTTATACAAAAATATACTATACACATACACATTTACACACACTTAGTATAGAATTTCAAAATAAAAATTCTTCTCAAGTAAGATTTTAGTATATTTTAAAACATAAATTTGTGCATAAACAAATACAAATTTGTCAGGTAGAACCAGACAGAATATTTCAACCCTTTGATAATCATAACAAAATTGAAACTTCTTTATCCTGCTCAAACTTATCTCACAATACTTGAAAATCTCTATTCCAGGCACTCACCAGAAGATTTACCTTTAAACTGATTACCATCCATGCTTTGTCAAAGGTGCTGCTAAGATAGATATTTGGCCAAGCAAAGGAAAAGGTCAGCTACCTTTGGATAGATAATTAGCATTATATTGTCAGATAATTAGTATTGTTCTAAAAAATCTCAACAGCATTTTGATCCTTGAGTTATCAAAGAAATATCTAGAAATAATTAAAAGTGTTCCTGATAAAGCCATTATTAAAGCCATTGTCCAACCTTTTTGTACTGTTCCTTACATAAGTCCTTTATGCACCTAGAAAAATGTCCTCATTTATGAGATTAACCAGGATCAGGGAATGCTGCCTCCAAACCTGGGACTCTGCCTTTGAGAAAACAGTTGAAACAGGAAGGTATCTCTGACCTTATCCTTCCCTTCTCCAGGTCATGAAACCTAGAAAGAATTCTCTGACTTCCTCTGAAGCAGGTCATAAAACCTTCATGTGAGAAATGCTGTTTTAGTCAGCTTTTTCACTGCTGTGACTAAAAGGACCCAACCAGAACAACTGTAGAGAAGGAAAGTTTATTTGAGGGCTCACGGTTTCAGAGGTCTTAGTCCCTAGAAGGTCCGCTCCATTCCTCCAGTTTTCAGATGAGGCAGAACATCATGGCGGAAGAGTATGGCAGAGGGAAGTACTTCACATGATGATCAGTAAGCAGAGAAAAAGAACTCTACTTGCCAGATACAAATAAATATACCCCATAGCCATCTCCCCAATGAACTATTTCCTCCAGCCACACCCCATCTGCCTCCAGTTACCACCTAGTTAATCCCATCAGGGATTAATTCACTGATTAGGTTAAGGCTATAACCAAATTATTTTTCCTCCAAACCTTCTTGTGTTGTCTCTTTTGAGGAACATCTCACATTCAAATCATAACAAGTGCCCACTCTATAGTTGGAGGAAAGGAGCATCCTAATCTCTAAAGACAGAAGCACATAGAGAAGAAGCAAGCAAACAGGCCTTGCTAATTGCATCGTTTATCATCATTAGATCTATATATATATATATATATACTTTTTACAATCTTCTCTGCAAATGCCCACTTCTTCATCAAATCTAAGAATAAATATGTACAAGTTTACTGGTTTATTCATTTCTTAAGACTTCTATGTTATGTAAAAATTATATTAAATAAATTTATGCTTTTCTCTAGTTAAGCAGTTTATCCTTACAGATGCCTTAGCCATGAACCTAGTGATGGCTACAAAGGTATATTTCTTCCTCCCTTCATCACATATAGCTGATGTTTCATATTACCCTGGCTTTCAGTAAGCCCAGAGATAAGTTAAGTTTTATGTTGATTTCAACTATAAAGTAATGCATCTCTTTTAAAAGAATGCAAAACACAGAAGACTATAAAATACAATGTAAAAATCATCCCACATTTTTATAAATAAGAAATATACTCATTACTATTTTGTTGGTAAAACAACTGTTAATTTTTATTTTTGTTACTGGCATTTATCTGATGACAATTATAGCCAAAAGTACTATGAAAATCAATCTCATTTTATTTTTTCTTATTAAAATAATTTGTATTTCTTGGTATGTGAATTATCTCTTCATGTCCTTTGTTAATTTTCTACTAATATTTAATTATCAACTAATATGTGATTTTCTACTAATACTTATAAATTCATAAGAACTCTACATATAGTAATACATATATATCTAAATATAAATATATTTCTTTCCATTACTTTGTTTTCTTTTTATCATTTAATGATATTTAAACATCTTATGAACCATAAACAAGTTTCCTATTCCTCAGTAAGTGGATAATGCAATTTCTCTTATATATTAATTTTTTTTCCTAAAACTAAGAACACTTTGACTTTCTATTCAGTTATGCTGACTTAGCAGTAAATCAAATTTTAATTATCATAAATAACTATATGACCTTAAGTGGTTAGAACACATGCTTCTTTTTATTTCCTTTTTAATGTTTAATTTCATTTAAAAGTTTAGGGATCTGTGGTTGTGGCTCAGTGGTAGAGTGCCTAGCATGTGTGAGACACTGGGTTCAATCCTCAGCACCACATAAAAAATAAACACATAAAATAAAGGTATCGTATCCAACTATAACTAAAAATATTTTTGAAATGCCTTTTAGGTAATTCAAATAAGTAAATTCACATAACAATAAAGATACAAATATGTCATTATGTTTATTGCTATTATAGTCAAATCTTAGGTCTTTATTTGCCAAGAATTTTATCCTTTTTACTAATTATTTTTAAATTTATCATATGAGAATCATGAGGTTGTGACAACATTAATGTATGAAAGAAAATGATAGCCCATCAAATTAATAATGAAAAGAACTCAATATTCACACTCTTTTATTCCATAAATTGACCTATGATTTTGGTCTTTTCCCCTCTTATGCTCATGAGTAAGAACTGTATATTTTAGAAATAAGAAGGACTTAAAATCGTTTATTCAAACTATCATTTGTATGGTGTGAACTTTAAGATATTGCAATTGAGGTAACAGCTCTGTTAGGACAATCTGAAAACTAGAATACACATTTCTCTAGTTCCAATATTTCCCATTCTACCCTGATCCCTTTGAAATTCTATAAAGAAAATCAAACTTGATTTGGTGCTTCATTTCTAACTGAATAATTTTAATTGATAGTTTCACATAATTTCTCTAACTTTTGATATTCTATGAATTATTATTAAAATCATTAAAATAAATATCCTTCTCATCAAATAAATGGTTGTTTGCATGTCAAGAATGAAATTTCTTTCTATCACAGTTGTGTTCATTTTTCATTGCTCTGACAAAATTGTTGAGATATTCAACTTAAAAGATAGAGCCACAGGAATGATTACAGCAGCACAATTCACAATAGCCAAGTTATGGAACCAATCCAGATGCCTGTGAACAGATGAATGGGTAAAGAAAATGTGTTATATATATGCACATGGAGTTTTACTCAGCCATTAAGAAGAATGAAATTATGGCATTTGCTGGTAAATGGATGGAACTGGAGACTATCATGATAAGTGAAATATGCCAGACTCTGGCTTATAGTCTTTCAAAATATATTTATCATTTTATTTTGGTGCTCAACAGTTCAAATAAAAATTATCTTAACATGGAGTTTTCAAATAAAGAGATCAGTGTTCAAATTCTTGGTAAGAAATTGAGGAAAACCTATATAAAACACAAAAACAATAGCATATACCATATTAGGCAGACTAATTATTAAACAATATATATTGAAAGGAAGCATGACTCTGACCACAAATTCAGTGAGTCAAGATTTGGCCCAGCTACCTTAAAGTTAATTAAAATATGAAGTATAAAATATGAAGTAATGTACACATCATGATCATGCCATACTTAGTTCTAATTAATGGGCTCACTTCTAAGAAGTGGGACATAGACAGAATATTAAAAGAAAAATTATAGAATGACAAAAAGGTATGGAAACTATGCTATAGAATGGTTTCATGTAAAAAAAAATCTTAAGCAAAGCTATTCACATGCATTTGGAATTAATCTTATTTAAACAAATGTCAATTTAGAGATTTAGGGAAATATTTTTCAACAATATAAATTTCCTCAAAACAAAAACCTGTCTCCAATACATGTAAGAGTGTCAGTAGATACGTTCAAGGTGGCCCTAGAAGAAAGCTGTCTGTGAGAGAATTGTAAAGAAGATGATCGGAACTGAACTACACAGCAGCTAAGTTATTTCTCATGTTCTTTGAAAAGTTTAAAAATCTGTGAAGCTTACATTTCCACATGTATTTAAGACCCAGTGGGGTTAAATAGCCAATAACTGGCCTAAATGAGTTAGATGTGATTACAGTTTCTCAATTTTCTGTTTAAACGCTATGTAATTAAAATTTCTAAAAAAAATATTGTTCTAAGAACATCAAGAAAACAAATGTAGAGTTCTCTAATAAACCTCAATTTTGAGAAAGATTTTATCTAAAGCACAAATTTTGAACTCCTAAGAATCATCAGGTCAGATTAATTTAAATACCTTAGGAGAAATGAAATTCAAAACTTATTAGTCCCCATTGGGAATTTTTATATAGGGGAACAACTTTTTTTAATAACATATTTATAACTATTAAGGGCCTTTTGCAATCAAATTGGTTCTAGGTCTCTCAGATTCTGATTCTACCTTGACCCTCCCACTGGGATGAGAAATCACTGCTTTAGGAAATTCCTCTTACTAAAGGAAATTTTTTTTTTTTTATCCCTCAGATCTGTTGGGAAAGGAAAAAGGTAGAGAACCACTGTCTTATATACAAAAAGTCTTTTCCTCAATGTGCCCCAGTCAAAAGAAAAGAGAAACAATAATCAAAGTGCCTCTGGTTAAGGAATAGTGCCATTTCCATAAATTTTCTTACAAAAATACTAATAAAGTCATACATATAGAATGTTTGCTTTGTTGTTTTCACATTTAATACAATTGTCCTTCAAGCTTCAAGAATTTTAAGGACAATTTTGAAAAATATATGGTTAATTTGGAGGAAGTTAGTCTTCCAAAGAGTCAATGATAAAAGTGATAGTATCAATCTATTGCCCTTTCTTAGGGTTTGCTCAAAAATATGACTTACTAACAAGAGCTTGATTATCTGATGTGATAAAGTTCTTTTACAAGATGACTATCTCATCCTTCTAAAACCATAGCTTCTTAGTATATAAAAGAAAAGATATAACCATATAAAAGTAGAAGCATCAATACTATATTAATTTCTGTTTATATAACAGAAAACATATGATTTTATACTTTATATTATTTGTAATTAAATGCAATAATGCACTGAACCAAAGGTCTGAGAAGTACCCAAAAATACGATGAATAATCCATGAACTCATTCAAAATTTTAGTATAGAAATATTTTTCTAGGGCTGGGGATGTGGCTCAAGCGGTAGCGCGCTCGCCTGGCATGCGTGCGGCCTGGGTTCGATCCTCAGCACCACATACCAACAAAGATGTTGTGTCCGCCGAGAACTAAAAAAAAATAAATATTAAAAATTCTCTCTCTCACTCTCTCTCCTCTCTCACTCTCTCTTTAAAAAAAAAAGAAAAAGAAAAAGAAATATTTTTCTAAATTTGCAAAACTTGTCATTCAAGTTAATATGGTTTAGCAAAATTTATTCTATCAAACTAGATATAGAGTACTAGACTATGTACTACCAGGACACCAAAAATATAATATTAGTCAGAATTATCAAAGGTAAATATTTCTATTAATCAAAGCTAACAGAAATATGCTAAGTGCTGAGTGAGCAGAGATAACAAAGAAGAAAATGGTGTTTAAAAACTAAATCTTGAAGGTTGGGAAAGAATATAACAGACAGAGATCAGGATTAACAAATCAGAGGTGGTAAAGCATGAGATGTGCTTATGGAATAATAGACCATAATACCATGGTCTTACAGGTATGAAAGTATACTTCCACACATATTATCTCATTAAGTCCTTACAGTGTCCATTAATGTAAACAAGGCAAGTAATTATGCCTCCGTTATAGGTGAAGAGTCACATAGAAAGGTGTGTCATTCACAGGAAAAATCCTGCAAGCCCTGAAATGGGGAAAGGCTTGCTATGTCCACAGTAGTAAAAGAGTCAGCTAGAAATGGGAAAAGTCGCTACAACCCAACTCTGGTAAAATCACAAGAATTTGCTGTAGAGTTAGTCAGGCAGCATGCTGGGTCTATAGCTCATGTCAATTAAATTTGTTGGCCCATTACAAAAGAGAAAGTCACAAGAGATCTTGGGCTGTGGAAGGATGAAAGGGAATTGGTAGAAGATCAAAGGGACAATAGATTCTAAAGCGGTTGCATGTGCCCTTTAGAAATGGTTATCCCTGGAGTAGGAGCTGAACATTTAAGCAGATGAACCAGAATAAGTAAGATGTAGAGGGCATATGAGTAGGACAGAGGGCTCAGGGGAGGAGATAAATAAGAAGTAAATTATGGGAGAGGGAGTAAGATATAGTGTTCACAGAAACTGTGATGAGTTAGAAAGCTTAGAAATGGAATGTGCTAAAGTAATTAGAGTGTAATCACAATAATAGGAAGCACAGACCAGCCAAGACTGAATAAGGTCAAATGCCAATAGGTCTTAGGAGGTGAAAACAATGAGACAAGAGTCGTCCACAGACTATAATGTCTCTAAGCACAGTGGCAAGACAAAACCAGTGAAGAATTGTTGATTACTAAAGAAGAGAGGAGTAGGATAGTGGCAGTCTAGCAATATATTGAGCCTACCTCTGTTTCTAAGTTTATGAGGAAATTGATGGAGAAGCAAACTGCACAGGAGAAAAATATTCCAGATATGTGGTCAGATTTGAGGTAGTATGAGAAGAAGGGGGAAGAAACATCAAAGAAAATTGTGAACTCTAGGATTAGTTTGTTCCCAATAGAACGAGACATGCAGGTAGCAAATCGGAGGCAACTAATAAACAGCAGATGGGGTAGAGTGGTCTCAAGAGCTTGTAGGTCCAGAACTGAAAAGCCTGAGAAAACAAATTTATATGAAGCAAAATGAAGAAGCTTTCAGCCAAGGCACAAAAAGGCTCATAGTTCAGTAATGAGACAGGGAGTGGCAAGTAGACTGAACAAAGTTAATCAAGAAGTTTTTTTGTTTTGTTTTTTTCTTAGTGCCATCAACCATGAGGGGCAAGTAGGTACCTATTTTGTTTAATCTGAAAAAGTAAAAAATTTCAATAAGCAACAAGGACCACAATTCCCTTATCGGAAATTATCACTTAGTGAAGAAACTATATGGTCCTATAACAAAATGCGATGAAGGTGAACTTTGAATATAAATTAAAGGAATTTTGTGAATATGAATTATACTGACCTTTAAAATAAATATAGAATTTAACAACAATGTTTCCTGTCCTAATTCAGAAACCTTAATCCATTTTACAAATAGTATTTTAAAAGTCTTTTTTTTTTTTTTTTTTTTTTTTTTAGTGGCATGGTGGTACACATGCCTGTGATCCCAGCAACTCAGGAGGCTGAGGCAGGAAGATATCAAGTTCCAGGCCAGCCTGAGCAAATTATCAAGACCCTGTCTCAAAATTAAAAATTCAGTTAGTGTGGTAAAGCACTCCAGGGTTCAATTCCCAGTATCTCAATAAATGAATAAATAAATATCATATTGTCATATAGCAAAGGCTTGAAGATAAAACATTTTGACTAAAATTGAATGTTACTTAATATAACCTAAAATATTTCTAAAAATTATTTAAGTAACAACTATATGAATACATACAAATATAACTCCCATCCAGACTCATCAGATAGAAATATTCTTCCATGAAAAGGAAAAGAAATAGTATAAGAATGAACACAATTTCAGATTAAAATACTGAAAATTACACTTAATATCATGTAAATGTTTTCAGGTAGCAATCATATCCCTAGAGTAAGTAATCAAGAAAAATAGGAAACTGTTATTTGGCTCTAGTTTGATATCTTCCACATATATGCACATAGTTAAAAGATCTGTCGTATTATAAGTTTCCAAAACAATTCCATTGGTACATAATTACAATAACCACTTTTTAAATGATTTTTAAAAATATTTCCTTGCATATAAAATTAGCTTGCCCCACTTCAGCTTTTTTGTTGCCTCTAAATATATGGCTGAACAAAACTGATTTCCCTAATTAACATTCAAAACCATGTATCTACTTATTTGCCCTGAGGAATAACTATAATACAATCATAATTTATTTTGATGTTTCATGTACTCTTCTTTTTTGTCTCAATTACTGGATTTTTAGTGCTCGTCTATATGATAGCATTTCTTTATGGCAATTAGAATTAAATTATTTTGTTTTTGAGGCACATATATTCTATATTTTGAAACTTCTTCCTTTTTAATTTCTTTCAAGTGAGCTGTTCAATTCTTGAAAAGGCAAAACTATTATTCACTCTTACCTGCATAAAGAATGTTATTAGTATCCCTTGATCTTTAAATCTATGTCTTTCTTTTATCCTGGGTGTGTTTTCTTGAAAACCCCTTCTATACTTTGGACATCTAAAAATAGCAATCACCCAATCTCAAAGTGATCACTCTGTGATGCATTCTATTACATTGTGAAGGATGATAAAAATGAAATCTAATGTTCAGAGAAGGGGGCAATAAAATCAAAAGTACCCATGTCCAATTTTATTGTGAGTAAGTAATCAAGAGAAATAGGAAACTAAAGAATAAAACTAGAATAAAACTATGGTACTAATGACCTAATGTAACCTATTACATTAATTAAAAATAAAGAATAAAACTAGAAAAGTACCTGGTATTGTTTCTTTGCTGTTTCATGAGACATAGTAATAATCTATATATTGCTAAAACTCTATGTCTTGCTAACAAGAGTCATAATAAAATGCTGATTCACAGAAATCTTGGGGGAAAACCTGGATGGAGGCAATAACTGTCATGCTCAGGTCAAGTTTGACTACCACCTATTTTGTATATAAAGATATAGTGAATCTCAGCAGTATCTGTTCATTTACAAATTGGCTATGTTTGCTTCCATGCTATAAAGTTGAATTGTTCCAGAAAGTATTTTACAAAGCTAAAAATATTATCATTTGGCTTTTTACAGAAAACATTTGCAGACCCCAGATCTAGGATTACGGAGTTGTCCATTAATCTGTCTTTCCATACCTATTTTTGTCTTATAATGCCTTCTGATCTATATGTCACCATATAGAAAATGTGTTTCTGTCACATCTTTTAAGAGGTATAGCAGCAAGTAAGCAAGTGTCAAACTTTAAGATTCATGTGTGGCCAAATTCAGGCTTCATACTATCCTTTTCTACCAATATTTCTTTCTTCATTAAAATGATATCCACCTAGTTTTGTCCCTTGAAGTTTTCCCTCTCCCAAAAACTGGAAAAACTTCTCTGCCCATCCTCTCTTCACATCATCCAAAAGACAAGTAGATAAATCCGTTCACTACAATGTAAAGAAATAATAATAAAGAGTAGACAGAGAGACAAGGTGCAGAGGCAGGAAAGTGGCAGAGTGGCTCTTTGTCCAATAGGCCACGTTTATTTATGCCAATACATTACATTAGGTCATTAGTATCATAACTACATTATTGTTTAGAGTATTAGTAAGGTTGCTTATACTGCAGTTACATTTCACAGTTACAACATGCAATGTTAGGAGCTTTGTGCAATTCTCAAGGAAGTCCAAGGAAGTCTGAAATTACTGTTAGGTGGGCAGATCCAGGAGCACTAGAGCTTGATTAAACATTATTGTTATCTAGCAAACAAGTTCCTTTATTCCCAGGAGCTAAGTGCCTGCAATCAAGGTGGAAGCTTGATGAAGCTCTAACATAGAGACTTCTCAGTGCATTGCCATACCAGTTAGACATTGCACATATATTAACTATATTACTAGATCCTAAGAGAGATTGCAGGGCATTCTAAGGGTGGGAAATAAGACGTCTATTATCCCCTGAGAGTTTGCTCATCAGGGGAATGCTTCCCTGTACATTTCCATGGTCAGAATCCCTACACTAGGAGAAGTTTCCCAGGCCACTTTCCGGTACTTAGCAGTTCCAACAGCAACATGAAGCCAAACAGACTCACTTCACAAAGGTTTTCCAGATCTTCAAGCCAATCAAGGTAGAGTTATTAATGTTCTATTGTCTCAAGGGGTTGACTCATCTCCTAAACAGGGTAACACTATGTTTTAAATAACACAAAAGCATACCCAGTGGTAAAACACAACAAAATGAACAAGAAAACAAAAACCCATCCCTTCACTACATACATGAAAAGCAACTTATAGATTTTTAGGGAAACAGGAAATTATGACTGCTTAATTTTTCCCCTATACTATAAGTATCAAAATAGAACCTTATTCTTTATAGCATTCCCAGAGATACAGATGAGTTTGGTAGGGCCGATCAAAAGCAGGAATGCTGTTTTGACAGGGAACAGACACTAGACTACTTAGAAAGTATCATATGGTGAGGAGCAGCATGTGTGAGGGTACTGGCTTTTGGAAAGAGTTGAGCTTGGGGAGAATATAAAAGTCTTTAGGCCTACAAGACAGAAAATAACCAACCTGCAATCAAACACTCTCCCCTCTGTGTGACTTCAATAATTTTTTTGAAAAGCATTTTTTTCTTGTAGATTCTGTCAAAGAAGATGATGAATGCTTAAGTCTAAGCTTGATGATGACTGGGTCTTCAAGGACCTTACATATTTAGGAGTGAGAGCAGACAAGTGCAAGGAAGTAACATATTGTAAATCTGGGAAAAGGGCTTCTCTAGGTCCTCATGAAAAGAGGAGTGAACGTGTCACTATGTTGCAGGGCAGAGAAGGGCCCCAGTTGGAATCTGATCCTCAATTTCAAATACTTTAACTGAAAAACTGTAGGAAATTGAGTTGTTGGACAACATTCATGGGTGCAGGTCTTGCTCTAAAACATAAGCAGAAAGATGTACAGCTTTCAGTTTCCCAGATCAGTTACTTCCAACTGGGCATAATAATCTTCCTCAAATGATTTTCCTTCAAAGTTGACCGGTCTTAGAATTGGCTGATTAACCACATCAACTGTGTAAGCATTTGTCCTAGGGTTCTTCTGGCTCCAAACCATTGGGTAAAGAAATAGAGATTCAAGTGCCTCAGCAGGATTATCTTAATTACTGATTAACTTAATGCACTGAGCTAAATTACAACTTTGTTCATTTTTTCATAAAATCTGGTATTGCTCTCCAGTTTTTGTTGGCATCAATTGACCCTTATCAAATAAAATTGGTCCATGCTGTGTCCTATACCTAATTCTGTTGAATTTTTCTCCATCGAATTTCACCTTGATGATTTCCTAGTGTTTTCTTGTTTGAATAGATTCTTTTTCCAGCACTTTTCCAGGAAAAAAAAAGACTGTTTTTTTCTTTGCTATCCCATTATTTTTTTCTACAACTGCCTATGTATGTTCTTTTTACATTTTTCTTAGAAATTATTTCTTGTATAATATCATTATATAGTGCTAATGAGGTTTGCTATATTTTAGGCCTAGTTGGTTTCAGTCACCTTGAACCCAATTTTATCTTAGAATTTTTAAAACTGAGAAGAAAATCAATTATATAGGTATCTTAAACAATTGCTTGGTTGATTTCAATGGAGAACCAGAGCTTGGTGACCAGCTGCCTGGTGCCCTGAGCATTCTTAATCATGGAAGTGGGTGTCATTTGCTTTATACATATTTATAGCATAAGGTTATTCCTACTGCTTATTGTTCCATGGAGTCTCTCTCAGAGATAAACTTCTTAGATTTGTATATATATTGGTCACCAATGCCTTGCCCAGTTAATTTTGCTGTAGGAAGCTGGATGGTTTAATTGGGTACCCATAGATAAATTAACAACTTATTGCAGAAAGAATATTTGGCACCTTTAACTTCAGAAGGCAGACACATGTGTGGCAGCATGTAGTGTGTCATAGGCTACATTATCCCTCACCTGGCCATCTCAATGAGATCCTGTCTGAAGATGTAAAATAGAAAAGATAGCTCAGTGGTATGGTGTCCCTAGGTTCTATCCCCAGTGCCAGAAAAGAAAGGAAATGTGATGCACTCTAGTTGAAGTTAATTGCTATTATTTATTGCTATTATTTATTGTTATTTATTTATCTTACAAAGCTAAAAATATTTATCATTTGGCTTTTTACAGAAAACATTTGAAGACCCAGATCTAGGATTATAGAAGTTCTCCATTAATCTGTCTTTCCATACATTTTTTTTTTTTTGGTCTTATAAACATAGATTTGTCCTACCTACATGATCTAATCTATTCCCAGGAATTCAACTGCTATCTGTGTGGGGATGACTCTCAAAGCTCCCTTGTTTATAACACTGTTCCCTATCAATTCACTAAGAAAAGTACTTATTTGATAGGTTACTTTAACATATTATTATATCTATACCTATATCTATAGATTCTGAGTACATGTTTGTTGATAGTAATCTCACCGTGTTTCTACACTAATCTGATCTTTCCAGAGGACCTGTTTTTGAAAGATTTATGTTCCATTCCTGAGTTCCACATAATCATTTGTTGATAAGTGCAATAATAGAGCTATTCACAGAATGAATTATCTTTTGTAATTTTTAATCTCTCAAATAAAGCTTATCTAAAGGGTTAAAGCAATTAAATTAATAGCCAGTGTTGCTTCAGAACAAATTGCTCACGTCAATTATGTCATTCTGTGAAAAATTAAAACATTTCAGTTGGCTTAGACCAAAACAACAAATAAATGTCTTCCCTTAAGCTAACCAACTCCCAATCAACTTCTAAAGCCCATTTCATGTCCCACTTCTTCCATGATATCTTCCCTAATCACTTGCTTTAATCCACAAAGACCACTAACATTAGAATTACAAAAAGCCTTACACTTACAGAACACAATTGGCATTTAAATCAAAGAATACCAGTTAAAGCTTTAGCTGAGTGGAGACACAGAAAGACTTTGTAGTTAAAGAAAGCCTCAGGAGACTTCCGGGCAAGATGGCGGCTTGAATGCAGCGGGCAGCGGTGGAAAGCTTAGATGAGCCTTTCCACAGCTCCTGTAGCAGCATCTGCCCCAATTTCAGCTGAAGACTGAGGGTCCCCAGGGGCTGGAAGAAATCACAGTGCCGGCTTGGAAAGAAGAAGAGGAGCCACAGCCGCCAGCCGCCGGCCATACCGCCGCGCTCCCCTGAGCGCTGGTCCCTCCCCGACGCCCGGTAACAGGCCGCCGCGCCTCCGCGCTCCCACCACCGCCGCCACAGGCCCGCCGGAGACGGAGCCGGAGGGAGTGGAACGGCCCCGCACCCCGACCGCCGCCGCAGGCGCCTCGGACCGGGCCGCGCCAAAGCCACGTCCCGCCTCGCGCGAGGAGGAGGGCGCGTGGCCGTTGTGGGACCTGGACCTGCCGGGACGCGGCGCCGAGTCCGCAGCGCCCGCGCCGAGCGGCCCCCGCCGCTCGAGCGCCCCCGAGGTCCCTGGGCGGCTGAGTGTGGTTTCGCCGCCGCCAGGCCCGCACCGCCAGAGCCCCGCGGAGCCGCTGCCTGGGACGGAGCCCAGGCCTGTGATTGAAAACATCAAGTCATGAGCCAAGGTGGAGGGAATCCATCACGACTTCAGCGCGAGCAGTAAGGCTGCAGCCCCAGACCACGCGGCCCTGAGGCGCCGCCTCCCCTCCCCCAACCCGCACCCCCTCCCCGGGGGTCCCGAAGGCCGCCGCCGCCGCCGCAGCCGCATCCCGCGGAACACCATAGAGCAGAATCTGCACCGCGCGAATGAGCTGCCGAAGTATATGAAACAGCTGATAAGATGAGTGACAATTTAAAATCCAAGTGATCCGAGAACACACACTGAGCTCTGACCCGCTGAATTCAAACTCCCGGTCACCTGCTTCCCGCAGACAAACAGCTATGACACTGCATTAATTCATCCGGCTGAAACAACTGGTCAGCCCTTCTCATCATACGAATGTAAATGCCTACCGAGCCTTCATAAGTAGTGGCCACTGGTTTGAAACGGGGCTTGGGAGAGGAGGACCCACACGTTGAATTGGTCTCCCGGCAAAGGGAAACGACGTCATCAGACTGCTGCAGAGGAGATAACTTAGTTGAAACAGGTGTGTGATCCCATAGCCTTACCTCTCCACACATCGGGAAACCCTTAGGGCCCCTCCCAGCTCTCCCGTGAGTGCTACAGCCAGCCCGAGGAAGTCAGAGGTGGTGCGGGTCCCGCGGAGCGGAACCACCACCCCCACCAGGGCTGACAGCTGAGGTTCCTTGCACCAGCTACCGGGGGCGTGGCTACTGGAGGGCAAGTAAAATACGCTGAGGATTCTCAGCCCCAAACTCTACAAGCTTATGGTCTGAGGGAATGGCAAACTGGAAGAGTGTGCCCAGTCGTTCATGAAAACAGGGATCCCGGGAGCAGCAGACTTGGCGTGTAGCCAGTATTGTGAGAGGGGGCCTGGCTAGAGAAAAAGTGGGAAGTGACTAGACACAAGAGGAGGCCCTAGACACTCAGGATTGGAGACTCGCCCAGTCTGGGAGGAGCTACTGCACAGTGATCGGTTCCCGCTTATTGACAGGAGTAACTTGACCTGGTAGGCACAGCGCCATCTCCTGGAAGAGAAGTTAATCAAACTCTAAGACTGCATCTATTAGGGTTTTTTTTTTTTTTTTTTTTTGATCTGGGTTTTTCTTTCATTTTCATTTTTTCTTTCTTGTTGTTTTATTAATTTTTTTTCTTTCTTAAAAATTTTTTTTTAATTTTTTTTTCTACTAATTTTAATTTAAATTTTTTTTAAAAAAATTATTATTATTACTTTATTTTATTATTTTTTTAAAAATCTTTTTCTTTTTTAGTTCCTATTCTTTTACTTCTTTAGTCTTTTCATTTTTCTTATCCCCCCTTTTTTCTTGAATTCTACCTGCCTATTCTCATTCTCTTTAGAGACTTCTTCCCTTCCCTTCAAATACCTTTCCTCCCAAGCATCAAATTAATTTATAGGAGTAAACAGTAACTCAGCAGTCAAACAGAACAAGAAGCAACATGAGCAGCTTCAAAAAACAAGGAAGAAAAGGAGTACAAACAATGCAGGACAGCCTAAATATTCAGGAGGACCTAGAGTCATCAGATAAATGGTCATATAAAGAACTCAAGGAACACCTAAGACAGATGGAATGGAACCTTAAAGAAGATACAAGACAGCAAATTCAAGCAGCGAAAGAACACATTGAGAATGCATTTCACAAACAGATAAAAGAAGAAGTTAAGCATCTTTATCAGGAGATAGAGGTTATAAAAAATAATCAAACAATAATTCTAGAAATGAAGGAAACGATAAACCAAATGAAAAACTCAATTGAGAGTATCACTAACAGAGTGGAGCAGGTAGAAGCCAGAACGTCAGATAATGAAGACAAAATATACCATCTTGAAAAGAGTCTAGCCAACTCAGAAAGGCTGGTAAAAAATCACGAGAAAAACCTCCAAGAATTATGGGATAACATAAAGAAACCAAACTTACGAGTCATCGGGATAGAAGAAGGTACAGAGATTCAAACCAAGGGAATGAGAAACTTACTGAAGGAAATAATTACAGAAAACTTTCCAGAAATAAAAAAGGAAACAGATATACAAATTGAAGATGCATACAGGACACCGAGCACACAAAATCACAGTAGACCAACGCCAAGACACATTGTTATGAAGATATCCAATATACAGAACAAAGAGAAAATATTAAAAGCTACAAGAGAAAGGAGACAGATTACATTTAGGGGTAAACCAATACGGTTAACCACGGATTTTTCATCACAGACACTGAAAGCAAGAAGGTCATGGAACAATGTATTTCAAACACTGAAAGACAATGGATGCCAACCAAGAATTCTGTATCCAGCAAAATTAAGCTTTAGGTATGACAACGAAATAAAAATCTTTCATGATAAACAAAAGTTAAAAGAATTTGCAGCCAGAAAACCAGCATTGCAAAGCATTTTGAACAAAACACTACAAGAAGAAGAAATGAAAAACAATAACCAAAACCATCAGTGGGAAGTGCCTCAGTAAAGACAGAGGGCAAGGGGAAAGACAATCATGGAGAAACAAACTAAATTTTTTTTTTTTAAAAAAGGATAAACAATCAAACATGGATGGAAGTTCAAACCACATATCAATAGTAACTCTGAATGTTAATGGCTTAAACTCTCCAATAAAGCGACATAGGCTGGTATCATGGATTAAAAAAACAAATCCAACAATATGCTGCCTCCAGGAGACACATCTGATTGGAAATGACATACACAGGCTGAAGGTGAAAGGATGGGAAAAAATATACCACGCACACGCTCCTCGCAAGCAAGCAGGGGTGGCCATCCTCATATCGAATAAAATTGACTTCAAGACTAAGTTAATCAAAAGGGATAAAGAAGGACATTATATACTGTTAAAAGGAACCATTCACCAACAAGACATAACAATTATCAATATTTACGCACCAAATAATGGTGCTGCGACATACATAAAACAAATTCTCCTCAAATTCAAGAATCAAATAGACCACAACACAATAATTATGGGAGACTTCAACACACCTCTCTCACCATTGGACAGATCCTCCAAACAAAAGTTAAATAAAGAAACTATAGAACTCAATACCACAATCAATAACCTAGACTTAACTGACTTATATAGAATATATCAACCATCATCAAATGGATATACTTTCTTCTCAGCAGCACATGGATCCTTCTCAAAAATAGACCATATATTATGCCATAGGGCAACCCTCAGTAAATATAAAGGGGTGGAGATAATACCATGCATTCTATCTGATCATAATGGAATGAAACTGGAAATCAATAACAAAAGAAGGAAGGAAAAATCCTACATCACATGGAAAATGAACAATATACTACTGAATGATCAATGGGTTACAGAAGACATAAAGGAGGAAATCAAAAAATTCTTGGAGATAAACGAAAATACAGACACAACATATCGGAATCTATGGGACACAATGAAAGCAGTTTTAAGAGGAAAGTTCATCGCCTGGTGGTCACTCCTCAAAAAAAGAAGAAACCAACAAATAAATGAGCTCACACTCCAACTCAAAGCCCTAGAAAAGGAGGAGCAAAACAACAGCAAATATAGCAGAAGGCAAGAAATAATTAAAATCAGAGCGGAAATTAATGAAATTGAAACAAAAGAAACTATTGAAAAAATTAACAAAACTAAAAGTTGGTTCTTCGAAAAAATAAATAAGATCGACAGACCTTTAGCCATGCTAACGAAGAGAAGAAGAGAGAGAACTCAAATTACTAACATACGGGATGAAAAAGGCAATATCACAACAGATGCTACAGAAATACAGAAGACAATTAGAAATTATTTTGAAAACCTATATTCCAATAAAATAGAGGATAGTGAAGACATCGATAAATTTCTTAAGTCATATGATTTGCCCAGACTGAGTCAGGAGGATACACACAATCTGAACAGACCAATATCAATGGATGAAATTGAAGAAGCCATCAAAAGACTACCATCCAAGAAAAGCCCAGGACCGGATGGGTATACAGCAGAGTTTTACAAAACCTTTAAAGAAGAATTAATACCAATACTTTTCAAGTTATTTCAGGAAATAGAAAAAGAGGGAGCTCTTCCAAATTCATTCTATGAGGCCAACATCACCCTGATCCCGAAACCAGACAAAGACACCTCAAAGAAAGAAAACTACAGACCAATATCTCTAATGAACCTAGATGCAAAAATCCTCAATAAAATTCTGGCGAATCGAATACAAAAACACATCAAAAAAATTGTGCACCATGATCAAGTAGGATTCATCCCTGGGATGCAAGGATGGTTCAACATACGAAAATCAATAAATGTTATTCACCACATCAATAGACTTAAAGATAAGAACCATATGATCATCTCGATAGATGCAGAGAAAGCATTCGACAAAGTACAGCATGCCTTTATGTTCAAAACATTAGAAAAACTAGGGATAACAGGAACTTACCTTGACATTGTAAAAGCTATCTACGCTAAGCCTCAGGCTAGCATCATTCTCAATGGACAAAAGTTGAAGGCATTCCCTCTAAAATCCGGAACAAGACAGGGATGCCCTCTATCTCCACTTCTATTCAATATAGTTCTCGAAACACTGGCCAGAGCAATTAGACAGACGAAAGAAATTAAAGGCATAAAAATAGGAAAAGAAGAACTTAAATTATCACTATTTGCAGATGACATGATTCTATACCTAGAAGACCCAAAAGGGTCTACAAAGAAACTACTAGAACTAATAAATGAATTCAGCAAAGTGGCAGGATATAAAATCAACACGCATAAATCAAAGGCATTTCTGTATATCAGCGACAAAACTTCTGAAATGGAAATGAGGAAAAACACTCCATTCACAATATCCGCAAAAAAAATAAAATACTTGGGAATCAACCTAACAAAAGAGGTGAAAGACCTATACAATGAAAACTACAGAACCCTAAAGAGAGAAATAGAAGAGGATCTTAGAAGATGGAAAAATATACCTTGTTCATGGATAGGCAGAACTAACATCATCAAAATGGCAATATTACCAAAAGTTCTCTATAGGTTTAATGCAATGCCAATCAAAATACCAACGGCATTTCTTGTAGAAATAGATAAAGCAATCATGAAATTCATATGGAAAAATAAAAGACCCAGAATAGCAAAAGCAATTCTAAGCAGAAAGTGTGAATCGGGCGGTATAGCGATACCAGATTTCAAACTATATTACAGAGCAATAGTGACAAAAACAGCATGGTACTGGTACCAAAACAGGCGGGTGGACCAATGGTATAAAATAGAGGACACAGAGACTAATCCACAAAGTTACAACTATCTTATATTTGATAAAGGGGCTATAAGCATGCAATGGAGGAAGGATAGCATCTTCAACAAATGGTGTTGGGAAAACTGGAAATCCATATGCAACAAAATGAAACTGAATCCCTTTCTCTCGCCATGCACAAAAGTTAACTCAAAATGGATCAAGGAGCTTGATATCAAATCAGAAACTCTGCGTCTGATAGAAGATAAAGTTGGCTCCGATCTACAGATTGTGGGGTCGGGCCCCAAATTCCTTAATAGGACACCCATAGCACAAGAGTTAACAACTAGAATCAACAAATGGGACTTAATTAAACTTAAAAGTTTTTTCTCAGCAAAAGAAACAATAAGAGAGGTAAATAGGGAGCCTACATCCTGGGAACAAATTTTTACGCCTCACACTTCAGATAGAGCCCTAATATCCAGAGTATACAAAGAACTCAAAAAATTAGACAATAAGATAACAAATAACCCAATCAACAAATGGGCCAAGGACCTGAACAGACACTTCTCAGAGGAGGATATACAATCAATCAACAAGTACATGAAAAAATGCTCTCCATCTCTAGCAGTCAGAGAAATGCAAATCAAAACCACCCTAAGATACCATCTCACTCCAGTAAGATTGGCAGCCACTATGAAGTCCAACAACAACAAGTGCTGGCGAGGATGTGGAGAAAAGGGTACACTTGTACATTGCTGGTGGGACTGCAAATTGGTGCGGCCAATTTGGAAAGCAGTTTGGAGATTCCTGGGAAAGCTGGGAATGGAACCACCATTTGACCCTGCTATTGCCCTTCTCGGACTATTCCCTGAAGACCTCAAAAAAGCATGCTACAGGGATACTGCCACATCAATGTTCATAGCAGCACAATTCACAATAGCTAGACTGTGGAACCAAACCAGATGCCCTTCAATAGATGAATGGATAAAAAAAATGTGGCATCTATACACAATGGAGTACTATGCAGCAATAAAAAATGACAAAATCATAGAATTTTCAGGGAAATGGTTGGTACTAGAGCAGATTATGCTTAGTGAAGCTAGCCAAACCCTAAAAAACAAATACCAAATGTCTTCTTTGATATAATGAGAGCAACTAAGAACAGAGCAGTGAGGAAGAGTAGGAAGAAAAAATTAACATTAAACAGAGACTTGAGATGGGAGGGAAAGGGAGAGAAAAGGGAAATTGCATGGAAATGAAGGGAGACCCTCATTGCTAAACAAAATTACACATAAGAGGTTGTGAGGGGAATGGGAAAATAAACAAAGAGAGAAATGAATTACAGTAGATGGGATAGAGAGAGAAGTTGGGAGGGGAGGGGAGGGGGGATAGTAGGGGATAGGAAAGGTAGCAGAATACAACAATTACTATTAGGGCATTATGTAAAATTGTGGATGTGTAACCGACGTGATTCTGCTATCTGCATTTGGGGTAAAATTGGGGGTTCATAACCCACTTCAATCTAATGTATGAAATATCATATGTCAAGAGCTTTGTAATGTTATGAACAACCAATAAAAAAAAAAAAAAAAAACAGGGCTGGGGATGTGGCTCAGTGGTCAAGAACCCTTGGGTTCAATTCCTGGTAACCCCCTTAGCCTCCCCCAAAAAAAAAAAAAAGAAAGAAAGCCTCAGAGCTGATGGGTGGCAAGACTAGACTTACTAGAATTTAGGGAATTTCTTGCCATTTTTCCCCCCGACTGCACATTCCCTGCCCATTGTTTCATATTTTATTTGCTTGTATGTATATTTCCGTCTCTCACAATGAATATAAACTCTTTGAGAATGGGGTCTCTGAGGTAAGGAGGAAATGAAAGGATCAGGCATCCTGCTATCATGTATTTCACTTGTTACAATAACCCTGTATCTGTCCTTTTTTGTAAGTGAGCATCTGAGACTCACAGAGATTATGTTCAATGCTCAGTGCCACTGAGAAGGCAAGCTGGACAGTTTGACCACCTTAGGAAAACAGCTGGTATCTACTATAAGATATATAGCTATATCTGCTATAAGAAAACAAATAGGTTACTATTTCTCCCAACTCAAGAAACTGAGAACATACCAGTTATTTATTTATAATATCCTTATTCCTAAAAAAGTCCTATCAAATTATATGTTCTTAAGAACATCATAATGGGAGAAATAGAGTAGGAAATTTTTAATCATGATATTTACTGTATAGCAACAAACAACATAATAAAGTTATGAAATAACTTTCATAAGTTATTATCTATCAAATGGATTAATCCACTGATGAAGTTTTTGCTCTCATAATCTAAAAATTTTTGAAATAAAGATAAATGGAGCAATCCTTTTGCCCTAATTGGCACCATTGTTGGCATTTGTGAGGTACCTTAGATGTTCACCATATTATGCTTCTATTATGTAGTTGGACCATTATTTGTAAGAGGAAAAAGAACATATTTGGTAAGATTTCCATTAAGTAAAATAGGTTCTCATGAAAGAATGTAAAGAGGCATTTTTGCTAATGCCTTTACCTTTGAGAAACTGCAAAATTGAAGATTTTTCTGAGTCTGAAAATAAGCCAGCAATGTGCCCTGTTGATTGCTTGCTAGCATCAAGCGATAGGAGTTTTATGTTTGTCCTTCAGCCAAGGGTAAATTTAGGACTATTTCTTTGTCAACTATTACCTATGATAAGGACAAAATGACATTTTTGTTTGTTTGTTCACAAAATACAATGTATATGTTTATGTGTGTGTTCACATTCAAAATTATTTTATCAATTTATGCAATATATCACACAATTATAAACTAGATCTCAATCTTTAAACACTATGATATGTCATTTCTAATCTCAACTTAGAATAAATTCATATATAATTTTAAATCATCCAGTGCCTTTTTCATTTTAAATCATTATTGATTATACCAAAAACAGGGGGAAAAAAACCCTCTGCTTGTAACAGAATAAAGGAGAACTATAAGACCTTGAATAAAGTGATTTAGTTCGAGGAAAAAATTATATATAAAGTGAACTGAGAAGAAACTGAAAATTTGCAGAAGATACCAGTTCCCCAAATTGCATACTCTTTATCCAGACTTACTTGCTCCCACATAAAAATCATGTTCCAATAAGAGCAAGGGTAACATAAATCATAGGATCTAAATATGGAAAAAAACTAATTATCTATTACACCCCCACTCTATTCAAGCTTTGCCACAGAACATTTTCCTCATGAGGCAAATGCTAAATGTCTCTGTACATACCCTTGCAGCTGAAAAAAAAATTTAACAATGTCATTAAGAGTTCAGTACAGAAAAAGAATCATCTCAAATTTTCTATTATTTGGAATATTCTGAGATACTAAAAAAAAAAACCATACTGTAGAAATGTGATGGATATAAAAATACAGCTTGAAACAATAACTTGAATTCATTGTTTATCTCATAAAACCAATGAATATGGCTATATAATATGTATGAATATGTAAAAAAATGTCAACTCCATCAAAATTATACTCCTGAAATTTTTAAAATTGTACTCCGAATACACAATTAAAGCCTATTTTAAATGTAGGTAAAATTATGCTTATAGAAAATCTAGACTGAATTTTGAAAAGAATAAATAATGGATCCTTTTAAGAGTATATATATATATATATATATATATATATATATATTCAAAAGCAATAAAAGAAGGTAACAATGAAGATAAAGAAACAATTTAGAAGGTTACTGCACTCATTCATCTGAAAAAGTATGATTACTTGGCTATGTGTTTTGTATCATTAAAGTACCCAAAAGAACTCATTTATTAGGCAATACAGGTATGTTAAAGTGTGAAATTTTTAGATTATGAGAGCTAAAACTTCATCAGTGGATTAATCCATTTGATAGATAAATAATTAAAACGGACTACTGGGTAGTATCTATAGGCAAGTGGGGTGTATTTTGTTTGATACCTAAAAGAATTAAAATCAGCATACTACAGTGATACAGCCACACCAATGTATATAGCAGCACAATTCACAATAGCTAAGCTATGGAATCAACCTACATGACCTTCAACAAATGAATGTACAAAGAAAATGTTGTATATATACACAATGTAATATTACTCAGCTATAAAGTATAGCTGGTTTGATGGAATTCACCATTAAATGGATGGATCTGGGGACTTATGCTAAGTGAAATACGCCAGTCCTAAAAAACAAAGGCCCATTTTTTTTTTAAATGACTATAAGGACTCTTGGAGATGAGCTAAATGAATTTTGCATTATGAGATGGACATGAGCTTTCAGGGCACAGGGTAGAAACATGGTTTGTGTCATTAATATCACCCAAATGCTCATATATTAGGCAACTCAGAAATGTTCAGAGGTAAAATGACTAGATTATGAAAACTGTAACCACATCAATAGTTTAATCTATTTGATGGCTTAATAATTTGAATGGACTACTATGTGGCAACTGTAGGCAGGAGAATCATGACAAAAGGAAGTATAACACTGAGGATATAACTTGGACTCCATGGTCCCTTTCTCTCTCCCTCTCTCTCTCTCTCTCTCTCTCTCTCTCCCCTCCCCCCCAGAAGCTGAGCTCCTTTCCTGTGCCATATCCTTCCACCAGAAGTCTGCCTCATCTCAGGCTTAGAGCAATGGAATTGATCAACCATGAACCTCTAAAACTGGGAGCCCAAAGTATAAACTTTTCTCCCGTAAGTTGTTCTCATCAGAATTTTTGTTCCCCTGGTTCTAGGGATTGGACCCAAAGACACTTCTTCACTGAGCTACATTCCCAACTCTTTTTGGTTTTTGCTTTGACACTGTGTTACTGAAACTGGCCTCTAACTTGTGATCCTCCTGCCTCAGCCTCCCAAGTCACTGGAAATACAGATGTGTACCACTGCAGGCAGGCCTCTCATTAGGTATTTTGATCAAAGCAATGGAAAAGCTGACTAATGTGCTATGCATGTGAAGATGTAGGAATCCTGTGCTAGGAACTGGGGTCACTCTGTGATTGTGACATGCTTGGTGACAGAAGAGGAAATGTTAGAGTCTGTAAACAAGTCAAGATGGCGCCTGGCATTTTGCCAGAGGGAGTGGTTTGTGAAGTAACACCAGCGAGCCATTAAGTGTGGAGATTCCTTATTGGTTGACTGCTGTATTGAGTTTATGTTAATTAAGATAAGCTGTGTGGAATGTATAAATACCTCTGTTGTCCTACAATAAACGGCTCCCACTCCTGCTGTATCAATCTACACAAGTTGTTCCTCACACCCCCCACACCCCACACCCCCCCCCCCAGTTACTTTGCTGCAGCTGGACTGCAGCAGGAAGTTTCTGTGAAAAGACACAGATGCCTGGCTGCTAGGTAATACCTGGCAACTGGGAAACTCCTGTGCAAAAGCACCGGATGCCTGGCTGCCATAACATTGTCCTTCACAAGTCTGCCCTGCTTCCCAGGCACAGGATGCCCAGCCTCTTTCCTCTGAGCTATGGAACCAACTATGCAGGCACTATCTGGTTTCCATAGATATGCTCTTGGTAGGTAGGAGCCCCATGTTACTAACCTGGACCTTATCTCAGTTAGCTAGGACTCAGGTTAAAGAAATACTAATTAGAATATAGTCATGGTAATGGAAGGTATGTGTTCTTTGAGTTAATAAACTCCAGACAGGGAGGAGCAGATACTTTACTTCTGCATTTCTTCTTCACCACTTCATTCTTCACTCCTCTCCACTCCTCCTTTCTGTCTGCTTGTTGTTTTGTGTCTGTGTCTATTCTTTGTGTGCCCCCTCACAGGCATTCCTCTACAGGTGTTCCTTTACACGATGACATGCTGAATTCAGGCTGCATTGAGAATAAATATCTCCAAGGCTGTTAAAATGTTCAGATTTAAGAATAAGAAGAGAAAAAAGTCAAAAACCTATTAGAAATTCTAAGACCAAGTGATTAGAAAATGTCAGTGGCATTAGTAAGAATGAGAAAGGCTCTGGGATGAAGAATGAGAATGAAATGAGTGCTATTTGGGTACATTGATCTTTAGGTGCCAAAGGAAAAGCTAACAGTGCAGAGAAAACTAGAGCTTTGGAAATCATATGTTCACAAGAACTAGAGATAGGGATTTATAAACCATGTGTGCAAAGGAAATTTCTTGAGCCATTGATATGGAGGCAATGAAGAAGAGAAATGCCTAGAACTGTCACCAGCAAACTGGGAATAAAATGATTTATTAATCACAGTGAGAAAACTGAAAGAGTGGAATATTGGTGGTAGGAAGGCAAGGAGATAAAGGAATTGCTATATCCTGCTTTAAATTATCTATCTTAAATATCCTTCTATTGCCAAAAAATCACCAAATATCTTCATAATATAGTTAATTGGGAGAATTATCTCATTCTTGGCATGGTTAAAGTTGGGCTAAGCTTAGTCCTTAGGGGAAAGATCTGGTTCTGAATGTCAGAAAGTGCCAGGTAAGAGTTATCCTATGGGTCACAGCAGCTACTAGGGAATTGAGCACAAAATAGTGTTACTGCTGTTGGGTCAAACTACATTAAAAAAAAACAAAAAAGAAGACAAAAAATACACTCACTGTTTCTGAGTGAAAGCACTCAAAAATCTGATCTAGAAACTGTTATATATCAGGGAAGAATTGTGTCAATAAAAAAGAAAAAGAAAGTAATTTTAACTCTAAAAACTAGGACTATGTGATGTATTATTTTCTTTGAAAATATAGGCTGAGTTTTGACAGCCTAACTTTCAATGGATAGAATTTTATTTTTTCTTCAGGCTCTTTTCTCAAGAGCAAAAACAGATGTTCCAAGTACCCAGGGTCCTCCCAGAGTAGCTGCAGAGAAATAAGCAAAATGTTCTTTATTTTCTTGTGGTTTTTGTTTTTCTTCAGGCATGGTGCTCACCAGCTGGGGAGAGAAGTTCCCTATTTATAGTGGTGCCTCAACTGACATGTATGACCGTGAGAAGAAAGGGCAATTCATTCCTATGAGGGAACAGGTTTATGACACATTACATAACCACATACAGGTGGTTGGGAAAATCCCGCTGACTTGTGAAAGGTATTGTCTTCTTCCAGAAAGTGGTAGGGTAAGAGACTATTATAAACTTCCATGTTCAAAAGTGATATTCAAACTGTGAAACCTAACAGAGCTATAAAGTTTTACCTAAGAATCAAATTTTTCAGAAGGAAAAAAGTATAAATGACTTTGTCTTTCTCTTGCCTCTTCTCATTAAAAAAAAATTTAATGAGAAAAATCTGCATGTCAGAATTCTGTTCACTGAATCAGACACCTACCAGTACCTTAATGTCTAATATTCAAGATCCCTTCCAGCTTAGGTTCTACTATTTGGACTTTGCCTGATACTTTCATGGGAACCCTTCTCTAGGAACTAAGTTGAGCCCTGTCACTCCTTAGGCTTGATTAGAAGTGCTTTCTTCACAAAATGCCCTAGGAGGTGTATTTCATTGCTCATCTCTTCCTCACCTCCAGTTGGAGCTTCTGCTGAAGGTCTCTAGAATTCTGCTAGAGACCCTCTCCTCTCCCACAGGAGTAAGTAGCAGGCATGGAAGCCCACCTGAGCACTATTTGCCTGATGGTGTCTATAAAGCCCAGAGGCTTTTCTATGTTTAAGGGTGACCTTTAAGTTACCTTTTTGCCATTGTCAGCAGGCTACAGTAAAACTCAGGGCCACCATGTTGCTGTGATTGGACATGCACTATTTATTCTAACATAGTAAAGAGGGACTTTAAATCTCTAGTCACTATTTTAAGATCTATTCCTGGCTTGGAAGACTTATAAAGTATTCCTTAAGCTACTCTTGGGAGTAATTTGCATAGGCAACTTGTGATCATTAATTGGGTGACTGAAAATGTAGGCAAATAAGGGATAAATAAATGTAGAGCTTTTAATCAAATTGTTCACCTCTAGATTCAGAGTAAAGAAGAAGGTCTCAGCTCCATGAACCATTTGCTCTTGTAGAATTTTAAATACAAAGTTTGTCTTGCTCTTCAGTATACAGAAGATAGAATAATAAGGAAAAAATTAAATACCTGAGGTAGGTGCCTTTCAGTGATGAGAAAGCAATAAAATATAATTTTAGATACACCAGATTACATAAAAGGAAAAAAAATTATTTCTCTTCTCAGATATAATAAACATTTATTGAAACCCATCCACACGTGAGGCAATGAACTAAGCCCATTACATAGGTTATCTCTTAGTACTCATTATTCTACGAAGTAGTTACTAATGTTATCTTCATTTTATACATGAATAAACTGAGTTTTAAAGAGGTTAAGAAATTTGATCAGAGTCACACAGCTATAAAAGCAGCAAGCTAGGCAGTCTTTTCAACCATGAAGAAGTTAGTTTTATCTCGCCAAAAGGCAAAATAGAGACTTGGAGGTAACTTCCACCTCCCGAGCATTTTCTAGAAGCCAAACACTCTATTGGACACTTTACATCACTTTGTGAGACTTTTGTGGAAGCTCCCCAGAGTAGTTATTATTACCTCCAACTTTCAGAAAAGATTGCACCGGATTCTGCTAGTCCCAATGCCCTCCACAGCCTCTGCCTTAGGTCACTCCTCCTGCCACAAGAGTCTCAGCCCTCTTAACTCCAGCTGTGTCTTAAACACAACACCTCTGAGTCAGAGTGGCCTAACTACACTATGACATCTAGTTTTCCCTTCCTGTTCCTCCCAGTTCTCTTCCACTCTTCTCTTATCTTCCTCCTCCTTTTTAAAATCACAGCAACTGAAAAGGGGTGGATTTATTTTTTCCGTTTTTCACATCTTCTTTTTTCTCTCCCTCTACGTAGGCTTAAGAGTAAAGAATGGTTTTCCCTTTACACATTCTTTGCCACAAGGGATGAAAAAGGTATTTAGAAGATATTTTCTCAAGATAATACTCTGGCTTGTGTTGTTACTATTGAGCTCTTTCATCCTATTCTTGAGTGACATAAATTGAATATTATTATGATCTTTTTCATAAAAAATATAATCATCACTCCTTCCTATCGCTTTGAGCACAATAATAGATGTGTAAATACACTAGAATGGATATGAATCATAGTAGACAAGAGAAGTATATTTTTAAATGTAAATATCACTTTCCATATATAGGAAACACTTTCCTCATGTAGGCTAGTAGACTCTGGGACTATTGCTAATTAATCTTTATACTCTCACTTGAAGTTAGGTTTACTAGTAAATGTTTACTGAGTAGATTGTTGTAGAGTGTTACCTGGGCAGGAAATATTATTTAATCCAAAATTCATAACTGATACCATAGTACAAATTAGTTCATCAGAATAACTACATCAAGAGTGGCTCAAAGGATTAGGACACTAGATATGAACTCCATGAGAGCAAGAACTTTTAAAAAAACATTTATTCATTTATTTTTGTAGTTGTAGATGGACAGCATAACTTTATTTTATTTTTATGTGGTGCTGAGGACTGAACCCAGTGCCTCACACTTGCAAGGCAAACACTTTGCCCCGGAGCTATAGCCCCAGCCCAAGAGCAAGAACTTTTCTTTCTGCCAAGCACATAGGACAGGGTGGGATGGTATAGTATTCCAGCAAATATTAACTGAATGGTTGACTCAGGAAGCAATTTTTCCTAAGGAAATCAGAAGATAAATATCTAAACTATGAAAAAGCACTGGAAGAGAGGACTTATTAGGTTATAGGTAGACAGTACAGTACCCAGGAGCAGGCACTGGGAAGTGGGGAGACATACAACAGCATGGGTATTTGCGGGGGAAACAGGACAGGATCCAATGTGAAGAACAGCAATTAAACAGCCCCATATTCTTAATTATAAGAATATTAATTTCCTTAAAATTTGCTCAA
Organism: Spermophilus citellus; assembly: GCF_964194105.1. NCBI lineage: Eukaryota > Metazoa > Chordata > Mammalia > Rodentia > Sciuridae > Spermophilus > Spermophilus citellus. The sequence continues at coordinate 109,669,351 of NC_138186.1, read as the reverse complement.
AATGAGTCATTAGCTTCTTGTCTATGACAGTTAGCTTCTTGACAATGAAGAGTCTACTCTGGATTGAGGGATTATATTTTGTTTGGACATGACTCCAGAGTGTTGTGTGTTAGCATCCACCTATCAGAGAGAATATTGGACCTTTGCTTCTCAATAACAACACTCCACCTCTGAAGAGAATCACTCATGGAACTATATAAACAAACAGTGCTAAAATGTGCAGGAAGGTTTATGCCCATTCACCTAATTCAGTGTTGGAAATTTTTGCAAAGAATACCAAATCAGTAGTTATAAGGTATCCATGCAAGGCAAGTCACAAAGTGAAAATTAGTATTCCCATTTTTCAAATGGCTACACTGATGTTAAACACAAGGTCTACCCTGAAACAAGTACCATAAGCTAACTTTGTTTTGAGCACACATGCCCTTCCACATGTACACAAACACACTGAGAACATACACCTCATATAAAACTCTCCTTTCCTTGAGGAGGTTATTATCCTGTTCTCCTTTCTTACAGGCCTGATATCTTTTCATGGCTTCAGACCAAGAGTTTTTCCAGGTTGCCACTGAGAGAAAAGACGTTAATTATCCAGTTAGCACTTTCTTTTTAGGCTCTCAGTACTAACTGCTCAGTTTCTCTGCCAAGATAATTCTTGGTCTATTATCAGAGCTCTGAAGCCCTTATGCTCTTGTTCTGACTCACAGCTGTGAATTATCCTGCTCAAAATATAAAAGAAGGAGGACAGAGCATCCGCAGTAAGTGCACTACATCTCTCTCTGGTTAAGAATTAATGAAACCTAGAAGAGTGACAAGGGCATGATTTCTTTTGGCCCTATGTAAATTCCTCCATTCATCTGCAATATGATTTCTCCTTTTTAAATGCTACTTATAAAATCAAGGTCCTTGTGGTGCTCTAATTAGGAATAAAAAGTAAATAGCAACTTGTGGAGTATTTTGATTGAAGAAGATCTGGTCCCATTCACATATGCCATTCCTATGAAAAGTTGTGGGGACAGCAAAGTCATCATGACTTCTGTGATTCTCAAGAGAACTTACAATGCAATGACAACACACAAACAAATTAGTAGTTTAGACTAGGGTTGAGGTGCAAGTATCAGCACTTTGAATTTTTTTTAATAAAGATGCACTTAGTTTTTTAAAACAGCTTTAACTTAGAATTCCAATGTAGCAAATTCTGATAATCGTAATTGCTTAGAATGTGCAAAGCCCTGGATTCAAACCTTAGCACAATGAAAAGAAAGAAAGAAACAGAGATAAATAAAGAAAAGAAACTCAAGAATTTGAGAGGACAAAAAGAATCATTAAAAAATTTTTTAAAAGAAAGGTAAAGTAATGCAGGGGAAGGGCACAGGGCAGAGAGACCTGAGCAGGAGTATGATCCCTGCCTCCCACCTGCAGACTGTCCTGAGTGATTCCTTGGACATCTACAACACTTAGAGAAGAAATGAGGCTATTGAACATAATTATTTCTAAGGTGCCCTTTGCCTTTAAACTCTCTCAACCTGCACAGAACTCAACTCACAGTGGATCAAAGACTTAGAAATTAGACCAGAAAACCTGCAACTACTAGAAGAAAATGTAGGCCCAACTTTCCATCATGTAGGCTTAGGAACTGACTTCCTCAATAAGACTCCTAAAGCACAAGAAGTAAAATCAAAAATCAATAAGTGGGATGGTATCAAACTAAAAAGTTTCTTCACACCAAAGGAAACAATCAAAGGCATAAAAAGAGAGCCTTCAGAATGGGAGAAAATCTTTGCCACCTGCATCTCAGAGCACTAATCTCCAGGATATATAAAGAACTCAAAACACTTAACACCAAAAAAACCAAATAACCCAGCCAAAAAATGTGCAAAGGAACTGAATAAATACTTCTCAAAAGAAGAAATGTGAATGGGCAACAAATATATGAAGAAATGTTCAATATCTCTAGCAATTAGAGAAATGCAAATTAAAACTACACTGAGATTTCATCTCACTCCAGTCAGAATGCCAATTATAAAGAATACAAGCAACAATAAATGATGGCAAGGATGTGGGGAAAAGGGTACACTCATACATTACTGGTAGGACTACAAATTGGTGGAACCACTCTGGAAAGCAGTATGGAGATTTCTCAGAAAACTTGGAATTAAAACACTATTTGGCCCAGTTATCCCACTCCTTAATATAAATTCAAAAGAATTAAAATCAGCATACTACAATGACACAGCCACATCCATGTTTATAGCAGTTCAATTCACAATAGCTAAGCTATGGAACCAACAGATGAATGCTCTTCAACAGATGAATGGGTAAATAAAACATGATATATATACACAATGCAATGTTATTCAGCTATAAAAATAAAATAATGACTTTATGACTTTTTCCAGTAATTGAATAGAACTGGAGACTATCATGCTAATTGAAATAAGCCAATCCCAAAACATCAAAGGTCCAATATTCTCTTTGATAGATGAATGCTAACACACAGCAAGGTGGGGAAGGCAAAGAATAGAAGTTCAGTGAATTAGACAAAGGGGAATGAAGGGAAGGGAGAGGGGACAGGAATAGGAAAGACATGGAATGAATCTGACTTAACTTTCCTATGTACATATATGAATATACCACAGTGAATCTTCACATCATGTACAACCACAAGACTGGAATCCTAATTAAAATAAGATATATTCAAAGCTTATATAAATATATCAAAATGGTTTCTATTGTCAGGTATAACTAAAAAGAACAAATAAAAAAATAAACTGGTTTTATAGATGATCATTATATTTTTAAAACCTAGCACATGGTTTTTCATTCAAGCTTAGATATTTATACAAGTAGATGTTTTCAAAATTCTTAATAATATTAATAATTTCCAAACATAATTTCCTTCTTTAGTTTCCTTTCTGATTCAATATAGTTTCTCTTACATCTTATCAAAATTTCCATGGGTTCTTTAAAAAATGAATAAAAGTATACTATCAAGATTTTTAAAAATACTACAGAGGTTAAAACTTTTTAAATGCTAAAAGTTTTAGCTTTTTCTTCTGTGTTGGAAAATGACTGACATGTTTTCTCATTGTTCTTCCCATTTAATGCTGCAAAAATAGCAACAATCGGCAGAAATGCATTTCCTTCACAGTCTAAAAGAGCTGCATGTTAATCCATCAAAGTTGTACTTTGAAATGGGTCTTGAAATCTGATTATGAAGAACTTGACATACCAATATAGGTACAACATAGATAGATAACAGAGTTTACAACAAGCTATCGCCAAGCTCAAGAGAACTTTGAATTTTTTGTTTTATTTTTGATGTCAGTGATTCACATTCAGAAATTATTGCGTGTTGACCTGGTTCACATGAAAGACAATCACTGACATTTTTGTTTATATGTGATAAAATGTGGACTATTACTTCCAACATCAATATTAATTCCTAGTGAGATAATTAAAGAAAATCTCATATTAGGATATGTTAAGCAAAGGATGACTCCAGAGCTACTTTCTAAGTAGAAATTAGAAAAGCATTTGCAACTTGTTCTTAATGAAAATGTTACAGGTTGCCTACGAGATCCATCAGATAATCTCAGAAACTTCCAAGCACCATAAAGACCACCAGTTTCTTTTAGCTGGGAATTGTTGGCATTCACTGAATGAGTAAATGAATGAGTGAGTGACAAATAAACTAACCAAGCACAGAATAACTCACTGACATATTGAATGATTGGGTCACCTATATGAATCCTTCAATTTTGCAAAATATGTCAATTTTTTGTTTCCTCACAGAAAGCACAGATACAAAGTATGACTATAATCCAAAACTGATAATTGGCAATCCATGTGCAAAGGTACTCAGGAATACAAGAACATTCTTTGCCAGAAAAAGACATAAAAGAAAAAAAATATTTAATGATTACCTTATTCAACTCTGCAAATGTTGACTGGCTATCCACTAGTATAGGAACACCAGGATATGGATGCAGACGTGAAAAGTGTATAGGCCTTCAAGTAGGTTTTCTGGCTACCTAGCTAGTCATATCTAACTTTATGTGTTCACATACAAAAATAACAAAAAAAAAAAAAATCAGACAAATACGTAAATTCTAAAGCACAATTACTTAGAAGTGCTGTGGGATTTCAGAAAAGTGAAGTAGTATTTCATCTAAGCTTTCTAGATTGCTTAGGAATTTAAACCAGAGTTCAATGAGTAGGAAGAGGAAAGTGAAGATGGGAGGCAGCTGCCCAGGTTCACATTTAGACAGTATGCTTCAGTTCAGTTACAGAAGTTATTAAAATATCGAGATACTTCCATGCTTACCAGGTATTAACTGGCCTCAGCCTCGACCTTGCCCAGGGCCCTCCTTCATCCCATGGGCTGTAGGTCCTCAAACAATAAAGCAATTAAAATTTTAATACATGGCTCCCTAACACCCTGCTCCAGCTTATTGTCTGTTCTAGTGTTTTATAGGCCATTAAACATATCACATATCAGCCTTACATTAGGCTTCTTAAGAAAAAAAAAACCAGCACATTATCTGGATTGCCTAGAGCACAGGAGACTACTGGAAGCAGGTTTTAAAATCTGATTATGGAGGACTTAAAATGCCAAGCCAAGTAATTTGGATTTCACTTAACAACTAGTATTATGGTGGTTGGAGGGTAAAGAGGGAAGAAAAGAGAGATAATCCATATATTTAATACAGGGATATATATTTTATATAGGATATATATTTTTCCTATATCTTAGAAAAATCAATCTGGGAACAGTGCACAGGACAGATTAGAGAAAGAAAAACAGAAATCAAATATGACAGAGACTATACTTTTTGAGTGCCTAGTATATACTAGACACTCTGCAATCCTTCTCACGATCTTGTGAGCTATGCACTACTATATTACGCATTTTACAGACCAGACACAAGGAGAAACAGAAAGAATCTTGTCCAAAGTCACCCAGCTAATATATGGCAAAACAGGAGTTTTCACCCCAGTTGATCTAGCTTCAGGGCACAGGTTTGACTGTTCTCAGTAGACAAAGGGGAAATAACAAAGACTTGGATTCAGAATTAGAATACTTAGAGAAAAGAATTGCCAATCAGCATGCCCTTCAAATTCTGGAGAGGCATTGAGTCTCAGAAGACAGACTAAGCTCTTGGAGAATAATCCACAGGAGTAATAGTAAAATCCAGGGGAGTTCTGGCCATGCAGAAAGCAGAGCTGACAACTGGGAAACACTTAGATTTAACTGTCTAGAGAAGAAGAAAACAAAGCCAGTGAAAATGAAAATGAAAGCCAGTGAATTTGAATTGGCTGTGATATATAGGACTGATTGTAAAAAGTTAATTATGTAAAAAGAAACATGTCCTGCTGTCTTAAAATTTTTAATTTTATTATTCATCATGTTAATAAATGCTTTAAACTTATGGTATAATGCAAATTGAAAAAGATAGGATAAAAATTGTTTATAGTCATATAAAAATTAGAACCAAAAATGTGTATATTGGGAAAAAATGGGACAGAATATGCTAAAATACTATAAGTAGTTGTATTTGGCATTTCTGTTTTGAATGATGTCTTACTATGTTTTATGTGATATGGTTATATAAATTTATGGTAAAATACATTTATTAAAACAATTGAACTGGGAAAACATAGTATTGCTCAACATTAATGTAATTAATTTTTATTGCTCGACCTACAAAAATTTGGATTGATTCATTTACTTGCTATCCATTCTAGATACTTCATTGCAAATTGAGTAGCCTACTTCTTCTCAGAAAATAGTAACAACACTCAAGTATATATACTTTTCATTAGAGAAACCAAACTTTCATGAATAATCATTGTAATTTTCCCTTTGACTCTGACATTTACCACTGCCACAGCTATCTGCATCCCCAAATTGGTGAAACTTTGTATATGAATAGAACAAGACTGTCCAAGAAGTCAAAGGTTTAATTAATTTATCAACAAAAATAGTTGTCCCAGTATAGAAGGAACCAAATTCTCTATAAATGTCAAGGAGGGTTCTACCCAAAGACTTGTGATCTGCTCTATAAAAATTGGGGATAATGAGCTGTATCAATCAGAATTTGTTCAATTTAATTTGGAGCCACTTCACCTCTGTTCTTCCTGGGGCAAACCTCAGCTTAAAGTTGAAATATTCAAGAAAAGGTCTCTATGCCTTTCTACCACACAGTCTCCTGGACACAAAAACCTGTTTCCACATTTCACCTGGCCTGCTCTCACTTTTTCCCAATGCCTAAAATTCACTTCTTCTTTTCTCCTCTTACCTCTGTCAAAAGCAATCAGATTAAATTAATTTGATTAATGTTTAAATGATAGGGAGACCTTTCAGGCATATATTCTCTTCATTTCCCCCTTTGTTTTTTTTTCACTTAACCTTTTTATGAATGCATACGTATAACTTTACATAGATGCATAAGCATACTTATGTGGATTCTCCCCTCACTTGTTCTTTTTTTCTTTTAAAATTTCGTTTCTTCCTTTAGTTTTCTCATGTACATCTGCATTCCCCACATAAATCCGTGTTCCTGCCTCTCCAGACACCATGTTATCAAGCAGTGGGCTTGTTTTATATCTGGGTAATCTCATGGAGATCTATACTTAATTGTGCTTGGACCTACCGATTCACAAAGACTCACACAGACATAACACATGCACATATATTTATACCGGATGTCTTGTCACTGCTGCACAAATATAGGAAAAGTTATATTATGTGATATATTATATATAATTATTTCTTGCATTACTCATTTAACATTATCTTTTGGAAAGCCCTACAACTCATCTAGTAGAGTCCTCTTTTGGTCATTTTAATATGATATGATATAATATATGATATGAATATATCATCTTTTATTTGGTGATTGTCCTCTTAATGCAAATTTACTGTATTTCCATTTTTTTGCCAGAACAATGTTGAAATAGATATGAATTTGCCCTTATGAAAGACAAATTTGTTCTAGAGAGCTACTGTTCAAAATTTTTTTAATAGTTAACAATCTCGTATTATGCACTTGGAAATTTGTCAAGAGGTAGATCTCATGTTAAATACTATTATGACCATAGCCATATGACAAAGACATATGGCTATTGGGATTGAGAAATCTTAGCCTTTTATAATACTATCTATGATCAATCAATATTAGTTCTGAGTATTTATCCCAAAGTATTGAAATCAGAATCTCCATAGCATTTTTTAACCCTTATGTCTTTATATGTGCTTCTTTTGTTCCTATGGGTTAGAATCTTATGAGTATATTGTTTGCATTTATATATAATATATATATATACACACACACACATATACATATACATATATATTTAATTTTAAATAGTACTGCCAGATTGCTTCCAAATTAAGCTATATTATTTCACATTTTTCCTAGCAGTGAATGAAAGTACCCTTTTCCCCAACATCCCAGACAGCCATTTCTGCCAGGCTTAGTGTGAAGTCATATATCACATATTTTCAGTTTGCCTTTTCCTGACTGCTAATAAACTTTGAACTTTTTACACATGCAAGTTGGCAAATGCTGTTAAAAATAAAGAAGTTCAGTTTCTTCTCCATTTATGGATACCCTCCTAGGGCTTCTTCATTTGTTTTTCTTGACTGTAGTCATAATAGCATTTTACATAAGATCTACCCTCTTGACAAATTTCCAAATGCATAATACAAGATTGTTAACTATACACATAATTTTGAACAGTAGATCTCTAGAAAAAATTTATCTTTCATAATTGAAAATTTGTACCTGTTGAATAGCAACTTATCATTTCCTTGTTCCCCCAGCCCATGGAAACCACCATTCTACTCTCTGCTTCTATGTGTTTAATTGTTTTAGATGCCCCCATATAAGTGTAATCATGTAGTGTTTGTCCTTCCATCACTCTTATTTCATTTAATATCATGTCCTCAATGTTTGTCCATGTTACACATATGGCAGGTTTTCTTCTTTTTATGGTTGAATAATATTCAGTTATGTGTATACCATATTTTTAAAAAAAATTTATCTATCTGTATATGGGCAATTAGGTTGTTTCTGTATCTTGGCTATTATGAAAAATGCTATGATGAACATGCAAATGCAAATATCTCTTGGAGATTCTGATTTCAATACTTTGGGATAAATACTCAGAATTAAATTGATTGATCATAGATAGTATTATAAAAGGCTAAGATTTCTAAAACCCACTAGCCAAAAATTAATAATAATAAACCAATTAAAAACAGGCAAAAGACATGAGCAGACATTTCTCCAAAGAGGACATACAAAGGACAAACAGACACATGAAAAGATGATCAACATAACTAATAATGGAGTAAATGCAATCAAAGCTACTATGATATGTCACATATGTTAGTTATTATCAAAAATAAAGAAAAAAATTATTGGCAAAGATGTAGAGAAATTGTAGCCCCTGGGCACTGCTGGTAGCACTGTAAAATAGTGCAACCTCTATTGAAAACAGTATGGAGGTTCCTCCAAAAATTTAAAAATAGGGCTTGTTGAAAGTATACTTAAGAATAAGTTTAGCTGCCTCACCCATCTGAGCAAAAGGGGATTCCCTCTGGGCACTCAAAACCAAGGCAATCTAAAAATAAACTCAGCTGTGTACTAGTAAGAGTCACTGAGAAACCAAAGTTGGAACTAGAGAGTCTAAGAGTACTCCACACAATGTATCTTATTCAATTTGTTGAAAATGTGCCTTGATGTATCATAGCCAGAGTAAGAAAGATTAAAAAAAACTAAAACAAACAAACAGAGACTGAAGTTCATTGGGGGAATTGACTGAATAGTCAGCACTGCCTTAGAACTCTTATATTTCAGCATGTGCTGAAGTGCACAGTCCATCTGTTCTGTGGTAGGATACATCCCAAATGGTAATGATTTATAACTGAAAGAAGACCAAGGTATTATGGCAACGTGAAGGCTCATATGAGTTCCCACAAAAGCCATTGGGGGAAAAATGCACTCTAAATCAATATACAAAAGATGCTAGAGTTCTTAATGATATCTACAGATATATTCACATAATTGGTTTTCCTGGTTGAATTGTACTGTTGCATAATTTGGAGGAAATATTTATATGACATTAAAATCATGTCACTTGAGTTTCAATGGAAATGAAATATTGTGAGCAGGTGATTTAATTTATATTCAAAAGTGTCTCTTCATCTCTTGTTCTTTTTTTCTTTTTTATTCAAGGGTAGGGGTGGAGTAAATATGAAAGCCCAGGAGCATTTTCTGCCAAGAATATACTAGATGAAATTTAAACTTGAAGTATTTCTTTAAAAGGTCTGAACAATATAGGAGGACTTCATCAGGTAGGTCATAAAACTGCTAAACATTGTAAAATCAGAGCCGTAATGATGTTCCAAATTAGCTTCCCTGAGGAGGGGATTCTGGCCGCAGCCTTTGTTAAGTGCTGTAATGTGTAGTGAGTAAAATGAATTATTCATGTAATACTTGAGCATACTCTGGGAATTTCTGAAGGACTCCAGGAGAAAAACATGATTTGTCTTTCAGGTGATGAGAAGAGGCTGGATCCTGAATTCAAACCCATCACACAATCCAAGAGCAGCTTGCATTGATTTCATAACTTTGAGAATCCCCCTCCCCCAGTTAAAGTGGAGGAAATATAATTCAGTCAAATGAGTAAAAGCCTGTGTTGATTATGTGAATACTTTACTGAATTCTCAGAGGTGAGACTCCCATTCCTAATGCCTGATATGCATATGGCTTGCTTTTACAGAGCACACAACTGCTACTATTTGTGTATGTGAATTAGTTTTCCTGTAACAAGACTAGAATTACATTTGGAGATTTAATTCAAATTAAGTATTAATAATAGGAGCAACATTTTTAATGTCATCAAAAAAGTTTCATCAGTTCCTAGAAGTTATGTTGTCAAGAAGCATCCTCCCCCTTCCTACATACCTTTAGGTTCTCACTACAATCCCCTCATTGAAATTTCTGTCAATTTTTTTTTCTAAATTGTTACCACTGGAAGGGAGGAAATCTAAATGAGAATCAGTGCTCATTTACTTGAGGTTACTTAAAATTCCTTTAAAAAACATTTTTTTTTTCCTTAAGAGACCATACAACAGATGTCTATTCCCTTTTCTTTGGAAAATTGGTAGTACAAATGGCCTGGTTATACTTTCAGAAGAGCTGAGCTTTATTCAAGATATGACTTGTACTTGAGTGTTATTTTGAAAAAGATCCTCTAATAAAGAATTAAGAAAATATGAATCCAAGATGATTCTGACTTCAAAACATTACTTAGAGGGCTAGGTTTCACTCAGTAGCAGAACATTTGCCTAGCACTTGTGAGGCACTGGGTTCGATCCTCAGCACCACATAAAAACAAATAAATAAATTAAAGGTATTGTGTCCATCTACAACTAAAATATTTTTTTAAAAAATTACTCAGTAATGTAGTATTCTTTAAACATTCAAGACTCATGTGCTTTTGTGAATGAGAGAATATTAGGAATGTCTTCCTCTCAAAACATGTATTGAGGAGCACAAGAGCTTAAGCAGGAGGAGATCTATACCAAGACTGGTTTTATATTACCCTTCATACCTTTTGATCCCCAATACCTTCTCTTCCATCCATGTGACCAAATCCTAAGTATTCTCTAGGTGGCAGAAGTTAGAGTCATTCTCTATGCCATGCCAAAGAGCTTACTAAAGAAAGAAAGACAAAGTTCTGGGGTGAAGCCTTTTGTGTCCTCGCCATCTGTCCAAAAATTGGAGCTCCTTGGAGCAGGAAGTGGCATCAAATCAGTCACGGGTTACACCAGCTGGTAGAGGCCAACCAAACCTTACAGTCAACACTTCCAAATCTCCCATGATGAAATGTGGACTTATTTCACACTCACCCCAGCATGTCCTCTAAGTGAATAGGGCAATCCATGGAAGCAGAATGAGGGAAGAGGAAGGAAAGGGGCCCAATAAGTCTGGGTTTGATGACACTGAGCCCTGAGCACTGCCCCAACCTCTGTTCCTACATGCCTATCGCTGATCTGTGGTTGTCTTTCTTGATTTGTGCCCACCCAGATTTTAGGAATATTATGCTTCTGAGGACTCTAGTCTTTTTAAGAAATCTAGAAACTAAGAAAATAATCAGTTGGTCCCCAACGTAATGATGGTTTGACTATCTGAATTCAGTAGAAACCATACTTTGAATTTTGAAATTTGGTCTCTTCTTAAACTAACAATATGCAGCACAATATTCCCTCTATGCTAGGGAGGAGCAAGCTGCAGCTCCCAGTCAGTCATATTATCATGAGGGTAAACAGTCAACACTCCAGAGAGCACTCTATTGCTAAATTATGGTATTCAGTAGGTTATGTATATGAAATGCAGCTCCAACTTGTGATAATTTGTAGTTCCAACTTATGATAAGTTTATCTGGATACAACCTCATAATAAAAATAATAAATAATAATTCCATATTTTTTACTTCTCAAAGTTTCCAGTCAAGTATAAGCTCTCTGAGGGCAAGAATCACATGTATCCCTGTTCACTCTGTAAAGCCTATGGCTAACAGAGCAACAGGTTCAGTATGGCTATGAAATACTCTCTCATAAACCGGTTAACTAGTGGTTCCAAACTTTAGTCAGTATAAGAACCATGTCTTATTAAAATACTTGATTGTTGTGAACCATCCCCATTTCCTGATGCAGTGGGTGTGGGATGGGGCCTGAGAATGTACACTTCTAACAACTCCCCTAGTATTACTGATGCTGCTGGCCCAGAAAACACATTTTGAGAATCATTGTGTTAAACCACATGAAACTACCAGATTTCTAGATCCCAAAAGGCCAACATTAGCAACTTCATATTATACAATCCAGTATGCTTATTAATTAATAGTTACAAATGAATGGCTGAATATAATTTAGGTATTGACATTCTTTCTTTTTGCTCTTATGCAAAACCAGCATAAGCAAACATGGAAGACTAGAAAACACAGGTTCTAGAGCCAGGCATACATGCATTTAAATACTCACTATGACTCTGACACTGACACTTACTAGATGTGAAGCCCCAGGTAAATCACTTATCTTCCTAGAGATTCTGTTTTCTTACCCTCTAAAACAGGAATGATGACAGCTTGTTTTGAAAACTGAGTGAAATAATATATGGAAAACACAAGCACCTGGCATGTAGTGATACTTAATAAAGAGTAACCATCATTATTGTCAATTTCACAATTAATATTATCAATCTCAACACTGGGCTATACTCTAGACATTAGAATAACTCATATTCTTCTGTGTGTTTTCTCTGTTAGAAGTAAAACAGAATTGGGGAAAAATATGCTTGACGGTTGTTTCAAAAGAACCATCATTCTTCCTGCTGAGGAAAATATTTTTCTCAGCAAGTGCAACACCCACTTTTGTTCCAACAGTGTGCTTGGAGATTCTTACATTCCAGTAAACAAGAATGAAATTCAACTAAGTGCAACTTAAAAGTTTTGAAATGGAAGGAGCAAAAGACAATGTCAGAAGTCTAAACCAACTTCATATGCCTCAATATTCAGGACATTTGGAGCAAGTTACTTATTCTTTCTCCAACTGTTGTATTTGTGAAGAAAAGAACAACAACAACTACTTCATAGGCTTATTATAGTGAATAAATGAGTACTACATATGCAAATGTATATACAATGAAATGTGCTAAAATCTATTATGTACTCAAGCAATGAGGCAAGACAAGTCTCAACCATATTATTCCAGTGTCCCTGTAAATCTATCCATACCTTTCATATCTATGTGTTGACTTAGGATCCACAAAATATGGGTCACTATAGCTATAGGGACTCTCTAAATATCTCTAAGTATCCCAGCCATCCATGTATGTCACCAGATATTCCTCCCTTGCCTGTGCACATGTCTGCATGAGGTTTTAGTTATTATATAAAGCTACTAGTTACACAAAAAAGAAAAAGCTATACTGAGAAATGTATGGTGATAGGCAGAAAGAAATGGAAGAGGTTCCTGGAAAGATGGAAGGGTAATAGGAATAAAACTTACACCAACAAGTACAACAGATCATTTGCTAAAACAAAATAAGAGAAACAATTAACCACCTTAGTGCCTACTCTGAGAAAGAAGAAAAACAATAAGGCCATCATAGCTGTCCGCCATAATGAGTCACAGAAGCTAAGTTAGAGAAAGAGCAGTGTTAAGATGCACAAGAGACTCTTCTTTCCTAACATGGGCATAGCTAGTTAAGATTCACCTCTTGCTCTTAAAGGCTCAGGAAGTCATGTAGCCATGATGATATTAAAAATAGCACACTCAATAAGTTCCAGTAAAATTGTAAATTCCCTTAGCATGTCAAGGTGACCTGTTACTGGGGCTCTCAACTAAATGAAGGAAAAATGGAGAATAGCAAGGGTTTAGGGGCTCATTTTCTTTTAGATTTCATAAACATCATTTTGCAGACACTGTTTAGAATAGCTATTTCTCATTCAATTGATGTTAAGAGCATTGAACTTTTTATTATGAGAATTTAGAGAAAGAGGAATAAACAGAATAATTAATGAAAAGGATTTACCAGAGGTAAAGAAAGTGCCCTCTTTCCCACTTTTCTCACCTGCCCAACTATCAGCCTCAAAGAGAGTCCAATCACCATCACAGAATCCCCTGGGACAGATCAAGTGGACAAGTGCCTTCATGACCAACATGACGAAAGGAATAGGAAAAGTACAGAACAATGATTTGCAAAACTTAGAGTTTCAGACTTCTGCAAAATAATATTTTTATTCATAGAAATCTGAATCTAAGGTTTTATTAATATTAGTGGGAAAACAATCTTCATTCCACACCTTCATGCGTAATCTACTACCCGTCCATAAAAGGGCTGTTAAAGTCTGCAGAGATCACTTTTTAGAAAAAGACCCTTCTATCTGCATCAACAAAAGAATTCTTTGTACATCTGTGGAGATTCTCAGATTACGTTAGAATGGATAACAGAAAGACAAACACTTGCTAAAATATTGTCTGTTATTTCCAGACTCTCTATAGCAAAACCCAAGCCAAGCAGCACAGAAAAGCTTTAACACACTATGCATTTCAGCGGCGGCAGCTCATAGCTGCCACTATAATTACAGGTGCCAGCTTCCTTCCTCCTCAGATCTGTGGATAAAAGCCTAGGGTTGAATTTGTGTGTCAGCTGCACAGAAGATGAAACTAGTAGTCAATAAACACATACAACTCTGCATTTGACAGACAAGCTCTTATGGAATATTGAGCTAACCTACTATTCAACAATTCCTCTACACCAATTTTTTTAGGATAACAACAAAAGAAAGGATATTTTTGTATGCTTAGTAAGCACAGGGACTTTATTTTATTTAATGCCTACAATGATCAGGTAAGTGAGGGGTTCTTATTTTCATTTCTCAAATAAAAAGTGAGATTCAAAGTCTGAGTAACTTGTCTAAGGGTCACATCTTGTAGTTGGTAGAATTGGCCCTGGAATCCCAATCTTTCTGAACACATTTTCCAGGCTTTTTCTAGATAAGTCTAATGGCTCCTGAAAATAGTAGACTATGAGTAACTAACTGGTTGTGAATTTTATAATTTGGAAAGACATCTCAAAACTGAAATATGAAAATATTCAAAAAATAATTCTGTACCCACATCATTTTAGGAGGAGGTCCAATGATTAAAATTTATGGTTCCATGTGGCTGTGGCTGTGCATCTGAAAATCAGAAAATACTAAAACTCATGGGCAACTTTAAATATTTTAGGATTAACATATAAGTGTAAATATAGGACGAATGTTTGAAGGGGGATAATATAGCAAATCAGGGAACCTCTAGAATTTCTGTCTTATTAAAATGGGACTGATAACATTTGTGCTGAGGTTATACACATTCTATACAAAAATAGGAATGATATCCACATAAAAATTCACTTTCTCAGATATATGTATGTAACCTTCAGGCATTTTTGCTGTACTAATATTGAAACCACTTATATCTTTATAATTAGGCCAAGAGGGGTCTCCTTTCAATGATGCTGGCTTCTCCCAAATACAGAACCCAGGACAATCACCTTGAATTTCCTAGTGAATAGATGTCACTATTCCTAGTGAATAGTCTGTCTCAGAGGTTGTAGCTACAAACTTTCATGCTATTTTACTAGCAACTTAGGGAGATGTACACAATATTTTAAAATATAAATTCAAATTAATAGAACAAACAAATTCACTATTTAAAAGTATACCTCTTAAAGAAAAAGAAAAGGAAAACTGGGTAAACTCACCTAGCAAGAAACCCTGAGGAATTACCCATTTCAAAATGTTAATTGTTATGTGGAAGTGGCTTTTGAAGTTCAATTTAATTTCCTGAAAGCTTCAAACAACTCTATTTCCCTACAGAAAATAATTAAGCATCAGGGATGATAATGTGATTAGCAAGTAAGACATCTGGAATTTGCTTAGCAAATCAGAAAGCAAAGAAGAGACTGCTGTTCAAACTGCTGCTACCCCCTACCCCCACCCCTTTTCTCACCTCATCAGTACCAATACTGAGGAACCATCAGAGGAAGCAAGCATAGAAGGGAAGGGCAGGACATGCTGGAAAGCCATAACGCAGCATATCTAGGAATTCATAAGTTGTTCTTGCCTCCTCTACCACTTGATCATCACTAGCCTAAAACTGTAGAGAACCTCAGAAATATATAGATGTCTCCATATAAAGGTTTGCCCCTATCTCCACAGATCATGAGGGTTGTGGTTACTTGGTTACTATTTTATGCATGTTCTTGCTTCATTCCAAGAATACCTTAATACAATTGTTAATACCATTCCCATTTCCAAAATATGGAAACTAGAACTTAAGTCAGGCTCAAATTCAGGTGTAAATTTGACTGTCAACCTAAGTTCAAGACCCTATAACAGATAGATCAGTTAATATATGATAAACATTGATATAATAGAAATTCAGACACTGTTAGAAATGGTTATGGAACAATACTTGGTGCCACAAAAATGTTTATAATAAAATGTTAAATGAAAAAAATTAACAAAACATGTATAATGAGATCAAGGGCAGATGTGAAAATGCTACTGATGGTGACATAATGAGTGTTATTTAGTTTCTTTATAATTCTCTCCATATTTTCTATTTTCTTTAATAAATATTATTCATTATTTATTTTGCTACTTTCAGAAACTAAATATTTTTGCTTGTTTTAATTTTAAAAAGGCAATTAATAAAAACAAAATGACAACTGTTGTAATGGCTGAATAGTATAATTACTGGAGGTTTTACTTTCACTTATACACTTCTTCCTATTTTCCAAATGTGCTACAAAGTATTACGTTACAAACCACTCTCCCCCTGCCACACACAATATTTAAAACTGTAAAGAGCTCCATTATGAAACGTTTAATTGGACACCTGTTGTAGAAACTTCCAGTTGTTCTGCAATGTGCCTTCTCCATGTCTTATTCAAGGATAGACATTGAGCTTTTCAGCTGAGTACAATTCCTATAAAAGGGACTCAACCCTCAGCTACCTATGCACTGAATAGGAAGTGTCCATTTTGCTGTTGGGAAGATGGATGACATCACTAAAGCTCCATTTGAAATTATGAGACAGGACATATCCTAAGGATGCCAGACAGCTGGAAGCACCATGGAGCTCAGAAAGCTTCAAATTTACCACACTATCCCTGAACTACCCAAATCTAGAGTTTAGAAAATTGAATATCTATTTTGTTTCTATTTACATTCTGGAAGAAAGAATTTATGTTTTACCACTGAATCTGTATCCTAATTAATATTGTATCTACACACTTAAAATAATTTAGATTAGCTTTCTCAAAAAAAAAGACTATTGCATATGATAAGAATAAATGTACCACATATGACATCACTTTGATGTGACAAGAGGCCCAGCTGAGTATTTCTGGTGACAGGAGCAGTAGAGAGATTGAGCACACAAATCTCAGTCATTCTAATCTGATGTCAAGAACTGAATTTCCGAGTCAAGTCCTCAGTGGATCACATGTCTTCGAGACAGATGCAAACAAAAGACTTTGGAAATCCACTGAAGAGGCAGTCATATACCTCCCTTCATGAGAGAATAATTATTTACACTTACATACTTCTCTTGCACTTGTCACATGGCTTCACAATCTTCTTTTCTGTGGACACTTAAACCTGTAGACTATGGTAGTCTTGATGCAAAGACCAATTCATTTTACTTTCAAATTCTTAGGACCCTAGTCCCTAGCCCTGTGTCTAGCATTAATAAACATTTAAATATTTGTTATATGAATGGCTAAAAGAATGAAAAAATTTTTTAAATTATAATTTTGATTATTGCTTGCTGCTACAAACCCAGACATGAGAATATTAAAAATATATAAATCTTACAATATGAACTATAAATATTAGAGAATAATCATCTTTAATCATATATTAAATTTCTTAGAATAAAAATCAGTAAGATGATTACTTAATTCTAACAAGGAATTGAAATGAAATATTGAAATAAAACCCATGTAGTAGAACTTCTTGATTACTCTCAGAAAAAAAAAAAACACAATCAGAATATCACTAGGTGTCCGTACATATTTCTAAAAATAACCATATTTTAGAAAATTTTTCATATTTACTGGAAACTTTCATTATGTCTTTCTTTCCAATTACTATATTACTTCAATACAGTAATAAACAACCAGACAGGACACCAATGTTAAATAAATATTTGGTTAATTGAATCAAAATTGAAGTTGAAAATAGTTGATAGGAAGCTTTCAGTATCTTCCTTCAAAACCATAACATAAACTATCTTCCTTTACAACCATAACAAATTATTACTTATTTTATGGTAAATACATTTAGCTTTATCTCTCTTAAAAACTAATCCTGGAGAAAGAGGGAGAGAGTGAGACACTTATACTGAATAGGCTTTTTATTCTTATTAATATATACTTTGTTTTTATATTCAAATTTCACGAACTTATACATAAAACAGAGTGTCAATAAATAAACTTGATTAGTAAATAAATTATCCCCACAGCTCATTTACAAAATACAGTACTTTTAAATGATAGGTAAGAGTGTATCATTGTTTATATTAAAATTTTTAATATAGTCTGGTGACCTACAAGGAAATTTAAAATGCAGGAAATTCAAAGAATTTGGAAAATTTGGAAAATTCACTTCCACTAATATTTACTTGTGGATATTAAGTTTAGTAAAATCAGAGGTCTTACCTAATGATATGAATGAATATCCTTGTATAAATGTAAATTTACTCATTTTAATCTCTATTGTGAATACTCTTTTACAACCTATATGTATATGAAAATATCCTACACCAATAGAAATATTTATATCCTACACCAATCAAAAGGCCAAAGTTATAGTAATTCTAGAACTAAAATTACATAAATTTTAATAAAACCTACCGTGAAATTCATGCCATGCAAAAGGATTTTTCATAGATTATCTTCCAAAGAAGTCAACACCACTGAATATGTTTTCTTGAAATCACACATTTACATGCTTTTGACTGATAAATTCTCTATGAAATATTCATTATTAAGAGAATTGAAATATTTTGACACATATTGTTGACCATACATGAGTCCAAATAAGAAAATTTATGAGGAACAGTAAAGTTAAGTTTGAAGAGTTTCTTCAGTATTTACCTTAAAATTACCATTGGCATGTGATTATGTTTATTTTATTTCTTTGAAAATCTCTAATAAATCTACAGTCATCCTAGTTTTAAACTGTAATGTAAAAAAGATATCTCCTATATATAATGCTGTGTAAAATCTGCCAGATGGCAAGTTTAATTATAAGAATATATTTAATAAATTTATGTAGCTTACTTAATAATCAGTCAATATGGAAAACAATAATAATCTAGACAGATAAATATCTTTTTATTTTTAATATTTTTAATATTATTTTAAAGCACATATGTGTAATTTTTGAGAATATACACCTGAAACAAATATATGAGCATTCTGGTTTAATTCTAAATATAATGTCCAAATTACATCTGCTAGAATTATGACATAACAATGCCCTAGGGAATATAATTACACGAGTGATGATGGGGATGTGGTGGCCAGGATATTGCCCAAGAGATTTCTAGGAATACCAACTAGGCTGGCCACTGTTTTCTGCCTAAATTCTGGGCCATTATAAATTATTCAGGGCAACTTGATAAGTGCTGGTCCTCTCAATTACAGCAAATATTTGCTGGAATTTCTTTCTGATCTATTAAAAATGATCTATTAGGGAAGTTGAAAAGGAAAAGTCCCACACCCATACATCATCTTAGAAATTATTTATAAAACAACACCTGTTTAAGCAACTGTTTAAGTTATGGGGTTGGTTATGTGAGCATGATTCTAAATGCGTAAGTTTGATAAAGGCAATCTTTCAGTTGTTTGCTGACAGCCCCCAACACAGTGCATTCTGTGAGGAATAATAAATTTTCCAAGCCCTAATAACTATCTATAAAAATTGTTTTGAACAATCTATTCATGACAATCAACTACCAAGTCAAAAAGCTAAAGTGCCTACCCATTATAAACAGAGGAAATGTAAATTTAGGTAAGAGTGTATCATTGTTTATATTAAAAATTTTAATATAGTCTGGTGACCTACAAGGAAATTTAAAATGCAGGAAATTCAAAGAACCTTGGAAAATTCAAAAGTCAAAAACTCCTTAGGATTATCTAGTTCAGTGCACATCCTCAACCTGCCTGAAAGTCTTGTTTCATTTTGTTTCTTTTAAGTATGGTTACTAATAGTTTAGGGGTTTTTTTTGTTTTTGTTTTTGTTTTGTTATTGTTGCTGTCATTTGTTTGTTTTGTTTTTTTTTTTCAATAAAGAACCAAGAGCCACCTGAAAGAACTGTGCAGTTGTCAGAAAATACTTAGGAATAAATTCATTCAAAGAAATAAAAGATCTCTACATTAAAAACTATAAAACACTGGCAAAAAAGAAAAATTGAAAAAGACACAACTACATAAGAAGATATCCCATGTTCATGGAAAAGTAAAACATCCTAAACCACAGAATAGTGTTTTATCTTCTAATGTGCAACAAAGCTCAAAATCTGATCAAGGTCTCTAGTCAATGATTGAATTTATTTGACAATGTGCATATCTGTTACTGACCTTTTGGACAAGGCAAAACTTGATTTACATTTTAAAATATAGTTGATTTTAGTACAGCAAAAAGAAAGGAAATGTATCTGCAGAACAAGCTGAGGATAAGTTATAGGAACATCACTTCTATTTCCTGAGAGATCAACCCAAATTCTCAGGGAAAGATGATTAAATAAAATTCTGGTCCGGCCTTCACCCACTGGAGGCAAGAACTAAAAACTACTATTATACACTCTAATATCAGCTGTGCTGTGACTTAGGCTACTTCCAGGAGTGGGAGAGTCTAGAATCAGGTTTAAAATAGGAGAGCATTTTTCAAGCATTTAATGCATTCTTCCAGTAGATTAACATAAAAATCCAGAGACTTCCTCTTTTCCAACTCACATCTTTGTAAATTACCTAATTATTCAAAAAAATAACCTCAGCAGCTATATTTTTTCTAATATACCTCACATTCTAAAATTTAAGAAAATAAATTTCCAAATATGAATTAAATTGTAAGTATAATACATTTTTTTTCAAGTGGTTCCTTGAATTCTCTGATATGATTTCATTGCTTGGAAGAATGGGTATTCTCCTGTCTCATTTTTCCCCTACCTGTCTCTATGCTAAGCCCCAAAACACTGTATCCTATCCTTTATAATAGAACCAAAAGTTAGCTTAAAGGCATTTATTTTATGGAAGAATAGTGAGGCTGGAGGTTTAGGGTGGCAACATAGTCTGTTCTCCCTTAAAGAGTAAGGCCCAGAAAGATTGCATAGACAGCTCCTTGATGAAGCAGCCAATGTAACCATAGAAAAGTGTCCAATGATACATTTCAAGCAATTGTAGCATATCAGAAAGTTCTTGAAACTTTCCTGAGTCAACACAAATGGGCAAAATTCAGTCACTGGCATGTCTTTAAACTTTGCATAACAACTAAAAGTTTATCATATGCAACTGAAGGATGAAGTATATATGAAATCAGGCATGTTCCAGAAAATGTTTGTGTACATAAACCAGAACTATGTACTTATAAAATAGAGAAAAAATTTAAAGCACAACACTTGGAATGACTGCTTTGCTAATTACTCTTAGGGATTTCTTTTTTGTCTTTACTTTTAGGGATTTCTTTTTTGTCTTTACTTTTGGGGATTTCTTTTTTCCCACTTATTTCCTGGATATTTGAGAATAACAACAAAAGTCTTATATAAAAAAGAAAAATAAATCAAATTGCATAGAACTATTTAATCAAAAGAAAGTTTATTCTCAACTTGTTTGTAATAGCTTCAGGTGCATTCCAAGAAATTCTGTTCAGTAACTTAGAAAAGCAGTTTGTCTTAAAAGTTTGTGTACAATTTAAGAGATTGAATAAGCAGTGCATAGTGGCACATGCCTATAATCCCAGCTCTTGAGAGGCTGAAGCAGAAAGATCACAAATTCTGTGTCAGTCTGACAATTTAGCAAGATCCTGTCTCAAAACAACAGCAAAAAGAAAGGGGCTGAGGATGTAATTCACTGGCAGAGCATCCCTAGGTTCAATCCCCAGTGCCCTTCCTCCCAAAAAAGAAAATAAGCTAAAATTGAAAAAAAAAAAATTATGAGAGAATACAAACATACAAAGTAAATAAACAACCACAATTTCAAAGAATTTTTTCTGCTAATAATCTCAGAGCTCTGGAAAGATTCCTATTAATTCTGAAATTATCTTATTAGTTAAACAGATGGAAAGTAATACTCATTCTTCAGAAAAGGAAGTCAAAGATTAGTGAGATTTAATTAATTTCCCTGATTTATAACTACTATATGACAAAGTCAGAAGTAAAATCTGTATCTGTACTAAATTCAGGATCTGAGGCAATGATCTCATCTAGAATTAGAAAAATATTACTAATTATGAACCCATTCTACTGAAAATGTTTTTAATTTTAGTTTAATCTTAAATTCTGATTAAAAAGAACTTTATTACATAATAAAAAATAAAAATGATATGCATGATTATTAATTATATTTACAAGTAAATATATAATATTTCAGTTAATAGAGCTCCCTTGGAACCAGGAATAAAACATTGAAGGTAAATAAAACATTGGAGGTCATTTATTGTATCCCTCAAAGAAGCAAATAGTACTTTTAAAGTATCTTCCAATGGATTTTCCTTGAAACTAACTCATACTTTTCTTTGCTTAATCATTTGATCTGGCCATGTGCTAAGAAGACATTCCTTTATCTTCCTTCAGAATTTGCTTAGGAAGTATCAGAATGATGCTTGATTTTTATATGTTAACCTGATTGCACCATGAGGTACCCAGATATTTGGTCATTCATTAGCATGTCTGTGAGGGTGCTTCTGAATGAGATTAGCATTTGAATCTTGAATCAAAACCTCAAGAAGCAGATTGTTCTTACTAATATGGGATCGTTTTATCTGAAGACTATGATTAAGACAATCTGTAATCTCAAAGAAATTTTTTTTGTATTTGTGGAAAGCAAAATCATGGCCATGTCCATCCTAGAAAAGTGTTGTACAACTAAGCCACAACCCCACTCCACAAGGACTTCTTAAAGGTTTCAATGATCAATAACATAGGTGGGTCCTTTGCTTGCATTTCAGTAATAAGAGAAAAGAGATGCATCTGTTCTTCATAAAATGCTAGCACTGGACCACAAAAATCACTGGACTGCCTGTTGCAGACCAAAGACTTTCCTGTATGTAAACTCCTACACACAGGAGTTTAAACCCTGCAATCTAAATATAAACTCTATAAAAGTGAGGCCTTCTTTATAAGCTGGTCCACTGTCTCAAAGCTCAACTTCTTAATTTATACCCAAGTTCCTTTTGGGGGGCTAAGCCTTCCACCAATGATGCATTTCTCCCTCCCTTTTCCTATCACACAGTTTTTTTCCAGGCCCTAGTCAGTGTCCCATTACTCCTATAAAAATTCAATCTCCTTTAAAGAATAATTGTATATCTTCTTTGTATTGCACAATTGGTATTCAATATGAATATATCTTTTCTCTTTCACTGGATTACAAATTCCTTGAGATCAGAAATTGGGTCTTAGAAATCTATTTTCAAGACGCATGACACATAGTATGTACTCAATTACATTTGTTTAATTAATAGATGTGACAGAAGTTTTGA
The DNA here is from genome assembly GCF_964194105.1 of Spermophilus citellus. Lineage (NCBI taxonomy): Eukaryota > Metazoa > Chordata > Mammalia > Rodentia > Sciuridae > Spermophilus > Spermophilus citellus. Next base: position 109,646,020 of record NC_138186.1, on the reverse strand, counting down.
TCACTGGGAAAATAGGACTTAAGCAGGCATGGGAAATTGATAGGAAGAGAACTGCAGGAGTTAAAGAGAAACCAAGCAATGAGATAATGTCCTATGAAAGTAAAGAAGGGGGAAAGAAAGTAGACAAATGCCTAAGGTAGCAATCGAAACCTATGGTTCTTCCTAAAACTAATGTAAAGCATAGGGAAACAGAGGCTATCCTGAAAATAAAAGCATAATTCAGAAAAAAAAGCATCACTAGATTGGCAGTGAGGGTATTTGTGTTTGGGTCTAAAATTGGACACTAAATAGTTGTGACTCAGAACTATATAACTGCTTTTGGCAAGTCATCTCTAAACTTAGGCTATTAGACTTGCTGATCTCTAAAGTCCACTTTGGATTAGATAATCTAGGATCCTCTACTTTTCATTCATCTTGAGAGTACTCTTTTCATTTCTTCTGGAGAGAGAGAGGGACCTAAACACACCAAGAGTTATGATGCACCAAATGCAGGAGATTCAGTAAGTAACAAGAAAGGCAGGATCAAAAGGACAAAGTAACATAGACCATATATCTATGAATATACTGAAACTTCAGAAACAGAATTCTTTAATATCTGCTTTGTTTATTTGATCACTTTAGCCAGGCAATATTCCCAGAGTGATAGGTCAAGAACTTAGAATGAGACTGAACTGGAGACAGAAATGAAAGCTAAAGGCAACACCTTCCAAATACTTATTTTAGTTCAATGATGAAAAATTAGATGACTGATTTAAAAGGAGGTGAAAAGCATTAAAGATCTTTCTGATTGAGAGGAAGTATGCCAATGTAAGAATATCATCAACATCATATTTTAAATAATCAGATAGCTCAAAGATTTGGACTAATACAAGCAAACAAAAAAAAATTCACAAAGCACTGAGATGTCTAGCAGTAAATATAGAACAGACTATGTATCAAATGTCATTAACTTCTCTCTTTTCTCAGCCTCCCATTCACATCAGTGTTAATCACTCAGCACTCCCTTAGGCACCCAGTTTTCTCTTTGGTATCTGAGCATCTCTGTCACAGACAGAATCGATTGATCTAATAAACTCATCCTAACTCTATAGTCTTGGGACTATGTGCTCTCTCTTCCAGAATATATTTGTTTTAAAACAGGTCATGGGAGACAGCAAATGCTGAACCAAAAAGAAAGACTGATAGAATTAGATGTATCTGCAGGGAAAATATCTGAAAGACACAATCTCCCCAGACGCTTTTGGATCTTCACATGTGGCCCTGCTGTCTAGTGACCCAGCTCTACAAAATCCAGAAGAGAATGTTCAGTTTCTCGTTAAGGAAATAAAGGGCTTAAATTAATCTGTAAACATAAACCTAAGTACCACATGCTATATTTGAATATTGCTGTCTTTGAACAGGAGACTCAAAGCCCAAATGCAAAACTAAAATGAATAATAAAAATCCTACAGGAAGGTTTTCAGAGTCTTCTTTAATCTTGCACTCACATTATCATGGATAAATTTTATCAGATTAGCTAACTGTCCCTTTGAAAATATAAAAATATAAAGTGGCCCTAAGAGTATGTGGCAAATAAGCTTTACTCATTTATGGATCAATGAGAAAGAAGACAAGCCTTAGAGAGAAAGCCTTAGAGAACCTTCTGAATGTGGGCTAAGCTGGAAGGTGAAAACAGGTGACCTCAGGGCCACATTCATCCTGATAAATGCTTTTGGTTTGCCCAATTTGAGTTTTTTAAAAAGTCTTCAAAATTGTGTATAATTAAAATTGTGAAAATTTGTGTTTCAGGTCTATCTGGAAATATCAAAGGATCTGTCAACATCAAGTAGTCAATTTCACATGACAAGAGACAGTTAAATGAATAATCTCACAAGAGACTGAGGTTTGGCTTTTACATGGAACTGACTGTACCTGGATTTTTCCAATGTAGAGCAAGAAATTGCCCTTTTTCAGGGAGGCAAAGGAATTTGAATGAACTAAAATATTTAATATGATTGCAAAAGTTTTAGCGAGGAAAAAAATCAGGATTACAAAGACAATATAAAATACCTTGATAGTTATTATTGTATTAAAACTGCAGAAAAAATATTCCTTTACTATCTGTAAACTTTCTCTACTATAAAAAGCTTTGTTTATAAGAAAAAAAATTATCAGTATCAAAACTTTCAGAGAAAAGTAAAATCTAGGTTATTTTTTAAGTTGCAGAAAAGAAAGGATTTATCATTGACACCCTCAACACACTGTACACACGCAAAGATTCAAAATGTCATTTGCTTTTAAAATGAGAGATCTTTAATTCCATTTATTAAGTCAGCTCTTAAAAATATTTCCTTATTGAAATTTGGTCCTAAACCTAGGTTCACAGTACACGATGAAGGTCTCAAGAAGGCTTATTTAACCTACATTAAATCTTGATAATGCATTAATGAGTCTTTTAAAGGGATAATTTTAATTCCCCAATCTTCAACCATAAAGACTATATAGTGCTAATCTGCCTTGCCCTTTCAATTAAACTTGTTAAGGGCGTTCTATTTAGTCAGCACCCTGAATAGGCCATTAAAATTCTTGTTCAGTAAGAGTTGTGTTCAGTGCTCTGTTGTTTTAAATTCCATTAAATCCAAATGGTCTTTATCACCCCATGACCACTGTGACTTCAATCAGCCAATTTAATTACCTTACAAAATTGTCAGCAGAAGCAGCAAAGAAAAACAGGAAGCCCTATGACGTTATCAGATTGAAACCTTCCTCTTCAGTGTTTAATCTAGACTAGTCAATAATGATGTTGTGCACCTACTTCCTTCCATTTCATCGACTTTTGACCTTCCCTTTCATGCTAAGATTGAGGGTTTAAGATTCTTTTGGAGGACTTCTAATACTTTGATAAATGGACTACAAATTGAAAGTCCTTAGAAGATAAAGCTTCACTACCCAAATGAAAAACAATCAACACTTATATTTCAATATATTATACTATGCTACTGAGAAGGTCTCCTGCATACCCCAAGTTCTATGCATGCAGTGGACTAATGATTTATGCATAATACATTTGAAAGAAAGTGAACTACTTTGGGCTCTGATGATGCATTGAAATTTCTAGGAAATAAGTGTACCTGGGGCTACAGTAACACAGCAAAATCTCAAAACCATAAGGAGAAAAGAAAGTAATTTCTACCATATTAACCCTAAAATTTTTCCACAAAGAGCAAAACATTTTATTTATCAGAAATCATGATAACAAAATGGCATAAAATATTATGTCACCATATCATAGACAACACTTAATTTTATGGGGAATAGACTTGAAAAGGCTCTGATAATCAATGAGACATTCTCATTTGATCTTTGATATTTTCCTCTTTTGTGTGAAACGAATTTACATTAACTTTCCTGTGCTGAGTAAATGTTTAAACAGTGTCATCTGAGGATTCAGGGAATGAACACACTACGATGATCACTTGCATTAAACCCAAAACCAAAACTTGTCTCAAAAATAGTCGCTGAGGGATGGGATTGTAGCTCAGTGGTAGAGTGCTTGCCTGGCATGTGTGAAGCACTAAATTCGATCCTCAGCACCATATAAAAATAAATAAATAAAAATAAAGGCACTGTGTCCATCTACATCTAAAAATTTTTATTTAAAAAAAAATGGCCACTGACTTTTCACTTCTGAGAGATAACCTCACAAAGCCAGAAAATGTGTTGAGTTTCCTATGCCTCGGTGGAGGAGTGGTATTTCTACAGGACAGAAAGATCTCTCTTCAGTCATTTTCTGAAAGGATTTCTCCTCTGTTGATGGATCACATAATTACTTGAGACTTTAAGAAAAAGCAAGAACTTATGGGAAAAACTGATTTTAAAAAAAATGTGCCTGTTGTGTTGGCGATTTTGGGAAAGATCTCCCTCTCTTGCATTCCAGAGCTCAACTGAGCAGGTAGGTGTTCGGTTTTATCTGTTGCAGATAGTGGTGTATATCACTTCCCCATCCCAGCCTCCCAAGAGTCAGTTTTCCTGCTTCCAGATGTAAGGCCACACCTCCCTCCCGCCCACTTCACCTCCCAAAGGAAGAAAAATCTCTTTCAAAGAACTTGTGGAGAGTGGCAGCTTTCAAGCTCAGTCAGTTCATTCACATTCCTCGATGGTGCAATACATCTGCTACCAATTATTATATCTGGGAGCACATGGGATGCCCAGAAGAATAGGGGAGTTTCCCTATGAACACTTTCCGTTGCTTTTCACATAGTGGGTTTTATCTTGTGCGCCGCCCCTGACCTGGGTGGCGGCCTCCACCTTTGGCGAGTGTGAAGGGCGGTGACTGCACGCTGTGAGGTGGACGCATGACCCACGTGCAGTATCTAAGAGATCCCAGCGCTTTAGGGAGGGAAGACGGCATACCGCAAATCTTTTAAGATAGCCGCTCTACCAGCTTCCTCAAAAGTTCGGTCGCAACATCAGAAGGTAAGAAAGTGACCTCCCATATACTCAGCTCCTAGAAAAGAACTATCTTGGAAAACTGCCCAGAAGTTTGAAATAAAGTTTGGGTTGATGGCTTTGCTCCTAGCTTTCTAAATTCCAATTCGTGTCAAGGCTGAATAATAATTTGATCTGGAAGATCAGAAACATAATGCTTGGGGGGGGGGGGGGCGGTGATTCCTTAAAGATGATGCTTAAACATCATCTTCCCAGACTGAGAGCCGGGATGCCAGCCCGGTGCAATGCCTGAGGAGGCTTCTAAGCTTTATTCGCGCTTCCCGGGGCGAGGGTCCGAGCAGACCCAGAAGGCGGAAAAGAAGGACCCTCTAAAGCAACAAAAGAAGAAACATTAAAAGCCCAGTTGCGGCTTTGGACCCCGAGACTGGAATTAAGGGCCACACCCCTCGGACGGAAGGATCTCGCCTCCGCCCTCCACAGCAGCGAAACCGGCCTGGAGCAGCTGCGGAGGAACAAAGGTGTCTCATTTACATAGCGCTGGGGCGCCCCGGGACGCGCGGCACGAGAGGCGCCAGGGCTCTGGAGAGGCCTGCCTCGGAGAGTTGCAGGCTGGGCTCCCAAAGAAAGCCGGGGCGAACGTCTGAGTTGGCCTGGGGCGGGGGAACTAAGATGCATCTAATCCCACAAAAACATGCCCGCTGGGTGGGGCCGGGGAGAAGCCAAGTTGCGCTGACTCTGGATCGAAGGCAGTGGAAGGGCCCAATCCGGAGAGAGGCGCCCACCCTTTCGCTTGCGCGTCCCTTTCGCTTGCGCGTCCGCAGGTGACACTTGACAAGCCCTCTGGTGCTTTACTCACTGCACCCGGCTGCCTTAAAGCTTTGGAAAAAACCCTGGGTCAGCACCCAGAAGGTGTTTGCTGAAGAGCAGGCCACAGTGCGCAGCCTGGCGGGAGTCAGGCCTCCGGTGGGAAGGAGGCGTTCCTGGGCGGAACTGCAAAGTTTTCTTGGGCACTAGGAAAGAGTAACGTTGCAAAGTCGGAGACTTGCTTCGCGAGGGCGTGCGTGCCCGCTGTATGGTGGTGTGTGTGTCGGGGGCGGGGGGGGGAGAGGGGAAAAGGCAATGAGAGAAAGGGGAAAAGGTTAAGGGAGGGGAAGAGGCTGCGCCAGCAGAAATGGGCGGGGAAGAGAAAGTATGCTGCGAGGGTCAGCACCCTGAATGCGGGCTGCTCCTAGCTCCACTAGCGGTGATAGGAGGAGACAGGGTCGAGTCACAGTTCCAATAGAGACAAGGGGAAGGACTCTACAGAGCTCCTGAGGGTGGATTTCTACAGTCAGCGAGGAAGGGGATGCTGGCGTGGCCGCCAGGCAGGGCTTCACGGTTGCCATAGTGCCGGGGCGGAAGCGCCCGGCGCTTGGCAGCTAGTAGCCTCCCGGGGGTGAAGGATGGAAGGACTCTATAGGCTGCCCTTCCCCCCGGGGGAGGCGGCGGGCCCCACCAGCACCCAACTGCCTGCCACCGCCCAAGAGCAGCTGCTGTACTACCATCCCCGACCCTTTTTTCTTCCAGGGCACCGGGCCTGGGATGAGGCACAGGCTCCTGTTTAGAGCCAAAGTTGAAAATAATCACTCTCAAATAACTTAGACTCTCTTAACCAACCATCCAATCCACTCAGAACATGTTTTCCACAGAAGAAAATAAAACTCCCACCGTTGCACCAAAATAGTCCCCACAGGGAAATGTTCCAGTGATTACAATGTACATAATCCTTCCCCACAACTCAGGTCAAATATCAGAGAAAATAGATCTCCACGTGGAAGATGTTTAAAGTTAATATAAAAAATAGCAAGTTATTTAGAGACTGGACTCTTGGTTTAGGGTATCAAGGTACTAGTGTGGAGGTCTTTTCCTACTACCCTATTTCTTAAGAGTATTCTTAGTTAGAGTTAGTCTAGGAAAATGTATTTTTGTGTATGTGTCAGCTCTTTTGGAAAGCTGCTATACACTGTACTACAGTCGCCAAGATTTTTAATATGAAGATATGAAATGATCAGCGAATGTAACAATCTAATGATTCAGCAAATATTGTGCTGCAAGACCAGAGCAGCAATAATTAAATCTTTAGAGTATTGGTGTCAGTTTTTCGGCTCCAAGTCCTGCCCCCCACCACCCCGTCCAAAAACACTAATTCACACTTATTCACAAAAACACACCACAAGATTCCTCAGAATTCTACATAATACTCAAAATTTCACGCAAAACTATCACACAGTAGCACTTACCATATTTGAAGTAGAACTGCTGAAAACACAATTTCCAATAATATAGGGACCTGTTTAAGCCTCTCCAAAGAAATAAGCATTCCTGTAGATGCTTGTTGCTAAGAGCAACATACTTAAGTACCATCCAAAGACAAAAAGAAAGCAGGGAAACTACATCTAAAATCTATTGTTTCTTTCATCATTATCAGCCTTCTTGACTACATATGTCTATAAATGTGTCTATTGAAGTGAAAGGTGAAGTTCCCTTTTCTAACATGTGAAAGGACCTCTACCTTATTTCTACAGATTCTATGACAGTTCATGTAAAACACACACACACACACACACACACACACACAGGAAAAATAGAAGATGCTGTTGGTGTTACAGAAGATTCAAGCAATCATCCTTTGCTTTAAGTTGTACTTAACAACTTAATGCATCCACTTTTATTTCAAAGACATACACTCAGAAATATATGGTTTGGTGCACTCTTTGGTCTAAATCCACTCAAACTGACAAAAGAGGCGCCTCAGTGTAAGCATTTACCCTGTTGGCTTCCTCCTCTCTTGCCCCTACCTACTTTAGGGAACTTTATCTAATTCAGCTTCTTACTAAAAACTCCATTGGCCATGAAGAGCAGCTGAACCTTCCTACACTTAATTTCCTCCAAGCAAACCTGACCAGGGCTTGTATTGGAGTCCCACTGTTGAGATTTTTCTTCAAGCTCCAAAGAAACCTTGATTCCTAGGAAAGCACTAAATTCTCCTAAAATGTAACTATCTCAGGTCCTTTATCATGCCAGAGTGAAATAAAGATGCACACTAGACCCAGTACACAATTTTCTTACCCCCCTATCCCCAGTTACTACCATACATCATCTATTAGTCCAGGACTCAGAGAAAAGCTGTGAACAGACTCATCAAGTTAAACAAACAAACAAAACTGTCTTATGGCTATTTCACTCCAACTGAGCAGAGTCCTCCCCTTAAGGAAAGCCTTGAATTTTAGGATACTTTTTAAAGCTTCGCAACCCAATAAGGACACAAGCTAAGAAAGCTTTGGAGTAATTGAAAAAGCTCTCCGACAAAAGAAATCAAATGGGCTAGCGCCTTTTTTTTTGCACGTGAGGACTTGGTCTGGGCGGAAGTGGACAGAAGCAACTCCCCAGAGTTACCAGACACTAATTCATCAGCTCTGCAAGCTAAGAGGCTCGCAGCTCTGGTGCTCACTTTTGTTCTGACCTCGCAGCCCTCCAAGCCAGAAAGGCTCTGGGGGAGACAGGCAGACTCGGAGGCTGGTGGAGCCCTTAGCGTCATCACCATCTCTCTGGCTTGCTACTGTGGAGAGGTGAATGCAGCGACCACTACCATACATTGACATTCCCTTCACCTTCCCGCAGCTAAAAATAAAGATACAAGAAAATAAATGAAAGCACGAGGGTTCTTTCAAACCGGGAGGCATCAGAGCACTGAGTAGGTTGGAAAGCACGGAGCCCACCGCCAGCCTGAGTGAACCCGCCTGTTTACATCCGGCTGCCTCGGAGCCGGATGCCAGGCAATGGGGATGGGAAATCTTACCAAATCTTAATACATGTGTGGTTCCTTGAGAATATCCAATCCACAGTAAACAGAGCAGGAGTTTAATGGAGCGCCTGAAGACTAGATTACTTAGAATCGGGGAAATAATCTTCATGGTGTTTCTGTGCCTACACGCGCGGCACCCACTTCCCCGATCTAGCGTTTGGCTCCCGGTTCTGGCTGGAATGAGGATGCGTCGAGTGGTAGCCGCAGACACGATCACGGCATGGTCACAGAAAGAGGAAGGAGTCTCCGCTTCCCAAACCCATTAGCAATCGCTGCATGTTCTTCACTCACTGCGCCAAGGAGCAACCTTCCACTGCAAGGGATGGTGGGACATCCATGTTAGTCGGGGAGCATCCGGCAGAAATCCAGCACGCACACCCACAATGTCCGGCCGCGCAAGCCTAGGGATGCAAAAGAGGAGCAAAATCAATAGGAAATCCAGCCTTGGATATGGACGAGGTGTTAAGGGCTTGACAGTCCCAGTACAAAAGCCGCTTTGCTCGCAAAGGTTTTGCCAGGCCCTATTCTACTGCACTGCTGCACAGCTTCTGACGTGAAGCCAAGATTAAGTGAGAAAAATTGAGATCGCTGCTAGCCTGTTAAGGCTCTCTGCCAGTGAGCTTCCCAATACCTATTATGCAACCGATCTGATAGCCCGCCTTGAGTTGTAAGAAAGAAGTCGGGATTTATTTACGTGATGAAAATTGCTTTGATTTTTCAATAAGACACTGCTAAAAGAGTGACTGGTGTGTGCAAGCAGACTTCTTAACAATCAACTGATGAATTTTAATAAATGACTAGCTAAATCAAAGAAGTCACTTTGCCTAGAAATTGTAAAAAAAAAAAAAAAGGAGGAGGAGGAGGAGGAGGAGAAAGAAAGAAGAAAGAAAGAAAGAAAGAAAGAAAGAAAGAAAGAAAGAAAGAAAGAAAGAAAGAAAGAAAGAAAGAAAAGCTCTAAGGAATTTATTGTAAATAAATCTAACTTGTGGATAGGTTGAAAGAATTGCTTATACTTTTTAAAATTTTGACTAGGAATGAATATACAGTGGGATGCAATTGTAGAGGTAAATGCAGTTTTTAAAAACTTGAGTGAAGCATTTCTTGATTACTAACCAGAGTGAAGAGAGATTTCTTCAAGTGAACTTTTAGGGGAGAAATGTTAACTTAAAATGAGAATATTATATTTCCCCACTCACTATAGCTCATATAAAATAATTGTACATATATAAAAGACAATAAAGTTTTAATTCATGAAGCAAACTCCAAAGGACTTTTATGCTAAAATTTCTTCCTATTTTGGTTTTTGGATTTTTATTCTTTAACCGGTGGAATATGGGATCATAGCTTGATCAACATTGAGTGTCAGAGCTTTGTCTCAAATAATCTTATTATTTGTTAGTTTTCTGTTGGGAATACTTAGAGTGTCCTCTCTAGGCTTGCATAAGTTGCAATTTAGAGGAAACAGTAAATATTTTTATCACTGAAATAAGTAAATATAAGTAATATCATATTGAAAATACCCAGTGCTAGCTAGAATTTTATAAGTAAATACTAACATGTATAGCATGTATAGCAACTGTTAATATTTTTAACTGATTAAGCAGCACAAAAGGCAAACTATTGAACTTCAACATTACCATTAAATAATTTTTTCTTAACCAAATAATAGGACATAGGTTAAACCTTATGAAAACTTATGATCGTATATTATTTGAAGACTATCTAATTTTAAAAATAGTGATATGAGTACTATTTAAGTCCTGTTATGTTTCTTCCAAATAGCATGAAAACATAATGTCTCCATTCTATTATAGTAATTTTTCAATCTGTATTTTCTTAAGACATTACAAAATGCTGATTCGAAAAGGAATCTACATTTTGCAAAGGCACTTAGTGGCATTGATTTTTTTAAGATGGAGACATAACTGCAGTGTCAAAAATAAGTATCATGAATGGCTAGTTCTGCAGTCTAGCAGGCAATTCAATCAAATAAGTCGACTATTTGAGCACTTTAAAAGGAACACCTAGTGTTCAAAACAAGGGTATCTAGCGACTCCTTCAGTCCATGTTTAAAATATCTCTTGTAAAACATGTACAGCCCAACATGTTCTATCTTGTGTTTGTTGTCTCATTTTATTCCATTCTGTTTGTTCATTTTCTTTTTGATCCTAGTAGAGATAATAAGGACTGCCAGGCAAAAATAAATATTCTTAGTTTTTCCATCTTCCAATGCAATTGATATCTACTACCT